>NC_139683.1:78937414-79537414 GCF_964106915.1 Podarcis gaigeae | reverse complement strand
CCCAAATCCGCTTTAGTTGATTTATATACTAAAACACCTGTTTAGTGATACAGTCATACTTCGGGATGAATACGCTTCAGCTTAAATATTTTTGGGTTGCGTTCCGTGGCGACCCGGATGTAACGGAGCACGTTACTTCCGGGTTTCGCTGCTCGCACATGCGCAGACGCTCAAAATGATGTCACGTGCATGCGTGGAAGCCGCCAATCGCGATCCACGCAGATGCGTCTTACGTTCGCTTCAGGATGCGAATGGGGCTCCGGAACGGATCCCGTTCGCATGCAGAGCTACCACCGTACGTGGAAACTCAACTGTGGTTTAGCTCTATGTGGATGAGATACAGTTTGCCCAAGCAAAGTGTCTGCAAACAATAGCTTTGCTTTTAAAGAATGAAGAATGCTGAGTCCTATGAACCAGGGATACAGTTCCTGGCTTGCAGCAAACTGTATTAAGTTTCAAAACAAGTTAACTTCAACTCATGGGTTATGAAACTGGCTTCATAAACTAATAGAGTTTGTTGTAAGCCAGGATTCCTGGTTTGTAGGAGGCAGCAAGCCAACCTTAATTTGTAAGTGAAACTACTTTCTGCAGAACTGCTCCTGGCTGTGCATGGAGGGGGAGATATGCAGGCTCAGTAATTTGTTTGGGCTTGCTTCAGCCTGCAGCTCATCTAGATAGCACTAAACCATCGTTTACATGCTAATGCTGATATTAAAATATTAACTGCCACATTTAATGCTAATATTTCAATGCTATAATGCTGTCATTCCTTCTTAATCATAAATATGGAGATTTTTGTATGTAATACGTTTAATGGCAGGGGCCGGGCAGCCGTCCTTCATGCATCTTGACTGTGGTCTTATTTTTTCAGGTTTATGCAAATGGAATTAGGAATATTGACTTACACTTTATAATACGGAAGCTTGCAGCGCCTGTTATCTCAGTTCTGTTGCTTTCTCTTTGTGTACCTTACATCATTGCTTCTGGTATTGTACCTTTACTAGGTAAGTGCAGATGGGCATACAGATTTCATTGTGTGGGTCCCAGCTTAAGATACGAATCGGGGGAAATCTTTTGTGAGAATGTCAAATGAGTGTTCTGTCCAGCATGTCCATTAGGTAGCTGTACTTCACTTACCACATTTTGTATCTTGCCCAAAGGTTCAAGAAGTATTTCGTTTGCTAGCTTCAGTGAAAACCATCATGTTACATCATTTGGAGAGTTTTGGCCAACACATAGATCCTGAAGCTGTTTAGCAGCTGGTAGGCTTTAGCTGAAATTTAGAGATTCCCAGCTTTTGTTTTCAAAGAAATGTACTTCTAGGTCATTAAAAATGAAATAGAAATATGTGCTAAATTTGAAGGTGGTGGCTAAAATATCACCCTAAAAAGAATCATTTCAGGTAAACAAAGATAGCCTATTAAATATGTGAATATTTATACAGAAATTGTACAAAATACATAAACAACAATCAGGTGGGGTGTAGGGCTACTACCACAAAATAGCTAGTATTTTAGAGTTCAGTGACAACACTATTGGGCAGCCCTACTCAGAAGAAAGACCTAATGAATGGGATTCACCAAACCAGCATCGTTGGTGGAAACTCTGCACAAGGGCTTCCGCTTGTGCAACTGGGCTCCTTTCCCCTCGCCCTGCGCATATCAGAAATTGGCTTGGGGTGGTGGCATCAGGAGAACCCCT
This sequence comes from Podarcis gaigeae, assembly GCF_964106915.1. Taxonomy (NCBI): domain Eukaryota; kingdom Metazoa; phylum Chordata; class Lepidosauria; order Squamata; family Lacertidae; genus Podarcis; species Podarcis gaigeae. The sequence goes on along the minus strand of NC_139683.1, from coordinate 79,535,713 downwards.
GAACCACACATGGGGGGAGGAGAGGGGAGATTGTTCCATCTGGAAGAACTGGAAGAATGTGATTTTGAATTCCACCCATTGTCATTTGTCACCTTGGAAGTACCGTATTTTTCATCTATAAGATGCCCCCATGTATAAGACAACCTCTATTTGTTGAGCCCTAAATTAAGAAATATTTTTTCCATGTATACATTCCATGTATAAGACAACCCCCAATTTTAAACTTAAAAAATTTGGGGGAAACACAGAAAAATATGGTATATCTAGGACATAATGAGCTTCAAGGTAAAGGGACCCCTGACCATTAGGTCCAGTCATTACTGACTCTGGGGTTGCGGCGCTCATCTTGCTTTATTGGCCGAGGGAGCCGGCATAGAGCTTCCGGGTCATGTGGCCAGCATGACTAAGCCGCTTCTGGCGAACCAGAGCAGCGCACGGAAACGCCGTTTACCTTCCCGCCGGAGCACTACCTATTTATCTACTTGCACTTTGACGTGCTTTCGAACTGCTAGGTTGGCAGGAGCAGGGACTGAGCAACGGGAGCTCACCCTGTCGCGGGGATTTGAACCACCGACCTTCTGATTGGCAAGTCCTAGGCTTTGTGGTTTAACACACAGCGCCCCCCGCATCCCATGCATAATGAACTTACAATCACTCAAATAAAAACATGGCTGCAGAATTCAAGATTGAATTATTGATTCAGAATTATTTGTACTTCGAATTCTCCATTTCAGAGCTGTTCAGGTGAATCATAGAACTAAATTACAAATACTAGTTGGAAGACTTTACAGCATTTGCAGTGTGGCTGTAGTCAGTGGCTTCTCCTTGTAGATAAGTAATGTGCCCTTCCCCAGAAAACACTGCATTACTTATTTTGTTCTGTATGTGGCAGTAGCTTGCTAGAGGGTAGTGGAGAATGGCTTATTGAGCAACAACCAACATGTTCATGTTCTGAGCTTCCATTATAAAAAATGGTTGTCCCTACAGAATATGTGGGGTGTGTGACATGGTAATAAACCAAACATGAAACTGGATATTAAACAGGCCATAACTTTATTAGGTCCAGCTTCTATGAATTCGGCTTTTCAAAGACAGAAATGTTCTGATACTCTGGCAACCTATTTGCTGACAAAAATCTGAATACCAGTAAGCAGAAGAGGTTTCGGGAAAAATTCTTCTCTGTTCACATAAGCCAGCAGCCGCTGAGCACCCACAGCAAAGAGACAAGCCCTGCAGCATAAGGCAGTATCACTTGATGGGATGAAAGGCAAGAATCAAGAGGTTAATATTGGTAGAATTTTGCTTGTTGGTTGCTCCAGTTCCAATATTTGAAATGTAAAGCCTTTCTTTTAACCTTTAGCTCATTTGCTCTTGTTAACTTTTTTGCAGGTGTCACTCCTGAAATGCAAAACCTAGTGCAACGTCGAATTTATCCTTTTCTGCTCATGGTGGTGGTTTTGATGGGGATCTTATCTTTCCAGGTCCGTCAGTTCAAGCGCCTTTATGAACACATTAAAAATGACAAGTGAGTACCTACATTAGTAAAGTTCATCAGTTCTGGGGCAGTAATACTAGTATGCTAAAGTTTTAGGAAGCTAGAAGTGATGGATAGATTTTGGAGCATTGTGAAAGTGGTATTTTAAACCTTTTTTGAAGTATCTGGGATGAACAGTGAGGTGACAGAATACTGGATCAGATTTACTGAGTCTAAATAGAGATGATAATGTCACTGCGCTGGAAAAACTGAAAGCTTTTCTTAAACACCAGAAATTCTGTGAAGCGATTCGTGTTGGTATGCCATTGCCTGCCTCCTCCCATTGCCTGCCCATTTGGAATTTGCAAAGGGGATCAAGCAGGTGTTCAAAATAAAAATATTCGTAATTTTCTGTACTTTACTTTCAAGCAATTGGTCCCTTACCTTTCCCGCCCCGACCTGGCCACAGTGATCCATGCGACGGTCATCTCCAGGCTTGACTACTGTAATTCGCTCTATGCAGGGCTGTCCTTGAAGCTGTCCCAGAAACTCCAGCGGGTACAGAATGCTGCAGCGAGGCTCCTCACGGGGTCTCTGCCATGGGAGCATATTCACCCAGTGCTTTTCAAGTTGCACTGGCTCCCGGTGGAGTACAGGGTCAGATTTAAGGTGCTGCTTTTGACCTTTAAAGCCCTTCACGGCCTAGGACCCTCGTACCTACGGGACTGCCTCTCCTGGTATGCCCCACGGAGAGCCTCAAGGTCCATAAATAACAACACCCTAGTGGTCCCAGGCCCTAAAGAAGTTAGATTGGCTTCAACCAGAGCCAGGGCCTTTTCAACTCTGGCTCCGGCCTGGTGGAACGCTCTGCCTCATGAGACCAGGGCCCTGCAGGATCTGATTTCTTTCCGCAGGGCCTGTAAGACAGAGTTGTTCCGCCTGGCCTTTGGCTTGGAGCCAATTTGATTCCCTCCCTCTCTCTTTTTCCCCCCCTTTCTTTTCCTTCTCCTCCTGCGATGAGGCTACATTTTAATATTTTAATGTTCCATTATTTTAATGTATTTTATTTTTGTTTTTAAGTTGTAACCATTCATCTTGTTTTTATTATTGCTTGTAAGCCGCTCTGAGCCCGGCCTTGGCTGGGGAGGGCGGGGTATAAATAAAAAATTATTATTATTATTATTACTTTGAATGTCCATTCCTTTTATATAAGAAGCTTTAAAAATGTATTCTATATACTTGCTATTGGGATCTTAATGACTGCAAGCAATTTTTCCATCAGCAAAGTATTTTAAATAAAATACTTCCCCATTTACTCTGCCCACTATTTTTTTTTGAACGGCATGTGATGACCAAACATAATGGTGGTTTTTTTTTTTTTTTAAATCATAGGTACCTTGTTGGGCAGCGACTTGTGAATTACGAAAGGAAAACTGGAAAACAAGGGACACCAGCCCCACCCCCTCAGTCATCACAAGAATAGAAACGCTCACATGCAATTACTTGATCTTCCCTTGCCTTTGTGTCCTTTTTCATTGACTGGTCTTCATTCTTTGGGTGTCTTTCCCAACAATCCTCTCAGCTGGGTTTTTATCTTTTAATTTTGGCTTACTTTTTTTCATGGCGTTCAGAAAGCAGTCAAGGCTGTGCACCTTTTACCTGCAACCTCTGAAGTTATCAGCGCTGAGATCTGTAAATGTGTAAATAGCAATACCCTAATACCCTGAATTAAAAAAATGAATGTTCATTGTACATCTTTAAAAGAATATTAATTTATTAAATCTAGTTGCCACTTTGTTTTGGACTGCTGTTCTGTTGACATATGTGCCACAAAGCAATACTGCAAGAGGCAAGACACTTTTTGGGGGAAGAAAAAAACAACAACAGTTGCATTTTTATGGTGGCTCTGGCCATTTCCCAAATGTAATTTTTGCAAAGCTGGGGGCTCATCAATATAAAAACAAAATGACCATGACAGTCAGCAGTGAAGTGGCTGTGGCAAGAATACATAAGCTTCATTTTTTTATCATTTTATATAACATCAAAGCTGATGTAAATTTTCTATTGCCTGATTATCTTTTTCCATGTGTAAGTTTATAATACTGTACAGTAACTGGTAAATCAAGAAGAATTTTTCTCCTTCAAGCAGTTTTTGGCATTGCTTGTTTGGCTGGAAGGCATTAATTCCTTGGCACTGAAAGACAGAATTTTAATGAATTTCTAAGCACTTAAATCAAAGTTCATTAGAGCTAAGTGGCAGGAATACTTAAATCTGCTAATTGAGAGGTTTGTGGAAGAATGCATTTCCAATGCATAAGCCAATATTTCCTTTTTACATCTTTGAAGCTATACAGTTTAAATGCTTACAAGGATTTATTTACTCTCTAGAGAATAGTGCAGAAGGTTATCTGACAAGTTTATTCAAGAGCACAGAGAACATAAAGGCTGGAACATTGCTGTGAAAGACCCTCCTTTTTTCTTGAGTGGCCTGAAACCTCCTTACAACCAAAGTTGCAATTTGTACTATGGACTTTGTACCATATCATATTAAAAATGAACATCTGTAATTCTAGAAATGGTTAGCATTAATTTTGCATGGCAGTAACACTAGAGGTTTTGGGGGAAAATTAGTAGATTCTATGGGAGAAAACCTTTATAGTATTAACAACAGCAGAAAGAGAACCAAAAATAAAATAAAGAGCTGATCTTTACAGTGATAGCGCTAAGGAAGAGGCCCCCCCAATCAAGTTCACCAGTTCTCATATTTTTATACGTGTACTTATTTTCTGCAGGTAGACATGCATTTTTAGTGTAAATAGTTCTGAGACAGACAAAAGGAACTATGCTGAAGCTTTAAGTACAGTTCAGTTGTGTGCTTAAAACACACAACATCCTATTCAAAAACAGTGAGAAATTGATTTAGGTTTATTGTATTGAGAAACATTAATGCTATGCAGTTGTGTGGCCACTCAGGACTGTGTCCTTGAACATCATGTATATTTAATTATGTGTATTGAATAGATTACCAAGGAATTTGTCTACTGTCTTCAGGATATGTCTTTGTGCTTGAATGAAAAAGCAGAAATATGTCGAGAGCTGTTCTGGTTCCATGTTTGGGGGGCAGAGGTGGTGGTTGGAGTCAAGATTTCTGACAATCTACGCTCATGCCCAGTAGAATAGTAGAATTGTGTAATAGAAGTGGAACTGGACTATCCAACTGGACTATCTATCAAGAGGTCCATCGTTGGTATTTTGCAGCATTACCTCATTTTAGACATTCTGGGCTATAAAATGTGTTGATACACTTGAGGTTTATTTCTAAATAAATATTTCACAAAATTCCAAATAAAAAGAGCATAGTAATGAGAGATGGCCAAAAACACTTCTAATTCACTGTACAAAGATCTTAATTTTGAGTCTTTTGTGCCTGATCCTCTGGGACATGCAAATATTACACATTTCAATATTTATAATGGTGTACTTTTCTGTACAGGAGCATATTTTACCCCCAAATACTGCATTTTCTGGTAATACATGTGTTTGGTTGCACAATTATCTGTCATTGATGGTCTTTGTTTTTGTTTTTAATATCCAAGCAGTCTTACCACTGGGATATTGCCAGCGATGCTGTGCTTTTTCCTGTAGCATTTTGCAGAAATGCAGTATCTTGTAATTTTTGTTTTTATCCCGGACAACCTGATCTGCAAAGATTATTAAAGTTTATTAAGAAAAAGCCTTGGCACTTGCTATCTTATTGCAGCACAAAGCAGGGCTGTGTGTGTTCTGTTCTAAAGGGAGTGGAGCGGGTAGAACCAAAGGCTGCCAACATGAAACTGAATTCTGTTTACTTGTATCAATTCCACAAATTAAGTGCACTTACTCCATGTTTATGTATTGTGCTTCTGGGAAAGGAAGTATGGGGGGTGCTTCATACTCGCTATCCATATCTCACCACCCATTTCCTATATGTTTTGCTGTTGCCTCCAAGGACTAGAAACGTACTTTAAAATGAAAAAGAAGAAAAGCCCAAGTTTGCAAGCCCAAGAATACTTGCCAAAGGAAGGTGATATTTGCAGGGGGGTTTTATATAACCATAAACAATGGCATGGGATTGACATCAGTAAATCAAAATATAAGGTAATACTGTAGGAACAAAACAGTGTTCAGATTAAGCTGTTCAGCTATATATATATTCCAAGTGCTAGTAGGATGGTAACTTTCTGTGGTGCCACGAGAAAATTATTCAGTACTTGGTGCATGGAGCGTCTTGAGTGAATTTCCAGTCTTCAAGGCTGTATAGATTAATTTTGAGACACAGTGCATAGTTTTGAGACACACTGCATTCTGACTGAATGCAGGTCTCTTCTGTGCAAGTAGCTATCCCCATTCGTTTCAGTGGAGACACCTGCCTATGTCTCCCTTTCTCTGCTTGGAGTTTTTCCATTCCTTGAAGCAAGGGATCCTTGTGGATGGATGAGTTTTGTGAGCACCTCAGAAAATTCCATACCTAAAAGCGACCGCTGAAAGGCAAACCAGGATTTACGAGGTGTGGAAACTTATGTGCCCTGTCATAGGCTTGCTCCAGTAATCTCTCCTGGCAGTGTTCTGGGATCCTTAAAAGTGTGCAAGTCTCTGCTGTGAACACCATGCAATGTTCAGTTCCAATAATAATTGGAATAATGATTATTCTGCATTGCAGGAGGTTGGACTTAATAGATGATCCTCAGGATCCCTTCCAACTCAACAGTTCTATGATTCTATAATATGCTTTATTTACTTTTTAAAACAAAAAACTGGCCCTCCTTAAAGATCAAAGTAGTATTGAAAACGTGGACAATTGCTTGAATCTCTGTCTTACTTCCAAAGAATGGGGAGAGCGCTGATTGATGCTTTTGAAGTCGCCCCAATGCACCCCATTATTTTGAAAAAAGCCATATACTGTATACGAGAATGTATAATATAGTACATTATTTATAAACATATAAAATATGCTATATTTAATATATATGTATTTATAGTATATGATATTTATACCCCGCCTTTTCCCCCCTGACAAGACTCGAGACGGCTTCTTTGCACAACCCGCCCCCCCAAAACAGGACCCACCTTGGTAGTTGAGCAACCTAAACGCACCTTCCCTTCCCTTCCTACTGCGCCTGCGTCCCCGACGTCCACGCCCACAGAATCAACACAGAGACTGCAGTTCCGGCCAGAAGCTCGAAGGCCTTTTCTATCCCAGCTCCCACAGCGAAGCACCTGAGGGGTTTCCACCATAGAGTTTTTCCCCCTTCTCCCCCGCCCCTTTCGCGTCCTCACGGAACGCGTCTTTTCAAGCGTCGCTCTAGGCGTTCCGCCGATCATCCATCCCCCTCAACCACACGCGCTTCTCTATGGTTCTCGCGGTTGCTACGAGACGGCAAGGCGCGAGCGCGCTGCCATAGCAACTCAACGGCGACGGCGGCGGGCCGCCTCGCCCCTTTGGAGAAAGAGCGCGAGGGACTGCGAGGGGTTTAAAAGCCCCGGCGAGGTAAATGGCCTCCGCTTCTGCCGCTTCTCCTCGAGTCGCCGGGGGCCGTTTCAACCCCGGAGGGGGGGGAGACATTCGCGAGGCAAAAAACTGCATAATATATATATATATATATATATATATATATATATATATATATATATATAGGTTTTGGTGTCCTCGGGTGTCTTCCCGTGTAAAAGTTGGGGTGTCTAGGCGACGTTTCGACGAGGTCTCACTCGTCATCTTCAGGCTGGTGCTTTCGGCTTCTTGTTCGGCTTCTTGGTGTCCTCGGGTGTCTTCCCGTGTAAAAGTTGGGGTGTCTAGGCGACGTTTCGACGAGGTCTCACTCGTCATCTTCAGGCTGGTGCTTTCGTTCTTCTTGAAACGTCGCCTAGACACCCCAACTTTTACACGGGAAGACACCCGAGGACACCAAAACCTGCATTCCTGTACCCGTGAAAATCTACGAAAGCATATATATATATATATATATATATATATATATATATGCAGGTTTTGGTGTCCTCGGGTGTCTTCCCGTGTAAAAGTTGGGGTGTCTAGGCGACGTTTCGACGAGGTCTCACTCGTCATCTTCATTTGAAGATGACGAGTGAGACCTCGTCGAAACGTCGCCTAGACACCCCAACTTTTACACGGGAAGACACCCGAGGACACCAAAACCTGCATTCCTGTACCCGTGAAAATCTACGAAAGCAAATATATATATATATATATATATATATCCATCCATTTGTGATAAGTCACTGTGGTATTAATCCTGCCGTCTCTTTCCAAAAGTTTGTTGGTGTGTGGGTGTGGGTATATATATATGTATATATAAGTGTGTGTGTGAATATTTTTATATATGTGTATATATATATATATATGCACGGAAGTAGCGAAGGGGGGCAGCGACCCTCCTCCCAATCAAATAAATCAATAGAAATGCCTACCTAACTGAGGTTCTGCCCGCCTCCAACATAAATCCTGGCTACGCCCGTGTGCACAGCCAGGATTAATCCTGTGGGATCACAGCCCTCCCCCCCAATCGCGTACAGTGGACAGTTGTACACGGGTCAGCTCCTTTTGCCACTTTTTTGTTGTTGAAAGCAGTAGATGTTAGATGCAGAGAACAGTCCTAACCTACACACATAAATTCTTATTTTTAAAAGTATTTATTCCTAAGAAATGATGGCAGCAAGCCTAACACCTCATTGAACTCAGTGGGATTTACTTCCAAGTAGGTGGGCACGTGATTGCGTTTTATATGTAGGATTGCAGCCATTTAAGACAAGCATCTACTTGATTAGCTATGCTTCGTGACTTTTGGTTTCTTTTTGTGTTAGTATTGATGCTGTAATATACAAATTTTGCGCTGAGAACAAATCTGAAGGAAATGTTCTAGAAAGGGAAATTATTACATATGTGTGGGGAAATTTGACCAGGGAGGGAGGATAGACAAACAGCGATGATAATGCTACCATGTTCAAGAAGATCAGGCGGTGTGGCAAGGCCAGTACATATCTTTTGAGTTATCCAGGTAAATCTTCGTTATCCAAAGTAAGACAGCTTGAAATAGCTTCATAGAATTGTAGAGTTGGAAGGGGTCTTGAGGGTCATCTGTTTAGGAATAATGTTCTTTTTAGTTCTCTTAGCTTTCTGGTTTTGGACCTAGTACAACCATGCCTGTTCCAGATGTTATGTTCTGTGCGCAGCAGATCCATGTTCCTCCTGAACTGCCAGATATTATGAAACAATTTACCAAGGCTGCTATCAGGACCCAACCGCGTGATGTACTTCAGTGGTCTTATGCGTGAGTAGAAAACTGAAACTAATGGCCCTGATCCAGATGTCTTCACATAACAATCACTATTGGATGGCATATCTGTGGGAGTGGCCAACTGGCAGCACAGGCAAAGCGCCCTTGCACAACTTCCAAAGTGCCCAACAGCCAACTGGTTGTCAGGAACAAGATTTTGTCAGTCTTGCTTGGTCCAGGTGCATAAGAATGTTTCCTGCAGAGAACTCTCACTCACCTGAACCCAGCACTAATCGGAACTGACCTCCCCATGCATTGCCTGATTCTTGTGTGTACAGAAACCTGCTCAGTTTAGCAGGTTATGAGCCAATTTGGCAGGTTTGGCTCATGAATGTTACTGTCTCGCTTAGACAAAATGATAATAAAAACAGTGAGTTGAAAAAAGACGGTTCCTGAGGATGGAGAAATGGCAGTCCACTCAAAGTCCTAACCAAATTGGCAGTCTTGAGCATTTTGGCCTAAACAACATTAATGCATTGGTGTGCAATGGCAGCTGAACAGCCTCTAAGAATGAGAAAATAAATGTTTCCCAATGGGTAGCAGAATTGTGGCAGAGAGAGATACTTAGTTATTTTACTACTACTACTACTACTACTACTACTACTACTACTACTAAATTTTATTTATACCCCACCCTCCCCAGCCAAGACCGGGCTCAGGGTGGCTAACAACCAGTAATAAAATCAAGTTGATTAAAATACAATTTAAAAAACAAGATTAAAATACAACATTAAAACATTAAGATACAGCCTTTTCACAGGAGGAGAAAGGAAAAAGAAAGAGGGGAAGGGGATCAAACTGATTCTAAGCCAAAGGCCAAGCGGAACAACTCTGTCTTACAGGCCCTGCGGAAAGAAATCAGATCCCGCAGGGCCCTGGTCTCATGAGACTGAGCATTCCACCAGGCCGGAGCCAGTGTTGAAAAGGCCGTGGGCTCTGGTTGAGGCTAATCTAACTTCCTTAGGGCCCGGGACCTCTAGGGTGTTGCTATTTATGGACCTTAAGGTCCTCCGTGGGGCATACCAGGAGAGGCGGTCCCGTAGGTAAGAGGGTCATAGGCCGTGAAGGGCTTTAAAGGTCAAAAGCAGCACCTTAAATCTGACCCTGTACTCCACTGGGAGCCAGTGCAGCTGGAAAAGCACTGGGTCAATATGCTCCCATGGCAGAGACCCCGTGAGGAGCCTCGCTGCAGCATTCTGCACCCGCTGGAGTTTCTGGGACAGCTTCAAGGGCAGCCCCGCGTAGAGCGAATTACAGTAGTCAAGCCTGGAGGTGACCGTCACATAGATCACTGTGGCCAGGTCAGGGCGGGAAAGGTAAGGGGCCAACTGCTTGATGCGGCGAAGGTGGAAAAATGTCGCCTTGGCTGTTGCTGTAACCTGTGCCTCCGTGGAAAGGGAGGCGTCGAGGATTACACCCAAACTCTTAACGGAAGGCAATGGCACTAATTGGGCCCCTGCAAGAAAAGGGAGTTGGTCCCTCATCCCCATACCATCCCAACCAAGCCAGAGGACCTTTGTCTTCAAAGGATTTAGTTTCAATCGGCTCCAACGAAACCATCCAGCCACAGTTTCCAGACATCTGGTCAGTGTGTCCGGGGCCAAGTTGGAATGGCCATCCATCAGCAGATAGAGCTGAGTGTCATCAGCATATTGGTGACAACCCAGCCCAAAGCTCCGGACAATCTTGGCAAGGGGTTAGTAGTTTTTCCACCTGCAGGGTCTCATCCCATGGAATTTTAAATCCATGTTTCCCTGCGTTATGGGAGGAAAAGTCTCCCTACTCCCTTCCACCCTAACAGGAAATGGCTTTTTCTCCCTGAAAGGGCCTATTGGGCCACCATTATACACATTTGATCTTTAAATTCATGTACTGATTTTGAATATTTATTTATTTGACATGAACCATATTTTTGCATTTGTGCTATCATAGGTATTTCTATGCTTTGTCAAATGGAGAACCTCTTCCTGTGAAGGACCGTCTTGAAAGGCCAGTAGCCACACAGAAAAATGACACTGGTCTGACTCCAGGACTCCTTAAAATTTTGCATAAACAGGTAAAAGTCTTTGCAGAATGTTCTTTTAGAAGTAACTTAACTTTTCATGCTGTTTTCTTATGGTTTATTTATGATGTACATGTGTTTTTAAAGCTCTCTGAAAAGGAAACTGTGGAAATACAGGACCTTCAGAGAAAGTGGAAAAACTTGTGCTTGCCAATGGAACAGCTCCGCAACCTTCTTCGACTGGGCAATTTTGCAGAAGGAGTGGAATGGATGAAGTTCTTTGCCCTTGCATGTAGCTCTCTTGGTGGGGTATGTAGGCCTGTCAAACATAATGTGTAGCTGTTTGCAGTGTTTAGAATTTTGAAAGATCAAGATTCCTATATTTATGTTCTCTCTCTCTCTCTCTCTCTCTCTCTCTCTCTCTCTCTCTCTGGATTTTGAGACATGCCTTGGCTCACAGTTTTTCAACTTTTAAATTTTGTATTGTAAATCTGCTTTTCAAAATTTGGAAACAGTTTCACATTCATCATTCATTACAGAGGTGACATGTTTCTTCCTTAACAGTATCATTTATTTGGTTCCTAATATTCACCAAGAGCAAATTATCTGAAATTTTCAGTTTGAGTAGAAGTTAAGATACCATGTCATAGCAGAAATTAGGAGTAGCATGTACCTGAATTGCAGATTCATTCCATGGCGCCATTCAATTATGCCTGTTTAGTTGCACTGGATGGCATTCTTTTTTTTAATGTTATACTGAGTTTCTTTTTTGGTTTATAAACAGATTACCTATCACCTTTTAGGATTACACTAGTAAACTGAGGAGTGCTTCAGATTTTATGAATGCATTAATCAGAAAACATGTAGAAAAAAGCATGTGAATCCTAGTAGATTGTTATAGCCTGGTGATGGCACATGCTTCTGTGCAGTTTTCCAGTACATCTCTGTGCAATTAGCCATGACTTCCTGGCAGATGCAATAAATTAGAAACATGCAGCATCATCACACATGATAATTTCTACACAATTTCCATACTTTTTGCTAATATATCATTGGTGTTTGATGTGGCTCTTGCAGTGGCTATGCACAGATCACTATGTACTTTCATCACTTCACTTTATTGTAGCGCATGGCTGCTAATGTATGCTTGCTTTTTATCTTTTTCAGTCCTTACTCAGTTCTATGAAATATGCCTGTGAAATTCTTACAAATGATCCAGAAGGTGGAGCAGCCCGCATTCCATATGACACTTTTGCATTTATCTATAGCTACTTGGCTAGCTTAGATGAGGAGATAGCGGAGGAATCTACTGAGAAATTCCTCAAGGCTCTTAAAGAACAAGTGTAAGTATTAATTGGATGTCTGAATGTAATACAATCCAGATTTGGCTTGGAACGGCATTTTAGTCAAGCAGGCTCTTTTTATTTGTTCTTCTGAAGCTATGGTTCTCACGAGCAGATTAACATATTATTTTTTCACCAGTTTTGAAGGAGAATTGCTCTTTGAAGTTTCCCCTATAGTTGCTTCTTGCAGCTTCTTACAGTGTAGGTTGAGAACTTGGTTACCAAAAGAAAAAAAATAAAACAACAATAACAAAAACAACAATATTTTAAAAATATTAATAATATTTGCCTGTTTTAAATTGAGAATTAAATTAGAGTGGAAAATATTAATCTGCACTGAGGCTTATGCTAACCATGGTTACTTTTAATCCTAGCTTGCAAACCAGTTTCAAATTCTGTTTAAAGTCAGCTACGGTTAGGGCTGCTGCAAACGTAATTCTCTTCAATACTTTAGGCTGAAAAATGAAGGGATAAGGAGATTAATGTGGCAGTCGAGAGGAGAAAACGTGCCTTTGTCCTGATCTTTTAACCATGGTTAAGAGATTGGGAAACTGGCTGCGGTCAGATCTAACAGTAAGCAGTGGTTCAGTGTAATGAAAATGTGCCTAGCCTCCCCCATGCTTGTGTATGTTCCCTGCACCCCATCCACTCCTCCAACATGGCGATAATTAGGACACTGGAAGCTTTGCAATGGGTCAAGATGTTAGACTATTACATCTATGCAGTACTGTGGTAACTAGCATATAATTATGAGGATGGCCATGCTTAGAGAAATATATTCAAACTACTTTTCACCTCCAAATACACACTTTCTTTTAGTAAAGGCTGGATATGATACGACCTTAACAGTTCACTACATTATAACCCACCTTATTAATAGGGTAATATTAATATATTATTTTGGCTGTTATATTATAATGCTGGTATCCTAGCTTATGGATGATGTACACGATTTAAACAAGAAGGTACATACATATAGAGATTTGAGGATCTAGCTTGTGGAATAGAAATATCCCTATACACATCTCTGAAAATATTACCGTGAGTTCCTCTTATTTTATGCAAATATTTTCATGTTAGAATTGCATCCAAATGGGATGAGAGGAAGTACCACAGAATGAATGTAAACTGAAATTAAGTTTCTTTGGGCATTAATAATGAAAAGTAATATGTTTTCTTGTAATTTAGGTCACGCAAGGAAGATATGGTTGGAGTTGCAGATTTCCGTCCTCTAAAGAAACCTTAAATCAGGACTTAAGAGAATGTGGAATAACATAACATTATCTGACATAAAGTACATATTTTTTAAGTTAATAATATGCTACCTGTAGTAGTGTCCTTTATGTTCATGAAATTGTGAAGGAGTCTCAAAGCGGCTAACATTCTCCTTTCCCTTCCTCCCCCACAACAAACACTCTGTGAGGTGAGTGGGGCTGAGAGACTTCAGAGAAGTGTGACTAGCCCAAGGTCACCCAGCAGCTGCATGTGGAGGAGCGGGGAAGAGAACCCGGCTCACCAGATTATGAGTCTATTGCTCTTAACCACTACACTACACTGACTGTCTTCAGATGTCTTCTAAACGTCGTGTTTATTCCTTTGACATCACCAGCTCAATATATATTCAACTTTGAACTTGCACAAGGCTGTCTTGAGTCAGCTGATTCAGACCTTCACTCTCATAAAGAAATGGATTAATTGCTTTAGAGTGCAGGTGATTTAATTTAGGGGAAATAAGATGACATGTTCCCTGTTTTTGTAGGATCAGCAAGTTAGTAATTAATAATCTTGAAAAGATGCTGACTTGCTTAATGATCACATCTGCAAAATACATAAGCCTTGTTTTCTTCCCAAGTATTTCAACATGCTGGGCCCAATCCAGTATCATTAGCATGATGCCCTTCATGTTCTATTGAAGCAGGTCTAGGTAGGAAGAGGAGAGTATTTGTTTTACAAAAGAGGGACATGTTTGTGTCTCCCACTCCTTATGAAAGAGGAAACGTGTAGTAAGATCATATGTGGCACCCCTGGAAACATTAGCATCCAAAGAAACATAAAAAGGCATTCATAGAATGGTGGAGCAGGAGTAGCAGAGCTGATTTCCCCCAAACATTATTATGTTAGTAAAAGAGGATGGGTGCTTTGTGAACAAGCCCCTAAGGGCCTCTGGCCTCATGTACTCTAGTCCCCCACCCTTCTTCACAACTTCCAGGATCATTATGGCATTTGTGTGCAAGTGCAAGCCAGTTTGCTGGTTTTCTCAAATTGCAAACTCTAGTTTGCTACAGGTAGACGTCTGTGAATGTTGTCAATTTTGGTTTTTCATTTTTCAAATCTTAATCAGTTCTTCACATTTCTACTCAGCCCCTCCTCTGGTTGCCCATCCAGCTACCCTCTCCCTCTGCTGCCACAGGGCAGTCTGACAGACTGCTTCATCAAATTTAAGAAACTACCATCTGTCTTGAAAAGAAGAAGTGGCTCTCAAATGTTCCTGCAAATATACTTGATTTAATACATGCAAGTTTTATGTTTTGAGTCCTGCAAGAATTTACATTCTACCAAGCTACTCAGAACTCACCTGAATCTAGTAGCAGTAGTTGTTGTTTGGTAATATGAACATTCTTAACTCTGCAGGGCTGCCGCCGTTCTGACCATCATATAAAAACACGAAAATCAAAGAAGACACAGACAGACAGACAGACAGACAGACACACACACACACACACACTGGGTGAAAAATAGCACTGGCTAAGATCAGCATAGGGCCACAGTTTATACTGCCATTACATCAGGGTAAGTGTTCACATGTGGGACTTGTAGCACAATGCTACAACTTCTTAGCAATGGAACCAGGCCTGAAAGCAATTTCTTCTCATCATAGGTGACAAGATAGTTGCAATGTCCACTGGCTGTAATTCAGGCCAGAGCAGCCAAGTCCCAATAATTCCACCTTTTTGCTAGCTTTACATAGTCTTTAATCAAAGGGTGTCATCATGCACAAAGTAATATGTGGACTGGGTAAAAGGGTGGCGTAATTCAAGATAGGAGGGAGGGGATGAGGATGCCTCAGCAAGAGTACCAAATAATTTTGTATGTTTTGTGATTTTCAAATATCACACAGTATAGCTGTAACAATTTTCTCCAGACCTTAGTTGACTTTTGCTGCCAGATCTGCAAAGCGATCACTCATTGTCTGTCAGCTGGGATCTTGACCTCTGTTTGTTTCTGCAAGGATACATCATAAATTGCAATGTTTGTGTTAGGTCACAGATGTAACATGGTTTTGTGGACATTCAAGTGGTAAGGAGGAATAAGCCCATGAAGCATGCAAATGATCAAAACAAACGAGTGTTCCAAACCAGAGAGTCATGAAGAACATAAGATTTATTTAGACCAAGGCAATTTAGGCTACAATCCTAATTCCACTTACCATTGATTGGATAGAACTTAAACATGGTTAAATTTTTGCTGTTAAACTATGACCCAACCATGTTTTAAAACATAAAGAAACTAATTAATTTGGAGTTCAGCCAATTATCTATTTTGGTGGATTTATTTTTTTTAACAAGTCTGCTTGCTAACCAATTCCTATGAATGGGAAATGATCCGGCCAGGTTAGATCCTTATCTCTCCACCCCCAACCCCCACCATGTGAAGTTTGACAAGTTGTGGGTTTTTTTACAACATTTGAAACTGGTGCATGGTCTCGAGGTTTTGGTAGGTGCACAACATATAATTTAGGGCTTCATAAAAGCTGCACCTACTGAAATTCCCACACAACAGCAGTAGAGGAGACAAATTCTCCTTTGCATATCTTAATGCAGGGGGTAGTGAACCTTTAAAGCCAGGTGGTCCAGATTGTTGTTTATCCCCACCCCTGTGGGCCAACTCTGAAAGGTGGGCCCACCTGTCAGTCACAAGTCAGCTGGATGTCAGGCTTTTGGCAAAGAATCTAGCATAGAGCTGCCAAAACCACTTTCTGCAGGAATCAGCAGTGTGATTGACCTCCCCATTGATTCATCTGCATCTACTTGTCTCACAGCTGGCATCACATATGACATCATGATGGCAGACTTGGCCTGTGGGTCAGAGGTAGGAATGGACAGGTATGCCAGCTTGGGTTTATCCTTATCTCATTTTTCCAGTCTTCAGTTCTCCACATTTCTTCATCTGTTTGTGATTATATCTATACAGTGGTACCTCCGGTTGCGTACAGGATCCGTTCCCGAGCTCTGGTCGGATACCGAGGAGGGACTGCTTCTGCACATGCACGCACGGTGAAACCTGGAAAAATACGGGTTTGCCGCATTCGCATCCTGAAGGATACGCAACCGGAGGTGTGCGTATCTAGAGGTACTACTGTATATCTCTCTCTAAATGTATTAACAGTAAAATATTTTGAATTTCTCCTACTATACACATTTCTATATGCAATTTTCCCATATGTAACTATGTTTGAATGCTATTTTTATGCATACATGCACAGTTTACCTTAGTATATGCATTTTTGCACATATTACTTGGCCGGAAAACTACATTGCAAAATTTGGAGAAGTGAGAATTTCAAAGGATGATTGTGTTCCAATTAACATATGTTCACCTTTAATGCAAACTGAATCAAATTTTCCCCTGCTGAATCTCTAATGCCTAAAGGGGGTGGGGAACTTGTAGCACTTTTGACATTAGACTGCAATTCCCATTGTGCCTGACTGCTGGCCATGCTGACTGAGGCTGCTAAGAGTTGGAGGTCATTAGCAGCTGAAGGACCATAGGTTCCCCCTCCCTGCTATAAAAAAAGTGAAGGTGAATGGATGCCCCAATGATGATAAACCTCTTGGTAGGAAACCTAGATTTCCAAATCACACAGCAAAGGAAATGGGCATTGTTTCTCGGGAGTCCCTGTACCAGCAGCAATGCTTAGTAGGTACAACCTCACTTCTGTTTGCTCTGGGTGGATAATTTTGTGAAGTGATACCATTTTTTGCTCCTGGCAAGACAACGTCCTAGTTTAATCCATTCCTGAGTTTCATGCAATAACAGAGTGAAAACTAGTTCATATAGTCTCAAAAGGTTTCAAATAAATTAATCAGCAGCCACCATAACTCAATCAAGGTAGTTGCTATTTTTTTTAGCAGGTAGCAAAGTCTTGAGATACCTGTGGCTTCCCTTGTGGACCCGCAAGACAGAAAAAGCTAGGCGTTCTGCTGGCAGGATGAGGTACTGCAGGTGACTCCAGAATATTTGCAACTTCACATCACTACAATTTTCCAGCACAGCCAGGAAAACAAATTATCAGCTTGTCAAAAATGTAAGAAGCTATGGTGTTAGGTCAGTGGCATTTACTGTGTGGCTACTGGGATTTGAAAAGGACCCTTTACAGGAAGAGCCTTTACAGAGTAGCCATATAGCTAAGGTACACCAGTGCAGGTTTGCCCACTCCCTGATTTTCATTTTCTTTAGACATTAAGAATCAAAAGCATACAAAGATATCCTGAAAAGTCAAATATTAATGTTTTCTTTCAGACTTCTGAGGCAGATAACATTATCTTCGCTAAGCAAGTGTGCATGCATAATTTTCATGCATAATTTTATGAAAAAATGCATTTTGTTATATTACATTCAACTAAAAAACAAAACAAGTGAGAGTCAGAAAGTGCATTTAAAAAAAAAATAAACACTGCTGTCTGATTTACATTTATTTAGTTTAAACTGCACTTAGCTACCAGCATTCATACACGCCCGTAGGGATAAATAAGTGTCAAGGCCAGGGAATCCGGAGGTGAAAAAAGAAAGACAATGCTCAGAATACCTTACATAGTTTCCTAGTTTTCACTCTCAGTGTTAATGTTTAAAGGTAAAGGTACCCCTGCCCTTACGGGCCAGTTGTGTCCGACTCTAGGGTTGTGCACCCATCTCACTTAAGAGGCCGGGGGCCAGCGCTGTCCAGAGACACTTCCAGTTCACGTGGCCAGCGTGACGAAGCTGCTCTGGCGAGCCAGCATCAGCGCAGCACACGGAAATGCCGTTTACCTTCCCGCTATAAAGTAGTACCTATTTATCTACTTGCACTTAGGGGTGCTTTCGAACTGCTAGGTGGGCAGGAGCTGGGACTGAAAGAAGGAGCTCACCCCGCCGCGGGGATTCAAACCGGCGACCATACGATCGGCAAGTCCTAGGCACTGAGGTTTTACCCACAGTGCCACCCGCATCCCTGTTAATGTTTAGGTGACTATTAAAAGCAGTCCTGGTCACACTTGAAGGCTGCTATCCTATACATACCTGGAAGTAAGTCCGATTGAACATAGTGTTACAAAGGTTGCATGCCATGTCCAATCTCTGCTGAGATTTGAGGCATCTTACCCAGGGTCATGTTTCTGTAGGCAATCAAGATGTGGTGGAGACTGTCGTGACTTTATGATAGTTTATTTTTCATATATTTACACCAGAAGCTTTCAATGGAGGGAGTGCAGCAGTTATAGCATTCACATCTCAATAGGGGCTTGTTCACCCAGTAGTCCAGCACTAGATACTCAAGACTTCTCAAATGCCATCTTCGTGGCTTTGTCCCAGCCTGACAAGATGGATCTGATCTACAGCTCCCGCATGGAGTTCTGCCTCCTTTCTCCTCCTTTCCCAGAAAACCCTTTGCTCCTCCCCTTCTGTCTGCTTCCTGCCCCCACCACCATTCCCAATATTCCAAGCCTACTTTTAAAAGGTGAACATTTTTCCTCTAGCCTATATCATTGCTCAGCGTAACTTCGGCAACCTCTATTGGCAAAGACCCAATTATTTATTTGTGATGGACCATCCACACCTCATCCCAGGTAAGGCTCTGGCCTGGAAAGGAAGCTTAATCTGTATTTTTCACGCTGGCCTGGGATCTTGACTGTGGTTTTCTTCTGGAATGCCTTGCCAGGATGGGGCTAGGGAGCACAATGTTGCAGTGGTTCTTGTGTCATCAGAATGCTATCCAACTCTGTCTTTCTTGTCAATTAGATTTTAGGGAGGCAATGGAGGTCCTGAACTGTTGTCTGTCAGTGATTGACTAGATAAAACGTAATCCAGATAAGACAGAAGTGCTTTAGGTCAGTAGGAAAGCTGATCTCGGATTAGGTGTACAATCTGTTCTGGACAGGGTTGCTCTCCTCTTGAAGGATCCAGTTCACATCTTGGGAATGGGCCTAGGTCTAGTCTTGTTAATGGATGATCCATTGACCACTGTAGCCAGGAGTATATTTGCTCAGCTTCTGCTAATGCACCAGCTGCCCACTTTTGCTGGAGATGACAGATCTGGCTACTACCAGGCAGACTGGATTAGTACCATACAGTACCTTTGAAAAGTATTCATAAACTTCAAGTACTTTGAAATACTCCAGTTAGAATGGCAATGAGGGCTGGTTTTTCAGAGTACAATATTTCAATATTATACTCCCAAGATTGGCTTCTGGTCCATTTCTGGGCTTAATTCAAAATGATGGTTACAACCAGCACAAAGGAAGGATGGTAACTCAGTGGTAAAGCATCTGTGTTGCATACAGAAGGTCCCAAGTTCAATTTCCCAGCATCTCCAGGTGTCCTGAAGCACATTCCCAGGTGGGAGTGTCCTGTCTGAAACTTTGGAAAGTCATGACCATTTAGTGTGGGCAATACAGAGCTACAGCTTCCAGTGTCCCTAACCTTTGAATCCCTAAATGGGTTGCAAACAGGATTTTCAAAAGGCCTAATTCTCCCACATGATTCTGCCTACCCATTTAGATCTTTGACAGTGGCCTTGCTTCACATCCCTTTGCCAGCAGAGACACGGTTGGTAGGTATATGGGGCAGGGTCTTCTTGGCTATAGCATTAAGTCTGGGGGTGGGGAGTTAGTGAACCAGGTCTGGTTTTAATTGATAGAAAAGCAGTAACTAATTATAGAATGATCTAACTAGAAAGCAGGTAAAGATAATCCACTCTAGCTCCTAAATTAAGCAAGAACACACTATGTTGAGTTAAAGTATACCCAACCAATATATTTGTACTTGTCAGATTAATCTGTTAAGGATAATTAGCTCAATCATGTCAAATTCCCAACGTTTAACCATTTTTTAGTCCCATCTATAAGTGAGAACAATCTGTTTGTTGTTTATATATATATATATGTGTGTGTGTGTGTGTGTGTGTGTGTGTGTATGCATAGTGTTGACCCTTCTGCTGGAAAAGTAATTAAGTATTATACTTGTTCAGGATTAATTCCTCATGAGGCTGTTTCTGTTCTTGTTTAATTTTATTACGGTAGCCAATATGAAACATATGAAGGACGTCTCACTATTTCAACACAATGTTTTCAGTCTTGTAATTTCCCAGATGGGGATGTAGCAGATGTAGGTGAAGGCAGTTGGCGGATGGACAGACTCGGCCACGTCTGGAAATGGTACACCCACACCTGACAGGGGATTTGTTTCCTCAAAGCAGTGATCTGCATAAGGACTCCTGCTGGCAGCCAGCCAGGTGTAGATAAGGTTCCAAATGCTGAAGAGGCAGAGAACCTGCTGTAAAAATGACACAGTTCAGCAGGACATTCTGCACAGTTCACAGTTAAATCAATAGGAACTCCATGAGAATGTTGTTTATTTTTTTGCCATCCGTCTGTCTCGAGACAATGGAGTGCGCCTCCACGAGTGAAGTCAAACTGCTGCATTAGCAGCACCAAAATGACCTCCCCAGGATGCAAGCCTGAGCAGTGTATATGGAGGTCATGGGCTGCCCAGACAATAATACCCTCTTCCCAGAATACGTGTGGCGCCAGCTTGGCTGCAGGAGTTACCAGAAGGAGGCGTAAAAGGCACCATCCAACAGGCATAGGAACTCCATTCTGGATTTGTGTAGGGTTTATTCCTTAGCCTTTTCTTCTCCTGAAGATATGCTGCAAGACAGTAGAGGGTTAGGATGAGTTTTCCTTCTAGATGAATTACCTTCCCAGGTGGGTGAGTCCCATCTGAGCCTCACCTCCCTCTACAGCCCATGCAGAAACCATCTTCTTGACTGTGGGACCCATTATTGGTCTCATATGCTCAATCCACTGGAGCCTTTGTATGCAGGGGAAGTCCCTAACACACTGGGGGTTTGAGACCCATCAGCTGCAAAAATCAAAGGCTCACCTCGAAATCAGTGTATCTTACTTCCAGGTAACTATGTGATTTGGCTTTTATTTTATTGTTTACATATTTTACTTGTCCTGTCTAGAAAATATGAAAACTACACAAAGTATACATATTTTGTATACTCTAAACAAAAAAATTATATTTCTGGTTTAGGGTTTTTGTGACCGTGTTTTGGCAGTACAGCAACAAAATCTGTTGCAGGAACAAAATGGGTTTTACAACCTCTGGAACTTCAGGGATTCTGTTCAGGTATGGTTGAGGTTTGCCTGGTTAGCTGCCTGTATCGTGGATATAACAGAATGTGTGGGGTACTGTACCCTAATTTAATTAATTCAATATTTGCAAAGCACATTTTACCTCTCCAATCATATTTTTAAAATAACATTTTAAAGACAAAACCATGTAAGTGTGCAGTTATCAAATCAGCTTTGATGCCCAGTAGTTTGCATTCTAACTTTGATGGAAATAAGGTTGGTTTTGAAAATTGCCTTTGCTACACCTGTTGTTGACAGTATCCCCTTGTCCCACCATTAACTATTCAGGCCAATTTTACAAAGCAAAAACAGTTTGTAGAAGCAGCTGGATATTCATGAAATAAACATATTTTGCAGTAATTATTTTAATTAATGTTAAACTTTGTCTTACTACTGAGTCTTTTGGTGTTATCCGACACCCCTTGAAGTTCTGTGGTGGAGTGCATCCAAGACTGCCTCTCTAGGGCACAGTCTCACCATATTGTCTTGGAATGAGACAAAGGTTTTCTTATGCTCTAGGGTTTATTTTTAAAACACTCTCCTGCTTGCAGAAATAATGAACTCAGACAGCTCCATCTGCATTGGATATATTATCAGTAAAATTCTGTCTCATTATAAAATTGGGCAAGAGCATAACTGGTGCAACATCCCAGAGGCAGAGATTCTCAATAACTCATGCTGTCACCTTTCTAGGTCTGGGTCCTAGGCCGGCTAGGGGGGAAAGGAGAATATTTCCTTCAATAAAGTTTCCTCCAATTTTTGTTCTTATTGCTGGTCCTGCTTCTGCTCTTTCCATTGTTGTGGGCTTGGAGTACTTGGAGGACATATACCATACCATACCATACCATACCATACCATACCATACCATACCATACCATACCTATAAAAGTCCTTGGGATGTTGATTACAATATATAATCTATATTGAGTCTATACCTGAAGGAACATCTCCACCCCCATCGTCCAGCCCAGACACTGAGGTCCAGCTCCGAGGGCCTTCTGCAGGTGCCCTCACTGCGAGAAGTGAAGCTACAGAAACCTAGGCAGAGGGCCTTCTTGGTAGTGGCACCTGCCCTGTGGAATGCCCTCCCATCAGATGTCAAGGAAATAAACAACTATCTGACTTTTAGAAGACATCTGAAGGCAGCCCTGTTTAGGGAAGTTTTTAATGTTTGATGTCTTTTTTATTATTAATATTCTTTTGGGAGCTGCCCAGAGTAGCTTGTGAAACCCAGGCAGATGGGTGAGGTATAAATAAATTATTATTATTATTATTATTATTATTATTATTATTATTATTATTATTATTTTAAATTGTAGAGTTGGAAGGATCTCAAAAGAACATCAACAGCAACAACACCAAAACCCATCTATATAAAAGGGTTGCATTATTAACACTGCCCGGCACCTTACATTTTAGATTACATTGGAAAGAGAGGGGCTTTCTCAGTTGCCACCTGCAATTCTGGTTCCTCTTCTCACTGCTCCACTTTGAAAGATGGTTCATAGCCTTAAAGCCTTTTTTCTGTATTAATTCCTGCCTGTTTTGCATTTTCTGGATATTTTATACTATTTTTAGATGGTAGAGGGAGGAAATGTTTAGTGGGTAAGAGGGACTAGGCCTCACAATTATGAGTGTAGTGGTCTGAAGGAGATGGCAGTAAAAGGTTAGGCTCTTCCGGGGAGCAAAGGTTAAGAATGTGAGAGAATTTCCCTTTCCAATTCTCCCAACCTATGGTGACTTCCCTCCTAGCCTACTGTTGAATTCCTGGTCCATAAATGGACCTTGGCCAACTAGGGCTTGATCTTGAATTAGAATGCTGATCTGTGTGATGGAGACACTTGGAACAAGTAGGAGCAGTTCACTTTCTGTGCCTGCTCACTTGTTGAGATCTTTGGAGGGCGTGGGGCACTGTTCTGTATCCTACCATTAGGCTGGTGGGTATGTGAGACTAGACTTTCTCCATGGTGACTTTGGAGTTGCATTCCTTAGGAAACACATTTGATTTATTCATTCTCTTCATGGCAGATGTTAAGCCTTTTATGATACCTCGGGTTACATACGCTTTAGGTTACAGACTCCGCTAACCGAGAATTAGTACCTCGGGTTAAGAACTTTGCTTCAGGATGAGAACAGAAATTGCGCCGCGGTGGTGTGGCAGCAGCAGGAGGCCCCATTAGCTAAAATGGTGCATCTGGTTAAGAACAGTTTCAGGTTAAGAACGGACCTCCAGAATGAATTAAGTACGTAACCAGAGGTACCCCTGTAACTGAGCCTTGGTGTTGTGCATTTTCAGTCTTTTAAAAATCTGTGATGGTAGCAGTATATTAAAATACAACATATATTTATTTGCCATGATTTGTATTTTACTATGCCATCCGTGTTTTAATTTTTGTTAGGCGCTTCAGGGACCTTTGCCTAAAAAGTGGTATAGAAATAAACTATGACATGACATAATATATGAAAATGTGGGGGGGGGGGGAGACAGTGACCATTCAGCTCTTTCACTCAGTTTCTCATTTTCCAAACATTTAACAGCTCCCATTTCCTATGAGACATAAATTATTTGAATTCTTGACTAGGCTCATTTATGGTTACATTTAGCACACCTGCTGATCATGGCAGTTGCTAATTATTATCACTATGTAATTTTTGTTGCTAAGTGGCTCATAGGTTTTTCCAAGACTTTCTCTACCTTGGCTTTTCTGCCCACCAGTCAGAGTTATCTCTTCTTCTTCTTCTTCTTCTTCTTCTTCTTCTTCTTCTTCTTCTTCTTCTTCTTCTTCTTGAAAAAAGGAAAAACTGCTCCTGCTCCTGTGGTTTTAACTACAAGCCCCTATACAAAAATTCACCAAACAGCTGAGTTTTTTCAGGTATCCTTCTACTTATCTCCATTCCATACCTTTTAAAGCTTTACTTACATGTGAACATTTTAAGGAAAGAAGCATTATCTAATCCCTGCGGCTTACATCGAAAGAGCTCCTAGTAGTGTGGGAGGAAGAGGTTTACCATTTCCTGCTGATTTTCTCCACCACCCTTAAGTTACAGCCTGTGTCATGCTGTTCAGGAGGGTATACCAGCCCAGGGAACAGATTTCAGCAGGCGTAAAGAGTTGAAGCAGGAAAGGGAGCAGCAAAAGCTCTTTGCATGAGCAGAATTCCTCTTGCTGTTCTTTGGATAGTAGTGTGTGCTGGGCTGTTACTAAAGCATGTGAGTGAAAAAAATGCCAGTCCTCCTACCAGTTAAAATAATGCTGCTGGACTAATCCAGAAAAGGATTTTCTAAAATGCCTGGAAAATTGTTTTTTTCCTTTCTGAAATCAGCTGGCAATGCTTCATCTGCTAAGGCTTAGCCTAACTATGTTCCAGTGGCGTAGCATGGGGGGTGCGGGGGGGGGGGCGGCCGCACCGGGCGCAACATCTGGGGGTTAGGGTTAGGGGGCGCAAATCCACGGGTTAGGGGGCGCAAATTACCACTTGCCTTGCCCCGGGTGCTGACAACCCACCCTACGCCACTGCTATGTTCATTGTTCTTGGAGTATTTGATTAAAGATACACCTGCGACTACAACCCTGAGAGTAAGCCCCAATGACTTAAATGGGACTCACTTGTAAGTAGACACATATAGGATTATTCTGTGTGTCAATGAAGTTTCACCCAAATCCTCTTCATATATATTTTATACTAGCAAGCTCTTACCTATAGTTGCTTGGGCACTCTAAGAAACCACAAAATCAGTGAAGTTTTGAAATAAGTGGTTAAAATCAATTCAGATTTGGAAGATTCACTTCGCCATCTTAATTCAAGATGAAAGCACAGAGGCTCTCTTAAAGCGGCAAAGCAACCTTTGAACCAGCTTCTCTCTTCCTTTAAAGGCCAAGGGAGCTTGGTAGAAATGGTGCTTAAATGCAGTCTTTGTGCTGTGCTTCCATTGGAAGCATGGAGACTGACTTACAGTGGCAAAGCATCCTTTGAAGCAACTTCTTTCCTTGCCTCCACCCCAAGGGAAGAGGCTATTTCAAACAGCACCTTGCTCTGCTTCTCCTTTAAGCAGGTAGGCAGTAGCATTGGCGCCACCCCATTACCTGCTGAAAGGAGAAGACAAATGACTTTAATCTCTGCTCATCAGCTGAAAAGCGGAGATTAGATCCTGCTGCCTGGCAGCAAGATCCTGTTCCTTGCTGGGAGCACTGCCAACTCATGATTAAACCCTGTCCTCCTGCCCATCAGCTGACAGCAGTGACACCAGCTGGTGGGTGGGTAGGTGTGGGGCTTTTTTGGGGGGTGGAATAGCCTGGTGGACCAAAGTGGAACCCCTGGTTGGTCAAGTTGGCCCATGGGCCAAAGATCCCCCATCCCTGCAGTTAGAACTTATATGATCCCGTTTTAAAATAGCCACATTAGTTACCTGTTTGTTTCTAGGACCTATTTGAGGTGCTCACATTAGTGTCTAAAAATCCTGAATGACCCAGGTTCCAAACATGTGAAAGACTGTCTCCATCTCGACCAATACTCTTGGGTGTTAAGATATGTACAGGGGGTTCTATTGGTAGTTCTGAGACACCCTCAGAAGTGTAGGGCATGGTGGTCCAGAAGAGGGCTTTATCTGTGGAACTCCCTCTCCACAAAGGCGCTTCACTGTACAGCTTTCACTATATGCTGAAGACACACTTCTTTACCCTGGACTTTGACATCCAAGGTATATTGTTTTGTGGGACCCCCCTCTTTTGCTGAATGAACAGGATCTGAAAGTGATCACTATGTAATAATCCACAAATAGTGCAAATCTCTCTGTTGCAGTTTGTGTAAGAAGTGTGTGATTGTTGTGAACAGCTGAGCTGTGCCACAGTACAACACTCCCACAACAATATTTAATATCAATGCTGTTGTAACCTTACTGAACCCAAGGGAACATACTGTTTTATATATACAATAAAAATATAGATTGTTACTCTGAAAGCACAGTTCACTTCTTTTAAGTAATGTTCAGTGCATGGTACAAAATATATGCTTTATAAATTATAAATAGCAAATATAAACAAAGGAAGAAAGAAGTAGGCATTTTGCAGGCACGTTATACCTTTTAAGACTACAGTATTAGCAACAGCTAAAATAAACTGCTTGCTGTTCATGAAATTTCTGCTGGATCCTGCTTCTTGCCTGCCAATAATATTTATGTCAAAACATCCAAACATTCTTATAAAATACAGTCTTTTAAATGTTTGATCATCAAGAATGTTTGCAGAGCTTGTTATTAAATGGGATCTTTGATGATAGGAATATTATTTGTAAGAGATCATGCAGGCATGAGTAATATTGGGTTCATTTAACTATTACAGTATATATCCTTGACAGCATTTACGGAGTTCCAAGCACCCTCCCATTTAATTACCAGTCAAGGCCAGTTCTATTTAGGTGGAGAGAGAGAACCAGAAGAGCAGCTTTTAGACTAATAATAGCAGATCAGCATTTTGCCACATTTATATTCACCACTGCTTGCTCATTTCAGAAGCTCCAGAAACCATGGAACACTATTATGCTATACTTTCCACAGACACAGGAGATGGAAAGTCCTGGTTAAAGGAACCATGTAGTCTTGACAAGCCATACTGAAGAGATGTTATTATCTTTGCTATTTTACAGAGGATGGAATGAATCCAGAACTAAGTGAATGGCAGAAGTAGTAACTAACATCTGTTCTGTGCACCCCAACGTATTAGCTACCTTACAAGGGAAACAACTATTATATAATTTCCATGGTCCTCCCTGACTGCTCACCCTAAAGCTTTTACTACTGGCATAAATAGATAGGTCTAGTTACAAATGTTGACTTTCAAAAGTACTGTTGTATTTGTGTTTTTTAATTCACCGGATGCACACCTTAATTAATAGTACAGAAGGGAGTGAGGCCATCTGGGCAATGAGTTGTGTCAGAGATGAAGTGGAATTTCATAATGCCAGTGGATAATTTAAGAGGTGTAGTAATTAGTTGCACACGAAGGCAATTGATACATCTAAAGTCTAAGAGGGCAGAACTGAGGCTAAGGATCCCCTACTGGTGGAGCCATTGCACAAAGCACATTGCTCTTTGCATTCTTTCAAGTTTTATTGAAAATCAATAAATATTGTGAATCCCATCCATTTTAATGAAATCTGTATGGGAGAAGTTCCTGGTGAATTGTGCCCATATCATTAAGGATAATGAAAAAAGCTATCTAAGCTTCGCTGAATGCAGGAGTAATTAGACTTCCAAATTTATTTAATGATGCTTGGCATCATACTGCAAGAAGAACATGTGCATCCTGGAACATGGAAATCCCTTCGGTGAAAGAATTGATGCTGCCTGAGGCTTTGTTGTTCCTTTATCATCTATACTTCAAACTTAGGAGTGCAGATAAAACACCATGAGAATGATAAAACATAACAAATATATTTATTGAGAATGTAAACAGGCTTCCAAAATACTCACCTGCTAACTGCTTTTTTTTGGCACACCCTGACTATAATGCTAAAACAAATTTTCATTGATGGCAGATCTTAATATAAACTAGTTAATCTCAACACTTAAACCTGAAGCATATGAATCACAATAAAGGCAGTACCTCTGAGCACATGCAGAGTGATTTTCACCTCTGAGTAACCACAGCCACGTGACCCATATCTGGGATTAGTGAAGGATTTTCAGGTTAAATGTTTTGAATTCTACGTCAAGATTCAGCTCAAGCACATGCCACACTACAAATTAAGCATATTTTAAAGGCTACTTAGATCTAGCGGTGGCACCAGGGAGAAAACTCTTTTCTTCTCCTGCCACAATCTGCCAACACCACTATCAAATGCTCATATTTACATCAACCAATTTGTATGGTCCTAAAGAAAAATGGAAAGCACAACATGGGAAGTTGTCTTTTACCAGGTCTCACTCCATGTCACAAAAAGTAGGACGTACAGCATGCTTTCAAAATAACTTTTGAGATTGCCTATATTGTTTCAAGACACACTGTTACAATGAAAACAGTAATTAAAGCAAACAGGGTATCTGGATACAACATTTCCCTGTCAAGTGAGGAGAAGCTGGCAAGTGTTTACTGTATAAGGCAACACACACTTGCTGCTTTTCTTTTAGATTATTTCCCCTCTTCCTTGGTTTTTCCTTGCTGTATTTTTTGCTATACTGTATTTACCGTATTTTACCTTTTCTTTTTCACCAATTTATCCCTTGCTCCCCCTCCAATGAAGTTCCCTTGATAGCTTTGTTAGAGCACACATAAATGACAGATTCAAACTAGTTTAAAATTGGTTTACTGTTACAGCATCTTCCAAAGAACTATGGGAACTGTGGTTGAGTGCAACACTGGGACTCCTTTGATACAGAACAATCCTGTGGTGTTTACTTAGTTTCCGTTGTGTTTAATGGGGTTAGGGATAGCCAACATGATGCTTTCCCCTGTTTTGGGACTACAACTCCCATCATCCCTGACCAATGACCATGTTGGCAGGGGCTGATGGGAGCTGTAATCCAACAGCAGTATAGAGCACACCGCGTTGCTTACACCTTGTTTCCAGGCAAGGCAAGCTTGAGGATAATAAGTATAAACTGACCGTGTCACAAAAGTACTGATCACACCAATAAATGATGGGTCATATTTGGCAGTAGCTCTGGCAAGTTGCTTGCAGGGAAGGAATTGTTACTTGCCCTGAACAAGTTGTACAAATAATTATTTGCAAGGATGATCTAAACTTACCCTGGAAATCCATTTATGTATATGTCTTCCTTACAGCTTTTTAATATGGTTATGAAAATACTAAAATTCTTGAATTTTAAATACCTGCTCCCTTTCCCTTCACTCACAAGCAGCAGCAGCAGCAGCAGCAGCAGCAGCAGGGAAAACAAGCAGGATTGAATCTATGTCAATTTGCAGAAAAACTTGCAAGAAAGAAAAGGTCCACTGGCAACAGACAAGCATTCAATAGAGAGTTCTAAATATAGATCACTCAAAGACAAGATGAATGGAACAGATCACAGGCATTTAAAACTATAATCCTATTAAATAGCTATGCTTGAAACTGCTACCTTGCAACCCTACAAAGGTCTTTACTCTGACGTATTTATTACACTGCTCGCTTTGAGAAAGGCCACCCTACTTCTGTGATTGTTGTTGTTCTTGGTATTACTTTAAAAAATGCCACGGAACCATTGCCTCCTTGGCGTAAACTCAGTTGACTATTGTCTCTGTATTGACTAGCTCCTGCGACTATTTCAAGGGATTTACTACATTCAAACGTGGAATAGGCGATTCCAAGAAAGCAGGTTCCGTGTGATTACTTTTCAAACGCATCTTTCACTCTTAAAATATACCCCTAAAACGTGTATAAAATGTACTTGTGTCTCTTCATACAATGGATTTGTACTTTTTTCCGCAGCGATGTTAACTCACAGCTCCGCCCCGCAAAAGTTATGGGTTCCCGAATAGTTGCATTCAGCAACTGTAACAACTCCATTTATGTTTTAATTTACTCTTCCCCACCCCGATTTTTCACACCCGCCGCCCAGAAAGTGTGGGGACATCTGACGACGAGCCTGAGGAAACTTGGAGGTGGGGTCGTGTAAAACATTAGCGAAGCCATGCATGTCTGCAAAACTACTGAACTAAGAAAAGGAGAAAAGGCCGGCAGGAGATAAAGTTGAAGGTACTCAGGGAATTCAAATTACTCACCTGTCAATAGCAATTTTCTTCGCTGGTGCATAAAACCCCAACATGGACAGCTGCATGTAAATCGCTTTGCAAATGTGTCCCTGATGTCAACATGCTAAGCTGGAGCCTCAATCTTCTGGTGATCGGATTAAGAGTCACTGCCAGGAGTTTTCTAAACGTGTCGGTCGCTCTGTCTCTTCCCGCAGTCTTTCCCGGACCATATTTGGAACAAGATCTATCGCCGGAAATATTGCTTATTGTTGTGGTTTTTCTCCAGCACCGCCCCCCTCCCTCGTTTTCGCGACAAGGGCTTACGAAAGAGTGGCTGGCCTTCTGAAAAGCAGCCGGCGGCGCGGAGAAATTTTGCTTTAGCTCATCGGACCGTTACAATAAAATTTCAGGAAATCGGATGGTCCCCGAGGGAAGGCTCTCAGTTCAGCTGCTCCCAGTTTTGCCGCGTGTGCGAACAAACTTCGGTTTCGCTTTCTGGCGGGGAAAAAGCACCCTCCTGGTTGCAAAAGTCACCCTTTTGGTAAAAGCGAGGAGCTTTGGAAACCTTTTCGGAGTATTGTGCTCGGTTGAAACAGGATAGCGTGAGAAGTGCTGCTTTTGTTTTTTTTTCTGGAGATCAGCGAGCGCCTTGCCCAGAAAAGCAAGAGGAAAAGAAAGTTTGTTGCATTCTCGTTCGCCTCGGCGTTTTGCAGCCCCTCTTGGAAAGGAACGAGCCCGGGTTTTCCCGCTTTGCAACAGCGTCACGAGCGACCGCTCGTGTTTCCCCAAAACTTTCCACCGCCGTGTCACCCACGCGCATCAGGAAGCTGCGGCGGGAAAGGAGGTGGGGTGAGACGCTGCTCAGTCCCCCTGGGCAAGAAATGCCTTGTCATCCCAACGGCTAGGCTAGCCTAGAGTCGCCAATGCCTGGTTTTTCTTTTTAACCTGACAAAAATGCGGGAATAAACCCCAACTCTTTGCGTTTGGCTCAATAGAAGTCGAGGCAGGGCAAAAAGATGAGTGCAGTAGTATTTTTGCATCTGAAGTGCTCTTGAGATAACGGCATAGATTATGGGGCGGGGGAGTGTGATCCTCAGTGGATCCCTTCTTGATCTTGTCGCTCTGGTGCGAGTTAAGTAGATTTGGGACCGAGAGACCTAGTTTTTCGTGTGCACCTGAAGAGGGGCTGTGTTGCATGTCAGGGCATTGCAGGCCCCTTTCTTTCCAAAAAAATACTTGGACTGGGTTTTGTGTTTTAGTAAAAAAAAGAAGAAGCGGGGGAGCTCCACGGAGTGTGAGGATGTTGTCCTTGGGGCCAAGGTTTGTTCTCTAGAGAGCTCAGCATTGGTGGCTTGTTCTCAGTATGCTCTTGCTCTCACTGTGAAAAGATCCCTATCCATATTCTGCAAAGAATAATAAAAAGATTTGGATATTAGAGAGCTCAGCTTTGCCCCACGCTGCGCACACACGCATCCCCTTTATTTTGGAAAAGGGAGGTGGCATTTCCCTCTCAAGACAGGGGTGCCTGTTGCAGCTCTTTATGTCGCAGGTCCCCAGCCCCTCTTCTTCCCTCTCTGGTCATCCCGCCGGGCCTTGCACGTCTGAACACGGATGCATGCGTGCAGGAGACCTGGCGGCGCCTCAGGGGCGACCTTTTGCTCCCGAAGCTAAAAGCTCCCTAGAGAAATAAAGTCCAAACACCTCCCTCCGTGAAGGGAGGCGACGATGGTGCTCCTGTCTGGAGACGGCAAAGCGGCCGGGGAGGGCCGGAGTCCCGCCGCGGCAAAGCACCTGCCCGTGCCGCCCTCGGAGCCTGCCGCCGGGCCGGGAGCCGCGGCGCCTGAGGGGAGCGTCGTCGTCGGCTCCAGCCCAGCTGCCGGGGCGGAGAGGTCGCGAAGGGGCAGCGAAGGCGATGGCGGCGCTGAGGGAGGAAGCGACGAGGACGACGCTGGCGGCGACTACGAGGAGTACGAGGACTTCTCGGACCTCCCGGACACGCGCAGCATCGCTTCCGACGACTCCTTCTACCCGCCGCGGGCGGACGGCGACAGCGACGACGGCGACGACTGGTCTCTGGGAGAGTCGGACTCGTCGGCGGTAAGCCCCGAGGCGCTCTCTCTCTTCCGAGCTTGCTGCACCAACAACGCCGTGGCCTTGAGAGCCATCATCCGGCAGGGGCCCGAGGAGAAGGAGGCCAAGGAGACCGACCGCAACAAGAGGGTGAGCACCGGGGTGCAGGGGTTGGGGGAAGCGCCTCACGCGACGCGCGCCGGGAGCGCGAGGAAAAAGGCGGGAAAGTAGGCCTCAAAGTGCTCCCTCAGCTTTCGCGCCAAACGCCTCAGTTCACCTCAGGCAGCCCACTTGTCCCTGTGTCCTCCTCCTCCTCCTCCTCTTCTTCTTCTTCTATTATTATTATTATTATTATTATTATTATTATTCCTTCTCCTCCATATCTGAGCTTAGGCCACATTACGCTGTGTATGCCCGCAGCCTCTGTTTGTCAGGGGGGGAAGTAACCGTCGCCCTCGCCTGCTGCCCTTGCTGGCATTCACTCCTGTGCAAATCAAGCCCTGCTTCTGGGCAGGCCCAGACATATGGGCCACTTGGACCTGGCCTCCGATTCCAAAAGGGGCCTTGGTCAGCATATTCACAATTATTTATATACAGTGGTACTTCAGGTTACAGACTCCGCTAACCCAGAAATAGTGCTTCAGGTTAAGAACTTTGCTTCAGGATAAGAACAGAAATCGTGCTCCTGTGGCGTGGCGGCAGCAGGAGGCCCCATTAGCTAAAGTAGTGCTTCAGGTTAAGAACAGTTTCAGGTTAAGAACGGACCTCCGGAACGAATTAAGTACTTAACCTGAGGTACCACTGTACTTACTTATTTATAAGACTTCACGGTAAAAAAAAAAAGAGGGGGCACATTATCTACCTGGCCCGGGCCTATGCCTGGCTCTGCAAGGCCCTGCTTCTGGGCCCCTATCTTGTAGCCAACCCATGGTTCAAAATCAAACTGTAGTTTAGGCACATTTTATAATGTGCCCCAGTCACAGAGGTGCAGATCACAAGTAAAAGCCGCAACTGGCAAGGCCTAGCCTTCCTTTGTCCTCTTAACAGCCCCAAGTCCCAAGGCTGTCTCCCAAGGACAGACCATTTCTTTCCTGTCCGTAGTGTCCAGCCCCAGAATCTCCTTCTGGGCTCCGTTTCCACCCATCAGTCCACTTCTCATATTCCCTCACACACATTTTGCTAATTCAGAACAGAGTTGTGGGGTTGTGACCATCCCCACGTTGCTGCTGGTGCAGGTGCACTGGGCAGACTGTAAGAAATGCCTCTTCAAATGCATAGACTAGAGAGCCTTTACTTGCTTTAAATGCATGGAGGAGAGTTTTCTGTTTTGCATTTCTTTTAGCTGCCTTGTCTCCTCTGTGGCTATTTCCTCTCCCTCCCTCAACATAGCTTACTCAAGTATGAGCAAGGTCAAGATTTTGCTGTAAACCGCTCTGAGGTTTTTCCCCTCCTTAAAAAGTACAAAGCAGTATAGAAAGGAAGTGAAGAATAACATTTGTTTTCACTGTCCCGTTTCTCTTTTCTCCCAGTTTACGCGTTCTCTGCACTCGTTTTTCAACCTTTAGTCTCTCTGTCCCTTATATTCTCTGAACACTAGGACCTCTTCCCAATCCTTAGCTCCTCTATGAGGCTGTAATCCCAGACAAATGGACAGCTTTCCCTTACTTGCAAAGCTACTGTAGACTATTTATTTCCCAAAGTTCTATCTATGGCATTCCACCAGCTCAACCAGTCTCCTTCAGAAGTTTTACTACCACACGGGCAATACAGTATAGATGGGGTAAGTAGAAAGCACCACGAGGTGATCTTTTTTTAAATCTTAAACAGTTTCACGGATTCAGTATACATTGCTTTACTTTTTACCTGTTATGTTTATCGTGAAAAGGATTTTGCGGACAGCTTCCACTGAGGCTGTAATAATGTCTAGTATTAGTCGCTGATTTGTACATCCTCACCCCAAAGACCATCAATAAAGGGTGTCACACCTACATCATATTTTGCCAAATTTTGCCAAATACTTTGCACTTTTTTCTTGTAACTTTATTTACCGTATTTTTCGCCCCATAGGGCGCACCGGCCCATAAGGCGCACCTAGTTTTTTTGGGGGGAAATAAAGAAAAAATATTTTATTTCCTCCCCCAAGGCGCGAGGCTGGGGTGGGGGAAGCCCAAGCTTCCCCCGACCCCAGCCCCCAGACCAGGCTGCTCTCCGCAAGCCGTGGGAGCCCTCCCGCGGCTTGCGCAGAGCTACCCGAAGCCCCGGAGCGACTGCTCAGCGCGCCAGGGCTTCGGGGTGCAGGCAGCTCTGCGCAAGCCGTGGGAGCCCGGCAGGAACTCCCGCGGGCTCCCACGGCTTGTGGATAGCTTCCTGAAGCCTGGAGAGCGAGAGGGGTTGGTGCACACCGACCCCTCTTGCTCTCCAGGCTTCAGCAAAAGCCTGCATTTGCCCCATAGGACGCACACACATTTCCCCTTCATTTTTGGAGGGGGAAAAGTGCGTCCTATAGGGCGAAAAATACGATACCCACTTCCTTGCCTTTGATGCTTGAAATTCTGAATGGACAGCTCCTAGTGCTGGGGCTTGAAATGCAGTGGGATATCATCCCACTTTTAGACAGACGTATCATCATCTCAGTTCTTTTCAGGTGGAAAATAGTTGGGCCTAATCTCCTACTTCCTTTTTACCCTACTATGACACGTCTCACTTCCTTCAAAACTATCTCACTTTTCCCTCCCGCTTTGAAATAACTTTCAAAAACATCCCATATCCTATTTTCTTTTGCTTTGAAAATATCCCTCTTTCTTCAGAAACGTTAATTCTTCTCTTTCTTTTCCCCACTTTGGACACTGTATGTGTTTCTATGCAGATACTATCTTCCACTGCTGGTGATGCTGTTCGGAAGATGAAGTAGCAAGTAAAACAGAAGTAAAAGGGATAATTTCCAGTAATCTCCACATGTTAAACATAATATGTAGATTGGCCCTTACAATGTAGGAGATGCTTTAATAATTGAAACAACTGATATTTATCACATAAATGGATTCCCTGATTTGATAAAGTTTGGCCTGAATACACCTGCTGTTTTACACTAACGGCTAGCTAAGAAGTTCAGTTTGACTTGCTAGTGGTGATCATGCTTCTAAGATAACGTATGAAGTGAACACCTTGATTCCCTAGCCTTTTGTGGTCAATCTTATGTGCCATCAGTAATGAAATGTTTCTCAAATATTTTCCACATAAAATTGATAAGGTACCATTATCCTCTAATCTGTAGTTGCTTTAGTACACAAAAAAATCAATAGGCAAACTGGGCCACAGTAGATTAAGATACCATGCTTCACACCTAGTTGAACAGGTAAAGGTGTATGTATGTGTGCACGTGCAACAGAGATTTCACATCTTTTAGACTAGTTTGTAATCCTCCGCCCTGGATGATGAGTATACTATAGAGGGATGTGTTCATGGGTATATAATACATGTTATAGTATCCCTGTCTATTCTTTTCCTATACACTCATCAAGGATTATGTTGACAAAGGGAGGGAATGCAACTACAAAAGTCCCCAGCCACCACCAGTCCTTACAATCATTTATTAAAAGACTTTCCACACCACCATTACTGCCAAGGAAATTTTTGTTCTACTGTATTGATATCTGTACATATCCTCAGATACTCACTCCATCTCCACCCGCAGCCTATGCATTAAATAACTTCAGGTGTTGTGCTCTATTCATGCAGCAGTCCTATCAGAGACTCCTGGCAGCACTTTCTAAGTGTTCCTATAATATGTATTCTTGTAGTAGCAGCCAGTGGAGCTGCACTGCTCTTCCGCCTTCCCAATCCCACATATCTATGCCTCATATTAAGAGGGGGAGAAGCAAGGCAGTGGTTTGATGGGTTCTGGGGCCAAGGGCAGATCTAATCCAATATTCCTGCACTGCACTCGTGCCAAGCTCCTGCTACCTTGCTCCTCTCTCTCTTGGTAAGTGATAGCAACACACATCATTGGAAAAATAGGACTGCAGGCTTTGTTACAGTTATGAGTACACATTTTAATATATGAACTATTGCAGGACTTCTCAAACTTTTTGTCCCCAGAGCCCAACTGAGACAGCTAAAAATTACTGAGGCCCACCAGTCACAAAAGGATGTGCAGGGACAGTCAGTCCCAAGATGAGGCAGAGTTTGACATACTCAGCTTGCATTTAAGGACATAATTTTCTACTGATATCTAATTCGTCTTTAGAAATTGCTAAATTCTTTGCTACAGCATTTTCCTAGTGGCAAGGAGTACCATAGCTCAGACTTCCACAACTTAAATGCAGACATTTGCTGTGGAGATATTGTGACTCAGCCTTCCCTTTCCTGGCAGAATTTACTAGAAGCTCTAAGGAGAAAAAAAAATTCTTTTATATTTTTCCCTTCCCACACTCATATGTCCCTCAACCATTTTTACCCATCTCCTATAATATATTCTCCCATTCTCCTTTCACACTCAGGTTGTACTTTATTCCATTCTCCCCACAACCAGCCAGTTTCTTTCAGCCTTCCTGCCAGGTACTTTAAATTCACATCTTCCTTCTATAAGAGTTTTCCTTTCTTATCTTCCTTTTCCATTCTCTGTTTGATAAAGATGATTATATTAACCTTTTATCTCATTTTTTCACCTCCTCTGGCCCTTTCCTCTCAGAAGAAGGAGACCTTCTTTTCCCCTGAACAACTCTGTTTCTTGGCCACCTTTACTCAGTGGTCAAGGAGTCACCAGTGCTGGCACTGGTCCAGCCAAAAGACTGGCAAGACTAGGGAGCGGGGAAGGCAGGCAAGGGGGCCATGGGCAGGCTGTGATAAAGAGGCCCACCTCAAAGTCACCCAAGGCCTTTTTGAGAGACACAGAACTATGACATATGTATATCATGAACATGGGTGTTTTATTGTTTTGTTTCAAATGCTGTAAACTACTGTGTTTT
This sequence comes from Podarcis gaigeae, assembly GCF_964106915.1. Classification (NCBI taxonomy): domain Eukaryota; kingdom Metazoa; phylum Chordata; class Lepidosauria; order Squamata; family Lacertidae; genus Podarcis; species Podarcis gaigeae. The sequence continues at coordinate 79,498,451 of NC_139683.1, read as the reverse complement.
GGAAAAGGCAGTATAAAAATCTTGAAAATATACAGGTACCTAAATATTATGGGTACAGTCCAGCCAGAGATTTCTGTGCCATTGATTTCATTGTGAGAATCAACTGTGCGCTTAACTGTCTTATCATTGAATTTAGTTGCACCCAAAATTGCTTACACTAGAATGGGATGTGACATATATGTGCATTCATGCATTTTGTGGGTACAGATGCAAGTTCATACATAGAGGTAAGCATATACTTACGTGTATATTCTATTGCTAATCTAAAATAACAATGTCAGAAGGCTAGTAAGATGACTGGGTAAATTTAATAATTCATAAATAATTTAAATTTAAAAACTCTAATATTGCATCAACATTTTTAATACACGAGAAAATTAGTGCTGAAATATAGTTTTGCTTTTATACTCAGTACTTGTTTATAATCCCCCCCCCCCCGATACTGGGGTCATTCATTTGAGCCTTTAATTTCCCCCATAGTAAATGGGAATAATTCACTTTTTGAATGGTGATGCTGTATGTTCTGTATTAAAACACACAGAGTTGTTGCTAGGCTTTTTTAAAAAAACACATGAATGCTGAATTGTGAAGTTGCTTCAGCAGCCGGGTGCTAAACATAAGCCTATGAAGCAATACACTAGAGAGGAGCACAGAAATATCAGAATCTCATAGGTATACATTATTTTGCTCACTAACCAAGCAAACAAGAACCTATTGCAACCCATTATAAGCACACATTAAACAACAAGCTTGTCGTAGAAATGAGAGTTCATTCCAGCTATTGAACAAAACTACTGTACTGATGAAACAGGGTAGGATTTTCAAAAGGAATTAAATCTTTTGGAGAGTTTCAAAAATAAAGACCCTGGAATAAACAGAGAAAAGCTCTGTTGCATGCAACACTGATCTCTTTTTTTGTACGTTCCATCTGTACTGTTTAAGGTACTCCACAGTGAATTATATAATCAAGACTATGTCTCATCTGCAATTCTATACTTGGGGAAATTGTCCTCGACTACTAAAACATGATCTAAAATAAATAATAATAATAATAATAATAATAATAATAATAATAATAATAATAATAATTTATTATTTATACCCCGCCCATCTGGCTGGGCTTCCCCTTCTTATCCTACTTTTCCCCAGCCACTCTGGGCAGCTTCCAAAAGAATATTAAAATACATTTAATTGCTGGTAAATTGATTATAGCACTCATACTAAAAAAAACCCATACATTCTGAATAGAGGGTAAATAGAGACTGTTTTCTTAAGGATTTAGTTAAATTGACCAACATGCCCCTTTTGAGATTTATTTTTTTAAAATTCATGTGGGCAAAGTCCAATAATATTGAAGAAGTATTCAGTATCATAGTAGACCAAGGATTGAAGTGCCTCATAAAAATACACCCTAGAGGGCAAATTCACATAGTGATGTACATTACTTAGCCTACTGTTATACTTACCCTACTTCTCTGAGCAGTGAGAGAGGTTTCTTGGATATGGCAGTTACCTAGGCTTGTTTTCCTTTATATAGTAGTCATTTGAGCCTTTTGGCCTATCATGATATTTGAATTTATTTGCAAAAATATAAGTTGAACACAGCTGGAGACAAATAGCGGAAACATTACAGCACCAAAATCTGTTGCCCTATATCAGATCTCCAGAGAGTTAGCCAATACCCCCCAAATGTTTATTTAGCTGACAAAAACCCAAGGCAGCACTCCCTCCCTTTCTCTGTCACTCTACAATTCAAAAATAGCAAATTTAGTAGGTAGGGAAAATATGCCTTTCTATCCCACTTAGAAATTTTGGGGAAGCAACCACCTAGCAATCTCCCTAGCAAAATATGTACCTGAAAACATGTCACCAAAGACTGGGAATTTTCAGCATCTTCAAAGCCTTCTCTTATCTAGACCTCAGATTTTACAACCCCATCATCTAGTATGCCCAATACTAGTAGTGATTAAACTCCCCTTGGCTTCATTTCTCTCATTGGGTTCAGCAAAGCAAACTATTACTCCCAAAATGGAAATTAGCTTGTTCTTCCCTGAGCCCAATTCTGAAATTCAGATCCCATCATGTTTCTGTGATGCAATCAGTGAGAGCCTCACTTTATTAAACCCTAGGTATCCTGAGAGATCCTGCCCTGCCACACCTTAACTTCCCACTAGCCCAATTATGGTGAAGAAGCCATTCTGTGGAGCCTCCCTCCTTTCCTTGGACCTTGAACTCTGCAGAAAGTGTGTATCAGGTAATTTCCAGGGAACTCCATTGTTCATGTTACAGAAAAACCCTTTAAATCTATGTTTACTGGGATACTGACTACTGTTGCAGTTACATAGGCACCAGATAAGATGATAGGTCCACAGTGATACCTCCTTACTGTTGCTGAGAAGAGAAGTAATGCTGGAACAGAGTTCAGGGGGCTCACAGGGGATTGGGGGATTAATGGGGTATTAAAGTCCCTACCAAGCTCTGTTGGTTCAAATTTTGGAATTGGGCTTGTGAAAAAAACAAGCTATTCTCCAGTTTGGGGGATAATACCTCAATTTGCCAGGCCAAGTTCTGAACTGCATGAATACTTATATGCAAAGGTTTAGATGGTTAAACAAACAACTTTGCTTAGAAAAAGAATGCATTTACACAAGGATATTCATCTCCCAATAAGTACAAATTTAAATGAATGAAATCTGAAATAGCTCTCAGAGATCAAATACTACAGAGAGAATTTTCCCATCACCCCAAGGACCTTTCAAATGGTGGCAGGACACACTGTACAGTGGTAATCATCAAGTGTTGATAATTCATTGATAAAACATCAATATGTGTTTCCCCCCTCTAGTCTAAAATTTTACATAATAAATATTTTATACCATCCCAGGAGTAGAGATACATCATAAAGTACCCAAATGTGGACAGGAACTAGACTAGTTTTTCCCAATTGTGTTGTCTCCCAAGCAAGAAGTGATAATTATATTCTATAGTTGGATTATCTAGGCTCATAATAGTTTATTCTGAGGTTCTCTCCACTTCACCTAGAGCTTTTTACCTGCATTACCCTTGGGAAATTTTGCTGTCTTGTTTCACATGTCACACTTTTTTTGACTGGCATTAACTTGCTCCAGCAGAACACATTGTTTAAAAAATAGCTAGCTCTTGTTCTCACTGTCATAGCTGACCTATTTTTGTAGAATATAATGGAAACAACTGTGTACAGTAACAATATTCAATATGTGACACACTGTTAATGTAGACTTTGCATTTAAATTGGCATTCTCTTTTAAAGACCAAACAGTTAAGAGATGTTTGCAACGTTCACTCCACGTCATAATAAAGAATAATTAAGAACCATATGAAGATTAGAGCTGCACATTTTATGTTGTCACATCTGGGTGCAAATTAGTAATTATATCGATTGTTAAAACCACAATGTGGAAAGATTCATTTTTTCCAAGTTATTTTGTTTTTTCTCATGGGAAACAATTCAAAACTACTCTGTGAAAATCAGACTTATTCTGTTTTCTTTGCAAATTCCCACCATTTCTAAGTTCTTTGAAGTTCAGATGCATTTTGTGGGGAAGAGCCAAAATGTATTCAATCATATTATGTGCTGCAGATGAACCTTCATTGTGGCATGCTAGATTTTTTGTTTATGTACCATACAATGCCTCCTATTTAATTATACCCATGACTGAAGTCTCTGAGGTCTCCATGTGAATGAAAAGCTGAAAGCCGTGTATGATGATAGGTATTTTTAGGGATGCAGGATTTATGTGAGTAAAGTTGTATTTAAATAAGTAGGAGTTCTGACTGCATTTGTACTGCAGAATTCGACTTCTAAAATTTTGTCTTGCTGCAGGATTGCAATAAACACCTTGTGAAGCAATTAGATTGCACATCATTTTTTTAAGTAGTTGGTGGAGGACACTGAAATTAGTGTTTAAAAGAGTAAAATAAAAGCGTGTTTAAAAGAAATGTAGGAAAATAAATCCTGACAGAATCCTCAGAGATATAAAATGCATAGTTTAGTACTTAATAGCCTGGTCCTCTACATCTTCTATCAGTGCTATCAGTGCTTTTTTGCCACTGGAAATGAAGCAGCATCCTATGCTTAGTTCAAAGTAGTATCATTGTACTTAAGAGAAAAATACAAGAATTTGTAAACATTTCCACTTTGGGTAATTGTGTCGGTCATGCTGTTATAGCAAGAGTAGTCAGTGTTGGGTCCCCATGATATTACTTGGATAAATAAAACAAGCACAGGGTATTAGGTCCACTATGTACATAGGTTCTAATATGTCTTTCTGTGCATAATTCTAGCATTTTCCTTCTTAGTGTAGGAGTAGCCAAAGTATGGCAGTTTCCAGGCAAAAAATGTCATGTCAAAACAGTCTTTGCTTTGCTGCTTCCCCCGCTAAATGCTGGAATCAAGAAAACACGAGATGAATAATTGGCAGAATCACTGTCTGTGGGAATTGAAGGCTTGGCAGTACAGTAATGAGAAACTGCAGCAGCACATTCACTACCTAGGGATTGCTAAGGGAGGGAGAACTGTGATGGAGGACTGGGACGGCTATGAGCAGAGGAAAGGAGCTATGGGTAGTGGCTATGCGAAGGGAGATCCAGTGGCAGAAGCTGTGGGGGTGTGGAAATGGTTGAGGTAGATGCTGTAGCAACAGAGCCTGTGGTTTTCACCTTAATAATACTTTAGCCTTAGGATAACCTTTGCCTGTTACTGTTGAGTTAGTCATAACATTCAGAATTAACATATCCATATATGTGAGCGTTGGGATCACCTGCTAAAATTATTATTTAAGTCTTGGGCAATATATTTTGCACCATAAGGAACAGTCCTGTTTTATGTTTAAAACATCATTCCCAAAGTCCAGTGGACTGCTTTTCCTTACAGTAGCTCCCGACAGTTCAGTAAACATATTTTTGTGTACATGTGACACAGATGTATCTCAGATGTATCACTGAAAAGATACTGATATGGGAGTTAAAAATCATGCGATTAAAAAACCATTAATGACTTATTTTTACTATTCTCACTGCCCATGTACACAGTGGACAAATACCCAAGAGGAAGAAAACTGTGTTTTATTTTATTTTTTTAGAAAACCAATATGAACAGATCCCTGTGTACAAGAGTCCAAAGGAACTCTTCCACCAGAACCTCATTTATTTAGACACTGCCAGTGTACCCTTCTTGTTACTCTTATGAGAGTGAACAGTTATCCCTGGATGGAGTTGCTTATCATTTCAGACTCTTACAGGGATATCTCTTGTAGGCTTACTGAATTTTTTTTCTGCAAGAAGGTTAAACTGGATTCCTTTCAGCTCTCTAAGCGAATTCCAGAATTGGCCATCCAAGAAGCAAAGTAACCTCCTTTGTGTGGGAAAAATAGGTGGTGCAATGGGTCCCACAAGCCCAAAGAGACTTACAGTGCCTTTTTCTTTTCCTCTGGTCATAAGTTTTACTGCTCTGGGTTTCTCTCAATGAGTTGTAATAATTAGTTGAGTTGTTTAGTAGATGTCTGGTAGGTGCTGCTGTTCTCACAGACATTCCCCACCTGCAGCTCTCTACACTCAGATTTTTCCAAACTGTGTGTCATGACACGTTAGTGTGTAGGTCGCAGTGTGTAAGTGTGTTGTGTGAATGCTCCCCAAGGTCCTCCTGGGGCTGGAAAGGGGTTAGTTTAACCTCTGGTTTGCTAGTAAAATTGGATTACTGTGTCATGAAATGATGCATGTCTAAAAAGTGTGCCACCAACATGAAAAGTTTGGAAAGCTCTCCTCTATGGTCTACTGTTTTAAGCTTGCATAGAGTCAAATGACCTGTTCAAAAATATGATACAGTGTTGCCCTCGGGAAGGGTGATTATGCTACTTAGAAAGAGTGTTTTAGGTGCAAATGTTGCCCACCTCCCTCAGTAAAGCTAATAGGGAAGGCTAAGCTAGAACCATCTCCCTAAGAAACTAGCTTTCAGCTGATAATATTTTAATGTGGGAGAGCATTCAAATACAGATTCCCACCCCTATCTGCAAAATGAAGAAGTAAATCAGAGTAGGGCTATACTACACATTTCTAAACTTATCATCCAGCTCTTCATCTAATATAGTGTTCCCCAAACTTGGGTCTCCTGCTGATTTTCGATTACAACTCCCACCATCCCTAGATAGCAAGACCAGTGGTTAGGGATGATGGGAATTGTAGTCTGAAAACAGCTGGAGACCCAAGTTTGGGAAACACTGATGTAAAAGATTCAAAGTTCATGTAACATTCAGAATACCCACATTCCTTAAATTGAATGGAGAGCTCACAGAGATAGAGAACCTTTTGCACATTTATGCATGTTGTTCCATTACTGAGCCACAATTTTGGCCTTGCCAATTCAGTGATTGGCACTATTTTAAATAAACATTTCAGTAAATTTTGCTTAAACCATATCTTAAAGTAGGAGCTCTGTCCATTAGTAATATCATTCACAGGAGAATAATCAGAACAATGTAAGATAATATAGTGATTCGGAAATTCGTACCTCTTTAAGAAATACATACAGCAGATTACCAAGATCTGAAACTAAGCATGCAGTTTTATAGCAAAATTGTGATGTTGCATGTGTGTTTTATGATTTGAAAAAGCAGTGTTAAGAGATGCAAAAACATTTCAATATTTACATTTTTTTCTGTAACCCTTAACAGTTTTATATTGTATTTTGGAGTGTTTTATTTTGACTGCTATTGAGATGACAATACTACCATTATGCAAAAAAGGATAGGATAAGTATGGTGTTTTCAAAAAGAATGTTTATATAAATATAACTAAATATAGAGATTTGTGAAGAAATTATAATTTGTTTCTGTACCACTGGCAAATAAATAGACCACAGGCCAGTGATGAACTTAAATTGAAAAAAAGGGGACAAAAATTCTCAGTTTAAACTGTACAAAATTAATTGCAGCAATTCTTATACACAACACTGGGTTTAATAAATACTTCTGTACACTAGCTTCTCCAGTGTTATCAGCTTTGGCAATGCCCACCAACTGCTGTAGGCTGGGGGAGCTCTTGGATCTATTCCCCATCAAAAAAGTGGCAACCATCTGCTGGGTGAGGTGCATACTTGTATATATCTTTTAAGTTTTGTTTACTAAATATAAATCAAATAAACATGCAAAATCATATCTCCATTGATTTTAGGGCAGTGGATTGTAACCCCTGTGTAAGTGAGGAGACGCTTGTATATGTGTTCTTAGAAGTAAGCCCCACCCTAAGTAAATTAAAAAATGTTACACATTAATACCTGATTTTGAATACTGGAATTCAATTTTATTTATAAATTAACATAAATCAATGTCTTTTGATGAACTGTAATCTTGCTGGCATGATCAGTTTTGCTGATTAGCTACAAAGTGGATGAAATAAAGTCTTAATTTAGGCAGCCCATACTAGAAAAAATATTATTCCTTTTCGTGTTCATATTAGAAACACTGATGACTTTCATAAAAGCATTAAAGTGTTTTCTGGATAATACATGAAACAAAGTGAGTGCATTCAAATTAACTCTGAAAACTGATTTTAAAAGGATTCAAGAGGACTGTCATGCATACTTTGCCTTCTCCATCAAAGTAGTTCTTGAAGAGATGGATTAGTTTAGAGTCTCTGTAAGGGACCATCTTGGGACGCGGGTGGCGCTGTGGGTAAAAGCCTCAGTGCCTAGGGCTTGCCGATCGAAAGGTCGGCGGTTCGAATCCCCGCGGCGGGGTGCGCTCCCGTTGCTCGGTCCCAGCGCCTGCCAACCTAGCAGTTCGAAAGCACCCTCGGGTGCAAGTAGATAAATAGGGACCGCTTTCTAGCGGGAAGGTAAACGGTGTTTCCGTGTGCAGCTCTGGCTCACCAGAGCAGCAATGTCACGCTGGCCACGTGACCCGGAAGTGTCTTCGGACAGCGCTGGCCCCTGGCCTCTTGAGTGAGATGGGCGCACAACCCCAGAGTCTGGCAAGACTGGCCCGTATGGGCAGGGGTACCTTTACCTTTACCTTTTAAGGGACCATCTTATTGGGCCCTTAAGTTTGATTCTCCCGCAGAGCTTCAATACAGGTCCTGAGCATCATTAGAGACTGATTAATATTTTGTGCTTCCCGTAGTCTGTTCCCTTCCGCTTTGGTTCTGTTGGTTTTCCCACTCCCTGCTAAGTTAACTAAATATAACTGGCTCAAGGTTATCAGCTCTCTGTCCTGTAGAACATTATCCCCAACTGGCATCAAGTGGTGCCTGCAGTCCATTTTGATCAGGAACACACTATGGGAACAGCTGGATTCATGATTGAGTTCAGTGTTTGCAATGTGCCTCTTCTTTTGGCCTCTCCAGAAGACTTCAAAGGCTTCCTCCGTGGATGTGACTCCCACCTCCGTGCATCCTGCAATGTACATGTTGTGCTTCTGATCCTTGTGGAAATTTTTGGACTGGGGAAGTTTTGGTTTGATGGGGTTGAAGGGGCCTTCATCCAAAAGGTCATAGATGTAGTTGTTATAGATCTCAATGTTGGAAACAAACACACTGTAAACATTATCTTCATCAACTTCTTCTACTTTGCAGTTGTCTTGGACATTGATCATATCAGTTATTTCAGGGTCAATTTGCCACCAGTTGCTAGATGGAGTTTTTGGAGTCTGAAAAGCTTCTAGTTTCTGAAGTTCAAGTAAAGCATCAACATCACACTGCACCTCAAGCCCATTCTTATCATCCAGCTTGTACACATATTGTTTGGCCTGCAGAGATCCCATGCTGTTGAAGATCATGTCTAAGCAGCAAGGAAGCAGGCCACCCCCACCAGGAGAGCCAGTCATGGTGTGAGTTTTCCCACTCCCAGTGACACCGTATGTAAAAGGGAGACCATTTCCCCCATGAATCAGATCATCCACTAGAAGTTTAGCAACGTCAAACACATGTCTCTGAGCCCCGCCAACATTAAAAACCTCTTTGAACGAATATTGAACCTCCTTATACATGCTCCCCATTGCGGAAAATTCAGTATCCATCTGGTGGGTGAACCTTGACTGTTGTAGTATTGATCACTTTTATGCAGCATTCTTGGTCTGGCACACTGACTGGGCGCAGCCTGCAATATACCCCAAAGGGTCCTTCAAACTTTTCCTGCATCCATTTTTCTGCCCAGGCTTCCTTTAGGTTTCGGTTTTCACGGCCTCCTTCATCCCGCCGAGGCCGCCCCACTCATCCTTCCTTTTCTCCCTCTCGCTGTCCTCTTGGTGAAGCTTCGGTTTGAACATTCCCTCCCTACTCTGGTTTTCCTGAGATCGTATAAATCTTTCAGATCATGTGTGTGATTCAAGAGGAGTTGTTTTTAAAGTAGTTGATGCACAACAATATAGCAGCCTGAGTCAAGATGCTTATACTGTCAAAGTGAAAGAAGTGCAGGAAACGATATTCCTACTTTGAGTTGTGAGCTGGCTTTAGCATGAAGATCCTGGCCTGTATCGAGCCCAGGTTCCTCATTACATTTTAACTGGAACCAGGAACATTTTAACAAACCAGGAAAATGAAACAAGATCATATTCAGATTTATGAAACTTCAAACAATCATCCAAACCAGGCTACTGTGTTTGTTTGTTTTTTAATTTTACCCTCATGTGTGCTGGTAACACCTCCCCTCCCTCAATCAGTGGGTCTGCACAGGTGTAACTAAAGCTCGATTTTGGACTGTGTTCTGTCTGTGAAAATCTCATACTTAATCCTCTGTAATCTAAATCTTTGCTAAAAATAGATTTTGGAGGAATAGAGTAGTGGTTGCTTCTACATGCAGATGACAGGAAATGGCATTATCTGCTAAGATGGCTGATATAGTGATTAGGTTTCGCATTAGCATAAGTTTAAAGAATTCCTTCCAAAATTTGTATGAGAATATACAGATTGGCAGAAACTCTTGGGCTACAAAAATAAATTGCGTTTCTTAGGGAAAGTGACATCACATACAACAAAATTTATGTGCAAGGACATGTTCACTTTTGCTTCTCACAGGTATGTTAAAAATGCCTATCTTAACAGAAAGCGTCTGCTGAAGGTGAAGCGGAATGTTTTTTGGCCAGGTGCAACTAGGTGGCTTATACTCCTTTAACCAATCTTAGTAGATTCAAGGCCAGCAGGAAATGCTGTCATGGAAACGTCACTTGCAGCTGTAGGCTATTTGCCTTTTTTTTTTTTGCAATATTTATCATTTTATTTGTATGCTGCCCTTTCCATAGTTAAAACCATGCTCAAGGCGGTTTACAACATGAACAAAATTACATAATTACAAACATAACAAAAATCATCATAAAAATAAATAAAACATCAAAATGATTTCCACATTCATGATAAGATCTAAAATAAAGATACAAATAATAATTTAAATAACAGCAACAATGCCCTCCTCCCAATCAAACCCTCTAAACAGTACCCCACTTTAATGGATTTTAGAAGCAAATACAAAGCCTTAAAAAAGCTAAATTGTGTGATATAATATTTAGTGACCTGGCTGCTCTTTAGTGATGTGGATTTTCTAGAAAAAAATTAACTGGAACATTTTCTCAGGGGGAAACTGCATATTAGACTGATTTGCCTATGGAAATTTGTATCAGATTTTGTTTTGTTTTGTTTGCAGTGGAAAATTTTGTGATGTCCTAGGGAATGATCTAATATACCATGTTTATTTAGTAAATTAAACTAAGGATGTACCCCATGTTAATTTATTGTTCCAATACAGCTCAAATGTGACCTGGATTCAGTTAACCTATTGTGCTAGCAGAAACCAACACAAAGGCTTCTGCTAGTGCAATGGGGCTTTCCTCCCATGTGCCCCTGCACTTCCTTCAAATCTGCTCTGCTTCTTTGAAATATCTTTTTAAAAATGTAAATTTGGAAGTGAGGATTCTGTATCCAGAAGCAGGCTTCCAAACATGGATTCTATCTCTGCATTGAGAATCATGCACACATAGCATATGTAGGGAGAGCATTGGGTGTGCACTGCATGACAGTTACACATTCACAGGCAAATAGTCCACGATGGCGATACTTTGCATGACAGCCATAGGCAATATACTTGGAAATACTTGTAGCTGGAAAGCACAAGAGGGGAGAGTGCTCTTATGCTCAGGTCCTGCTTTCAGGTTGCCCACTGTGAGACTAGGATGTGGGACTATATTGCCCACTGACCTAATCCAGCAGGGCTATTCTTACGTGCATATTAATTTCTCAGCAAAGAGAAACCATAGTGCTTAGCTAAGCTACCATAAATTACTGTCATAAATAGTACCTAATGTGCACAGTGGATTAAATGTCCCCTATCAATTAAATGTATATAGTTGCATTCCCGAGCGTTACAGTAATCAGCAAATATATTCTTAGTGCTAAGTGCAAGTAGAAGTAGTTGGGTAGAACCGTTTCAGGGATGAAACTAAAATGTTACAGAACTTCCATTATACTACAGCTCTTCCCTTCTGGGACCTATTTCTGTTTCCTGCCTTTGCTTACATGAGATAAGTGGAACAGAGCAGTGGATTATCCAATACCTTCTTCTAAATGCATCTGAGGGAAGGAAGATAATTATTTAGGAAGTAACAGCAAGATATTACTGCTCCACATTTCAGGCATAATCTATGGGGAATGGTATTTTGTGCAGCTCCCATTTATTTTAGAAGTGTTTGCGCAAGAGAATTTCCCCATGATTGTGCCCTTCATCTCATTTAGCAATTTGCTTAGGGCTATGAGTTCACAGTGGGACGCGGGTGGCACTGTGGGTTAAACCACTGAGCCTCTTGGGCTTGCTGATCAGAAGGTCGGCGTTTCGAATCCCCGCGACAGGGTGAGCTCCTGTTGCTCAGTCCCTGCTCCTGCCAACCTAGCAGTCTGAAAGCACACCAGTACAAGTAGATAAATAGGTACCGCTCTGGTGGGAAGGTAAACAGCGTTTCCGTGCACTGCGTTTCCAGAAGTGGCTTAGTCATGCTGGCCACATGACCCGGAAGTTGTACGCTAGCTCCCTTGGCCAGTAAAGCAAGATGAGTGCCACAACCCCAGAGTCATCTGTGACTGGACCTAATGGTCAGGGGTCCCTTTACCTTTATGAGTTCACAAGTAGCCTCTGTATTTTAGCCTCAGCTCTCCGAGGCTACACCTATTTTTATAGGGCTCTTCTGAGTACTATTATCAAAATATAGGACATGTAGTACTAGTACTATATAATCATTGTCATAATAATCACTAGCTCTCAAGTAATTAGCAAAAATTGTCTAGTCATGAGGAAATGCTGCAAACTACCCCCAGAATCAAACACATAGTTCAACCAGCTTTGGCGGAATTGCAGTCTTTCATCCCCACATTTCTATTGCAGCCCTGACTTTGTGAATATCTAAATGTAGAAGCTCTTTAGTTATGTGACTTTCTCTCTTCCTTAGGAAGCCCAAACACAGAATTATTCAGAAAAAGTGTAGAAAGGCTGTGGCGGGGGTGGGGTGGGGTGGGGACACACGGGACCAGTTACACTTTCATGAGCTAGACACTTATAGATCTGCCTCCTAGCACTGCTTTATCCTGTCCTTGATTGGGTGCTTTGTTTTCTGCACATTTTGTTGCATTGTTTTATTGAATAGTTTCCAGTTATTTTATTAATTTAATCTCATGCACTTATATATTTGTTAGCTGCTTCCATGGAGTAGGAAATCTACATTTTAAATGTTAGAAGTAAATTAGAAATAATAATAATCAATGCATTCTGATTTGTTCACTTGGTTCCCACTGCTAAGTATTTAGTTTACATTAATGCCCTCATGTAAAATAATAAAATGTGAAATAAGATTTGGAGTTCAAAGTGCTTGAGCTTGCTTCCCTTTAACCACCACTTTATTTTTTATTTATAGACTGGCCTTATTGTTGCCTGTTACCAAGGGTTTGTGGATATTGTAATGGCCTTAGCACAATGCCCTCACATTGATGTAAACTGGCAGGACAATGAAGGAAACACAGCTCTAATTACAGCGGCCCAGGCAGGTAAGGAGGTTTGGTCCTCATTTCATTTTTTTTGTCCAACAGTTCATGATTGTAAATGCCTATTTATTGTGATTGCATTGAGCAAACAAATGCCAGGTCCCCCCCCAACGTGAGTCTTGAGGCTAGCCCAGCAAGTATTGCTGCTCTGTCCTCTTCCGTACATTTCAGAGAAGCTTGTCCCTTTTAATGCAGCTCAGCACTATAATTAGTGACACTATTATTAATTTAATGCACACCAGGCTCTGCTTACTAGATTAAATCTTCTGGAAGTGATTAATACTTTTCATGGGGAGAAGATGATGTACTCTCTATTACTTCTATTACTGTATACCATTAAAGCTACCATATTAGTGAAAAAAGTGTCCACTTTTATTTCTGACCAATATTATTACAAATAATATTACAAATGGGAGCTACAACAAAGTGTTGCATTGTATCCATCCTCCTAATACTCTTGTTAAGGAAGTTATTCCATTAAAGAAGGGTATTCAACTTTGTTTTCTATTTCTCTTTTCTTGGTTTTCTATTTTTCTTTTCTAACCCCAAGCAGTTCTCTGAACCCTGAACATACTTTTTCCATTGCTGTGCTGACAAAAAAAGAATTTAAAATTGGCCTTCAGACAAATATACAGAAGAGTCTAAGGCAACTGTGCTGCTGCAGCCTTAGAAAAAGAAGTAATGAGAGCATAGCAACACTTGGGCTGCAGATAAGCCTATCAGTGAAAACGTTTGATGAGCACAAAAAGGTGCCTAGCACAGCTTCCCTGCTCTGAATCCTCTCTCTCTCCAGCCCCCCAAGATCATGTTATGTCCTGCATACAAAAGCTTTCCTATTCAATTCAGTGAAAGAGTGCAACAAATATCAGGTTGAGCACAGATGCTTTAAAATATTATTTTGCATTAAGAACCAGGAATGTAATCATGTTCAGTTCATCATACTGTGCAATACAGAATTGGCAAAAGAATGAAGTATGAAGCTTTGAAATGATAAATTCTGGGAAAATTCATTTTAGTTATATTATTTAAGAGTTGTTTAGAATTATAAACTAAATATAGTTTGTGCTAAAATTATTAAATTAATGACAACAGATTCTAATTATTGACAACCTATAGACAGTGTAATGAAAAATGTGTCATGTTGAATTTAATAAATATTTGGTGAAATGCAAGCATGACAGTTACTTCCTTCTTGAGAATCACTGAATGCTGTTGTAAAAAAATATTAGAGCTGATACAGAATAATGATTCATAATTATCTTCTGGAATCCCATTACCAGAACATGTGTGTTTTAACTAAGCTATATTCATTTTAAAAAATGAAATGAAAAACTCTTACCTTATCTGATAATTGTTTTGTTTCATTTTAAATGCACTGTGTGGCTATAATTTTTTCTACAAAAGTATTTGTGTGTTTTCACAGCTGCCTTTATAGAAAACCAATGCCTGATACAGCTTTTTAACAAGAGTTAGGCGGTCTCAGATATTGTATAACCTGCTTTGGGTTTTGTCCACCCAGGATATATATCTGTCCTGTTAACGGATTAGATTTAAGGCTGCTCTTTTCTGACCTTTATATTTAATTATAATGAGCTCAGTATTAATCCAGAGTGTTGACATTGGCTTGATACTGTCTGCCAGTATCTGATACTGCTCCCTAAAGAAAATGAGGCTAAGTAGACCACAGGATATATAAGAAGTTTCCTATAATTGTATGGAGTTATTTTCCTCTTTTCTAAAGCTGAATGACATTGGCCTTGATCACATATCACTGCGTAAGCTGGGGCTAGGTCTGCGTGCATGATCCAGTCCACCAAGCCTTCCAGAGTCACCTGTCAGCCCCCAACCCAATTTACTAGGCTTGTTCCTGGGGGGGGGGGGGGACACCCACCAAAGCACGGAGAGCAAAGACTGTGGTAGTGTGGTAATCCTTCCTAAGTGGCTAGCCAGCCCCCAATTCAATTAACCACCAGTAAATTTGGGGCAAAACTAAACAAATCAAATCCCCTCAACCAGACAGAGTTCCATCCCACCCTGTGGTAACAGCCCTAACTCCTGTATGGATCCAGAAATGGCTACATATTACACACAGTCCTTCACAGCCATTGTCCCTGAACGTGCTCCAAGCATGACTGGTGAGAGGGAGACTGTTCATGGACTTGCTATGACATGTTGGTGCCACCTTGGAGGAAGGTGTTTTTTTTTTTAGGACTTCCTGCCTTTTCAGGGTTGCTGCTGGGGAAGATTGGTGCTGCTTCTTGCCAGGCGTGGCTGTCTCTGGTTTGCAGAAGAACAAAAGCAAAAAGGATGATTTCTGTCTGCTTAATATTTGGGGTGAAGTGATTGTTGTGGCTAATCAGTGGTGAGAGGATCTGGAAAGGGACTCCGGAGAGAAAAGGCAGTGAGAGTGTATGTAAAAGACAAGAAATGGAGAGACAGGCAAAGAGTGGAGAGAGAGAGAAGTGGAGATGTGTGTGTGTTACAGATGTTTCTTGGTAAGGGAAGGGAAGTCTGCAAAAGAAGGGACTGGGACTGGGTTCTTGAGAAGCCATGCCCACTTTAGAAATGTGGCCTCAAGATTGCCCTTAGCTGAAAAAAGCTTTCCCATCCCTGCAGTAAGCCACAGTTGAGAGTTCTCACCATCTTTGTTGTTTGGTTCTAGAAACAAACTATGATCCCTAGCTTAACTGGGGATCATAGTTTGTTTTGTTCAAATTAGCAATGACCAGGAAGCCAAGAACATCCCTTGGCTTTGTATTGTGGTTCGTTTCTCCCATGTGGGAAAGTGGGAAAGATTGGCGCATTCACAGTAAACCTTTTTTTCAGGCATGATCTTGTTGCACTGTAGAGTTTAGTACTGGCAGAATTGGAGCTATGTTTTCACAATTGCCAAAGTCCTATTATTAATTAATAGACATTTATTTGAAACAGCCTTATAAAGAATTTATGCATTTTAATTAAAGTTGCATTTATTTATAGATTTTTAAGAGCTGATTCTTTTTCAACATACCACTTTAAAATTTGAGGGTGGCCTGTCATTTCTTCTATTCCATTTCCATGTCACATCAATTGCTTCGCCCTCTACCAGAATCCTAACATTGCTATTTTCTGTTGACTTTATTCTGCATCTCTGGTCTTAATACCACTGTTAAACTGTCTTGAAAACAGCACACAGTTACACATCCCTAGGACACATTATTTCAGGCTTACTGTTGCCACCTGAAATTATAAGTTAAAAAAGAAGAAGCTCCTGAACAGGAACCTAGAACTCATTTGAATCCAATATTGATGAAAGGAACACTTCAGCTGAGTCCACGTCCAGATCTGGCCTCCTACTTTTTCTCTGTTAACCAAGCTACAGTTGCATAGGAGAGCCATCCCTCTATCCTATAGTTACTGTGCTCAATTCTCTCTTGCCCTTTTTTCAGATAGCTACATTTGTTGGCAGCTTTCAGGAGTCTGCAACTGCTCCCACAACTGAAAGAGCAGTTGTAAGTTTAAGCTTTTTCATGGAGTATTAACATTCTGAATTAATTGTGCATTGTATTGGCAATCTTTTCCCCTAGCCCAGATAACTTATGTTAAAAGAGTTCATAAAAGTAGAAATTCTTACTAGCATCTTGCATTTCTCCTGCTGCTTCAAATGTGAGCATATATAAAGATTGTTTTCTATAAGAGCTTTTAAATGGAGTTAACTGATTGCCATTAACTTGAATTAGCAACTGCACCTGAAACTGCAAGTCTGAATAGTGCAACCATTTGTGCCTGAATTCAGACTAAAGAACAAATCTTTTTTTTAAAAAAGGTTACCAGGGCTGTATTCAAAGTAGTGTTAAGCAGGTTGTTTTGTCAGTGCAAGGATTTATCCTTGTGCAACAGAAAAAAACCCTCTTCCTCTGGGCCCCCAAATTTGTTCTGGGTGTTTCCCCAACCCTCTGGAACAGCTTTGGGTATGGCATGAGGGGTGCAGAAAAGGAGGGAAATCCCATTGCACTAGCTCTAATCCTATTTCTAGCACAGCTGTTTAGCTCAATACTATCCAAAGTGAAATATTGAGCTGGAGGACTGAGACTGCATATGAATGACATTTTATTTTAGAATCAGTGAGAGTCTGAGTACTTCCTTTTTCTTTGTAGTCCACACACAATCTAGATCTAGTGCATATTTTTGCTCCTGAAAAGTGCATTTTGAAAAACTGGTTGGTTCATTCCAAAATAAAAGTTCAGTGCAGATTGATTCTGCATTTCCCCACAGTGTGTCCATTTGAAAACAGATGAAGGTGGTTCCAGCAATGGGGGAGTGTATCCACACCTTCCCTTCTTCATTCACCCAGGGCATATGCAGGGAGGAAAAGGCATTGATAACCTAATCAATGGAGGTTTTTCAAATGGTTATCCGATAACCACACCCACCCACCCTTCTGGATGGCAGGATTTAGAGTCAATCAAGATTGAAAGCAGCATGCTGAGGACGACCATGAACAATTCCAGAGTGACAAAAAGTATGCTTTGGTACTACAAAGGGATTGGTGTGTACACAGCCTGAGCCTTATGTCCTTAGTGCACCTGTATGAATTGCACTGCGGTGGCCAAAATGGTGGCCTTCAGATGTTGGACTACAGCTTCAATAATCCCTGGCCAATGGCCATGTTGGCTGGGACTGGTGGGAGCCGGGAGCCCAAAAACATCTGGAGGGCACGGTGATGTAAACCCCCAAATTCTAATGTTGAAGCATGTACTATGAAAATGCTGCTACTAACTTTTTTACTCAAAAATAGTGAGGCCTTTTCTGTTAGTTAGAGATTCTATTTCTAACAATTCTGTAAGGGCTGCCACCCATTTTGCAGGTGGCAAAGTAAGGCTGAGAGTCTGCTGAGGTATGATTTTTCAAATTATTTGGCATGATTTTTCTTATATTACCATGAGGAAATTAGCACAGGTCTCAGTTCAGTTAAACAGAAGCTTAAGGAGTTAGGGGCACGTTCAGAATGTCAGCAATACTGGGCACCTCAGTAATGAAATAGTTTTAATGCAGTTGTGAACAATTATTATCAGAAGCCCTTTACCTGATAAATAGGAGGGGAAAGATACCTTGAAAGGAAAACCTATATTCATTTTATAGAAATGAAGTTATTTCCCATGGATTGCAGTGGGACTTTGCACTTAATGCAGCCCTTTGAAAGGATATTATTTGTAAGGATCAGGTGCCTGGTTTCTGCAGGAACATTTTGGTTGCTTTTCCATTTCTAGTGACTCATTGGTGCTCAGAGAGCACCAGTGATATAATGAGTAATGATAGAAAAGCAGTTTCCAAAGTGGTTGTTTGAATCTGCTCTACGGGGTTTTGTGGAGTTGGGCATGCCTATGTCTTGATTTTTGTACTTTAAATTACCTAGAAAGTCTAGGAGTGTTCTGAAGTTATGTAGGCCTAAGAGTGTTAGGGGTTGGGTGATCAGACAACAGTAAGGATCTCCAGCGGAGCCCATTGCTGATCAATTCAAAAGGACATGAGCGCATGATAAGGACGGGAAAATATCAGAAGTTCAAATCGGAAACGTCCCTAAGAACAGGGCAAGTAGAGACACTGCAAATGAATGCCTGACATTTTCACTTCTTTCATAATTTTGCATTATTGTACCCTGTTGCTATCTAGGTAGAAGGACTCTGAAAAAGGGCTCCAGTTAGGAAAGAGGCAACCAAAGAGCACAGCTGTCCATAAAATACCTGAGTAATTAAAGCTGCTTAAATAGATAAACATGCAGCTCTCCTCCTTCTAGAATATTGTTTGGGTGCCATGAAGCCACTGATCATTAAAACTGTACCAGATGTTCTGCTATGGATTTTGTTTAATTGCTTGTATGAAACTTCTTCATAAACATTCTTGGATAAATTTAACTGACTGACATGTATTGCAGAATATTTAACTGGACTGCAAAATAAGACGAGGGAACTTTTTTTATACCGCTTACAGTAATTAAGTTGTTGTTGTTGCAGCTGGCTGACAGACTACATTATTACACAAACCATCAACCCATCATATAACAAATGACAAGTGGGGGGAAATGTTCTGAATGAGCAATAATGGCACTAGATGTTTGTCTTGCTCTGTCAGTCCAATTACAAGGGCTTGATGGTTTAATTGGTCTTCAGACTGTTAGCTCCCTAGCGTCTATAATTTTAGCCTGTGATAGATTTTTACCACTCTACATATTTCAGTGATACTGGCAAAGCAGGCAGACCTTCTGCTGGAGATTATGCCTGATATGGTCTGCTAAAAGCATTTCTAAGAATATATATACTGTGTCTATTTATTTATTTATTTATTTATTTATTTATTTACTCACTCACTCACTCACTCACTCACTCAGTCATTTTAGTTCATAATCTGTCCTGTTGCTAGTTCAGGATAGGAGAAGCTTAATGACCAGAGTTTTACAGCAGAGTTGGGAAACTGAACCCTCCTATGGCTGGCAAGGCAACAACAGATCTTTAAACTATTATTTCCACTTACCATAGACTCTCACAAATTACCATTAATGTAATCATATTTATAACTCTCAAGCATTCTATGTAGGCTTGCCACTGGTAATTATTTGGAAATTGCATGTGATGGCAATGAGTGGCTAGGAAGAAACTGGATTCATTATCCAGTGTTTCAATTAGCTTCCTATAGCTTTCCAGGCATAACTCAAAAGTACTGCTTTAATCTACTTGGCACTAAATTGTATGAACATTACATCCTAGAACCCACCTTCTGCCATGATTAGCTTAAATTATCCTTCTGAGCAGGGATAGGGAATATGGATAGACCAAATCAACTTTCCATTAATTTTCAGTTAATATACTGCAAACAAAATTTTGCATAGCTTTCATTTCTAAGGAAAAGAAGTATGTGTATTTGCCAACCATTCAGAGAGACATATTCAGGGAGCACCAGTGACTGTGTGGGAAGGAGAGGGTGAAACCCATTTTGTTAACTTCCTTATTTTAGGATTGAACTAAGCCATAGTATTTTATAGTTCTTGGTAGTGGCGCCTGCCCTGTGGAACACCCTCCCATCAGATGTCAAGGCAATAAGCAACTATCTTACTTTTAAAAGACATCTGAAGGCAGCCCTGTTTAGGGAAGTTTTTAATGTTTAATGCTGTATTGTGTTTTTAATATTCAGTTGGGAGCCGCCCAGAGTGGCTGGGGAAACCCAGCCAGATGGGCGAGGTATAAATAATAAATTTTATGATGATGATGATGATGATAGTTTAGTGGTTTTTTGACGCTGAGGAGTGTGTGTGATCTGTCCTTAAGCTTCAGAATATGTGAGTTAAAATAAAACAAGTAGAATTCACAGTGGTTTGAAAATAATAAACTTTTGTATTGATATTTTTTATTCTTTTTTTTTGTAGGACATATTACTATTACACAGTATTTATTAAACTATTATCCTGGCCTTGATATTGAGAAAAGGAATGTCTTTGGATTTACTGCACTCATGAAGTCTGCAATGCAAGGCCGAAGTGAATGCATCAGAGCTTTAATGTTGGCAGGTATAGAAAAATCCTATGCTTCATTATCCTCATTCCCTTGAAGTACTGTAAAGACTACTTCTAAATGAAGGACTGCAGTTCTTGATGTTTACTCTGTTGGCAGCCCTGCCTACTCTAATTACAGATTGGACAAAGAGAGAGAGAGGGAGAGAGAAATGCAAAACCATTGTTGCTTATTGTTGTTTTCCACCACTGAATTTTCTACAAATGGATCTCATTAAGTAAACTAAATTCATTAATTTATTTATAAACATGAATATCCTACCATATTTTGCAAAAGCAGTACCAAACATGATCTAGGGCAGCTGAAATTTCCTTTCAGTGCCTGCAGGGTTTACATACTCAGTTTAAATGGAAGGCATAACCCAGTGAACTTGTACTAACCCTTGCAAAAATAAGTTTGCATAGTACAGAACTTTCATAAAACACAATAGGAAAAGCAGACAAAGCAGCTGAGTTAAAAGCAGAGAGTAACATTTGGAATACTAAAATTATATTAAAAGCACCCTGAAATAGAAAAAAGAAAAGTCTTCAGCAATCTGCTGAAGCTTAAAAGAGAAGAGTCCTGGCATGTCTCTACAGAGAAGGCATTTCACAGTTGTGGTTCTGCCACTAAAAAAGACTGATTTGAGTGCCCATCTTCTGATGTTACATAAGGATGGAGCAGAGCCTCTGAAGTTGACTTTAAGTGGCAGCAGGCTCGCGTGCTTATGCTGAGGGGGGGCATACAACATAATTAAGACAGTGTTACTAAATATCTGCAATAACAATAAAAAACTAAAAACACACCTCTTGAAAATTTACAATTTTTATTCACAGGGTTATTTCAATAGCTCATGGAGACCAGAGTGTTTTTGTGTATTTCAGGTTATCAGGAAACGGGTTAATAGCAAAGTGATGTGGAGATAGGCTATTACTTCTGCTCATTTTAGGGAAGCTGTCAGGATGGCAGCTACTGGCCAGACATTATATTTAGAAATAATTCATGGATTAAGGACTGCTCAGCAATTGCAAGAAATAATGGAGCTTGTAGAGTGCTAAAGAGGATGAAACATGGATTTATTGCCAAAAGGCTCAGGAGAAACAGAGCTAAGCTATTGCGGCCTTATTTTGAGAGAGTATCCCTAAGCCAGGGCAAACCATAGTGATTACGTATTGCTTTTAGCAAATATTACAGAACAGGAATTCACACGAGATACAAATATGTTCTTCTATTCAAATACCTGAAGGCTCCCATTTGTTAAATATGGTTTAACATATGGTAAAATGGTAAGATACACAATTTCAACCCATCTAAAGGCAATTGCACAAATATTCTCAGCTGCAAATTTCTCCTATGCTGGTTAGGTTGCTGTGGACTCCCATAGTTGTTTGAAATATTTGTAAAACTAGAGCCTAACCCCACTTTACTTGGGAGTCAGCCCCATTCATTCAATAAGATTTACTTCTGAGTAGGCTATTACATGACCAATTTACTCATACTGAAATGAGTCGAAAAATGAAGCTATGAAACAACTACGTTAATATTGCCGTTTTAAAAAACAAGGGCCCAAAAGTTCCTATAAACTTGGAGCTTTTCTGATGTTTTTGCTGGAAATCTCAGGTCAGATACTTCAAGCATATTTCATTTGCAGATAATATTGCAATATGTGTAGCGGTATTAATTTAATGGAATATTAATATTCCAAACTGACTGGGATGTTCAGGTTACTTATTCTGAAAAAAACCCGTTTGTAATATTAGATTTCTCTCTGGAAAATCAGGTGTAAGTGGAGATGGACACGTTTCTTACAAGCTGATTTTCAGACTCAGTGTAATTCAGAATGATTGATAGAATGCCATGACACTAGGAAGGAGGACTTGAATATTCATGTGGGACCCAGGTAGCAAAGTACCTAACCTCATTTATGTTCATGTGGGATTAGTTTTAAAGAAGTCACTGCAATACTTCAGTAGTGTTTAAAGCAAATCTTGTATCCCAAATAGATTTCCTGAGAAAGAACATACAGCAAAAAATTGACAAGCTATTAGAGAAGACTTATTTGTGGTTACTGTGCAGATAATCTTCAGTATTTTCTATCTACAGCTTTACTGGTAGAATTTCCCCATTTAGGCAGAGAGGGTGCTGGAGCTGAGAATACCATATTCCGTTCATTTCTTTTCTTAGTCCTACGACAACAATAACACAGAAAACATTACCTGAGCTCTGTATTGTTTCTACTATTCATTCCATTAGTATTATTTATTACTTGATTCAATCTTTGTGTTCCGTGGGACAAATGTTCATATTATCTTCAGAGTCTCTTTCAGTGATGGTACCAGCACACACTCCAAGGTATGCTCCAGTCACCCATCTGTGCGATTGGAGAGAGATCAAACAGGAAAGACAAGTTGCTTACCAGTAAATTGCGTTATTTGATTGGTCATCTGTGCAGTCACAGCTCATGTAGTTTCTTCACTGCTGGTGCCGTCAGTTCGTTGAAATCATCATGGCAAGGCTGAAGGAACTGAACAGGAGGCAACTGCCTCACCTGTTTCAGGCCAACCCTTCTCCCTGAAAGGAGGGGACAGGAATACTAACCCCCTGACTAACATATTATAAACTCCTGAAAACGTTTTACACTCAAGTGTGACTGCACAGATGGCCACCATTACAGGTAAACAGCCTAATTTTGGTGCACTTGATCCTGAAATACAATCTTAAGAACAGCTGGGAATGTACACACATGGAGTAGCAAAACTTCAATGCCTAGAGCAGGAAAAGCAGTCAACTACTTTGTGTTTGCCTGAGATAAAACAGCAGAAAATTACATGAGGAGGAATACATAATGCCATTTTTTGTTGTTAAATAAATATAAAACAAGAACACAGCCAACATTTTTTATTTAGCAGAATATAGAGTAGTGTGCCTTAGTATTTGCCAGTATAAGGGTAGAGATAAGGAGGGGTCAGCGAACCACATCTTCCTATCATCTTTCCTCCTTTTCCTGTCTGGCATTGGATGGTTTCAGATAGATATACCTTTCACTGACTTATTCTGGTCAGATGTAATCTCAAATTAACCTCTTAACCATTCATGAGATTAGCCTAAATCCACAGATTTGGGTTTCTGGCTGTGCCATCTGGTGTGCTGGAATTGTCAGCAAACACTATTCACATCTCTTCCATTTGTCCTTTCAATAGCTTTTGTTTGTTTTTTACTGGTACTTTTTTGTTGGCTGTTTAGTATGTGTAATTTTGCTTTCATCTGCAAAATGAAAGGTCCATTGTAGACCTAACATTCCGAGTCTTCTGGCCATTCCCCCTTCCAGTCCGTTTTTGGAGCTGACTGTGGTGTACAGTTTACATGGCAGGCGGGGGGGGGGGGGGAGAAAGAGGACCATATGAGCAAGACTCCCTTAGATACCATTCTTTTTCTGAATTGCAGTCCTTCCATTAATTGTATATCTATCTGTTGCAAACCCTACACCTGTAATTTGCTACATTTAGAGATACTCTGCTTTCAAATTACATTTAGAGATACTCTGCTTTCACATTTGTGTGGACAAATGTGACCACAGCCAAATTTCATCTGGCCCTCTGGGGTGGGTTTGATGTTATGTCAATCACAGTTCCTTTGCAATAAGATCATCACAGAGGGAAACACTTCTCAGCAGACTTTTGTTCCTTGCAAATATAGAAATAATAATAATCCATGCATTTTGCAATAGCATGCATGCAGTTTTGGGGATGTAACTGCATTTTGAAGTTTGAGGTTTTAAATAGCTGTATGTGAAATTTTGCTGTTCAACTAGGCATTGATACTATTTGCATTCTTCTGGGATTACAGAGTTCCTTTTGCCTTTTTCAGAGACAGGACAGATTAAAATGTAGTCCGCAATATCATTTAACAAATGTTAAAAACAAATGCTGAAAACAAATGTTGAAAAATAAAAGGCTAAAGAAAAGTAAAGGAGAAGCTTGAGTGGAGATACACTTATTTAATTATGATACAGTTGTACCTTGGTTCTTGAACGCCTTGTGACTCGAACGTTTGGGCTACCAAACGCCACAAACCCAGAAATGAGTGTTCTAGTTTGCGAACATTTTTTGGAAGCCAAACGTCTGATGTGACTTCCAATGGAGTGCAGGAAGCTGCTGCAGCCAATCGGAAGCTGCGCCTTGGTTTTCAAAAATCAAATGGACTTCTGGAATGGATTCCATTTGAGAACCAAGGTACGACTGTATCTGTATCTACAGAAAATAGCTTGGATCTAGCCATGCCCACTAATATGGGGCCACAAACAGTTTTATGTAGAGTAATGTGGCCCTTAGTCTACAAAAAGTTACCACCCCTGCCATGGGCTGTAACAAAATAAGATAAATGGAAGTTTAAGTTTAATGTGAGAAGCGTTTGTATGGTAAAATCATGTTTTCCTAGGAACAAAACCTAGAAAAACCATTCATTCACAATACAATCTTCCACAACATTCTTTACTGGGGATTTGAATTAAATAAGTATTTAAAATACCTCAGAGATTATCACAAAACTGCACTTCATTAAGACTTTTGAGATTGATACAGTGTTTTTTAAAACTCCAGCTCAATGAGACAATGAAATGCAAGGTCAGGCAGCACTTACTTGTGTTGTGTTGTGATGATGACACATGTTAAACATCACTCTAATTTCACATGGTGTAGCTATGGGGTCATAACAATATCTGCTGGCTCTCACTACAGTTCTGTACTGAGCAGTAAATATCTAAATAATTTGTGTAGCTAAAAAACCAAAGTAAAATTGGGTTGTTTTATCAAAATACCAACTGACAGTCAAAATAAGAGTTGTCAAGCAGCTAAGGTTTCAGAGTTTCCTAACGCAATATCTTACAAAATTCAGGATATGCTTAGTTTTACCTATATAATGTGGTCAGCTGCACTTTTAAAAAAAACAACAACAATAATAAAAAACCTAACTCTCTCTCTCTCTCTCTCTCTCTCTCCTTTGAGGGGCAAACATTTATGCCACAGACCCAGGCCGTGGATTCACATCTCAGGAATGGGCATGTTTCACAGGAAGAATAGAATCTGCCTATCTTATGCAAAGACTTATGGACAAGCCATGTGCTGAGCAATTTTGTGACCACTATGAGCTAGAATGGCCAAAGTTGAAAGAACTTCTTGCCAAGGCTGCAGAGCCAAAGACCTGTTTGCAAAAGATCTCGGAAGGCGTCAGATCAATAATAGCTTCCAGAGGTTTCAAAGGCCCTGAAGAAGATGGTGTCCTTGATCATATGGTTCAGGTGACGACAAGTCTAAGGAGCTCTTTTGTTGCCATAGCTTGTAGGACCGTGTGCCCTGGAAGTCCGCCTGGCATAGGGAAACGCAGGCCTGCTGTACAAGAGATCTTTAGGAAACAAAGAGCCAAGGAAATCAAATCTATGGATAGCAAAGACCATTTTAACAGCTATGAGAAGCTGTTTCAGAACTCCAGAGTTATGTTAGTCTCCAAAAAGAAGGAAAGGCGAGCCAGCCTCCAGCCTTTCAGTCTAAATGTACCTCAGGTTAGCATTGTGGTTCCAAGGAAATCAAGCTTGCTGCCACTACACTTGCTGAGAAGGAGCAGTGTGCGCCCAGGATTCGTCATCCCCAAAGTCCGAATCAACAAGGCACCTCCACCTACTTTCCAGCCGGAGAAAGTCAGGCGAAAAAGCAGTGCCGGTGATGGGGCTTATCTGCAGATTCCTAAGTGGAGGTATAAAGAACTGAAGGAAGAAAGGAAGAAGGCAGAGGAGGAAGAAAAGAAAAAAGCAGAAGCAGCTCAGAAACAGAAGCAAGGGTCTCCTGTGAAAAGCAAGAGTTGAACTGAGGCTGAGACTCATGATAAGCACTACTGAGATCAATAGAAAAGTCAAGTTGCTGTATTGGGGCCAGCTGAATGACACAATTTAAAGGAGAAGAAATCATCTAGAGAGCGACTGATATGGTAAAGTGTATATACGTCAAGAAATGTAAGGAAAGATTTAGAGAATCTGTGAACAGGTTTAAAATATGGAAAAGGTAGTTTTCTTGGGGTGGAAAACAGATGTCCCACAAAAGGGGTAATGGGATTAAGCTCCAAGAAGGGAGAGCTAGTCTGGATATCAGACATTTTTCTATACATAAAAGAGTATTGAGCTACAGAGTATGTTTGCAAGGGAAACTAATATTAAAAATAGATTTCATAAGCACTGGCTTGAGGATAAGTGAAAAGACAAGTCTACGGATTTTGTACAAGTGTATTATGATCTCCCCATCCCCCACACTAAAAAAAGGGCTTTATCTTGATGCTTGCTTTTAAGAAAATAGGGACATTGTAATGAAATTTCAAAAAACAAAAAACCAGACATTGAAAGGATGCAAAAATCTCAGGGCATTTTGTAGAAAACCAACTCTATGAATAAAATTTTTGTAAAGCATTTCTTCTGAAAGTTATGTTAATGGAAACAAAAATGGTATGAAATTATATATTTTGTATTGAATGAGATTTTACTGTTTATTTATAAAAAGTGTAAAAACTACTACGAATTGGGTTAATTTCACAAAATGCAACATTTCTGAGGATCCTCCCCAGTTATTTTTCAGGATTATGCTCAACTTTAGGTTCTCCCACTTCTGTATTCTGAAACAGATCTGCAGCAAAATTTGCAACGTGGTGTGCTCCCTGTTCAGGATTCCAGCTGTCACGTTCCTCATCCACACCATTTTTATTTATTTTTTGAACTCTCAACAGCCAGTCAGCATGCTGTGGCCACTGAACATTTGAGCATCCTTTGAATCCCTCCCGACTTCTTCCTAAATATGTTTTCTTCTTCTGCAGACCCCTATACCTGCTGTTACATTCCTAGCTTGCGTGTGGGCAGTGCCATCTTTGCTTTATAAGAAGCTGCACTCATTTCCTGAACATCAGAAATAGAGGGAATGGTGCTTTTTCCAAGAAGCTCAAGGCATTTTTAGTACATGCAAAAATTCTGTTGAACACCACCATTGAACTTAAAGTGCAAACATAACCATTCTGAGAAATAAACCCCACTGAGTTCAATGAATTTACTTGCTGGCAGGGTAGAGATTTGATTCAGTTCTCATTTAAAGCCAAATTTATCAAAACAAGAACTGGAATACAGCAATCGTTTGAAATTCACATAATATCTGAATCTGCAATGCAGTTTTCCAAGCAGTGCTTACAAAAAATGCATGTACCGGTATATAATTTAGGCAAAAGTATGCATAAAAAACACTAAAATGCAAAAGGATTTGCATGAGGGCTTTTTTTTATGCAGACTGTTGCAGAAATGTGGAGAACTGAATCTAAGATTTGAAAAATGAGAAACAGAATACCAAACTGAGAGACCGTTCCAGCACTACTTCCTGGTCTATATGCGACAGGAGCTTTAGCTAACCATGCATGTTTCTAGTACGGAAGACCATCAACTAAATGAATGCATATACATTTTTGTCCATTTTTTAATCAGTTCTCTGCAAAACTAAATTGCTGATAAGTATTAAGTTCTGCTATTACTAAAATTTATGGCATCCTAAAAAGATGTCGGTAATATTTTCAAATGACGCTCTCCCCTTTTTTGTAATTAGAGGGCAAGCTTTTAGATGCCCATGGCAAAACTGCCTATATGCATCTTTCTCTTATGCTCCAACAGAGATGATATATTTTTTTCTTCACAGCCAACACATTATATTTACATATCAAATCAGTCAGTTTCTTTAAAAAAATCAATTCTTACCAGCAAGTACATGAATTTGCACTTTGATTATCATCTAAAGGACAGGTTCAGCTGAAATGCACTATCACTCTCAGGGATGAATTTAAACAGTAATGTTCAAAGGGTGTAACCCATTTATATGTGTATATGTTATATTTTCAATTATGTTAAACAATAAATTCTGTTTAAATTATGGCATGCCTTACCTCAGTTTGGTTTGGGACCAGCATGATCTTATGATCAGCTTCTAACACCATGAAATTGCCCCGCCCAGCTCCTACCTTTGCACATTCGACTAGGTCAGCTTCAACTTCAGCTGCCTTTATGGCCAGTGCTCCATTAGTGGAGATTTGTAGGGCAGCCACTTGGTTGTCTCCCTCCACTTTCACAAGACATTATTAGTTAGATCAAATGTTTTCAGCTGAAGCAGCTTTTAGCCACACGGTATTACTTCAGGTCTTGTAATCAGTGCACCAAGCAGTGTGGACCCAGCCAGTTGTTGGGAAGTTCTGTGGTATGTCCCAATCCTTCCCTAAGGATTAGGCCTTCCCTAAGATGGTCTGCAGTCACACTGATTTCTATTTTTTAGAGGGGGTTCTGTCTCCTGTTTTTTAATTGGTTTATGAGCTGGGAGGGAGGCAGGCTAATATTCCATTTTCAGGTGCTTTGGTGTATGGTTTAGGGAAGTTTTTAATGTTTAATGCTGTTTTGTGTTTTTAAGATTTGGTTGGGAGCTGCCCAGATGGGCGGGGTGTAAATGATATATTATTATTATTATTATTACTATTACTACTACTACTATTATTATTATTATTATTATTATTATTATTATTATGCTGTTTGGCGAGTCCAAAAAAACTGAGCAAGTGCCTGCCTTCCACAAGTCTTTGCTCCTGCCTGCGGTCATGTGAGCGGACTCACGCAGTCTGCTGTCCCCAGCATCCCACTCCTAAATCTACACTTCAGGTAAGCCAATCGTTCTTTTCAAAACTGTTAAGATGCATGAAGAGAGAGAGACCATTTTCTAGAATGCGTTACCTGTATTTTTTGCACAACACAATAAATCTGATTCTTACTGAAAACTTCAGGCAGAGCTTATAAAACTTAGGCATTCTACTGATATCAAAGGGATCTTGATGTGCTTGCTCTCCAGTTGAAAGCCATAGTACCCAAAAGCAAATGAACTGAAGAGCTCTGCCAGATGATGTCAGAGGCCCATCTAATCTCCAGCATCTTATTTTTACAATGGCCAACCAGATACCTATGGGAAGCCCTTAAGCGCGAATTGAGTACAACAGCACCCCCACCTGTGATTCCCAGTAACTGGTATTCACAGGCATATGTTACCTCTGACAGTGGAGGTAGGACATAGCCATCATGGCTGGCAGCTACTGAATGTCTGACCCTCCATGAATTTGTCCATCCACATTAGTTGCCATCACTGCATCTTGGGGTAGCAAACACAAGGAACTAGTTCCCCCCTGTCCAGTGTTTTCCTATCAGCTTAATAGAACTTTAGCTGTATTGTGCCCAAGAGATACATGGAGCTCAGCTAGCATTGATGTACGTGTGTGTTTTTACAGTGAAGTCAAACTTTGCTTTTCTGTTATTGCTTCCTGAGTTTCAGTCTTCACTGATTTATTAGCAGTGCTATGCTACTACACCTGAAGTCAATATTTGAACTCCCTTTATGAGAAAAGAACCCTAGAAGCTAGCAAGCAAAAAATACTGTATCGCACAAATGTATGTTTGGCCACTGTTGAAGGATTTTGACCTTTTTACTTTGAAAGTTGGTTGTGATCTTTGCACAAGACATTATGCAATCGTTTTGTATTATGTCTAGGTATATAGACATACACGCTATTCCTGGATCTACTCCACTGTTTCAAACCCTTTGTAATACTGGGCTACACATTTTTCATCTAGACTTTCCTAAAATGGAAGTCAATAGAAACCGTTCAATTTGTTTTTTTGTTGCAGTGGCTTTAACTAGTTAATAGTTGTAGTGGTGCCTTATTTTCGAGTACAGTGATATAGTTATATCACCCAGAAGACAATACATAACAGAGGCCACTCAAGTTTCCTCAAACCCAAACCGGAGTCTAATTTTACATTTCACCAAAATAAATAAATATTTTGTTGTCCCCGATGCTTCTGTTCATCCTCCCAAATGTCTATTTAATTTACAGCTTCAAAACAGCATCCAACTATCTGAGCAATAAACTGAACACTGGGTTAATCACAGATTTAAAACAACCAACAATTAATTGCACCCCATGAGCTTGATTTTTTTTTTTGCGTAATTGTAGCCAGAACATTTTAGCTTTCTTAATTCTTTTCTACACCTATTAGCAACCACTGAGTGAAGATATGTATTCTGCACTAAAAATAAAATTAAGATAAATTCCTCCCCCACACCATTACACTCCTCCCCAACCAACAAATGTTTGAAAATAGTTTTGTCACCACTTTCTTTTTTTGCAGAATTTAGCATGCAATTTTTACTCGCTCTGTTTTTTAATATATAATTTAAAAAATAGTTTTACAATATACCCCCAATAATAGCCAAATTATAACAATAACAATTTCTTGATTCTGGTTTTACCAATCATAGTGAATGGCAAGGAGCAATACAGGGAGGTTGCATTGCAACTACTGGAAATTTCCCCCCACTCACATTTCTCTTCCGAATTTCAACTGGTGTGACTTTAGCAGAAAGGACTGCTGCTTGCACAAGTCCAAGCATTGGTGTGTGTTGGGGAGATGAGTGAAAATTGGGTGTCCCAATTTGCACAACTAGAAGCACTTTCCACTAAAGCAAAGCCGTTGGATATGACCCTTGAAAAGCAAAGAAAACTTACCTTATGGAGGAGAGAGATATGATGACTCAGGCCAAACTAACTCTAGCTGTTCCCTGCTTTGCTAAATGCCAACGAAATGGAGAATCAGGCATTTCCCTCATAACCAACAGAACCTTATATAAAACTCTAACAAATTGCCTATGTGCATTTTGGTGCCTCTGAGTTAATGACAAATATGCTCAAACTGTATGTCTTTAATCCAGAAGCTTTTACCTGTTTACTCATCTTCCTCTAGCATCAAACTAAAGGAACAAAGAGCAGAGCTTTTACACTAGTGGTGCCCTCACTATAGAACTGTCTTCCCAGCAAAGCCTTGCAAGGCCAGTTCTCTTTTAGGGTGGCTAAACAATGCTTTCTTCTCTCCCACCCCTCCTCAAAGATAAATTGTAATTTATGCTCAAACTGAATTTTAAATGGCCTTTCTGTTTGCGATTTCTCTAATTTTCATAATTTTTTTCATGCTATTCTTATTCGTATTTGATTGTTGTAATCTGCCATCAGGTTCATAGTTTAGTTGGAAAGTTAGAAATTAAGGTTGTAAATCCTAAATCCATTGAAATTAATGGACCTAAGTTAGTCATGCCCATTAAATTTAATGGATTTACTTGGAGTAGAACTAACATTGGATAGAATATTATATGTATCTCTCCCAATGGCAGGAAACAGGATTTCCCGTGTGATTCAGTCACAGATGGAGCCTTTGATGGTGAGATTAAGGCAAAGGCACCTGTCCTATTCAGGTACAACTAACCTAATTAAGTTGCCACCAGTCAAACAGCTGCAATGCAATCTTGCAAGCAGATAATTACTTTGGCAAAATCTGGAACCACTGCCAGCACCTGGACTCCTGCTCAGAACTTCCCGTTATAAATTTTCCATTCTTTTTAAATTGGTGCACTGTGCAAAAAGTTGTTCCATTTTGTTAACCTTTCCTTGCGTCTTCTAACAGCAGCACAAGACACAGAAATTAAACATAACAGGAGTTTCTTCTAGCATAGAGTGGTGGAAACATTTTTTCAGTCTAGTTTTATAAAACTGGAAGCCACTTCTTGTGTGATAGATAGCATCTTCAGTGTGTTCTGTTTGTCCTGTACATATTTTCTTTTTGGGGGGGGGCGGGGGAGTTTACCTTGGAGATTAATAAGAATTAACTAGCTCAGAAAAAGACATTAAGCGTTGGAGGATACTAGTAGCAGCTGCACAGTGCTGGTGTCTTGTTTCAGCTATTCATCCATTATGCCAGCCTCCCCCAATCTAGCCGGAGTTGATGGGAATGGTTGCCGAAAGCATCTGAAGGTCACTAGGTTGATTAAAGCTCCATTATGCACTGGAGTGACATACAAAGGCAGCCCACTCTGTGTTGTAGCATATGTATGTGTGTGTGTGTGTGTGTGTGTGTGTGTGTGTTTCTGCTGCACCAGGGGTCCAAAAAAATCCAAGGGTTTTAGTAACACACTAGCAATTCACCTAGTACCATAGCTCTGTACATTTCCAACATTTACAGAATAGCAAAAGGAGATGCTGTGCTTTTAATAAATGTTCCCCTAATGAGCTCAACTGAAGAGTTTATTTAAGGATGTTGTTTTTGTTCCAGATTCTTCCAGGTGTCACATTTGTCACATCAGTTGCAGGCTAATGTCCTCTCTGTTTGATAAACCATCACTTGTGGATGTCATCATGCCAGTTGATCATAGTATCATGAGCTCATGGTGAGGCAGCTCAGGTTAATTTCCCCCCCACAGAAAAAGCAACAGTGATTTAAAATGCAGTTATTCACCGTGCTGAATTTTTAAATGGACAAGGCTGCCACAAGGTATTCAATAAATATGGCTCCATTGAAAGCTAATCTAATGTTGCACCTGCCAGATAAAAAAAGATGCCAGATCTTAAATTCAAAAGCAGTTGGCTTCCTTGCACAATAGGATGCAAGGTTTAATGCTACATACTGCTCTCTTAAATTTTGCTAAAACTGAGTGGATTCCCCAAGATGCAGTATTAGACTTTTGTGTCAAAAACCACTCCCATCTAACCTTGAATTCAACTCCAGTGATGTTTGTAATAGCAGTCAACCGTGACAACCAAGCAAGCAAACTATACTTCCTCCAAATAAGATTTGGCTAACAATTCTACTTCCAAAACGCAATCCCAAATCTGATTGTATCCAACTAAGTTATACAGATGCATTACACACATACATTTTGTATACATACACATACATTTTGTATACATACATACACACACATATATGCTACAACACAGAGTGGGCTGCTTTTGTATGTCACTCCAGTGCATAATGGAGCTTTAATCAACAAAAAATGTATTACACACATACATTTTGTGTGGTGGTTCCATTCCCAGCCCCTGCACACATCAGCAGCGTATACACCCTGACCACATTCTGCCCTCTTCTGGGTTCAAAAGGACCTGTGGTCACCATCTATACTCAGACTAGACCCATGAAAATTTATGGACAAGTTAGTCATGCCTATTAATTTCAATGGGTCTACACCAGTGTTTCCCAAACTTGGGTCTCCAGCTGTTTTGGGACTACAACTCCTATCATCCCTAGCTAGCAGGACCAGTGGTCAGGGATGGTGGGAACTAGTAGTTCAAAAAGAGCTGGAGACAAAAAATAGGGAAACACTGGTCTACACTGATTTAACATTGAATACAACTGTATTGCATTAGCATGTTTTAAATAGAGGTAATAGGAGTTCAACATTATCCAAAGAATGTATTCA
Source organism: Podarcis gaigeae (assembly GCF_964106915.1). Lineage (NCBI taxonomy): Eukaryota > Metazoa > Chordata > Lepidosauria > Squamata > Lacertidae > Podarcis > Podarcis gaigeae. The sequence continues at coordinate 79,464,529 of NC_139683.1, read as the reverse complement.
AAACAGTGACAGGAGGAGTGCTTATTCTTACTACCACAGCATGGATAATTAATGTAACGTTTTTACAATGCATTTTATGCCAGCAGTAAGGCTGTATAAAATTAGAAGAAGCCAAGTAGGTAAATGGATAGGTTAGGATGTCCTTGGTAGTCTTTCAACATATTGTGCTTTCTTCTGTTACAGTTTAGTAATAATGAATCTCTTTTAGGCTTTTATGAATGCAGGATATATTAATTTAATATTGGAGGTACGCCCCCCCCCCCCGTCCCACTAGTGAGAAACTTTTTAAGGCTGGTCATATATATTTGGTTTGATTGGTCACAAGTTTTACAGGTCTGAATGATTCATTACAGATACACTTGACAATTTTTTTTTAAAAAAAATCACAGAACTTGGCATATTCCATATTTATCTATCACACATTGTTTGGTGATTGCCGTTTTGTGGATATTTGCAATATTTCATGTTGCCATGGTCACAGCACATAGGTCTCTATTCGCCAGGCACAAGTAGTGAACAGGTTCCAATGACCCAAAGACAGTTATGAGCTGCAGTTCTCCAGAAACTTTAATTCAGAGCTATTATTAAGAAAGAACAAAGTGCCGAATACAGTGAAAGGATACTAGTCAGCAAACATAGCCTTGCCCCATTAGGAATGGATGTATCCACTGGTATATTGACCTTAGTCAAAGCAGCCTTGCATGGGCAGCCACAAACACCACCTCCAGCAGATAACATCACCTCTCCCGCAATGCTTTTCAAGTCACGTCAGTTTATCATCGAGTGTAGGGATGGAAACAAAACTGTTGCAGGTGTATGATCCAGGTATTAGGTGCTGGTTTCAGTGGGTCCAACAAATGAGCAACTGAACTCCAAATAGGACCTAGGTTGCAATGCTAAACATATTGGAATGGGAGCAAGCCCCGCTGGACCCAGTGAGACTTCTCATACATTGAAGAGTTGCTCATGTTTTCTTGATGATGTACATAAAGCCCAGTTTGATTTATATCCATAAAATACATCACATGTACAGTTATTGAGATGAGCAGACTTTCAGAGAGTAGATCGCTACATTGCACCTCATGACAATAACATTTAAATTATATGTGTGTGTATGCAAAAGATTTTATTTATTATCTAGCATTCAGTTTTCATTTGTCACAAGGTAGTTATTTCAATGGCACTTCGAGAAAGAAGAGTTTGCCTCATAAGCTACACATGCTGAAAGTTGATTTCAAAAAAGGCAGAATATTTTTTTCTGGAAACGAATTAGAACCAAGTCATTTAAAGCCAGTAACATATTTGCCTTAGGTTTCACTTATTGTTCACATGGCTTATTCTGGTCAAGTCAAGTATCTCTAGGACTTCAGCTGTTTTATGCACAGAAATCTGATAAGCATATACGTACATGAAATAAGTATAAGGATACCTTTTAACATTTATCCCTCTAGCATTCTATTTCCAGTGGGCAGCCTGATGATTTTGAGTGCTCACAAAGCACGGCATGAAAATGATAGCCTTTTCTCCATCACAAGAGCGATATTCCCCCTCCATACACGGAGTTCCAATTTAGTTACCATGGATAAGCACATGAGAAGCACACTCCATGAATGTTTTCCTCAGCAGAGAGACTCTGCCACTGAAATGCCTCAAGGGTTTGAAAACATTTTTCACAGTTACATGTGAAAAGAAACATGCAAACAAGAGAACCATTTAGATTGCAACTATTTAGATACAGAGAGCAGCAAATCAACTCCATCTAAAGAACTCTAGGCAGCATGTTGCTCCTATTCACCAACTATTCCCGTGTTGATGAATCGGTGTCTAGGTAGGTAGGTTCTATGGCACAGTGACATCTAGGCCATACTGCACCAAGAACCACATGCATTAGGCAGTTTCTACTCATTTTTCTTTCTGCTCAATCATGTATTCATAGAAGAACCAGGCAACCATGCCTTAAAACGGATCGGCAAGGTTTACCTCGCCTGGGCCGGTTCACTCCAGCAGAGATCCCTCTGTGGGCCGGATTGCACGTGCGCCTGCGATTTCCAGTGTCTGCACCTGCGCAGACGTGATTTCTGGCGTCTACGCAGATGCGATTTCCAGTGCCATGGAACCGAGTCCTTGGCGGTGCCTCGCCGGGTGGGCGGCTCAGTTTGGGGGTGGCTCATGGGCCGGTTAAACGACCCCCGTGGGCCACTCGTGGCCCATGGGCCTTAGGTTGCTGACCCCTGCCTTAAAATGTGAGAAAAGCATCTAGATTCATGTCTTGACCAAGACACAGAAAGGTCCAGATGTTGCAGACTAGGTTGCTGACTTCACATAGAAGCTGGAGAGCAGTTATGGATGACACCCTAGCAACACATGTTCAAGGATCAGAGGAATGACCCAATGCAAGCAGCTACCATGTCCAATTTGTAGTTGGAGGCATTTTTCCACGTGCAGTTCTTGCGTGACACTTTTGACTGTGAAGCAGATATTGATTTGTATTTGAAGAGTTTGCTGTTTGACCTAGTTTTCCTAGAGTTCTGTCATCAATTTAGGCATAACGATCAAGGGTAAAGATCCCTGTGCCCAATGGCAAGGTAGGCATCTTTAAACATTGAGGAAAATAGTAGTACGCAGCCCTTTATAAAGCTTTGACTTGTTTTAAACACAGCAGCTGAAGAAACCAAACAGACCCCATTTCTGTTTCGTTTCAAAACCATGGCAGTCGTAAAATAATTACACATTTTTATTAAGCAGTATTTCAATGGGTTTTTATTATTATTAAACCTCTCTCCTCTTGCAGTTTTCTCATGTTATTCGTCATTAAAAATAAATGATTCTTCAAAGCCCAAGGGGAGTGGAAATCTTCCATGGTTGCCGGAAGAGAAATTGTAACAATGATTTATTAGCAGCCAACTTTTTCTGAAGTTATTAGAATGCATTGTAGTCTACAGGATTAAAAAGAAAAAGAAGAAAAAAGAATGGTGTGGTTTCACCATTTAAAAAATAAAGTACCTATAAAAATGTAAATGAAATTTGGGTACAGTATACAGAACCAAGTGATTCCGAAGTACAAGGTTGTTTGCATGACCAGGCTTAGCTTTCACCATAATGATTTTTACATCCCCGGCTCCCAAATCCAGCAGTGGATATCCTTATAGGCAGCTGGTGGAGATCTACAGGTGTGCAATGCAACACTCATCTTGTTCCCCAATGAGTGTAATGGATCTAACAGATATATATGAGAATACACACCACCATCTTGAGACCACTTGCCACACACTAGAGCTAATTTGCTTGCTGTGATGAAATAAAAGAACAAGTCATTGCCCACCAGTACTTCACACGTTACTGCATTAATATAACATAGATCTTAAATTGCCACTGTAAGATTATTCAAGTTTGTATATGGCGGGGTCCTTCCTGGACTGCAGGCAGTTCAGATTGCAGGCAGAGCATTCAAACATGTGATTCACCCGGATCCTACAATTTGAAGCTATCTATTTAGGAATGGTTGTGCTGTCATGTGTTATTCCTGCAGGCTTAAAATCTGTTTCAAGTTTCTGTACTTTCTGAGCATGTAGAAAGTGTAGCAATAGGTTGACCATCCAATTTTGTCATTTTAATTGGATTCTTGCCTCTTATTGCTCTGTTGTTGTTTTTTTGGAGGGGAATGTAGACTTTGGGCCAACCAGTTGGCTCATCTTTGGCTAGGCTGCGACATAAATCTCCTAAAGACCCACACTTTGCAAGAGAGATCTACCCATCTGAGAAATTTCTGGTCCTTTCATATCCTAGACTAAAATAAAAATAATTGTGCCGGACCTTCCTCAAACATGTTTGAGAAACAAGAAGAAGAAAATAATAAAAATAATTGCAAGGATGCCCTAAAAGTCTTACTCATACATTGAAAACCTCTCACCAGAAGAGGGCAAGCAAAAAGTAATACACCTCTTCCCCTTCCAATCTAATGCATTCCAGTAGTGCCAAAATCCAGAAATGAAAAAGTTTAAAATAATTATTCAAAGATCTAGGTTTTCCCAATCCCGTTACATTTCTATGACCATATAATCTTTTTTATTGGCAGTACACAGGGACATGTTTTCTTTTCAGCTGAGTTGTAGGAATGAAGACTCTTCCCTCCCCACCCCACCCCCCACCCCTTTTTAACCATTCAAACCATAGGCAATTAAGGCAAAAGCATGAGATACCACTTTCAAAAGATCTGGTAGCACAAATCTCTTAATCATTCCATCCGTAAACACTATGGCTGGATCCTGGGACAGGAGCTTCATTTGCGAGGTTGGTGGATGTGTTGGTTGACATGTTGTGCGGGAGGGTGCTTTTCCATAGAGGGATGCGGTTTCTGATGAGCCACCTGGGCTGCAGCTGGAGGGAAGTCTTTATCACCCTGATGAAAAAACAAACACATCAGAATGAAAAGAAAAAGAGAGAACACCTGTCTCATCTGCAAGTTGTGTGTGTGTGTGTGTGTGTGTGTGTGTGTGTCTGTGTGTGTGTGTGTTTGCTCCAGCCTGACATGCCAGAATGTCAGAGATTCTTACAAACTGTTTCTTGGGCTACAGAATATGAGCTTGTGGTTCGTATCAGCTTGCCCATTTCACAATATAAACATTTACCTGTTGTTGAAATGACCATGGTGCATACAAACAGCAGCTGACCAGATCAGTTAAAATGAGCTGCTCTACAGGAATCTAGGAAACTGGCTTAAAATGCAGGTTTTGCACATTTTACTACTTATGAAACACATGGCTGCATAACTTGGCAAGCTGATGTGTGTGAATTTGCAATATCACAACGAGAGCTTCCTGGTAGCTGTATACTGCTGTCAACCAAGTGTGGGAAGACGGTGGCAAAGTCTCCCCATGGTATCCATTTTGTGATTGGTGCCCATAATCTTTCTCTAAATTCAAAATGTACATGCTATTCTGCACTATAAAGTGGACAGCAACTAGCCCTTTTCTGACACACACAGAGTTGAATGATGCACTTCATGCAGGAGCAATTCGGGTACTGTATTTTTCGCTCCATAAGACGCACCTAGTTTTTAAAGGGGGGAAGCAAGAAAAACTATATTCTGCACAGAGCATATAAGCGGCTCTCGCTTTTCTTGCTTTAAACCCTCCCGTCCCTCCTCCTGCTTCACTGAGAAGCCAGCAGAGCAAGCTGCGCAGCTCTCGCTGAAGCCAGCACAGCAAGAGCGAAAGCAGCGCAGCGGCTCTTGTTCTGCTGGCTTTCCAACAAAGCGGGAGGAGGGATGAAAAGAAGCCCTTACTAGGGAGCGCTGAGCAGAGCCTGGCAGCGGCTCTTGCTGGCTTTTCCGGGAGGTGTGGGAAGGGAAAGAGGGCAGCCAGTCAGTCCCTTCTCCCACCTCACGGAAAAGCCCCCAAGAGCTGCACACACGCTCTGCGCGGCTCTTTAAAGGGAGCGCTGAACAGAGCCTGTATGCATCCCAGATGCGAATGCAGGTGGGAGGCTCTGCTCAGCGCTCCCTTTAAAGAACCGCGTGGAGCGTGTGTGCAGCTCTTGCTGGCTTTTCTCCCTCCTCGGGGAAAAGCTCCGTGTGGCTCTTTAAAAGGAACGCTGAGCAGAGCCTCCCACCTGCATTTGCTCCATAAGACGCACACACATTTCCCCTTTTTAGGAGGGAAAAAGTGCGTCTTATGGAGCGAAAAATACGGTAATTTCTCCATTCCTTTTCCTTTTTGGGCTTTGTCTATCAGACTATGTGCCTGTGGTCAGCAGCTGTCTTATCTTTCAATCTTTGTACGGCACTTAATATATTAGGAACTTCATGTGTGAATGATGACATAAATTAAAAATGAGAATAGGAGACATCAGATCTAAACCAAAAGGTAGTTGAAATTCAGAAGAAACTGGCAAAGCTTCCCTTGATTTTAAAACAGTTGAAAATTAACAAAGATGGAAACTCACCCTTGCAATGACTCCAGAAATGAACACAGTTGGTTTAGGTGGACTGGAAAATTAAAGAGGAGTATTTAGCTATATAACTGAACAGTGCCATTTGATACAGCCAGAGGGCAAAAAGCCACAACAGATAATTCCAAAGACTTTATTACTCAGACTTTATAATCAATTCAAACGAACACAGCCAGAGACACTCTTGGAAACTAACATTCTCATAGCAATCTCCATGAATTATCTATTCAGCCCATCCTTGCTGTACTAGTCAATGTACCAGAGGTGCAACATGGCTGAGTTTGGAAGATTTATTCTTTGATGTTCCAGATTCAAAATTAAATAACACAGAGAGAATAAAGATGGAACCCCAAATAAGCAATATGACAAGGCAGCAACAGGTCCTTCAGTCTACATTCTCTGGGGTTCAAGTCATCCTCACCTTTTCTTTGCTTGGTGCAATGGGTGGTGGAGAGCTTGTAAGAGGGCGGTGGAAGGAACTAGGACTACCTTATCATCTGCTTTAATGGGAGTTTAAAATGTGCTGTGGCCAGAATGGAAAGTGGTAATCCAGCTGGGTCCAGTTTTAGTAGTACAGTAAACATAAGGCAAATAATATTAAATCAGCCTTTAAGGCTAACACTACAGCATCAAAATCCAGGAAACCTAGCTATGACATTTCTGAGAAGGATGTTTGATTTACAAACTTTTCAAATTTGTGTTAAGTACTTAAACACACATGACAGTAAGAAAAAACGAATAGCAAACAACGTGTTAATAAAACATGAAATCTAGTTTCTGCACAGTATTTGCTTGCCATGACATTTTCTGAAAGGCTTCATAATGGCAAATCTGAATTTGAATGATTTCCTCACATATTCTCCCTATGACCTTTCAATTTTCACTATTCTCCGTCGAACCATGAAATTTTGGAGCAGCATTTTTTTGAGAAGCACTTGCAGCAACCAGATTTATCCACTGGCGCTGCTCAAAGAAGATGTTTGTAATGAAGCCCCTTGGGTCAAAGAAGTATGGTCTGGTTCTCTCTCTGAGACAACTTAGGAGACTTCCACATGAAAGCTGTTTCAATCTAAGGGCAACCTCTCAGGAAAAGGAGGCAAAGAACACATGATTCTTCCTCAAGTTGGCTCAGCTGGAAAAAGCAAAGCTGGAAAAAGCCATCTCTGACAACCAACTGGTACCCTCCTTTGTGGGCATGAAGGTGTTTTTGAGTCAGTGGATGCCTCCACTAATGGAAGAGGACAAGTGACTTTTCAGATTCCCTTTGGTGCCTCAAAAAATCAGCTCCAGAGAGTTGAGGAACATCCACATCAGAGTGGAAGTTGGCAAGAGGAGCTAGCATGCAGACAGAAGGGCAGATCGACCCAAAAAATAAATAAACCACCTGCCCTTCTACTAGTGGTAAAGGTAAAGGGACCCCTGACCATTAGGTCCAGTCGTGGCCGACTCTGGGGTTGCGGCGCTCACCTCGCTTTATTGGCCAAGGGAGCTGGCGTACAGCTTCCGGGTCATGTGGCCAGCATGACTAAGACACTTCTGGGAAACCAGAGCAGCGCACAGAAATGCCGTTTACCTTCCCGCCAGAGCAGTACCTATTTATGTACTTGCACTTTGACGTGCTTTCGAACTGCTAGGTTGGCAGGAGCAGGGACCAAGCAACGGGAGCTCACTCCGTCGCGGGGATTTGAACCGCCAACCTTCTGATCGGCAAGTCCTAGGCTCTGTGGTTTAACCCACAACGCCACCCACATCCCTTCTATTAGTGGAGACGCTGTTAAATCAAAAGCCCTACCATAAGTGCAAGGTCACTGATTGGATTCCACTCCCTGATATAATTTACTTCCCATGTGTCGGAGCCAGGCTGGGGCCATGACTGATTGGACCTGCATACAGGCCTGGAATGTGTGTCTCCAAGCAAGTGTCTGAGATGAATTACTGGAAGTGAAGGCTAGATGACGCTTGCTAGCTCTGTTCAAGAATTTTTTTTGGGGGGTGGGGGGTGGGACAGGTGACTAGTATTTATACCAGGCCTAGTCATTTCATAGCCTTCATACTGTCATACGGGCCAATATTGCACATATGTATTTCCTGAAGAAATCAGAGTCTGATTTCTGGTGCAAGACAGCAATTCCCTGATTTCATGATATTTACAGCATCCTGACATCAGCAACGCTGCCATCTCTCCAGAAATAGCTGCTAAAAATAGAAAGGGATAGAAAAATCCTGACAAAGTCTCCCCTCCTCCTTCTCCAATCCTCCAGAGAAATGAAAAGGAGGAGGAAACAGGGTTTCATTCTTTCAATTGCTTTGCATTCTGCTGGCGTTTCACGCATAGTGTAACCTACATTTCTAGTATTTTGTAAGCTATAAATGGCTGCTTTGAGGATATATTTAATCTGATGAAAACCAGTTTGACAGATGTTGTTTTGAAGATACAGCATACCATACCTTTCTCTCTAGGCTTTCGTAAATAAATTTTTTAAAGGACTGCCTCCTTTAATGTAGGGAACGCTTGTTTTTAACAAATGCATTTAGCGAATATAAATGGATGCAATTTAAACATAATAATGAAAATGAAGAAGTGCCACTATAAAACCTAAACTTTCAGAGAGAATAGTCTCATTTCAAAATATCATAACATATGGGAAGAAATCCAACACCTGCTTATGATGAAATGTCTGAAGCAGTCGGTGCTTCTATTAAGAAATGCACCTGCTGAACATCAATATCTTCAAGGAGTTCATTTATTCTTAATCCTATAATATGGAATTCTAATATTTCATAATACTAAAGCTTAAACAAGGCAGATATTGACATTGCGGAGAACTCACACAGAAGACTGATTAGTTGAAAAGGCCACTAAACCAGTGAAATGAGATATGAGGAATACTAAAAAGTGTTTTGCCTTCATCATGTAAGATTTGAGGTCTTTAGTTTCATTATTATTCATTATTATTGTTACAGCGCTTCCATCTCACTTTATAAAATACTCACACACCACTCTGAAGTCTGTACAAAGTAATTCACATACATCATTGCAGTAATCTTTACAGCAACTATACGGTAAAGGTAAAGGTACCCCTCACAATTATGTCCAGTCACGACCGGCTCTGGGGTTGCAGCGCTCATCTCACTTTAAAGGCCAAGAGAGCCAGCGTTTGTCCGCTTCCTCAGACAGTTTTTTCAGGTCCTGTGGCCAGCATGACTAAGCCACTTCTGGCGAAACCAGGGCAGCACACAGAAACACCGTTTACCTTCCTGCTGGAGCGATACCTATTTATCTACTTGTGCTGGTGTGCTTTCAAACTGCTAGGTTGGCAGGAGCTGGGATCGAACAACAGGAGCTGACCCCGTCGCGGGGGATTAGAAGCGCCGACCTTTTGATCGGCAAGCTCAAGCGGCACAATGGTTTAATCCACAGCGCCACCCGCGTCCCCAACTATACGGTAGGCCAGTATTATGTGCTTCTATATTCTCTCTATATGTGGCATTGTTATTTGGATGTGGAATGGGGTGTCTGGAAATGCTATGTCCCAAAATAAGCAAGAGTATGGGTTCACAGATCTCCATGGAATTCAGGGAAGAAGGACAAAATAGTTAATTATTATTTTTATAAAAATAGTATGTGCAAATTACTTAGGGAAATAACCCATTGCTCATACCTTTGTCGAAAACGGATAGTGGATCAGATTTTAAAAATACTTTTAAAAACGACAGAGTTCAAAAAGCACAGGGGAACTGTCAAATATTTTTTTAAAAAATGTGGATTTCCCCTGACCTGAGGGAATGTAATAAAAACCATCTAGTTGCTTTGATAAATCTGTAAGCAGGCACCAATCCTATAGGGTCCAAAGAGTGACTCTAGCAGGGGGGGTTCTTCACCTCAACCTTCATTCTATTGTTTTCAATATTTCACCTGATCGACGCGACTTTTCTAATGAGTGGTCCTGAAGGTAAAACAGGTTTGAAATGCTTTGCTGCCACTTGCTGATAATTTGCTTCTCACATATCAAAATCTTCGCTAGCAGATCGGCACAGAATCAAAGCATTCCAAAGTGCTTTGCAAGAGGGTTTTTTTGCCTGGCAAGGCTGAAAATGTGCAAGGATTTCCACAAGATGGCACTGCTGAGCCTCCGAACTTTGCAGAGAGGCAAACAAGCAAACTTAAAAAGACAAGCTGATCCTTTCTTCCGCGTAATTTTAGAGTTGCAAATAATGTAATTATTTGCGATGGGGGGGGGGGGGGACACGACAACGCACACTCGTACATACGTTTAATTCATATAGATGTCAATTGGAGAGTTCAATGAATCTCCTCCAAGGAGATCATGGTGATACACACAATATTTCTCATCTTAAATTCACAACATCCCTGAGAAGTAGGCTGGACCGAAGTCCCATTTATAGGTTCAAAGCACAGTTATGGACATAAAGCATAAAAGGACAGCAGAACTACCAATGCCACCGAGCAGAAAGTTATGAAAGGATTTTTCATGCAAGGTTCCTGACTGCAGGGAGAAGTCTATGTGGGTTGGCCACAACGTTGTCCCCCCAAAAAATTCCCATCAGTATTTCCAGCTCAATGTGGAAATGCAGGGATACTGGGACAGGGCCACCAGTTGCAGCCCAATAGCCCTTCTGCATTTTATGGTCACACATGGTCTTCGAATGAAGGAACAGAGCTTCTGAGACTGGGTGAGGGGGCATTGGAATACAGTGGACCCTTGGGTCATGTTACCTTTGGGTAACGTAACTTTTGGGTTGCGAATGCGGCAAACTGGAAGTGTATACTTCCAGGTTTCACCGCGCATGTGTGCAGAAGCGGGGCCTCATGTTGCGGACTTATTGGCTACGTAAGGAGCCCCGGAACGAATTAAGTTCGTATCCGGAGGGTCCACTGTAATTCTTTATTTTTTCTAGTACAAGTCTAACACTCCATGCATTATATTGCACAAGCTTTTATTTTCACACAAATAAAGATGTAGCTATACGGAAACAGTCTCTCAACAATAACTATTTACAAACTGATTTTATAAAACTTCTTAGAGTTAAGTCTTTATGTGCTTTGCTCTAACTTAAAAAAAAAAATCAGTCATAGGGAAATGAGTCATTGATCCATTTTTCTCAAGCCCACCTCTTAATTCGGATCCTGCGAGGACAATAACCAGACGGAATTTCCAGGTGTCAAGTAGCGATTAATTTTCCTTTTGTCCAGGGGGCACCAACCATTTTGGGCACACATCTCGAATCCTGAAAAAGTGCTATTGGTGCCAGTCACAAAATGGCTATAGTGAGATGTGTGGCGCAACACAAAATGGCTGTCTCATTTAAATGAGAAGAATAATAGGACCAAAAAATGCTTTGGGCATCAACTGCCCTAGCAATGGCGGGGAAAGTACCAATATCAACCACAACCACTCACAAAGGGAAACTCTTTCTACGTCTCCTTTGTTCAGAATGGATGAATGCCGAATCCTGACATGAAATGAATTGTGGGTGTGGCTTTGGGCTGGGGGTTCAACGTAGGATAAACTGAACAAACAGGATCTGAGCAGGAAAACCTAGCAGTCTCTGATGAATTGTAGATTTCCTGCATGATGGAAAAGACAGTGGTAAACTGGCACTCATGGGTGCCATGTTGGAAATCTCTAGTCCCTTCTGTACTCCCATCTGACTGCTGTCACTGAAGCTGGTGACAGCAGCCACGAAATTATAAGACGCCTGCTTCTTGGGAGAAAAGCAATGACAAACCTAGACAGCATCTTAAAAAGCAGAGACATCACCTTGCCAACAAAGGTCCGTATAGTTAAAGCTATGGTTTTCCCAGTAGTGATGTATGGAAGTGAGAGCTGGACCATATAGAAGGCTGATTGCAGAAGAATTGATGTTTTTGAATTATGGTGCTGGAGGAGACTCTTGAGAGTCCCATGGACTGCAAGAAGATCAAACCTCTCCATTCTGAAGGAAATCAGCCCTGAGTGCTCACTGGAAGGACAGATCCTGAAGCTGAGGCTCCAATACTTTGGCCACCTCATGAGAAGAGAAGACTCCCTGGAAAAGACCCTGATGTTGGGAAAGATGCACAAGGAGAAGGGGACGACAGAGGACGAGATGGTTGAACAGTGTTCTCGAAGCTACCAGCATGAGTTTGACCAAACTGCGGGAGGCAGTGGAAGACAGGAGCGCCTGGCATGCTCTGGTCCATGGGGTCATGAAGAGTCGGACATGACTAAACGACTAAACAACAACAACGTACTCCCATCACCACAGTTTGATGGAAGGTAGCACACAGAGACAACATACTGCAATCTCACCAATCACTGACCCTTGTCCTGGGCCACTGGAGGGCAAAAGGGAGTGTGAGTGGTGGAGGATGGAAATGACACTAATTCTGTCCTTTACTGACTTTCCCAGCAAGACTACTGTAATGCATTATACATGGGGCTGCCCTTGAAGACCGCTCAAAAGCTTCAATTAGTGTAGAACCTGTCTTTTAGAATACTAGCTGCTTCTACAAAGTGGGGCCCAATTTTGAAAGAACTGCACAGACTTCCCATTTGCTTCCAAGCCTAATTTAAGGTGCTGTTACTTTTATTTATTTGGTCTCTATTTCCACAGAGTTCAAGACCCAGTAAGAACAAATATGCATGGCTGAACTACCTCTGAGAAACTGGTTCTGAGGACCATGTCATGTTTTAAAGTGTTTTCAGCTATGTATGTGAGAAACTAGTGAGTATACTCCTATGCTTAAAAAAAATAGTAAGATAATTTTTCAATTTTCAAGAGAAGCAAAATATGTTGGAGGCAAGGTCCCTGAGCTTTTAATAACTGTGGATTGATTCCACTTGCTTCTGGCTTTAAGTGATACAGACTACACAAATGCCCAAATCTTGCTGAAGCCTCCAAGAAGTTCTTCCTCTGTTCCAGCTCTCTCTCATTCATGATTTTATCTGCACAAGCAGAAGGAAGCAAATGCTCTCCTAAGAATTGAGCTGTTCTGTGGGCAACGGCTGAAAGAAAACAGCAGGAGTGAGAAAAATGTTTACAATTCCATGTTCCAAAGGGCCACTGTTTTTTGTTTGCTTTAAGTCACGTTAACTACCAGACCGCAATCCATCGCTGGGACAGTGCTTCTAAGCAGAAAGGCTCAGGCACTAGCTCTTAAAAACAGTAATTCATTTCTGCCAGTTCAAAAGATTTGTGTTTACAAGGCATTTGTGAGGCACTATCTAAAGCTATAGGCTATCTCTCCTTTGCAAGAGGGTTTATTTATGAGGCATGTTAAGTTTCTTGATCGCAACTATATACCTACTGGTAATGCCCCCTATTAATATTATGCTAGCTATGTGTGTGCTTTGTAGGTATTGAATGTTTTCTTCCACACACAGTTATTTTGCCAGTGTACAACTTCCCCCTATCAATGATTATTTACAACAACGGCTTTTCACATGCATGTAATTTTCCTGTGAAGAAGACAGGCAGGGATATAAGGCGTACTGCTTTAATTTTCAAATGAGGCATTACCTGCAAATGAAGGGCACTGTCAGGGCCAGACTATGAGTGGCTACAATCGAATCTAGGCTCTGCCTCTCAAGATCAGTCAGTGAAGGTAGAAAAAGCTGTGGTCTCAATTGCTACAAGCAGCTGGTATTACTCCACAAACTACATGAAGGTAGAATGCCATGCCCCTAATACCTATAAAAAAACCCAGCCAGTTTGGGGGATTCTTGCTGTCTCCCACTTGCAGTGTTCGTTGCTGAACACACCTATATTTCTACTGTACCTGAAGATGGCGTCAATGACACAGGGTCCACATTAGCTCAGGCTACAATTTTTAGGTCCCAGATTAAACCCAGAGTCCCTTTTCAGGCACCATGTTGCTTGCAAGAAGCTCAAAGAAGATTCTCCATTCAATACCCACGCTGGAACTTTTTGACAGCAAACTTTCATTCCCCTTCTAAACACCAAGACACACTAAACCCAAACCTACCCATGCAAGTATTTGTATGCCTCAGTTCTCCTGGGTGATGAAAGAAACAGAAAACAGGCTCTTCTCCATCTACCTATAGCAGGACTAAGTAAAGACTGTGAAGATTTATCTAAGGTAGCCTCATAGAATGAGGCAAGTTACTCTCTTCACTAACCAAGATACATTCCACATATAAACATATAAACCACTTACAGTGGTGCCTCGCAAGACAAAATTAATCCGTTCCGTGAGGCTCTTCGTATAGCGGTTTTTTCGTCTTGCGAAGCAAGCCCATTGACAGCTTAGCGGATTAGCACTATTAGCGGTTTAGCGGCTTTTAGCGGATCAGCTGATAAGCGGCTTAGGGCTTAGGAAAAGGGGGGGGAAGGGGGAAAAACCCGCAGGAACTCGCAAGACATTTCGTCTTGCGAAGCAAGCCCATAGGGAAATTCGTTTTGCGAAGCGCCTCCAAAACGGAAAACCCTTTCGTCTAGCGGGTTTTCCGTCTTGCGAGGCGTTCGTCTTGCGGGGCACCACTGTACAGATCTGCACACATACGCACCACCCAACATCGACAGTGGATCATGTCATGTCACCAGAAGTGAGCAAGTTGCCACACCGTGCTTCAAAGTTATTGTTGTACAAGACACCAGCTCAGAAACCACACTGCAGATAAACACCGTTTGCCCTCATCCATAATAATCAGTTATCCATTATGCATGTAGCAACTGAATAGAACAACAGTCATGAACATGCCCCCTCAACGCACCAACATCCCACCGAGTAATCTTCAAGAACAACTGAGGGGAAAAACCACATCACTTTTATCACACCCTGATGAATGCGGATGATACACCCAGCAGCTGAAAGTTAGCTTATGGGCATCGTTGCACCCTGTGATCCATTGAGCCACCTCCATTACCAAATGAAAGGGAATAATTCAATTTCTGAATGAAAAGGGAAAGGAAGAATGTAGGATATGGTTCAGCCTTTCTGGGTCTGCACAACTTCAGAATGGGAATAGAAGCGAGGGTGGCAGAACAGAATTCAATGTTCTCGCAAGCTAATGAAAAAACTACCCTTGGTGCCTGCAAAAAAGGGCATGAGTACATGCTAAGTTTTCTGTGTGAGCAAGGTAAGGATTTCCCCCCTCAATCATCTCTCTGTACATGAGGACACAATGAAACATGTACATCACTTGCATTCCTAAGTGGTAGTCTTCAGGAATGGTGGTATTCTCTTGCTGGATTTGCTCCATCCAGGATGGATAAAAATCAATGATTTTATTATTATTATTATTATTATTATTATTATTATTATTATTATTAATAAATGGATTTTTAAAAAATTAAATCAGATTTTTTTATTTAAATTGATTTTTTTAATTTAAATCAGATTTTTAAAATAAAATGCTTTTGGAGGAAAAAGCTTTCTAAAAATAGCTTTCTATTTAAGTTACATTATAGTCCAAAGGCTATTCATCAGGAAATAAGGATTTGTTTTAAGTTTTAAAGGTAAAGGGACTCCTGACCATTAGGTAAAGCCATGACCGACATGTGTGCTAAAACTCAGTCTAAGTTGTTTTTTTAAAAAAACACACCGTTTAAACCATATCAGTTAACAAACATGGATACATATGCTATAATGTTATTGTTTTAGTTAAATAAATTGTTTAAATTGTTATTAAGGAAATGATTATTTCTCTCCTTCCAATAAAGTACGGCAGAAAAGTTGTCCAAATATAAACAGTTAACTTATTAAAACTCACAATAATTTCCAAATCAGTAATTTTTGATATAACTGTAAAAACTACTCTGAAAATTTATTATTCCAAAAATGAAACCTTCATCTGGTTGTAAATATTAAGATTATACCAGCAAGAATGAGTCTTTCTGTAAAAAAAAATAATGACTGAAATCAAGTCTTACTGACTTGTGATTTAAATCAAATCCACCCTGGCTCCATCTACATTTCACACCCTTTAATTAGGCCAGTAGAGAGATGAAATTGTGAAGGACCAAAGAAGTGCTTTCTTCTTCTAGGCATTGTGCCATTTGATGACCTTTCTCCATTTTTCACCCTTTACACAGTTTCCCTCTAATCCCAAATTTAATCTATACTGTGTTTCTACACCAACCTCTTTTGCTTCTATACCCAAAATGACAAGCGTACATGTACATGACTATAACCAAAAGCAATACACACACACTAAAACCTGGTGCCCCTTCCCAGATGTTTTGGACTACATGAGTCCTTCTGGACTCACAGCTGTCCATGGAGGCGCAGGTCAATTCTGTGTCCAGGGCAGCTGTTTATCAGCTCCATCTGGTACGCAGGCTGAAACCCTGTCTGTCTGCGGACTGTCTCGCCAGAGTGGTGCATGCTCTAGTTATCTCCCGCTTGGACTACTGCAATGCACTTTATGTGGGGCTACCTTTGAAGGTGACCCGGAAACTACAACTAATCCAGAATGTGGCAGCTAGACTGGTGACTGGGAGCGGCCGCCGAGACCACATAACACCAGTCTTGAAAGACCTACATTGGCTTCCAGTACGTTTCCGAGCACAATTCCTAGTGTTGGTGTTGACCTTTAAAGCCCTAAACGGCCTCAGTCCAGTATACCTGAAGGAGCGTCTCCATCTCCATCATTCTGCCCGGACACTGAGGTCCAGCGCTGAGGGCCTTCTGGCGGTTCCCTCGCTGTGAGAAGCCAAGTTGCAGGGAAGCAGGCAGAGGGCCTTCTCAGTAGTAGCGCCTGCCCTGTGGAATGCCCTCCCACCAGATGTCAAAGAGAAAAATAACTACCAAACTTTTACAAGACATCTGAAGACAGCCCTGTTTAGGGAAGCTTTTAATGTTTAATAGGTTATTGTATTCTAGTGTTTTATTGGAAGCCGCCCAGAGAGGCTGGAGAAACACATATTATTATTATTATTATTATTACATTATGAGCCCCTGCCAGCACAACTATGACGGCTGCCATTGATTGTAGTCCAAAAGCAGCTGGAATTCCACTGCCTGGAGAAGCCACACTAGAACATGGGAAGAACCTTCTGGAGCTAAACAAAGGCTAACCTAGTCCAGTATCCTGTTTTGTACGGGCATCCAACCAGATGCCTCCAGGCCACAAACAAGGCACCTGGTATCATTTAGAAGCACACCAGTGAGATTATATCAGTGGTGGCCAAACTTGACCCTCCAGCTGTTTTGGGATTACAATTCCCATCATCCCTGACCACTGGTCCTGTTAGCTAGGGGTGATGGGACTTGTAGTCCCAAAACAGCTGGCGGGCCGAATTTGGCCACCACTCAATTACATCCAAAACATTACAGAATTACCTAGTTAAAATAACGAAGTGCGGAAAATGGATTTCCGTTTTTAGACAGAAGTCTTTGGGGCGGGGGAAAGAGTACGTTGGTCTTAATTTTATTCACAAGGTGGGGGTGGGGGGAAATCAGACACGCCATCTGCCACATTACGCAGATTACATGAAGATTAGTGTTGCTCAAAAACACACACTTTCAGCTGCTGTTTCCAAAGCAGCATGCCGTTTGGCATTACATAAATGGCTGACAACAGCAATAATCTGCAGAGAGCCATCCAACCAGCTGAGTGGCATCTTAGCTTAACGTCTTACTGCCACCAAGTTATGTAAATGTGTCCATTATTTTAATTCTAGAATGTGTCTGAGTAAAGCAAGCATGCAGTGCTCCTACTTTCTCAATGCACTCTAGTGGGCTCTTTTAGCATGAATGAAATATGGGGGTGGGGTGGGAAGAAGGAGAATGACTGTTAATACCTTGCCTCCATGCTTTGGAACAATTTTTAAGGGCATGCCAGTAAAAAGTAAAGGACGCCTGGACGGTTAAGTGCAGTCAAAGGCGACTATGAGGTTGCGGTGCTCATCTTGCTTTCAGGCCGAGGGAGCCGGCGTTGGTCCACAGACATCTTTCCGGGTAATGTGGCCAGCATGACTCAGACGCTTCTGGCGCAAGAGAACACTGTGGCGGAAACCAGAGCTCACGGAAACGCTGTTTACCTTCCTGCTGCAGTGGTACCTATTTATCTACTTGCACTGGTATGCTTTCGAACTGCTAGATTGGCAGGAGCTGGGACAGAGCAATGGGAGCTCACCTGTCACGGGGATTCGAACAGCTGACCTTCTGATTAGCAAGCCCAAGAGGCCCAGTGGTTTAGACCACAGCGCCATCCGAGTCCAGTAAACACCTGTTTCATGGAATTACCATATTTTTCGCTCTATAAGACGCACCAGACCACAAGACGCACCTAGTTTTGGAGGAGGAAAACAAGGGGGGAAAAAATTCTGAATCTCAGAAGCCAGAACAGCAAGAGGGATCACTGCACAGTGAAAGCAGCAATCCCTCTTGCTGTTCTGGCTTCTGGTATAGCTGCGCAGCCTTCATTCGCTCCATAAGACGCACACACATTTCCCCTTACTTTTTAGGAGGGAAAAGGTGAGTCTTATAGAGCAAAAAATACAGTAATCAACCTGCCACCCTGAGATCTTCATATGTAGAGTGGTATACAAATTTAATACAGTAATATAAATAAAATAAAATATTGATCACTTCTGGTTACATACTAACTATTGTTGAGTCCTCTTATAATCAAACATCACTTCAATTGTGTGCAGTGAAAGAGTGCAGTAAATCTCAACTGTTGGTATAAAAGGATTGTTAAGTGACCGAAAACCTAGGTTAAGCTAAGAAGAGTTCTGAGGCTGGTTGTTAACAGGGAAAGCCTAAATAATTCTCCCAGAGAGCATGAGAAAAGCAGTGTGAATTTATATATAGCCTATCAACACATTGTTGAAGTTTTTTGTTCAGGTTGTAGGCTGGGCTCTAACTTCTTTAGAGTAGACTTAGAGGGTCAAAATACTATTTCTCCCATGTCTGGTTTTGAAAGGGAATCTACCCTCTCCCCAACTGAAACATTATCCTAACAATTGTGGATTTTCTCATAATCCATCATAATGTCTAACCTTATGTTGAACTCTGCTAAGCTTTTTAGCCTCAAAGGAATCTTGTCAAAAACAACATTCACTTGCTTGTATATTGTGTGCCCAAAATACACTATTTTATCATTTTGGCTTAATAGGCATGTCTGTGAAGAGTGAACAAGTATACAGTGGTACCTCGGAAGTCAAACGGAATCCTTTCCAGAAGTCTGTTCACCTTCCAAAACATTCAGAAACCAAGACGCGGCTTCCGATTGGCTGCAGGAAGCTCCTGCAGCCAATCAGAAGCCACACTGGACATTTGGGTTCCAAAGAACGTTCACAATCCGGAACACTCACTTCCGGGTTTTCGGTGCCCGGGAGCCAAAACGTTCGACTCGCAAAGCGTTCACGAACCAAGGTATGACTGTACTATGGTGCCTAATTCTCCCACTATTTATAGAAGCTGCTTCTCATGTTACACTGGAGTTGCTAGGTTCCAACCCAGAAAACCCTCATCATCGGAAGCTACCATTGGGTCTACTAGCACAGTATCATCTACACTGACAAACAATAGCTCTCTAGGATTTCAGACAGGGTTCACTTCCAACCCAACCTGGGAAATGCTCAACAACAACAACAACAACATATTTATGTTGTCCAACACGACAAAACATCAAACATTAAAAACGTCCCTAAACAGGGCTGCCTTCAGATGACTTCTAAAAGTCAGATAGTTGTTTATTTCCTTGACACCTGAAGAGAGGGCGTTCCACAGGGCGGGTGCCACTACTGAGAAGGCCCTCTGCCTGGTTCCCTGTAACTTCACTTCTCGCAGTGAGGAAACCGCCAGAAGGCCCTCGGCGCTGGACCTCATTTTCCAGGCTGAACGATGGGGGTGGAGATGCTCCTTCAGTTATACAGTGGTACCTCGGTTTAAGAACTTAATTCGTTCTGGAGGTCCATTCTTAACCTGAAACTGTTCTTAACCTGAGGCACCACTTTAGCTAATGGGACCTCCTGCTGCCGCCGCCACGCAATTTCTGTTCACATCTTAACCCGAGGTACTATTTCTGGGCTAGTGGAGTCTGTAACCTGAAGCGTCTGTAACCCGAGGTACCACTGTACTTGGCCAAGGCCATTTAGGGCTTTAAAAGTCAGCACCAACACTTTCAATTGTGCTCGGAAATGTACCGGGAGCTAATGTAGGTCTTTCAGGACCAGTGTTATATGGTCTCAGTGGCCACTCCCAGTCACCAGTCTAGCTGCCGCATTCTGGATTAGTCGTAGTTTCCGGGTCACCTTCAAAGGTAGCTGCATGTAGAGCGCATTGCAGTAGTCCAAGCGGGAGATAACCAGAGCATGCACCACTCTGGTGAGCAGATGGGGTCTCAGCCTGCGTACCTGATGGAGCTGGTAAACAGCTGCCCTGGACACGGAATTGACCTGCGCCTCCATGGACAGCTGTGAATCCAAAACGACTCCCAGGCTACGCACCTGGTCCTTCAGGGGCACAGTTACCCCATTCAGGATCAGGCAGTCCTCCACACCTTCCTGCCCCCTGTCCCCCCCAAAATGGAAGCTCCCATCTTGACACTTTCAGCATTGGCAAGAATCTCTCTCACTGCTTCAGACTGCCTCAATAATCTGGTGCAATGCAAGCAACACAACCTGCTATTCTCCTACAGAGGTGCTGTAGGAAAGCTCTACTCAAGGCTACACCTTGTGTTTTGGATTGGGGGAAATAAGCTTGGGTGTGTCCCAGTCAGGTTCCCACCCTCCTTCTGACTCCTCATGGATAAGAAACCAATGCCATACTATCTCATAAAATTCAGGGGCGGGAGTTGCCAGGGGCACCTGCAAATAAAAGGTTGCAGCCAAGAACAGCCAGAACTTGGTAACTGAATTTTTCACATCTAGGTCCGCTGATCAGGTGCTGGGTGTGCAGAACACGTACTTCGCCTGGTTCAATTCCTGACGTATCCAAGCAGGACTGGGGGGGGGGGGCGGGGAGAAGACGCCTGCCTAAAACCTTGGAGAGGAGAGGCACCGCCAACCAGGGCAAATAATGAGGCAATGGACTGACTCGGTTTAAGTCGACTTACTTGCCGTGTAGGAGGCAGATTTTTCATTTATGTGCCAGTATCCGCCACCGCCGTCGCCCCAACAACATGCAAGAGAAAGCCCAGGAAGACGACTGACTGCAAATTGGCAGTGGCAGCCAGGCAATTGTCTACCTAGCCAGGACTTAATCCAGGTTGATGCCTGAAATCCTATTCTTATTAGCAGCAATTATATTTTTTCATTTCAAAGCCAATATCACTGTGCTACCCTGTCAGTTTTCATCTTATCCTGGACAGAGCCTCAGAGCATTCCATGACTGTGAAAGAGGCAATTTTAATTATGTTGGTTTGGAAGATAACAATACCTTACAGAGCTGACCCCTACTTATCTGGGCTTGAACCAATTCTTTTGAACTTCTGCTTTGATCAAAGGAAGAAACCTCACCACCCTTTTAAGGTTCATTGATGGAAGTCTCATATGACCAGAACTTTAGATGAAATTCTAACAGCGCTATAATTTATTTATTTTTTAATCTAGCAGTGCAAGTCTTACCGACTTTTGCAGGGTGCCCTGGCAAACCATTTTAAGGAAGTGCCTGCTTTCAGTCTTCAATATTATTAAGCCTCTGGTGTGCAGACTGAAGGGAAAATCCGCTTCTCGAGTTATCTGGCAAAACCTTTGTCCCATGAACCGCTGCGCTTTGATGTGCTGGTATGTTACTCACAAGGACAACATTTTAATTCTTACATGCAAGGGTCATTTAAACTTGTGAGACCCATTTGCATTCTGAAGCGGCATATAGAGCCTAATCACAGTTACCTTTAAAGTCGGCACTGATGCTATCTGAACCGCATGGGATGGATGTTAACTAACCACAGTAAGGTGCGATAGCAGAAATTCGCATTCCAAAACAGAGAGGACAGAGGCACACAATTTTGCAGGTAAGCAATCACCAGTGTTTCATTTACACCAGCAATTAAAGCTTCTTCCCCCAGCATCTCCCTGTCCTACCCTTTTAAAAGGATTATACAAAAGTAATAGGGACACGGGTGGCGCTGTGGGTTAATCCACAGAGCCTAGGACTTGCCGATCAGGTCGGCGGTTTGAATCCCCGTGATGGGGTGAGCTCCCGTTGCTCGGTCCCTGCTCCTGCCAACCTAGCAGTTCGAAAGCACGTCAAAGTGCAAGTAGATAAATAGGAAGGTAAATGGCATTTCTGTGCACTGCTCTGGTTCGCCAGAAGTGGCTTAGTCATGCTGGCCACATGACCCGGAAGCTGTATGCCGGCTCCCTCGGCCAATAAAGCGAGATGAGTGCCGCAACCCCAGAGTCGGTCACGACTGGATTTAATGGTCAGGGGTCCCTTTACCTTACAAAAGTAATGCCTCCTCTTTCAGTTGAGCAGCCATAATTTTTCTCAACACTGTATATTCAAAGCACAATATTTCAAGTTCAATTTAAATACTGAATCATACCTGACCTAATAGCTTATACAGAGTGACAGAATTACATTTGTCAGTTGCCCATTACCATTGTAACTCAAGTATTCAAAGAAGTAAAACAGTAATTAATTAATATACTGATGGGGGAAGTGCAAAATATGCACATTTCACAGGATATATTGATTTTAGACGAGAAGTGATTATCTAGCTTGAAAACATTTATCAGGTTCCCTTTAAATTAAGAAACTGAACAACAAGACGATCTCATAGTTTTGGTTTGTGGAGTATTCAGAGATTGCTGGAATTTGACAGGTGTATGGACAACACACTGAAGAACTCTTAAATCCAGCCATCATTCCTTCTACCACTTCCAAATCTTCATTCAGGTATGTTTCAGAAGACAACGTGCAAAAGGTAAGTAAAACGTACATAAAGGAAGAAGCGAAGGCAATTTTGTTTAATATGCTAGAATATAATAAATGATGATCAACCTTACTACAAAAATAATACAAAGCTGAAAACTCCAGTCTAGGAGAGCTCAGTTACTCAGCTGATTGGTGGTTTCTTGACAGAACTTCAGACTAAAACTTTTTCACTCTACATAACATTCACAGGCCATTCTGGAAGAATCTGAAACCAGTAGATTAAACTGGAACCACTGAGTAATGGCCATTTGCTAATACTTTAGCAAATCCATTCCAAGCCACTCTATGTGTACGTCACCTGCGTCTTTCCTACACATCACATAAAACCCTAACTCGTCCCCCTTCCCCCCTTTTCATGTTTCTCTCAGATAGATCGTAAGTTGTTCAGAAAAGGACTGTGTAATTTCTGAATAGCATACTGTTAGTATCCCTCAAAAGGTAGCATATTTTAAATGAAAACAATGTATGAAACTTTCATTTTAATCCGGTTCTGCAAGAGAGCATTACAAAAATGGGAGGGCAATGTGCTAAAGGTCTTTTTCCAGAGCAAGCAATGCTGAATGCTGAACTTAGCAGCTATAGATCAGAGCCTTACCAAACAAGTAGTACCTCGGGTTACAGACGCTTCAGGTTACAGACTCCGCTAACCCAGAAATAGTACCTCGGGTTAAGAACTTTCCTTCAGGATGAGAACAGAAATCGCACGGTGGCGGCGGGAGGCCCCATTAGCTAAAGTGGTACCTCAGGTTAAGAACAGTTTCAGTTTAACAACGGACCTCCAGAATGAATTAAGTTCTTAACCTGAGGTACCACTGTATCTTGGTAACAAGATATGTGCAAGTCAAGCAATACTTACCCAATGTCAAATGAATATGCCACCCCCCCCCCACCTTGTGTGGTCAAGTAAAGCTGCAGTGGACACCAGAAGGAGTTTTAATTTTGGAGCCTTTCAGACAGCTGGCGATATGGTAGATATAAGAAAGAGCATGCAAACCAGAACAGTGTTCTAACAAGACTGTGAAGTTCTGAACTTTCTTCTTTAATTGAATGGCCCCTGGTATCCCAAGTAGCAGAGCAATTTTACTGACCCCAACAGCATACCAAAAGTGAGTGATGTTTTGTGTATGTGTGTGTTTTAAAAGGAGCATGAGTCAAGAGGGCATGAGATCACGCATTTATGGGATTTGTCTCATTAAAGGAGGCTGCACAATCTGTTTTTTCTCACTGCGCAAGAAAGCTAAGAAAAAGATACTACCCTGGGTATAAAACATACACTGGGTAGATGAAAAGCTTGCAGTAAATTTGTGAGAGATCTGTATTCTTACATAAATGTGCTTCTAAACAAACACTCGCTGAACTGTGACTTGAAGGACTAAGTATGTCAAGATTGTTTGGGGGGTATTGTTTTGTTGTTTTAACTATTTACTTGTGTTTTTACTTTGTATTTTATCCTGTGACTCGCCCTGATGAAGGGCGGTACACTGGTACCTTGGGTTAAGTACTTAATTCGTTCCGGAGTTCCGTTCTTAACCTGAAACTGTTCTTAACCTGAAGCACCACTTTAGCTAATGGGGCCTCCTGCTGCTGCTCCGCCACCAGAGCACGATTTCTGTTCTCATCCTGAAGCAAAGTTCTTAACCCGAGGTACTATTTCTGGGTTAGCGGAGTCTGTAACCTGAAGCGTATGTAACCCGAGGTACCACTGTATACAAATCTAAATAAAATAAAAGGCAAATATTAAGGGCAGAAACATCTCCACCCTTTTCATTTATTAAAAGCTGCTGCTATAAATTAGGATGCAGTCTTTATGCCCAATTGTACACAGTTGAGTAAACTGGGCATAATCAGATGGAAACTGGATAAGCACATCTGAACGCAAATGGAATCTGCACATGTGCTATTGTGCTGTTGTATAATTTCAACTGAGCCAATTGTGTGAAAATGCGCGCAACCACCTGCCTTATTTCAGATGGCATGGGGCCTTGGAAGTAAACAAGCCAGGATAAAACCGTGACTTCAGATCCTGCCTCTTTGGGAAGGCATCGCTTGAACCAAACACAGTTCCCAGAATTCAGATTCTACATTGACAAGTTCACCAATTAAATGCCACCTTCGGCCTGGTTTTCAGAAAAAAAGCAGATGAAATGGTAAACCTTTTTCGACTATGCCACTTCAGGCTGCAGCTGGCAAATGCCGTAAATAAATGTTCATTCACAGGAAAAATTCTCTCCATGCAGAAAAGTGGATGTCGGGGCCTCCTCCTCAATATGCAAAATAGGGGATTTTTATTTAATTATTATTTGTATGGGGGCTTGTTCAACCATGCGACTCCCCACTGGCAATCTGAAGTGATATACAATCAAGTAACAGGTTTATCAATGCATCTGTTATTTGTGAGAAGTAGGCATTTGTATAAAACATAATCATGTTGACTGAGCACAATGTGGTAAAGATGCCATGGTATTACAGTGAGGCAGAAAACAGCAAAAACGTGCGCTTTTAAATGTATGATTGCGTGCAGATATGATTTCATATCAGGTTTTCAAAGCATAGCCTGCATACCTTATTATCAAGCTTCAACAATGTAAGATTAGGATATCTGGGCCTACTTTTAATGAAAACCTGTTGAATTGCGGGACATCAAATTAAAAAGCTCTGAGGGCGAAACCTGTTCTCTGCTTAAGGTGGCATTTAGAAAGAGTATCTTGGCTCATTTCAGTATCAGTTTAAACTATTCAACAGGTAAAAGGACATGAATTTGACCCAGAAGAAATATTTAGGTAAAGGTAAAGGGACCCCTGACCATTAGGTCCAGTTGTGGCCGACTCTGGGGTTGCAGCGCTCATCTCGCTTTATTGGCCGAGTGAGCTGGCGTACAGCTTCCGGGTCATGTGGCCAGCATGACGAATGAGAGCAGCGCACAGAAACACCATTTAGCTTCCCGCCGGAGCGGTACCTATTTATCTACTTGTACTTTGACGTGCTTTCAAACTCCTAGGTTGGCAGGAGCAGGGACTGAGCAACGGGAGCTCACCCTGTCACGGGGATTAGAACCGTTGACCTTCTGATCGGCAAGTCCTAGGCTCTGTGGTTTAACCCACAGCGCCACCCGCGTCCCCAAGAAATATTTACTCCGGTTAAAAACCCTTTTTTGCCACGTATACTAGAAGCAAGATCAAAAGTCGGGGCAAATTTTTCCCTTTGTAAACATCTGTATATCCAATATGGTGGTGGAAGCCTGTAATTTAGGAGCTATGGGCAGAAGCATGGCACAGTGGTGTCCTTAAATAGAGTAGCACTCACAAGGAATACGGACTGGGTGACAAATCTGAAAAATGCACTGGCCTTCAAAGCTCTCTGTCACTATTGGGGGTGGTTAAGCAAGGTAACTGCAGAGAGGTCATTTTGAAAGCTACCAACAAACAGATCAAGAGAACAACTGGAACAACTTGTTCTACATCCCCTTTAGTTGCTGGGAGCATTCTGTTCACCTTGAATATTTGTACTACTTATCAACCTGCCTTGGGGCAGAAGGACACAGAGAGAGAACAGGTGTGTTTGCAATAGTTAGAATTTAATTTCTGCCACACAACAGTAACTTTTTCAGATCTAGAACTTGCCTTGAACGTCAAGGTCCAAGATGGACGCCACTTTTTTATTCTTTAAATATGTCTGTTTTTGTACCCCTCCCTTTCCCCTCTTCTTTTCAAACCAAATTAAAAACAAAACGATGCCACGAGCGAGAGCATTCGACTTGTGGGTCATGACCCAAGCACGCTGAAGATCAATGGTGTAAACTGCTGCACTAAAGGCATGCCAGAATCAGAGCATGCTTTTGTGTGTGCTTTTAATACAGTGGTACCTCGGGTTACATATGCTTCAGGTTACATACGCTTCAGGTTACAGACTCCGCTAACCCAGAAATATTACCTCGGGTTAAGAACTTTGCTTCAGGATGAGAACAGAAATTGCGTGTCGGCGGCAGCAGGAGCCCCCATTAGCTAAAGTGGTGCAAATGCAGTGAGTCTTCTAGGAGCATTCCAAAGTGTTTTCTAGGCGCCCTGAAGTCAACATGGTTAAGAACCTAAAGAACTGTGTACAGTGGTGCCTCGCAAGACGAAATTAATCCGTTCCGTGAGGCTCTTCGCATAGCGGTTTTTTCATCTTGCAAAGCAAGCCCATTGACAGCTTAGTGGATTAGCGCTATTAGCGGCTTTTAGCGGATCAGCTGTTAAGCGACTTATCAGCGGATCAGCTGATAAGCGGCTTAGCGGCTTAGGAAAAGGGGGGGAAAGGGGGAAAAACCCGCAGGAACTCGCAAGACATTTCATCTTGCGAAGCAAGCCCATAGGGAAATTCGTTTTGCGAAGCGCCTCCAAAACGAAAAACCCTTTCGTCTAGCGGGTTTTCCATCTTGCGGGGCACCACTGTACTAATCTCATGGAGGTCTAAAGGACAACGGGCACACCCACTGTGGGTGGTGCTTCCATGCCAGCTCCTGTCCCATCTTCGTTTACAATGTCACAAACACTTGAACAGAGCCAAGGATTTGCACCGTCGTAAACACTAACAAATTTATTCCTGAATAAGCTTTCATGGATCAGAGTCCACTTTCTCAGTTCCAAAACAGTAGCTGAGCCAATGGTTATGGAAGACTCATTTCAATCAACTGAAGCAGATATTTCACAGCCAAATAAACTATGGGATTTTCAAACACCGCAGCCTGAATTGATCTCAGAGTCGAGCGTTTCCCCCTCCGCCAATCTTTTGTCATATTTATCTTTTTGTTTGTGCAAACTAGCAAGCCTACTGGTTCCGTGCTTTCATTTTATACCTCATTTGCCTCAAAACGATCATAGTCCTTATCCTAGCCAATTATCTAAAGCCGGTTTTGACTTTGAAATATAGAAGATAAACTATAGCAGCAATAAATGCACAAGCAAGAACCACAATTTTGGATAATAGCACCACTGAGGAAGCTCCCTTTCTAGCTCAGATCAAATAAATGCAAACAATCTTGTTTGTGAAAGAAAGAAAGAAAGAAAGAAAGAAAGAAAGAAAGAAAGAAAGGAAGGAAGGAAAGAAAATGCCTGTTGAGGCCACCCATATTTCTTTGCTAAACTAATTACTGGCTATATTTCTTGGGGCACACAGGAAAGGCTAATAAAGGCTTTAATAATTAAACAGAAATGCTGCCTGTTTGTCCTTCAAGTGTATCTGTTGCATTAACTTTCTAGATTTTGACAGACAAGTCGGCATGTAATTCTACGCCTGCCTCATGCAAGCAACTCCAGAGGCCCAATCCAACAGTTATGATCATTTCAGTCTAAATAGCTCAGAATATTCCACCCCCCATGTCACCACTTGTGACAACAAATGATCTTGCAAAATGATCTATTGTCCTCTCAGGAATTCCTAATCTAAGGTTTTAATTAAAGTTCTTCATCTTAATAAATATGACACGGCCAAGCAACAGCCAGCGTACATACGACTGCCAATCAAAACCAGGATCTGGCGCTGAATGAATAAACGAAGTGAGAAGGAGGGCAACTGCACAAAACCAGCTCTTAAAATAATAGCATAAATGTTTCATTTTTTATCAGAAACACGGAGGCTGAAAATCTGTAATATTTATTTAGGGGTTTTATATACTGGGCCAAGTTCAAAGTCAATAAACAAACTAAGATGAGACTCCATTATGAGTTTTTCAATCACGCTAACTTACATTCAGGATTTATTCGCTCACCATTTGTTAAGTTCAACACAATTCTTCTGCCATCCACAGTGCAGAGTGTGAATGCAGCAGAGGAGTGTGATTAACACTATCTTCAGTCTGCCTTGTCCCTACGATCAAATGTTCACCACAGTGGTAACTACGTGTCTGTCTGGAGTGTAGAACTTCAGACTACAAGTTGGGGCTCATATAACAGAACATGAGTTCCTATTAAAAAAGGATCCTGCACATAGACAGTGGAGAAGGGTAGATTAGAATGTCTACATCAGTCCATTTATGTGTTGAATCTCTGTCAGGGGAAGTGGCTTGGTATAAATAAATATACTACTAATAATAACTGAGTACAGTTGTACCTTGGCTCCCAAACGCCTTATGAGTTGAATGTTTTGGCTCCCGAACGCCGCAAACCCGGAAGTGAGCGTTCCGGTTTGCGAACGTTCTTTGGAACCCAAATGGAACCCGACGGGGCTTCTGATTGGCTGCAGGAGCTTCCTGCAGCCAATTGGGAGCCACGCTTTGGTTTCCAAACATTTGGGAAGTCAAACCGACTTCCAGAATGAATTCTGTTCAACTTCTGAGATATGACTGTACAGAATGCATAGGCCCAAGCCATGAGAAGCGTACTGCTCAATGTCAAGGGAGAAAGCTCCTATGAATCAAGCCTAAATGTACAACCCCATACAAATCTTGAGCGCCCTGCAAATAGACACAAACTGGGCCAAGAGGGGAAGGTTAGGTGCCCTTGTGGGGAGACACTTCCACTAAGTATATATACCCTAATCTTTGCCAACCTGGTGCCTTCCAGATGTTTTGGACTACAACTCAGTTCCAGCTAAGAAGTGAGAGAACAGGGCTAGACCACATCTTGATTCAACACTCTCCATGAATTATTTTGAAGCCAATATATTAACCTTTGTTGCTCTGCCAACAATTCAGTTGTTATCTTTGGTTGGTTATCTTCTGGCTCCCCACTTTAATTAGCTGGGAACTTACCCATTGGCTAAGAACCTAATACAAATAATTCTCTAAAGGTTATTCCCACAAGACTACCCTGGTAAGATTACTTTTAGCAAACACTTACAATTCCTTAAAACTTCATGGTTTTTCCCAAAGTAAACGGTGGGTGTGTACAATGTTCAGAGAGAGGAGAAATGATCCTTGTTGTGTGATTTATTTGTTTTTTGGCAAATGGAAAAAAAGAATCTGTTTGAAATGTTAGTCATGACTAAGGCTGCAATCCCAAATGTATTTACTAGGGTCTACTGTCCCAACAGGGACGCGGGCGGCGCTATGGGTTAAACCACAGAGCCTAGGACTTGCCGATCAGAAGGTCGGCGGTTTGAATCCCCACAACAGAGTGAGCTCCCGTTGCTCGGTCCCTGCTCCTGCCAACCTAGCAGCTTGAAAGCACGTCAAAGTGCAAGTAGATAAATAGGTACCGCTCTGGTGGGAAGGTAAACAGCGTTTCCGTGCGCTGCTCTGTTTCGCCAGAAGCAGCTTAGTCATGCTGGCCACATGACCCGAAGTTGTACGCCAGCTCCCTCGGCCAATAAAGCGAGATGAGCGCTGCAACCCCAGAGTCGGCCACAACTGGACCTAATGGTCAGGGGACCCTTTACCTTTAACTGTCCCAACAATTACAATGGGACTTACTTCTGAGTAGCCATTTGCAGTATTGCACTGCATGCAAAGTCCCACTGAGTGCAATAGAACTTAACGGCAGCTAACTTGATCTGGATTCAACCCTTTGTGCAATAGCCACCCCAGTCTCTCTGGCTGCAGCCATAAGAAGATTTCAAGAAATATACAACACTTGTGCCTCCGCATTGCATGCAAAAGATTCCAGGATTAATCCCAAGCTTCTGCCAGTAAGTGCAGATCAGGAATGGGGAACATATGGTTCTCCGTAGATTGTTGGACTTTCAGCTATTAGAAACATACAGTATAGACATTTCGCTTGCACCCCTCCCCTTGGCTTGATGTTGGGGGGGAAAGAACCATCAATCTTTGTTCAAAATTTATTACTAGCTTGTATTCATTGCTCCTGATTGGGTTCTGTATTTCAAAGGACCTGAAATGAAGAGAAAACGATACCATTCCCTTTTAACTGCAAAGTAGGGGGTTGCTCTGCAATTTCAGGCACACCTGGACATTATTGGCTTCCTGGCTTCCTGCCAGTCTGGCTTTCCACTTGGATAAGGACTGTGCTTTTGGCTTTGTTTAATGATCTTTGCCTAGAGGTCGATGTGAGAAATTGTACCCTACTGGCTTATTACATCTTCATTCTTTGCTTGATGCTGTTATCCATGAGGCGCTGTTGATTCAAGGGCAGAATACAGACGGCGCTCGTGGGAGCACAAACCTACCTGGAACAGCCTGACCAGTAAACGGATGACCGGCACATAGTCCTAAATAATTGTAGATATACAGCCTTTTCCCTCCAAAGCGCTCCAAGTGTTTCGCATTGTGAACAGTGGGAGATTCAAGACAGGCAAAAGGAAATGTTTCTTAACACACAGTTAAGCGTATAGTTAGAATATGGGATTTGTTGCCACAATAAGTGGTGAGAACCACCAATTTAAAGATGGCTTTAAAGGGGGATAAGACAATGCGTGGCCATTAAGTCTACAAATGGCTACTAGTCATGATGGCTATATATTACCACCAAGATCAGAGGCACCTTGCCTCTGAACACCAGACACTAGCGATTAACAGCAGTAAAGGCTGCTGTGCTCATGGAGTTGGGAGGGACCCATGGGTCATCTAGTCCAACCCCCTGCAATGCAGGAATATGCTCCCATACGGGGATCAAACCTGTCACCTTGGCGTTATCAGCACTACGCTCTAACCCAGGCATAGGCAAACTCGGGCCCTCCAGATGTTTGGGACTACAATTCCCATCATCCCTGACCACTGGTCCTGTTAGCTAGGGATGATGGGAATTGTAGTCCCAAACATCTGGAGGGCCCGAGTTTGCCTATGCCTGCTCTAACCAACTGAGATATTGCCGAAGTAGTCATGATCTGCTTCTGGGGTTCACAAAGGCATCCAGTTGGCGCTGTGCTAAATGGGTCTTTGATTTAACCTAGCACAGCAGTGTTACGTTCTCCTTAAGTATTCGGGTAAAATAATATTCATGGACCTTGAGTACTTATTTTATATGCATTTAAATGTGCACTTTCTGTATTGGTTTCCCCCCCTCTGTTATCCACTGGGCAAATGTCAGTTGATAAAAAAAGGTCAGCCTCTTGGCCAAGCTGACTAAATGCAAGCAATATAAACATTGCATCATATTAAGAACACCACATGCCTCTGTGGTACCTCTGAATACCATTATCCTAGGGATGAAGGGCAGAGGGGGGAGGAGTGTAGTTTTCATACCCCATCCAAGTTTTTCATGCAGGCATCTGGAAGCCCACGGTAAGAGTGCTGGAACAGATCAGTTCAGAAGAACTTTTATTTGCATCAGCCACTAGCCATGGCAATAAAATAAAATAAAATGTACTGAAGATAAGAGGTAAAAACTTAACTATACAAAATACATTTTGGACCTTTACATCAATAATCAATGAATAGATCTTATTCTAATTGCCCCTGCCAAATGTTTTGCTGGGAGTGCTGGATTACGAGGACAGTTGAAAAACAGAAGGCAGTTAACATGGGGTGGGGTGTCTTTTTAAAAAGTCAACCATCAAATAACCGTTTAAATGTAAAACTTTAGATTCTAACCATTAAAAGTCTTAGGAAATAGCACACACATTATTGGCACGTTTTTGAAATCAGACGTTTCTTTTTATAAATCATATTCCCACCCCCCATGCCTATCTGACCAATATGGTTCTATGTAGCAAAACATGAAAAAAACACCAAGTAAATAAAGTCCATTTTAATTTCTACTGAGTAAGTAGCAGCGGAAAGCAGGAAAAGACCTGTGGCCAAGCAGATGTGTGTGAGAAGTGAGACTCTCTGCTTGTGCAGTTATTCCATGCTCAGAATCTGGAGGAAATCACCAGAGGTTTATAAGCTGCTACTGGTCCCATTCATTCCCTTCCTGAACATTTTCCACTAAAGCCTATTTCAAGAAGCCCCTGAATAGCTCTGTGCTCATACAAGAAATGTTTACCTACAGCCCTTTCCCTACATATCTGCAACCCCACCTCAATCTTCAATAGACCACCTGGCTTGGCTGGCCCAAAGGTAAAAAGAAGTGGCAGCCAAAACAGATTTTAAAAAGAAACAGGCAAACACACACCCGCCCCCACCAAAGCAGGAATTCTATTTTTCCAACTCTTTACAGTTCTTACTGAATTCTCTACTTTGCATCCACCTTAGATGTCATTGAAAACTGTCATGCAATCACTTGGATTAGCATAAATAAATGTGGATTGTTGAGTGTGTGTTATTATATTTAGGGAGCCATTCTATGAACAAGAACCTTGCGTAAAGGGAACCAGAGTAAGTTCAGCTAGTATAAAGTTACACCAGATCCAGTCTAAGTCCCCAGCCCTACCCCCGCTCTGCTCCTGCTCCCAGATCACCCCTTTTGGGGGACTCACACCAGCCTCAGCTCAGCTAGCTGAGCCCCAGCTGAGCAACTTCCACAGCTGCATCTTTGGCTGAGACGGCAATCTGTTGCATTTTGGCAGATCTTGCCATAGGGCTGCCTCCGTGTTCACCCAAGCTGTCCAATTCCCCACAACTGTGCTTTGCTGGAAAAAGAGTAATCGCCTTGCTCATTTATAATAATACACATGATGGAAAGGCCTTCACCTGGTGCCAGGAGTTTCCCAATCCTCCTGTTCCTTCTCTTTCTCCTCTTTGGTTTCTACGACATGTGGATGTTTCTGCACGATTCTCATTCCACCAGCTTTGACTGCAACAAAAATAAAGGGGCCTGTCAGGTACGCTGCATGATGGCAGGCAAACACATTAAAGCCACATGAAACATTAGAAATTAGTACTGCATCATCAGAAGTCGCCCATGAGCATTTCTGATGGTCCAAATGGACCAGATATTGTGATGACCACTATACAAATGCTGTTTTTCGTTCTACGTAATTGTGAGAATGAAACACAGAAGTGATACATTATTTTCATTGTACTGCCTGAGAGGAATAGAAAATAAAAACAGCAGTGGTTTTCATTTCCTATAACTCATATTCCAACAGCAGGAGCTTCGAGCTAACTGCTCCTTATAGGTAACTTCAATCTCCCTCAACCTTTTAGTTGCACGGCTGAGGCCAGTACCAAGCCTGCTATAAAGACCACCAAAACCAAAGGCTTTCCTTTACAGCCATGCTATTATCTTACTTCATTTCTGCAGTTTCCGAAAAATGAATTTAGACTTTTAAGCCATACTCAGCTTCACTCCTACTGAGTCAAACTGCTACAATGCATTTAACAGATGAGTACGGCGGCACAAACCAGTTTAGGGAAAATCTAATTATTAACGTTGTTTTCGCAAGGACGGTGCATCCGAAACAAATCAAGACACTTGAAAGTGCTTGTTGGAAACAAAGCCTGTGAACTGTATTTTGGCTGCCGATAATGTTGTCTGGATTTGGGATGAAAGACTCCCAATATTTTAACTCCAGTGATTAATTTCCCAGGGATTGTGGGGGGACAATCCAATCACTTGCAGTTGGTGGCAGCGTGGGATGTGGGATAAATTAAAGGTAAAGGGACCCCTGGACAGTTAAGTCCAGTGACGGATGACTCTGGGGTTGCAGTGCTCATCTCGCTTTACTGGCTGAGGGAGCCGGCGTACAACATCTGGGTCATGTGGCTAGCATGACTAAGCCACTTCTGGTGAACCAGAGCAGCGCACGGAAATGCCGTTTACCTTCCCGCCGGAGCGGTACCTATTTATCTACTTGCACTTTGACGTGCTTTCGAACTGCTAGGTTGGCAGGAGTAGGGACCGAGCAACGGGAGCTCACCCCGTCGCGGGGATTCGAACCGCCAACCTTCTGATCGGCAAGCCCTAGGCTCTGTGGTTTAACAGAGTAGTCAACATTAAACTACAGTGCATTTACATAGCTGAAAAGCACTAGTGTGAATTACTACATTACACAGGACATTTTCTGTTGGAAATCAGTGAGATATCCCTCAATCCATTGATCATTCTGAAGAACAATAGCATTTCCCCCAAAGATCCAGATTCCCTTCAACAACAGTTCCCAGAACTACAGTATTTTTTTAAAGGGTGTGTTAAGACTTCGAAATCTTCCATCTTATTTTTGAAAGTGCTTAGCTGGAGCCCAATATTTTGTTTACTAGGCCTGTAAAAACATCTCCATCTTTCGGACTGTACTGATGCACATGAACTATCTTTAGGCTGATTGCCTAGACCTTACATGTTTTTCTAAAGCAGAGGGACTTGTGCTTGTTCGTCTATAGGGACTTGTGATTGTCCTAAGTGCCTATTAACACAACACATTAATGGGCCCCTCTTCCTCTCTAGGGTTGATTGGTAATTTCTGTCCAGGCTACTTCTCTTGTTTTCCTCTCTGCACATGAACACCACAATCCATTGCACAATTATGAGCACTCAAATCTCACTGAAACCCACGGAGCTTGAGTCCACATAACAAATGTGCTAGATTGAGCCTAAAAACACTGTGCAGGATTGCCAGAAGCAGAGGAAAGCCAAGAAGCCACTTTGGGGCAGTTCTGGAGAAAGTGAAGAAGTGGGAGCACACACACCGGCCCTTAAAAAAGCAGTATGCTCACAGCTGATTAACTAGGGGCCACCCATTTTCAGAGACAATTTCTGAACAATTAACTGTGCAAAGATCTGCAGGGAGAGGGAAACAGGAGGGGGCAAAGTAGTGCCACACACTGATTTTTCAACATTTCCCTCCAGTGTAATTTAGCCAGTGTTCCTGAAAAAGGAACATGGCAGGGGAAAGGGGAAGGGAAATTGGCCGGCTCCTAAGCTTGTTCAACACAGTCATATGACCTGGCAACCCAGCGTAAGTTAAGATAGCAAGAAGGGTGGTGTAACTCAAAGAGTACTTTAAAGGCTTGTTTTTCCTAGGCTTAGGCCAGCTCAACCACCAGTAGCCTCACAGCTGAATGAAGTCTGGTTCTAGTATAACTTTGTGCCGGCTTAATTTGCACTGGCTTGCTTTATGTCTGTTTCTTGTGGATACAATTGATCTCTCAATGTACGGTTCAGCTCCTCAACACCACCAACACTTATCAGCTGCTTACCTAAGCAACAGCTGGTCCTCTCTCAAACTACAGAGCTCAAGTCAAACATGCCCCTTCTACAGCTCGCAATAATTTTTACTTGTCCTTCTACATTGCCTTCAGTTTACACAGTTCTTTATATATAGTAGAAAGGGGGGGGGGATACTTAGAAAACAATTAGAAAAATAAAAGTATTCTTCACTTCCAGGAAATTAAAAAGGACTATAAGGAGAAATCATTGGTTCCAATTGGGGGTCTGTGGACCCCAGGAGATCTGTGGCACCATTCACGTAACAAAAACTACCATAGGGATAGGGAAAATTTCAAAAGTAGGGGAGTCCAAGGCTTGGCTTTTGACAAACAGGGGGTCTGCAGTACTTAGCTAACTGGGAACCACTGTTCTAGATCTCTCGCCTTCCTCTATCATAATGAAATTTCTTTAAACTATTTCCCTTACTTTCAGCATAGGACTTTCAAGATTAAGGCATCATGAAACAGTGGGGTCATACAGGTCAAGAACAGACTGGGAAGGTTAAAGGTTGAAGTAAGAGAAGTACTGTCTGCAAGTGAGCAATATAATCCAGGAAGATGAAAGGGAAGTTAAATGAAGAGACACTAAAAAATGCAGTTCTTGTTTTTCCTTTGGTGATTTCTGAAATCCACAGGGTTTACAAGCACAGCAGCTTCAAGACAGCTCCATGTTCAGAATACTGTATTGCACAATGTTTGGGAAGTTGCTTAAGACTTTGCTCTGAACAACAAATGTTGAAGTTAGACAAATGAATAAATCAGCATGTGGACACAAAGCCATTACATTCCTGTTGCTCAGGGTGGAGGGGAATGTTTTTAATCTTTTTCTACTGAAATTTTTGCTTCAGGAGTTTTTACTTTTTTTTTGAAAATCCAACAATAATTTATGAAAAGCACGGCAGTAATTAAATCAGTAGCAAGAATTTTCTGCGCTTTCATGGAAAGATTAACACAAAATAAGAAACTCGCTTACTTTTTTGACATTTTGTTTTAACCTCTAGTTTTAGGACATGGCAAATTCTTTGGACAGTCACTTTGGGGATTTTTTTTTTTTTGAAGTTTTATTATTATTTTTATACTGTTTTATTTAACAGCAGCTTCAAATATTGCTATTGCACAGAATGTAACTAAAGTGTGTCTAGGACTGCAGCCAACCTGAGAATAAGCACTATTAAACTCATTGAAAAAAGCTTATACAATCTGGCTGCAATAGTACACAGTAACTCTCTATACTGTATTATGGCATCCACACACACTTTGCAATGTCCTCTGTGCTATAGTGTCTATAAACTAGACTCCTATGAGGATCCACCCGGTGATGTCAAAGTGGCTTTTCACAAGACACTTGCGGGATCTGTTTTCTTGCATACGTTGGCATGGCGTCCTCAAGTGGAAAGCGGGGAATGGACAAAGTCCTACTTTGCAGAAGTTTCAACACCCATAGGCCATACAAAACTTTTGTTGCTTCAAGAGAGGCGGAAGGAAGCACGTATTAACAGTGCAGCACCTTCTGTGCACCCCGATGTTCTCAGCATGTAGACAGTAACGTTGCAATCTTGCTTACCCGGAAGAAAGCCCCGCAGCTTCAACGGGGCGCACACTTTGGGCTGCAGCCGCCCCCGTCACCTCAATGAAAATGGGCTTGCTTCTTGTGCTCAGAAAAACAACAACAACCCCAACTGTGCTCCAATGGGGCTTGCTCCCAAGTAAACGTGCACAGGATTTGCAGCTTTAAAAAGAATCGGGCACCCGCCTCCTTCCCTGATGCGCACACAAAACATGTCCACACAACCACACCCCGGCCCACTCTTCATTTAGGACGACATGCAAATATTGTGTATGTGTGTGGGGGGGTGTGTGATTTTTAATTTTAAAAAACTTACCAGCTTCCCCCTCCTCCCCTAATCACCCCTCCCAACAACAAACTCCCGTTTGGCCAAGCCAAGATCTGGAGAGGTGGAAAGAGAGAAGGAAAGAGAGAGAGATCGGGGGAAGGTCAGCAGTACCAGCAGGAGGGTGTCCAGCCCGGGTCTCTGTTTTGACTTTAGGCGGCGAAGACATGCTCGCTCGGAAGCTGCTGCTGCTGCTTGCTGCAAATCAAGAGTCAGCCCCAAAAAGCTCAAGCGCAAAGCGGCTCCTCCGGCAGCGTCCTCAGTTGCCAACGTGGCCTCTGGCTGCGCACGGATCTGTCGTCAGAGCGCGCGGCGAAGCGGGAGGAGGAGGAGGAGAGAGAAAGGGACGCGCGGAAAGAGGAGGACGGCTGCTCCTTCCTCTTCCTGCGAGCAAGGAAGGCGAGAGAGGCGCGTGCGGGCGGCTGCCTCCTCCATTCTCTCTCCACCCCCCCTTTTTTTTGGCTAGGGAATCTATTGCTTTGTTTTACAGATAGGTAGCCGTGTTGGTCTGCCATAGTCAAAACAAAAAAAATTCCTTCCAGTAGCACCTTAAAGACCAACTAAGTCAGTTCTTGGTATGAGCTTTCGTGTGCATGCACACTTCTTCAGATAGTAATTCTTCAGATTGCTTTGTGTTTGTTTATTCAGCTCACGCAGTGTATACATTGCAAAAAAGAAGAGCGGTTTGCAAAAAGGGGGAAATCTAGGGTGGAATTGCAACACAGAATTGTAGGGTTGTTGGAAAGGGACCCCGGCCCCGAGGACATCTAGCCGAACCCCCTGCAATGCAAAAAGTTAAAATGCTAAACCAGGTTTATGCGTCCCATCTGTCTCCAGAGCCTATGGAGAAGTTGCACCTTCAGGGGCCTAAGTTGGAAAGTTGCAGCCCCCCCCCCGTGGCTGTAGAGATATCCAATATGGGAGATGTTAAGTTGTGGGCGAGCATATCAGACGACACAGTGATTCTTCCAAAGCAGCTCTTTATTTGTAAGCTGGAACAGAACTGAACTGAGGAGCTCAGCCAGCCTGCTTATATAGAGCTCCACTAGAATGCAACAGTAACCATTTTCTGTAACTAGCCAATCACAGAACGTCACTTTCGATCCTTCATTTGCATACAAACTATCCAATCACTGAACGTCACTTTTGATCCATCATTTGCATAACTATCTACAGTATCCCCCTGCTGGCCCAGGGTGAGAACTTCAGTACATAACAGGAGAGACATGTTTTGTTGCAGCTGGGGCAGCTGAAGGTGTTTAGTTGTCCGATGCAGGTGTGCCCTTTCATTTGCACTCCTCCCAGTGGACATTCCTCCTCTGGTCACTGCTGTGGATACACAACCTGACTGATGGTTTCCATGTGCTGTACAGTGGTACCTCGGGTTAAGTACTTAATTCGTTTCCAGAGGTCCATTCTTAACCTGAAGCACCACTTTAGCTAATGGGGCCTCCTGCTGCTGCTGCCGCGCCGCCGCCGTGCGATTTCTGTTCTCATCCTGAAGCAAAGCTCTTAACCCGAGGTAATATTTCTGGGTTAGCAGAGTCTGTAACCTGAAGAGTATGTAACCTGAGGTACCACTGTAGTTGTCTAGCAAGGGATTCCCCTAAAGTGGAGTTAATGTAGGCAGCCTTTGTGTCTTGTTTGCAGACACCTTTGTAATGCATAGTTGGTCTGCCTGGTGCCTGAAGCCAGCTCCCCGTAAAGAACATCTTTAGGGATCCCGCACCTTCCGTTCTGTGGGCATGACCCATCCAGCATAGAGGTCCTCTGCCCTGCCATGTGATGCCCAAAATCTTCCTGATGCAGCGCATGTGGAAGGCGTTGAGGCGTCGCTCCTGGCAAGTGTAAGTTGCCCACAACTCATTACTATTGATAAAAGGTAAAGGGACCCCTGACCATTAGGTCCAGTCGTGACTGACTCTGGGGTTGCAGCGCTCATCTCGCTTTATTGGCCAAGGGAGCCGGCGTACAGCTTCCGGGTCATGTGGCCAGCAGGA
The DNA here is from genome assembly GCF_964106915.1 of Podarcis gaigeae. Taxonomy (NCBI): domain Eukaryota; kingdom Metazoa; phylum Chordata; class Lepidosauria; order Squamata; family Lacertidae; genus Podarcis; species Podarcis gaigeae. The sequence continues at coordinate 79,424,872 of NC_139683.1, read as the reverse complement.
CTAAGTCGCTTCTGGCGAACCAGAGCAGCGCACGGAAACGCCGTTTACCTTCCCACCGGAGCGGTACCTATTTATCTACTTGCACTTTGACGTGCTTTTGAACTCCTAGGTTGGCAGGAGCAGGGACCGAGCAACGAGAGCTCACCCCATTGCGGTGATTCGAACCACCAATCTGATCGGCAAGCCCTAGGCTCTGTGGTTTAACCCACAGCGCCACCCGTGTCCCATTACTATTGATACAATTGTCCTAAAAACAGGAACCGCAGAATTGTAGAGTTGGAACGGGCCTCAACAGCCATCTAGTCCAATCCTATGCAATGCAGGAATCTCAGCTAAAGCATCCATGGCGGGTGGCCACCCAACCTCTGCTAAAAAACCTGCAAGGAAGCTTGATCCACAACCTTTCAGGGGGAGACAGTTCCACTGTTGAACAGCTCTTATTGTCAGAAAGTTTTTCCGTATGTTTAGTCGGAATCTCCTTTCTTGTAACTTGAATCCATTGTTTCCTTCAGGAGCAGGAGAAAACAAGCTTGCTCCATTTTTGATGTGACAGCCGTTTAGATATTTGAAGGTGGCTGTCATATTTCCCCTCGGTCTGCTCTTCTCTAGGCTAAACATACACAGCAGCTTTCAGTCGGTGCTTAAAAGAGTACTGGGATGAAGATTGGAAGATATTTAAAGTTTACTTACAGAAACATTGTAAAATCAAGGAATGTTAGAAGGATGCTGGAATGAAGTTATGTGGTTTTAGCAGAAATGTTATAAAGGACCAAGTAAAAATGGATTGTTAATTGGTGAAAGAAGAGAATGTAAAATTACAGTGTATTAAGATAAACTATTAGGATAAAAACAAAGATGGAAAGGATTTGCTGAAATATCTAACTGAACTAGAATACAAAAAAGGGAGGTGTGAGGAGGTCAAGGAAACAAGCAAATGAAAGATAGGTTATGGGAAGGTTTGATTTGTCTTTTTTAATTGTTTGTATTTTTCTGTTTTTTTTTTCTTTTTCTTTTTTCCCTTTGTAACCTTTAAAATTTGAATAAATATTATTTAAAAAAAAAGAGTACTGGGATTGTGCCTGCTCAATAGGCAGGGCAGTAAAATGTTTAGGAAATGAACAGCATGCTCTTTAAAAAATGGGGTTTGGAAGGCTGTGGAAGACAAGCCTTTTGGCCTACTTGGCTTAACAGGTTGGCTATCTAGAGCCGTCATGTACAGGGGCACTGTACCAGAATACCTCTGGTTCACTCAGAATTAACAGCGATAATAAATAACACAACTGAATTCACTCCAGAACCTTTTGTATTTTAACAATGTCCCAAGGTACAAATAAAGGGTTAGCATCTAAAGAACTTACCACCTTGCTGTTGATTACAGCAAGGCTGTCTATCATCCAACTTAGTAAAGTTTTAATAACTGTACAATTATGGCATAAATTTTAGGGGGGGATACATTTAGTTTAAAATTCATTCAAGGAAAGGCAGAACCTTTGGATTTTTGTGCAGTGTGGTGGGATTTTAAACAATATGCTAATAACAGTAATTTGTGACTTGATTCCAGAAGTAAATAAGAATGTTTGGCTATCGTGAGAATAGAAGATGATGCGTCCTGTTTGTGGATAGGCTATATTCCACTGTCTTTATACTTTAACTTTGTTTTTAGCGTTTGTATACCTGAGGATTATGGCATAACACCAGTTTACTAATACCACAGCAGACCTACATGAAAAATAATAACATTTTTAGAAAAGTAGTGAAAATGTGAAATGACATATTATTCTTGATACTGTAAAACACGCACCCCTTCCATACCCATTGTTTATACAAGTCATGTTGGTTGAATTTGTATTTTGCTATACTGAAAACTAATTAAAAAATGGGGGGGGGGGAACTGTTGGAAAGCACCTTTATAAATAAGTGTTTTAAAAACAAAATAAGTACATTTTGCAGTTACCTTTGCACCTCCAGTTTTTATCTTGAAAAGCCTTTGCTTTGATTTCTAAACACGAATAGACACTGGTATTATTTCTTCATTTGTAGTATTTCCAGGCCCTAATCTGAAGGAGGATTTCATGCCTTTCATAACTGCAGAGCCAAGAGTTATTTAGCAAGGTCTCCTAGCACTGAACCGTTGCGAAAGGTGCTAAAAAGGCTGGTGGTGAAGTTTTGCTAGGTGTTTTTTGTTTTTGCAGATAGTAAACTCCTGTCACCAAGGAGCCATAGTTGCAAACTGCCTTGAGTTTGCTACCAGAAACTCGGTCTGTTTTTTCGATAGCAGTAATTGGGCTAAAGATACAACCAACAAATATGTCACGGTAACCTGGAATCTGACAATGATTGCACAAGTTTAGAAAAGCAAATGGTATGACAGCACCTAAGTACATGCTGCTGTAAAGTTAGTCAGTTAAAGGAGTTACCGTATTTTTTGCCCCATAGGACGCACTGCCCTATAGGACGCACCTAGCTTCCCTCGACCCCAGACCCCAGACCAGCCTGCTATCCGCAAGCCTAGGGAGCCGTGCCGGTCTCCCCAGGCTTGCGGAGAGCTGCGTGACGCCCGGGCGCGCTGAAGAGGCTTTGGAATGCAGGCAGCTCTGCACAACCTTTGGGAGCCTGGCGCGGCTTCCCGCCGGGCTCCCGAGGGTTGCGCAGAGCTTCCTGAAGCCTGGAGAGCGCACCAACCCCTCTCGCTCTCCAGGCTTCAGCGAAAGCCTGTATTCGCCCTATAGAACACACACACATTTCCCCTTCATTTTTAGAGGGGAAAAAGTGCGTCCTATAGGGCGAAAAATATGGTACATGACTTGTAGTCTTGATTGAATGCGCAAATGAAAACTAGGGAGGAGTATCAGGTGGAAAAGGTTTCCACTTTTTAAAATGGTTATTGAAATGCTTAATATTATTCCATAATATTGAAATGCTGACTACAGAAAGCCCTAGACCAGTGGTTCTGCAAAGGGTTGGCAGGAGAGGATGGCAGATATGACAGGAAGATTCAAGGACAAACAAATAAACATTTAAGCATTTCGCTGTAGTATAGTATAGTGTCAAAATATTTTATCTTATTCGCAGAATATGGATAGTTATGGAAACAGGGATTTTCCGCTCTTGCAAATAGGAAAGCTCAAAAGAGAAAGTCTTATTTGTGTTGGTGAGAGTTTGTCTATCACAAATGAGACCTAATATAAAAGAGATTATGTGGGAAAAGCAAGCTCCCACCTCTCACTGAATTTATATACATACTTAAGGTACATGTGTAAGAGGCTCGTTTATAATTATATTTTGGGAATGATTATTATGAAGCGGCATGTCCCATGATCATATTATAAAGTAGTTGTGTTCTGTGTTACACGTCTAGCAATGCCAGTTTTTCTTTTTGTTGTCCAATGTATTCCTTATCAATTTAAATATTTGGTGTGGCCCTGAGGTAAAATGTTTGAGAACCACTGCCCTAAACAAACGTTCTCTTGCTAAGGTTGCTTTTGTTATCTGCTGTAGTGCTGTGTTTGTCTGTTAGTGGCTGTCTTGTTGGTGAGTGAAATAATTTTTGGGAAGCCCCCCCTAAAAAAAGCTCAACATCTTTGAGACCAGCTCCCCTAAAGAAAGCTCCACAATTTTGACCGGCCCCCTAAAAATAAATCAACAACTCTGAACTCCCCCCCCCCAAAAAGGGGTAGATCACTGACAGTTTCCCTCCCCCAGGAGTAGTTTGCAATCTCTTGGGATGTCCCTGTGATAAAGCGTGTTCACCTTCACGGAGAGCACATGTTCTGGTGGGGTCTAACAGAACACCCCCTCTTGGTTACTGGGCAGGACCGTTTGGATGGCCATGACTGATTGGGCCAATCTGGGTTGTTGGGGAGATTTTGATGATTCCATTTAGAGGCTTGGCCCAAAGGTTGTATATTCATGGCACGCAGCTTTTTTCAATCTTTTTTGCTGCGCGCATCGGATCACCTGCCCACCCTCCCTAATTTAGGGCTGTTGCGTTTGATATTGCTATGCCTGTCATGGGGTCGCTTGCTTTGGGGACAGGGGCCTGGTAGGAATTTTGTCCATTTGGCAGATTGGCTGGTGCCATTTGGTTTTTGCCTACTGTGCCTGCCCCTCCAATGCTGCTGCTGCAAGGGAATTCCGTTAAAGGAATCCAGGGGTTTGCCATGCTTTTGTCCGTATCCCAAGCAAGGGGCTAGGGCCGTGCAAGTCCCTGGGAGCATGCAGGGAGGGGTGACGGTATGGTGCCCAGTCCCATTCTCTCCCCAATATTGTTTTCCCTTACTGGCTTTTGCTGGAATCCGGAAGTCAGTTCTGTCCCGGGGCGGGGACAGATAGTCGTAACCAATGCCTAAGTAACCACTCACATTATGTATTTTAATAAAGTTGTGGCCAAAATTATGCCAAAAACCTTAAACATTTTTTTTATGTGAATTGTGATTTATTTAGGGGGTGGCTTGGGGACCTCGATAAGGGACGCGGGTGGCGCTGTGGGTTAAATCACAGAGCCTAGGGCTTGCTGATCAGAAGGTCGGCGGTTCGAATCCTCGCGACAGGGTGAGCTCCTGTTGCTCGGTCCCTGCTCCTGCCAACCTAGCAGTTTGAAAGTACATCAAAGTGCAAGTAGATAAATAGGTACCACTCTGGAAGGTAAACGGTGTTTCCGTGCACTGCTCTGGTTCGCCAGAAGCGGTTTAGTCATGCTGGCCACATGACCTGGAAGCTGTATGCCGGCTCCCTCGGCCACTAAAGCGAGATGAGCGCCGCAACCCCAGAGTCGGCCACGACTGGACCTAATGGTCAGGGGTCCCTTTACCCTTTACTGGGGACCTCAACACGCAAAGAAACGTTTCACAAGTCAGTCAGGCTAGCAAGAACAAATTTAGGTCTGGCCAAGAGAGGAAGCTTGGGATGGGTGCAATTCCAGAGGCCAAACACAGCTGTCCGTGCCAAAGATTTTGCGCCTCTGTTACTGACAGATACTTCCATAAGTAGTTTTGGTTGCATACAGGGTATGGTATTTCTGATCTCTTTTCTTTCTGTGATCTTTGGATGAAGAGCGTCACACGAATGCAGTTAAACAAACAGAATTCTGAACTGCACGCTGTAGGTCACTGGCCATACAACTTGTCTACGTAGGACTCAGGCTGGAGCTATATCATAAATATCTGTGTAACTCTGGGGAGGAAAGCATCTTGGGAAGGGCTGAATTAGAGGGGTTCACTCTTAAATAAGTGTAAAGATACATTTGTAGGTTTGCTATACACCCAGAATGCCATATTCACATTCATTAGCATTGTCCAAATGTCTGGGAAAATCTGGATGGCATTTTTTGAACTTTGGGCAAAACAAAAGAAAGCTCAACAACTTTTCCGTCTTGATTTTCACTGTTTGAAATATTGTATTAACTTTCTCTGTTCCGCTCTTCTTCTTAATTTTCTTCCCTTACTTATTCTTGCTTTTTCCTTTCTAGATTATTTTGGCTTTTATCGTATGTTGAAAACGTTTAATAAAGATTGATTATTTTAAACAAACCCAACCCTTTCTCTTTCTCCACCCTCAGTCCTCTGCTCATCCCCAACTAATTTTCAACATGAGAAAATGAGGTGAAGATCAGGAATTGCAGAATTAGAAAAATAGAAAAAACATGGCTGATTTATAACTGTGTGATTGTGATACAGCACATTGCCTCAAAAACTGCATCTGAAGGCCCAACAAAAGGAACTGGTGCTATATTGAGCTTTCCATATTCCCAGTCCCTGTTGGAGGCTTTGATTCCCTGTTTATCTATCTTAGATGTAGTCTGCTGGGTACTTGCTGTTGCATGAGCTTTACCTTCAGGTCTTTGGCAGATGATTTAAGATTTCTGTTAACTTTGTTCCATACTTTATCAATCACAAGGTTCAGGGCTTTTGCCTCGTGCATTTTTCTCCCAAAGAATATGAACCGGTAGTAGGCTATAAATAATGCATTGTGAAGGCCTTGCATTCTGTCTCCGCTAAGTCTGTGTGTAATATAACCTCATCTTTTTCATGTGGGGAGCTTGGTGAAGTATATAGATGGCTAGGCTGCAGCAGGAAGTATTAAAATGGGCTGCGTTTATTTTAAGAGAGAAATTATTTATTCAGGGAGATAGAAATGTATTTTTCGACTCGTTTTTAAGTACCAGATAATCTCTAATTATGACTGCTGTATTCTTAATCACCAGAAGTCTGGTTTTTCAGAATTGATAACCACTTCTTTTCCTGGGCACTCCCTACTTAGACAATAAAGACAATTAATGCTGTTGGATTGGCAATTCATCATAGTTAAACACCTTGTGGGAGGCACATTCTTCTTCCAAATTAATGCACTCCCCCCATTACTTTATAATTGGAACGCTTTCCAATTTTACTGGGGATGAAAGGGAAAAAATGAAAATATGTGAGGAGTAAATCATGGGTTAAAGGTAAAAAGACCAGAAAAGTTGACACCAACCAATAGAAATGAGCTATCAAATGATTATGGGGTATTATTTAATACTCAGGTAGAAGAATATAAAACCTTTATCAAGAAATGGTAGAGAGACTATAAAGAAAAGTGCTTTTAGATGGATGTACAGTGGTGCTTGTGGGCCTGCAAAATAAAAAAAATTGGTGAAAAGGAGATTGAATGTACTAAATTTGTACAAAACTGAAAAGAGTCCCCGTGACAAGAACGTGTCTTCCAAGAAGATGGAATATTTGTAAATATTTGTAAATATTTGTAAATAACGAAGAGATTTCGCAGACATGCACACATGTTGGAAGCATGGGAAGGCAATTAAATATTGGCGGGTGGTAGTGAATATTAATTTTTCCAGTTTCATATTATATTAGACTTTGAAATGTTTATTACATTTTGTCAAATATCGTGTTTCTTATTTTTATATATTTCAGAGGTTAAAAGTGTGTTTTCTAAAACGGAAGAAAAGCAGTTGAAGACCGATAAAGGTAATAAGAAATGTGTGAATTTGATGGCATTTCTGAGGAACCCAAAATAAAGTGGCCCTTAGGAGAAAGAATCTAGTGATTCGGTATGGAAAACAAGGTAAGAAAGGGGCAGAGGGCAAACTTGACATTGTGAACCACGTAAAGGTTGAGATGGAATAATGGCTTTCTGTTTTTGTTTTTGTTTTAATCATTTTTATTTGATTTTACAGATAGAAATTTATAACAATACCAAATACATATCCATGTATAGAAAATCCTCTGAATCTCAAGACTTCCCCTCCATGGGTCCTATTGTCAACATTTTCAACTGCATATTATTCCATACTCTATATTTTATATCCATCCATGTTATCCATAATCTTTGTTACATTACAAGTGACATTAAAATCCTGCTAATGTTTTCATCTGCTTACAGTGGTCAAAATAATGGCAATTTGTACCCAACAGTCAGAAAGTTATAGGGAAGAAATATAATTCCACATGTTTAAGTATTATTCTGAGGAGACCCACTGAAATCAATGGAGTTGTCAATGCAAACTTCCAACTCCCATTCATTTTAGTGGGTCTGCTCTGAGCATGATTTAGTCAGGTAGAATCTTATATATACTATACAGCAGATGTATATTGTATAGTTTTTCATAATATAGATCTCAGCTTGTAAGCAGGTTGATCTCAGATGGCCCTTCCAGGGGTTCCCCCCCGCTCCCCCTTTTTTGTTTTGTTTTTTTTAACTGTAAGTGAAATTAGCATGAGATGCGATCTACCTGTATAATATTTTAAAAACGAGACGGAGTTGGAATCCTTTCAAGATGAAGTGAAACTGATAACATAACACTTAGAGCTAAGTTTATAGTCAGCAAAAAAAGAGAAAGAAATATATCACTAACATTTGGGTATTCTGATAATAGCAATCATGAGAAGAAGAAAAACACTTCACCAGGATTTTTGTTGGCAGTGCATGCAGTCACATTGAAATCAATGCGTTCAATGTGCTTATAGCTGGGCTTCAGATTACATTCTGTTTTTAACACAGAAAAGAACTCAGGAACCAGAATTCCTGAGTTAAACAACACAATGTAGATTTTCAGGGTTTGTTTTTTTTACATCAAATTTGGTTGTGATTTCTGTATTTAGTAATGTAAGTGTCTCTTTATTGCTTTTTATATAGGTAAAGGTAAAGGGACCCCTGGCCATTAGGTCCAGTCGTGGCCGACTCTGGGGTTACGGCGCTTATCTTGCTTTATTGGCCGAGGGAGTCGGCGTACAGCTTCCGGGTCATGTGGCCAGCATGACTAAGCCGCTTCTGACAAACCAGAGTAGCGCACAGAAATGCCGTTTACCTTCCCACCAGAGCGGTACCTATTTATCTACTTGCACTTCGATGTGCTTTTGAACTGCTAGGTTGGCAGGAGCAGGGACCAAGCAACGGGAGCTCACCCCGTCGCAGGGATTCGAACCGCCGACCTTCTAATCGGCAAGCCCTAGGCTCTGTGGTTTAACCCACAGCGCCACCTGTGTCCTATATAAAAATCTTTATTGTGGTTGCTAGCAACATGGTCCTATGCATGTTTATTCAGAACTGAATCTAATTGTATTTGTTGGTTCCTGCCATACTACAAATAATCAGAATCCTACCATTTATCAATTTTTGCGGTTTAGGGAGGGGCACCCCCTCAAATCTATAACCAGTGCTTTTTCTTGGAGTACTCAAGAGTACCGGCACCATTTTTTTTCCTAGAAGTAAAGCACTGTCTATAACAATATATTTTTTCTGTCTTGCGGCAAAGCTAGGGCTAATCTAAAAGTGGATTAGTGCTTTAGTCTGCAATCCCATCTCCAATTCCCTGTGGTAAGGGGAACTTCCTTTTGAGTAGACATGTATAAGAATGTGGCACTGCCTGTACTGTTTTTGGCTGAACGTAACAGGATTTTATGTTTCCGCGGTTATGTATTGTAAACCTTGAGAAGGGGTGGCCCATACACTTTCAAATAGCCGACAACTTTTCAAGTCAGTCATCTCCTCCATATTCCACTTCTCCCAGCGGAGGCTGTTAGGATTCCTTATGTGGGTGGATAAGGTGTAAGGAAAGTTGTTTTTCTTGGACATATTGCAGCTTCCTGTAGCGAGACATGAAATATTCTGACAGCACTGGGCTGGGCCAAAAGTCTAAAATGGGATAACATATGCTAGCTGACTAAAGAGACCTATAAAAAAATAATAAAAGCTTTTGTTTTGTTGCTGGTTTCGACAAGGAAAGCTGCCAAGCATAGCATGTTGTAGAACCCCTGGGGCGCTTTTCCATGTTAGCAGCTTCTATCATATGCATATGGTGATAAGCACCAGCCTGCCCTTTTCAAGGATTTTTCTCCTACGTACTGAGGCCATCTGAGATTAATACTGATAGATACATTCAATATTGGTGTACTGGAATCCACAAGGGTTTGGCCTGCTTTCCTACACATGTAGGGTTTACATAGCACAAAGATTAAAGCGATCTGCTGCTGCAAAGATTCCCACCCCCTCAATAATAATAAAAAAGGAAAAGCTGCTGGCAATCTTATTACAGTGGTGCCTCGCAAGATGAAATTAATCCGTTCCGTGAGGCTCTTCGTATAGCGGTTTTTTCGTCTTGCGAAGCAAGCCCATTGACAGCTTAGCGGATTAGCGCTATTAGCGGCTTAGCGGGGCTTTTAGCGGCTTATCAACTTAGCGGATCAGCTGATAAGCGGCTTAGCTGCTTAGGGAAAGGGGGGGAAAACCGCAGGAACTCGCAAGACATTTTCATCTTGCGAAGCAAGCCCATAGGGAAATTCGTTTTGCGAAGCGCCTCCAAAACGGAAAACCCTTTCGTCTAGCGGGTTTTCTGTCTTGCGAGGCATTTGTCTTGCGGGGCACCACTGTATACCTGTTGTTGATAATGCATATACAGTGGTACCTCGGGTTACATAAGCTTGAGGTTACATACACTTCAGGTTACAGACTCCGCTAACCCAGAAATATTACCTCGGGTTAAGAACTTTGCTTCAGGATAAGAACAGAAATCGTTCAGCGGCAGCAGGAGGCCCCATTAGCTAAAGTGGTGCTTCAGGTTAAGAACAGTTTCATGTTAAGAACAGACCTCCAGTTCTTAACCAGAGGTACCACTGTATGCAGACAGATAAGATAGCTATCTTTCCATATCATGAGATATATCATAAGATCTTTGTTTGGACAAGCATACATGTATTGCTAGGGAGCAAGTGGCGCTGTGGTCTAAACCACTGAGCCTCTTGGGCTTGCCAATCGGAAGGTTGGTGGTTGGAAGTCCTGCAACAGGGTGAGCTCCTGTTGCTCTGTCCCAGCTTCTGTCAACCTAGCAGTTCAAAAGCACACCAATGCAAGTAGATAAATAGGTACCGCTGCGGCGGGAAGGTAAATGGCATTTCCGCTGCTCTGGTTTCCTTCACAGTGTCCCGTTGCACCAGAAGTGGTTTAGTCATGCTGGCCACATGACCTGGAAAGCTGTGTGTGGACGAACGCCGGCTCCCTTGACCTGAAAAGTGTGATGAGTGCCGCAACCCCATAGTCGCCTTTAACTGGACTTAACTGTCCAGGGGACATTTACCTTTTAGATGTCTTGCTATTTATTTTATATTGCTGGAGCATAATTATTGCCTCCTCCTTTAAAATATATTACCTACACTTGATCCCCAAGATAAAGCATATCATGTTTAGCTGAATATAGTTTTATATAACTCTCTATTCGCCATGAAATGTTAAGATTTGTATTATATGCCCTGGGGTCTCCAATCCAGTTCAGCCAATGGCAGATTCACAGCTTATCATTTCTGTACGCTATTCTATTTACTGGATATGTGTGACTGGTAACTGGATTTATAAATTGACTCCATTTTGTTTCAAGTGTTGGGAAATCATAGAATTGTAGAGTTGGAAGGGTCATCTCCCCTGTAATGTAGGAATCCCACAGCCATCCCTGGGTGGGCTCGAACCCCCAACCTTCTTGTTAACAGCCAGACACACTGACCCATTGTGCCACAGAAGGGCAAGCTCTCTGTGTGGTCCTATATCTGTGATAACATTCAGGTTATCTTTCCACATCGCAGTCATGAACATGCATGCGTCCAATGAATCTAAAGTTGCTCTGATAAGCGAAATTTCTTAGAATAAAACCCTATGAAAATCTGCTTGATTTACTTTTGAAACGGGCTGAAGTGCAGGAACTCCTCTTGACCTGTGAATCAGGCTGAGTGTTGAAAAGCATAATATTCTGGAAAAAAATGATGTGAGAATCCATGGATACAGAAACACCTTAGTGGTACTTGTAGGAGATCATTATGTGGCTGACTGCAAGCTAATTGCATTTGTTCAGTGACTGAGAAAATGGGATACAGATGGGAAGTGAGCGGTAGGAAAGACCCTACTGTTGGAGAGCAAAACAAAGCAACTGCTACAGGGTATAGCACGTTGTTGTCAAGGAAAAAAAGGTTGAAATTGCCTACCACATGCATGCGCTTTTTTCTGCTTAAATAGCTCTTTTAATTAATTTTTAGCAATGTGTGGTTGTCACAAAACAAGCGTAGTAATGGCTGAGGGCAGCTAATAACGCACACTTCTTCAGTGGGAGTATAGCTGAAGTGATTGACAGCATTTCCTGCGAAGCTGTGCGATAAATATCAGTCTGTGAAAGCTGCTTTGAATTCACAAATATAAATAATCATATGAAGATGATGCCGACTCCTTTTAAAAAATTTTATTTCCAGAAAAATACATGGAACGCATAAACTGTCACAGAGCGAGCCAGTCAGTGATACAGCCTTTGCTTTGCTGATAGCCAATCTTGATGGGTCATGGCACTGCCTTTGTTTCTTAATGGCTTGCTTCCAGGTGACTCACTGGTCTTCGCCCTGGGCACTGCCATGGGGAATGCAAAATGCACTCTGACAGCAGAATGCTGAGAAGGCCCCGTCCTCCCCAACCTGAGCAGATGGGCAGGTTCATGTTGGAGGAGATGGTCCTTCAGGTATCATCAGGACAAGCTACTTAGGGCTTTAAAGGTGATCACCTTTGAACTGGCCTTGGAAGTCACGAAAGCGGATCCAGCAACGGAGTCAACATGCTCCATCAAACTGCTCTGGCCACAGCAAGCCTGACTGCAGCATTTTACAGCCATTGTAGTTTCCAAACACTTTTCATTTTTTTAAAAATTTTTTTTATTAAATTTTCAACAAATTTTAACATAATCACTGCTGGTTAAAAAAAGTCAAAAAATAAATTCGCAGTTCCCCTTCCCCCAACTTCCCTTTCTGGTATATAACATATTCACTTTTCCTGCTTGTTATTTTATATCCCTTATGTAATAAAGTTAAAATTGTACATTGTTATATTCTTAATATTTTAACCTCATATTTATGTTTTCTGTTTATGTTCATTGATTATAAGTGTTTTAGTCAAATCCTGCAAGTGAGTCCATTTCCTTACATTGTTTCTGTAGATATATCATAAAAGGTTCCCAATCTTTTCTGAAGTCTGTGTTAGCCTTATCTTTAAGTCTTTCAGTCAGCTTCGCTGTTTCGGCATATTCCATCTTGCCATTGTTCTTCCATTGACATTTCATCGCTTTTCCACCTTTGAGCTAGTAAAATTCCAGTTGCTGTTGTAGCATACATAAACAAATTCTTCTTGTCTTTTGGCAAATCTTGACCTAAAATGCCTAATAAGAAAGCTTCTGGTCTTTTAACAAAGGTTATCTTAAACATTCTTTTCATTTCATTATAAGTCATATCCCAGTAATTTTAAATTATTTTACAGTTCCACCACATGTGAAAAAATGTGCCTTCCCTTTCTTTACATTTCCAACACTTATTGGAGCTTGTTTCTGAACACTTTTCAAAAGTAGTGTTACACAGAGCATGTTGCATTGGAATCCACTCAGAATGTAGCTAAAGGCAAAGATGGGGAGCGTGCAGCCTTCCAGATAATTCTGGACTGCAGTTTTCATAATCAACTCTAACCACTCTGGTGTTTAGGGCTGGTGGGAGTCCATCAACATTTAGATGGCTACTTGTACCTCTCTCCTGGTCTAAGGGGACCAGCTTGCACTCACCTTTTATTTAACCACTCCCCTGTTTTGCTTAATTACATGTTTTCTTGAAAGAAAAGGGAATGAGCCAAGGGGGAACTCAAGACCTTGTATGTCTGGTCCCTGGCCTTAAAGAAGATTTCCCCCACAGCTTGTGTTAATATTTAAGTAGCATCTAAGTGACCCAGGGTGATGATAGTGGCTGTTGTCAGCTAATTTAACTACCGCACATATTCAGGAATTCAAAGCCAGTCCACCAATAAATGCACCACATAATATGTCTGCTGAACATGTACCTTGCAAAATGTCATGGCTGGGAAATTATGTCTTTAGGAAGAACTTCTAAATATGACCCTTCAGGTCTTCCACAAACTGGCAAGACTGTAAGAGACACGCCACACAAATGTGTCAAGAAATGTGTGATGGAGTGAACTGCAACCTTATCTCCAGTGCTCCCCCCCCCCTATTTTTGAAGGTGTTTTCCTCCACAATCTATGTGTTAATGTTGCTATTTTAATTTTCCCGTTCACAATGATTTTGGGATATCGTTGCCAAGATCTTGTCACAGGTCACTTCCCATCTAGTCAACACCATTAAAGATGGCAGGATTTGCCAGCCTACAAGAAGTTCGTGGGCTTCGTTCCAAGCCTGTTTAGTCCTCTGCGGAGGCTGCCAGACAAGAAGCCAGTGAATATATTAGTAACTCTGAGGAGAAATTGGCAGTGAAAAATCCTGCAGCCTCTTCCTCTCTTAATCCCCTATCTGTGCGTTTTGTTTATTACGCCATTAAAATGGCATCTGGTCGCCATTCGTTTTAACAACAGGTGCAATCTTTTAACTGGTTGAGGCAAAGTTTCCAAAACTGCTTCAGTGGCAAGAAATGGCCAAGATTTTGTTGCAAGCCATTAGATGTCCTCTTTGACATTTTCAAATCTGGGCTATATATATAATGTCTTCACACTACTTGGAAAGTGGGGGTAGGGGGCGGAGAAGAGGTTCATTGTTCTTATTTCCCACCTGGAGTCCTAATCCTCTGTTCGGAAAATTCGCATTTACTTAGTTGCTGAGGCGATGAATAGTGTCACAAACAAAGGATTAGGATGTCAAAAGAGGACTAAGCAGCAGGTGCAAAACTGAAATAAAGATTCCCTTTTCATCAGAATGCTTTTATAATTGAAAATGGATAGAACGTTTTAATGTACAGATGCAAGGTTGTTGCTTAAGATAAATGCTTTCCTCAAGGTTGGCTCGCAGGTTTGCACAGCAGGCTATGCCCATGATAACTGCAAACATATGAGAGTACATGAGACTTTATAGATGTTGCCCAGCCATTGCAAGAGTTCCCGTGTTAAGGTGTCAAGTGATGGGGATAATACTTTAGGTGCTCACCACAAACCTTTTACTAGTGCCATGTATAACTATTATACACCTGGAAGGCCATATTCACAAATACCAAGGGCTACAATAATTAACCCTGAAAGGTATCAAACAGATAGCCTTTGCCTTTGCACTCAACCCGCTACAAATCCACCTAGCAGTTACCTTGTTCAACCCACATTTTACAGCTTCTCTGCAAGAATATCATGTGGGGCTTTTGTCAGAAGCCTTACTGAAATCAAGATACACTATGTCGACAGCATTCCTCTGATCCACCAAGCTTGTGACTCTATCAAAAAGAAAAAGAAAAAAGAAATGAGATTCGTTTGGTATGACTTGTTTTTGGGAAACCCAGTTCGCCTGTCTTCCCAAGTGATGTGTAATTTTTTTCAGAGACGCCATTGATGGAATCTTTTGAGGAGTTGGAGATGGCATTTATAAGTGGTCCATGTTTCACAGGCATATAGTAAGGTTGGTAGTACAATAGCATTGTAAACAAGCATTTTGGTTTCCTTGTGAATGTCCCAGTCCTCAAACACTCTGCACTTTAATTGGGAGAAAGTCGCACTTGCTCAGGCGATGCTGGATTTCGATATCAACGTTGGCAACCATCAAAGGCTTTCTGCCATGATCCACTGGAATCGTTTGGAGCACAATGGAATGAAGATTGCAAGAAAATGTTTCATGAGATAATTCGGTGCTTAACATAGGCTCCAGTGTTAGCCTGTGCAGTTGCAAGTAAGCCATTCATTCTCTACTTGGCACACAGATACCACCACTAGTGGACTGGGGGCAATGTTGTACCAAGAGATTGATGGGAAAAGGAGGTCTCACCGTGAGCAAAGCCAGACACTATATACATAAATAAGAATTTCCAGCACTGAAATGGGCCTTTATTGAGAAATTCCCAGACAATTTGGAGAGACAAACAATTTAGAGAAACAATAAGCTCCTTACCTACGTCTGTACATGGGCAAAGCTGGCCACAGTATTCGTTATCCACACTTCAGTATTCATCGCCTGACTGGAAAGGCTAGCATACAGGCAAAGGCATTATGTTGCCAACAGCATAATAAATAGTCCAGCATCCCTGATGAAGGAGTGAACACACTATGTGGTGAGGATGGAGCGAAGCCAGGACCATCAATGGGATTTGCTGCTGAGAAACCAAGGGTTCCATATGTTTTTATAATATTCTGTTTTTTCTTGTTGTTAGACAACAATATGTCATGGAGAAGGTTGATTTAGCACTCTTTTCTCTTGACATCTCGCTTGCTTTGTACAGTGACCATTTATGCACAGCTAGCCTGACACAGTCCAATGGGATTCTGTGTTTATATTTTAAACAATCTTTTACTTCTCTGTTTTCAAGTCTCGTTCCAAATTCATAAATACATTTTCCTATACATCAGAAAAGCAAAACAAGAACATAAAATCATTTATTTATTTTTTTAAAAATCACAGTGCTCCTGACATGATCCACAAACAATATTTCTTGAAAACCAAGTTAGACTGCAGGCCTATACACACTTACATGAGCATATGTCCAACTGAACCCAATGGGATTACTTCTGAGTAGGCATCTATAGGATAGCCCATCAGACCAGTAAAATACAGTAGTTCTTGGAAGGACTGGTGAAAAACAAGAAGAGGGGATTTCTAGAGTATAGGTAAAGGTAAATAACCCCTGGACAGTTAAGTGCAGTCAAAAACGACTATGGGGTGTGGTGCTCATCGCTTTCAGGCCGAGGAAGCCAGCATTTGTCCACAGACAGCTTTCCGTGTCATGTGACTAAACCGCTTCTGGCATAATGGGACACCATGACGGAAACCAGGGCACACAGAAACGCTGTTTACCTTCCCACCACAACAGTACCTATTTATCTACTTGTACTGGCGTGATTTCAAACTGCTAGGTTGGCAGGAGCTGGGACAGAGCAATGGGAGCTCACCTCATTGCGGGGATTTGAACTGCCAACCTGATCGGCATGCCCAAGAGGCTCAGTGGTTTTGACCATAGCGCCCCTAATCCACCAATCCATCAGCATACTGTACATTTTTCCTTAGATGGGAGCCCCAACGAATATCCTAGTCCTCATTCAATAGATGCAATTAAAAATTTAAAAACCCACATCACCCCAGTGCTTTTGCTTTGTTCCAGAAAAACTGGCTCTTGTTAGTTACCCTACCACCCTGTGAAACATGAGATTTGGAGGAAAACAGGTACCATTTGGCAGCTTTAATTTATCCTATAGCCTTGCTACATCAATCTACCAGCTATTACAAATTATTAAATAAATGTATTAACTTACAACATTTTAAAGGAGGTGGTGTGGATCTTTAGAGAGATCTGCATGCACAAAGCAGACAACCATCATCTCTCAGGTGGACTGCTTTAATGAGTACCTCTATCACAGACAGCGGAAGGCACATATTTGTATTCTCCAGAGAACCAGAAACTAGCTTCAGACACACAGCAGGACCTTTGATATTCCTTCCACCACTGCCAGGCAAAGCTCCTTTATACTGCATAGCGAGGCACTTCTGAAGCTTGAGAAGCATCTAAAATAGTTAGGGAAAATAGACAACATCAATTCCCAGAGGGCACATGCAAGCTCATGGGTATACTGAAAAGAGCTTTCCGGGTTGCAGCCATGATTGGAGGCCATAGCTGTTAGAGCAGTTAAGGCTCCGGGTTAATTTTGCAAGAGCGCAGAGAATACTGACTCCGAGAGCCATGCAAATAACTCCCAGACAGATAATTATGATTCCACAATATATGATTAGCTTGTCCTGGTACGCTGCCAAGATGGTTTTGATAACTTGCCCAAGAGCATACTGCGTATAGGAAGAAATCCACGGGAAATATAAGCAGATGAATGCCTTTATCTCAGTCTTCTGTTGTTGCTAGATGACAATGTCTGGGGCAAAACAAAGTGTTTGCGCTGAAATGGTCTCTATTCAGATTTGGCAACATCTGATTTGCATTTGCTTGGCACTTGAAAAAGCCGGTGTTAAATATATATGTAATACATGCATTTAAGCTTGTTAGGTTTGTCTGGGGTCAGAACAAGGTACAATATTGCTTTGCCAAATCGAGGCATTGGTAGGACAGACTAATTTGAAACCTCTGGTTCTTAGAGTAGTAATGCCACAAAGAGTCCTATTCCACGGAACAGGAGCTAATCTAACAAAGTGACATGGATCTGAAAAGAGGCCAAGAAACATACTTATTGAAGCACTCCAGAAAATATGCTACAACCTGAAGTGTTTCAAGTTTGATGGAACAGAGCAGTGCTAGTGTGGAGACCTTACAATTTTAAAAGCTCAAGAGGACAACCACCTATGTGATGGGTGGATAATCTAAAACTAACAGCAGGGCTTATCTCTCCAGAGAATGCTGGAGGGAACTTGAAGAGGCATATATCCAAAGATGGGTGTGAGACACTGTAGAATAGGCTTCTGCAACCTCGGTCCTCCAGATGTTTTTGGCCTACAACTCCCATGATCCCTAGCTAGCAGGACCAGTGGTCAGGGATGATGGGAATTGTAGTCTCAAAACATCTGGAGGGCCGAGGTTGAGGAAGCCTGCTGAAGAAGAAAGAAAGCTCCCCCACAGAATTACTTTTTGGTTGACAATATGAGATCCCAAGAGTAATTTAGTACTGAGGGTGTACTATCAGTCCCCTCTTACCAAAGTGCTCTGGGTGATCTTGAGTTGGAAAATGAAATCAGGGATTCATCCAAAGGCATTGTAGCAGTAGGATTAGTTTGATTAGCTGCACATACACTGAATACTTGCTCTGGCCACAAGAAGCAGGCAACATTTATAGATTGACTGTTTCCTAGAACCAACCAATCGGGAGGTGACCATGGACTTAACTCTAAGCAGCACCCAGGACCTAGTAATCATTGTTTAACTGCTTGGAAACAATGAACACAGTAATAATAAAAATTAAGTTATATCTAGATGGCCTATTAACAAGCAAGTCCCATGCACGTTGACTTTATTGCAGTTGTCATGTATTAATGAACTGGGCTTTCTAGAAAAGTAATACATCAGCTTGCTAAGTTCAAAGGAGGAATTTGTGTGTGCTTTTGAGCTTCAATTTGTTTGTATGTGTGTCGTTTGTTGTTGCTGTTGTTGTTACAAAAGTGCATACAGCACCTCTCTTTTCCACTCATAGAATCCTTTCTACAGAACTGGCCCTACTGAATATTTTCCAAGACAATAATGCACACTCACACTGCAAAGTACTCATAAGCCAGGAACATCATAACTAGACACTGGAGGGACCTGTCTATAACATTAGTGTCTCATGTCAAATATAACTGATCAGTTTACATGTTGTTATTATAGACATTTATTCCATCTGTAGGTGGTAGGGAGATCTGAATCAACAGAAGCGACTTGCAGGAGGGAAAACTTGTTTGAAAGGGAGCAGGCACCAGTATCTCTTACTCTGAATGGTGTGAGGAAAATCCTGCTGGCTGTAGAAGTAAAACCCATTAGTTGCTATCACACAGCACAGCAGAACTTACTGTTCTTTTCGTCTATGCCTCCAGTGCTTAGGCAGAGTCTGCTCATCTCCAATCATGCTTCTTTGCCCCTTTGTGCTTTCATATGACTGGAGGCCAAAGACCCACAATGGCCTCTCTTTCTTTTCAGCAATCTTTTTATGGATGCATCACAACAGACTTGTTGCTCTAAAAAGCAAGTTCTATATCAAATGCAAATGCCGCTAACCTAGCCTCCCTGCTTTCTTCTTCCTTGTCCCATGAGCCCCAAACACAGAGCAAAGCTACCGTATACAAAATTGATGGTTTGAGTACTTCGATGAGGTTGAGCCAATATGGCCTTTGCTTCCTTGCATCAAAGAGGCATGCATTCCCCACCTCCCTGCTTCTCTCTGTTCTTTATTTCTGTAAGAAACATCTGCCTTCTGTAGGTGAGTCATAACATGAATCATAACAGTGGTACAGATGTAAGCATTAGTACACATAGGGAAGAAATGTCAGATACAAAGCAAAGGAGAGTGGTTAGTTATTTACAATCACCATGTGGACATGAAGGCCCCCAGCTTCTTCCTGGTCCTTTTTACTGCTATGCCGCACTGAGTGTGCCACTCAAGCTCATGGTAAAGTTCTCTCCTCTCTAAGAGCAAGCCAGTGAAGAGAGCCAGTGTGGTGTAGTGGTTAAGAGTGGTGGACTCGTAATCTGGTGAACCGGGTTCGATTCCCTGCTCCTCCACATGCAGCTGCTGGGTGACCTTGGGCTAGTCACACTTCTCTGGTCTCTCAGCCCCACTCACCTCACAGAGTGTTTGTTGTGGAGGAAGGGAAAGGAGTGTTTGTTTGTTTTTTTAATAAAATTTTTATTAGGGGTTTTTACAGAATAAAGTACAAAGACAATAAACAACCTTACTTTTATCTCAACAGAGTTTCATAACTTCTTTGGACTTCCTCACATCTCCCGCTGCCATTTTCATCATCATAGATTTTTTCCATGCAATTTATCATCTAATTTGCAAATTTTATAACCACTTATTTAAATATAATCCTCTGCAAATTAATTTCTCTTAATCTCACTTTACATCCCATTCCGATCCGATTTTGTGGTGGCCAATTATTTATGATCAAACATCCTACTTAACTTTCCACCAAATCACAATATTTTTGTAAATAAGTCTTAAATTTCCTCCAATCTTCTTCAACCCTCTCTTCTCCCAGGTCTCGAATTCTGCCAGTCATCTCAGCCAGTTGCATATAGTCCATCAGCTGCATCTGCCATTCTTCCAGAGTGGGTAGATCTTGAGTTTTCCACTTCTTGGCGATAAGTATCCTTGCTGCTGCTGTTGCGTACAAAAAGAATGTTCGATCCTTCTTTGGCACCATCTGGCCGACAATGCCCAAGAGGAAGGCCTCTGGTTTCTTAAGGAAGGTATACTTAAATACCTTTTTCAGCTCATTATATATCATTTCCCAGAAGACCTTCACCCTGGGACAAGTCCACCAGAGGTGAAAGAATGTTCCTTCATTTTCCTTACATTTCCAACATTTATTGTCTGGCACATGGCATATTTTGGCAAGTTTAACTGGGGTCATGTACCACCTATATATCATTTTCATTACATTTTCCTTCAGAGCATTACATGCCGTGAAGTTCATCCCCGTGGTCCACAACCTTTCCCAATCCTCAAACATAATATTATGCCCAATATCCTGTGCCCACTTTATCATGGCCGACTTAACCATTTCATCTTGTGTATTCCATTTCAACAGCAAGTTATACATTCTTGAGAGTACTTTAGTCCAGTGTTTCCCAACCTTGTGCCTCCAGATGTTTTTGGCCTACAACTCCCATCATCCCTAGCTAGCAAGACCAGTGGTCAGGGATGATGGGAGTTGTAGGCCAAAAACATCTGGAGGCACAAGGTTGGGAAACACTGCTTTAGTCTTAGGTTCTAACAATTCTGTTTCCAACTTCGATTTCTCCACCTGGAATCCTAACTTTTTATCCTTTTTAAAAATTTCTTGAATCTGAGCGTAATGTAACCAGTCTCGCACTTTGTCTTTCATTTTTTCCAAACTCTGCAATTTCCAATTATTGCCCTCTTTCTCTATTATTTCCCAATATTTCGGCCATTTGGCCTCCATATTGGGTCTTTTTCGGGCCTTAGCCTCCAGAGGTGATAGCCATCTTGGAGTTTTATTTTCCAATAGGTCTTTGTATTTTGTCCAGACATTAAACACTGCTTTCCTGACAATATGGTTCTTAAAGGCCTTATTGATCTTAACTTTGTCATACCATAAGTATGCATGCCAACCAAATGCATTGTTAAAACCTTCTAAATCTAACACATCAGTGTCCTCTAGAAGTAGCCAGTCTTTTAGCCAGCAGAAAGCTGCGGCTTCATAGTACAACCTTAAGTCTGGCAGGGCAAAGCCCCCTCTTTCTTTCGCATCAGTTAATATCTTAAACTTAATTCTGGGCTTTTTGCCCTGCCAGACAAATTTAGAAATATCTCTCTGCCACTTCCTGAAACACTCCGTCTTGTCCACAATTTGCAATGTTTGAAACAAAAACAACATCTTAGGCAATACATTCATCTTAATAGCAGCAATTCGGCCTAGCAAAGAAAGCTTCAATTTTGACCAACTGTCCAAGTCTCTCTTAATTTCAGACCAACATTTTTCATAATTGTCCTTAAATAGACTCAGATTTTTTGCTGTTATGTTTACCCCTAGGTACTTTACTTTTTTAACCACAGTTAGTTCTGTTTCTCTCTGAAACCGTTCTGACTCTGCATCTGTCAAGTTTTTTCCCAACACCTTAGTTTTCTGTTTATTTAGTTTGAAGCCCGCTACCCGACCAAAGTCCTGAATCAATTGTAACACTCTTTTTGTGCTAGATTCTGGCTCTTGCAATGTCAAAACAAGGTCATCTGCGAAAGCTTTAAGTTTATATTGTTTCGCTCCGATCTGAATCCCTTGCACCAACCGGTCCCCTCTAATCAAGTTCAAGAGCACCTCCAGGACAGAAATAAACAGCAAGGGGGAAATCGGGCAGCCTTGTCGTGTCCCTTTTTCAATCTTAAACTCTTCTGTAACCACATTGTTGACTATCAGTTTTGCCTTTTGTTCTGAGTAAATCGCGTCAATCCCATTTTCAAAACCCCGCCCCACTCCCATTTCTTTTAAATTCCCCTTCATAAATTTCCAAGAGATGTTATCGAAGGCCTTCTCCGCGTCTATAAAAATTAAAACTGCTTTAGTGTTAATATTTGTTTGCAAAAGTTCCAAAATGTCAATAATGTTCCTTGTATTAGCAAACAAGTGTCTTCCTGGGAGAAAGCCTGCCTGGTCTTTATGAATTATCTCATTTAAAACTCTTTTGAGTCTTCCTGCCAAAACGTCAGCAAATATTTTATAATCCACATTTAAAAGGGAAATGGGACGGTAGTTCTTAAGTTGTGTCTTTTCAGTTTCTGATTTTGGTATCAATGTGATGAAAGCTTCCTTCCACGATTCAGGCGCCTTCTTTCCCTCCATAATTTCATTGCTGACCTCCATCAGTGGTTGAATCAAATAGTCACTTAATGTCTTATAATACTTGGAGGTCAAGCCATCTGGCCCTGGAGACTTGCCCAGCTTCATATTCTGAATGGCATGTTCTATCTCTAAACGTGTTATTTTACTATTCAGGAGTGATCTATTTTCTTGTGATAGTTTTTAAAGTCCATTTTTCTCCAAAAATTTTGCAATCTCTTCCTCATTTTGTGGCCCTTGAGTGTATAATTTCTTAAAATATTTCTGGAAACATTTTCTAATTTCCACCGGGTTCTGAATATATCTTCCTTCTATTTCCAAATTTGTTACTATGTTCAACTTTTGTCTCTTCTTCAACTGCCAAGCCAGCAGTTTCCCACATTTGTTAGCCGATTCAAATGTTTTTTGTTTCATTAATTTAATCTTCCATTCTATTTCCTGATTTATCAGTTTGGAATATTGTGCCTGATGAAGTTTAATTTCTCTCAAGATCGGCTGTGACTTCGGGTTTACTCTTAGTTTCTTCTCTAACTCTTTAATTTTCCCCAAAATCTTATCCTTTTTCTCATTTTGTAGTCTTTTCTTTATGGCGTTCTGTTGTATCAAGAACCCTCTCATCACAGCTTTGCTTGCGTCCCAGATTGTTCTTTTTTCCACAGCAGTGTTCAAATTTATCTCAAAGTAGTCCTTTATTGTTTTTTTGGCCTTCTTAATAATCTCCTGATCTCTAAACAAGTTGTCATTCATCTTCCATCTAAAGGAGCCGGTTGGTAATGATGTCATGTCCATTTTCAACGCATTATGATCGGAGCAGGTCTTTGGGCAGATTTCCACTTTCTTCACCTTAGGAGCCAGACCTCTAGAAATCCATATTTGGTCAATTCTTGTCCAAGTCAGTTGGGCTTCAGAGAAAAATGTTCCTTCTTTCCCCAAGGGGTTCTTTGTCCTCCATATATCAATCCAGTCCATGTTGTCTGTCATTTCGAAAAAGGTCTTTGGTAGTCTGCCATCTTTAGTAACCTTTTGGCTTTGTGACCTATCCATGTTCGTTGAAACGATCCCATTCATATCTCCCATCATGATGATGTTATCATAGTCCAGATAATCCAGCATAATCTCATGCAACTTCTTGTAGAATTCTGATTTCCCTTCATTTGGAGCGTAGATTCCTAATATCAAAATTTTCTCTCCTTGGTGCTGTATTTCAATTGCCAAAATTCTTCCATGTTCATCTTTGAATAGAAATTTTGGTGAGAGGCTCTCCTTTGCATATATCACCACTCCTCTCTTCTTAACTGAATCCGAAGATATAAATTCTTGGCCTAACCTTTTATTTACCAATATTTTTCTGTGGAGCCTAATCACATGTGTTTCTTGTAGACAAGTAATGTCTAGTTGCTCCTTTTTTAATATGTGAAAGATTTTCTTCCTTTTTTCCGGGCTGTTACAGCCATTTATGTTCCAGCTTAAAAGTTGCAGAGACATCCTGGATGGATCTGTTTAGTTTCCTTGGGATGGTGTTTTGTTCTGTGAGTCTTCAGGGTTCTGAGGTACAGGTACCTGTGGTGGTTCAGGCCCTGAGGGTAGTTCAAGTTATTTACAATCACCATGTGGACATGAAGGCCCCCAGCTTCTTCCTGGTCCTTTTTACTGCTATGCCGCACTGAGTGTGCCACTCAAGCTCATGGTAAAGTTCTCTCCTCTCTAAGAGCAAGCCAGTGAAGAGAGCCAGTGTGGTGTAGTGGTTAAGAGTGGTGGACTCGTAATCTGGTGAACCGGGTTCGATTCCCTGCTCCTCCACATGCAGCTGCTGGGTGACCTTGGGCTAGTCACACTTCTCTGGTCTCTCAGCCCCACTCACCTCACAGAGTGTTTGTTGTGGAGGAAGGGAAAGGAGTGTTTGTTGTGGGGGAGGAAGGGAAAGGAGAATGTTAGCCACTTTGAGACTCCTCTGGGTAGTGATAAAGCGGGATATCAAATCCAAACTACTACTCTACAAGCTGTAGCCATGAACTTACCTTGGCTCATCTGCTACCATCCACAGTCTAAAGTATGCCAAATTACTAGAGAGACCTAAAAATACATCAGTTTTACTTCTTCAAAACGGGGGCCTCTCCCAATAAAGTCCTATGCACGCCTATTCGGAAGTCTGCCCCAGTGAGTACAGTGGATTTGCTCGCATGTAAGTGTATGGGACGCGGGTGGCGCTGTGGTCTAAACCACTGAGTCTAGGGCTTGCTGATCGGAAGGTCGGCGGTTCGAATCCCTGTAACGGGATAAGCTCCCGTATCTCGGGCCCATCTGCCAACCTAGCAGTTCGAAAGCACCCCCAAAAGTGCAAGAAGATAAATAGGTACCGCTCCGGCGGGAAGGTAAACGGCATTTCTGGGCGCTGCTCTGGTTTCGCCGGAAGCTGCTTAGTCCTGCTGGCCACATGACCCGGAAAAAACTGTCTGCGGACAAACGTCAGCTCTCTCGGCCAGTAAAGCGAGATGAGCGCCACAACCCCAGAGTCGTATGCGACTGGACTTAACTGTCAGGGGTCATTTACCTTTACCTTTAAGTGTACAGAGGATTGCACCTTTGGTGTAGGGTTGTGATCTGTCAGCTTTGGTATCTCCAGCTTTTCCTTTTTCCAATCTTAAACTCAGTTTTCTACATTTCCACATCAGCTTGTAATTCAAACAAACAAACAAAAACAAACAAACAAACAAACAACAAACATCATCATGCATATTAATCTGCATTTTGGTGGAAATTTCTCTTAATATATGCAGCTTTGCCCAATAATACATTTTTTGCAAGTATAATGTATTTTTCTACACTGTTTTCAAATGTACTTTTTAATGCACAATTTACCCTAGCATACAAATTTTTGTACACATTAATTGGCTGGAGAACTGCATTGCAGAATTCACAGACATATGAATTTTGAAGTACTACTGAGTTTTGATCCATGCATTGTTTCAAAAAGTGCTTTTAAATACAAACTGAACAAAATTTCTACCCCATCCCTACCTTGATGTTCTTCAAAAGGGTGTCAAGATTTCTAGTCATTAGTCAAAAAAAGAGGATTGTTTAACAAACAACTGACAACCCAGAACAAGTGTCAAATCACAAAAGCGTGAAAATGTTTAATATGCAATAAAATATCATTTCTCTCAGGCCATTTGGAGCAAAAAAATATCTTTTTGGGAGGTTGTGCTGAAATGGAAGATTTATAAAGAATATAAATGATAAAAGCAATATAAATGTGATTAATTGAAGTCAAATCCTATGTAATGTTAAAATCTAATCTGGGTAAATGACTCTGTCTCTCTATATGTGTGTCTGTGTGTGTGTGCACGGCCATCTGTAGAAGAAATAACATGTTATAATTTGCAAATTGTCATACTGTAATAATTGCCACCAGCAGTTACAACTATCCATTGTAGACATCTTGTATAATAATAAATAGCACTATGCCATGGGGACCAAATGCCCTGATTTCATAAAACCAGATCTGCTCCAATACACTAAAATTTCCCTTTAATAGAACACTGCTACTTGGATCGATAAAACTTTCTTTGACACTAGAGGTTCAGACAAATCTAGGATAAAGTGATTTAAACTGGGTTTGAAGCCTGACTCACATCTGATGTTCTTTCTTCATAGGTTACGGGAGAAACTTACTCATGCCTCAGAGATCATTCCTATAATAACTCTCACTGCCTAGGTACTCTCTTGATGAATTCCTAGTTTCAGATCCAACCAATCCGAATAAAGAAGTCAGTTCCAGGTCATTCTTAAATATACATCCTCTGGGAACTAGTGACTGCAATTTGAGATTCCTTACGTCTCTTTAAGGCATATTGAGAGATTGCTTACCTGTTATACATCCAGTAGATTGATGCAGTCTGTGAGAAGGTTTCTTCTGTGAGACCCAAAAATTCCACAAGCCACAGTAACTCAGAGCCGAGCTTTTAGTGTGGCTGCCCCTGTTCTGTAGAATAGCATTCCTGTGGAGATGACAGGCATCCATTATCTGTACTTCCTAGAAACAGCTGAGGACATTTTTGCTCCATCTGTCTAGCTGAATAGATAGGTCTTTGCCCTGAGCATATGTTATGGTTTTAGTTTTGTTTTAAAGGCATCTGCTAGGTTTTGTGTATTTTTAAAGCTGCTTTTATTGGTATTTTGCTTTTAGACAATTGTATAGAAAGCAATTAATAAATTAATGGCGCTGACGATGATAATGAAGAGCTTAGGATGTGGTGAATGGTTCTATCCACAACCTGAATAATAAAATCTTAGGCAACAAGAATTTTCCAAACGGTTCTTTAAGTAAAGGCATGCCATCTTCTACTTTTAATTACTGATTTTACTCTGGCTGCAGATCACTTTCTTTAAGCTTTTCGCCCATTGGTCTTGACCATTGCTGAAACAAAGCTTATTGCTGCTGCACCTGACAGTGTGTCGTCTACTATGTCAACCCACAACTTAACAAAAATCCTCAAGATCATAAGTCTTACTGTCTGCAGCGTTGCTGGAGAAATGCCTTCAAAGGCACGACGTACCTGATAATACAGTGGTACCTCGGGTTACAGACACTTCAGGTTACAGACGCTTCAGGTTATAGACTCCGCTAACTCAGAAATATTACCTCGGGTTAAGAACTTTGCTTCAGGATGAGAACAGAAATTGTGCTCCGGCGGCAGCGGGAGGCCCCATTAGCTAAAGTGGTGCTTCAGGTTAAGAACAGTTTCAGGTTAAGAACAGACCTCTGGAACGAATTAAGTTCTTAACCCGAGGTACCGCTGTATTCCAGAAGCCAAAGAAAAATGCTATTATCTGTTTTAACGACTGGCTGATGCGATGAGTGGTAATTCTTGTCTCCTCAAAAATAGCTCTCAGGGCAAAATCCAGATGTTTCATCCCATTTAATGTGTCCTGTTTCCTTCCCCTTTTCTACTTCACAGCCATGGTGGGTGGGGGCAGAGATCACAGTGGCATTAAAAGAGCTCTGCTGGATCAGGGCCAACCTAGCTGAGCATCTTGTTGTCACAGCAGCCAAGGAGATGCCTGTGGAACTGAGCACCACAACACACTCCCCACTTGTGTTCCCTAGCAACTTGCATTCAGGTTTTTATTGGTGGCGGGGCAGCGTCTTCCTGGCCTTAAGAGGAACTGAAGGGATGGTTTTATTTGGGACTGTGGTGGGAGGAAAGGGTTAACCCTGTTGCCATGCACCATACCTGTTATTGAGGAGAAACTTGACATGTTAAATGCAGACATTCAGCCATCACTTCTGGTTTGGATCTCATCCTTCAATTGTAAACACATTCCCCAAGTGCCACTGAACTTGAT
Source organism: Podarcis gaigeae (assembly GCF_964106915.1). NCBI lineage: Eukaryota > Metazoa > Chordata > Lepidosauria > Squamata > Lacertidae > Podarcis > Podarcis gaigeae. The sequence continues at coordinate 79,397,055 of NC_139683.1, read as the reverse complement.
GGGACTATAAAGTAAAGATACCTAGGGCTACATAATTAGAGAGGACTTTCAACAGCAGCACCTCTTCAGGGACACTTTTCCTGTGAGTGCTGTGGGAAGTATTAAATGCAACACACACACACACGCACTGAGATGTGGCATGGAGCTGTGTTGCTCTCAGAGGCCCTTCCTGCTTTTGAAAAGACAAATATTACTATGCATCAGCCAAGCTCTAAATTGGCAATAGCTTTTTCTCCGGGTTCTGAAATGTTACTAGGTACATGTCAGGGGTCTGCTTCTGAAGCAAATTCCCAGGTGGGAGATAAATCCCTTCGCAAATTTTGAGTAGCATATAAAAACAGCATCTGAGGGTTGGCATTGAAAGTTGGTGCACGTATAGACCAGACAACAACCTGATGACTAGGAAATGGGAAAATTCCTACATATGAAAGCATATTATTTCCCCCAAAGAATTCTGGGAACTGTAGCTTAACCCTCACAGAGGGTTACAGTGCACAGCACATTATAAATTATGGTTCCCAGGATTCTTGGGGGCAAGGGAGATAAAGTGCTTTCAGGGAGCTTTAAATACATGGTGTGTACACAGCCCCTCCCAATATCTCTATGAAACAATGGTTTGGAATAATTCCTCCCTCCCCCCATGGTTAAACTACTTTGAAGATGCCTGGAAAGTCGACTTATATCCCGGCCTCATCTCTGAGATCGTCTGGAAGGGCGCTGTTAGTTGTCTCCTGTGTTGTTGTTGTTGTTTAGTTGTTTAGTCGTGTCCGACTCTTCGTGACGCCATGGACCAGAGCACGCCAGGCACTCCTGTCTTCCACTGCCTCCTGCAGTTTGGTCAAACTCATGCTGGTAGCTTCGAGAACACTGTCCAACCATTTCGTCCTCTTCCATCCCCTTCTCCTGGTGCCCTCCATCTTTCCCAACATCAGGATTTCTTCCAGGGAGTCTTCTCTTCTCAGGAGGTGGCCAAAGTATTGGAGCCTCAGCTTCAGGATCTGTCCTTCCAGTGAGCACTCAGGGCTGATTTCCTTCAGAATGGAGAGGTATACAGTCGTACCTCTGCTGACGTATCCCTCTGGATATGTAAACTTTGGGTTGCGAACACGGCAAACCTGGAAGTGTATAAATTGTGGAAAAACCAGTACAAGGAAGGAAACAGAAGCAAAAAGAAAGAAAGTATAGCTGCTGGTAAATAGAATTATATTTCGAAGGGATTTGCCACCTATGTGACTGCGTGTTGTCATATATTTAATGGAGGTAAGATCAGGAGGCATGCAAGATTGATTGACAGATTAGACAGAGGTACAGAACACACAATAAAATAATTTCGGAAATTTCATTTTAGTGCTGAATCAGTCTGACGTGTCCATTATCAAGAAATGGGAAGCCAATTTTTAACTTCTTGTTGTTCAGTCTTTTTGTGAACAATCCAATCACAGATGGTTCTTGGAATATTTTAAGCCAAATGTCTTCATGACTCACCGGGATAGATGCTTTTCCAAGGTACTTTACAAACAGATTTTATCTAGATTACAGCAGTGATTGGCAAAGCACTATAATGGTTGGATTTGGCTGGTAGATTATTTCAGCTCCCTCTGTTTGGAATCTCAGCGAAACGTCTTGATGAATAGCAGAGCTGGAGGCAATAGCAATAAAGAGCATAGTACATGAAAGAATAATGCCAAGGCAGTTTGATTAGATCTGCGATTTGCAGGATAGTTTTGGCAAAAGCACTGAAATCATAAAAATAAGAGGACCGCCGGCCTTTGGAATTTATACAATACGTGGCTGTGTTTCTTTTCATATTCGCCAGACAAATAACGATGCCTCTGATTTCATCTTGGGCAGATGTGCCCTTCCTTGCAAATTTGTCCTGCAGCTGTTCAGTAAAAGTAGATATCAGATGGGCATCTCTCTCTCTCCAACTTGAAACCTTGAGTCATATTAAGAGGTTCTTATAGGACTGCCAAAATCAGTTGGTGATGGACACATCTGTGAATTTGGTACAGTAAGGAATAAACTATAATGATGAATGTGTGAACTAATGTTCTCTGTGAACATAGGGAACATAAGAAGTTGTCAGACCACTGGCCCATCTAGCTCTTAAAATGTTTCTCAATACGCAGGGCCAGGAAAACAGTCCACCTGATACATTGTCCTTGCAGCCAGAGTGGACAGTACTTGCTAGCAGAAAGGGTAATGGTCTGATTAAGTATAAGGCATCTTTCTACCTAGCGTTTGGAGAGTACCTAGTGAACAGGGGCAACCTCTGCTTTCATGGGATTTGTGTACATAATGGTGTCTTGATGGGTGCAGCTGGACTAGAGAAGAATAATCTAATTTTTCTCTGTTGCCTTTATTTAAATTGGAATTAGCAGCATTTAGCAGAACCCTCAAAATACATGAAACTCTATACACACCTATGTACAAAATACATAAAACATCACACACATTTGTTGAGCTCATTGAGGCTTACTGATGATTAAACTATAGAAAACAAGTATACTGCCTGTGCTGTTTCTTTACTGGCAATTATTTAAAATTGAACCCATGGTCTGGGTTCTTTCCTTTTCCCTTTTTATTTTACATTCATGGCCAAGCCCAACCCACCTTGCTACTGTAACTCTGCAGTTGCATCAGATTCCACAGGTGAGAGGAAGTGGATTATTCCACAAATGTTTAAATAAAGAAAAACAAACATGCATTTTCTCCTAGTCTATTCAAATTAATCCAGTTGCATCCTACCAGGACTTTTTTTTCCAGCTGGAACTCACTGGAGCTCAGTTCTGGCATATTTCAGGGAGGTGTTCATGGTGAGTTCCAGCACCTCTTTTTCTAGAAAAACAGCACTGTATGCAACCATATTTTAACAACAACTTAGGTTGCCTTTTAGCTAGTTAGCTAAATATTTTCAAGCCTCATTGATGTTGATGGGAAGGAGTTAAAGATTTGCTTAACAGTGAAACCATAAACAACATACATATTTCTACCCCCAAATAAGCCCAAATTCAGTAGGACTTTCTCCAGCTTAGCGTGTAGCCTTAAGTCTTCCATTGAAAACAAAGTTTTACTAAGAATAGACCTAGGGAAATTAATAAGCTCTGAGTAGGACTAATGATGAATACAATCCCAAGTGTGTAATTCTGCCCTTTGGCTATTTTCTTATAGGCAGGTATCTGCCAATCACCACAACAATTAAAAAATATGACTGGTTATTTTGTGAGGGAAACCACAGCTTCCTTTCATTTATGTTGTGTCTGCATTAGTATGGAATTAGCTATATTGTCCTGGTGTCAAAACTGTGGAAGTTTACCATATATTTGGGAATAAGAGAACTGTTGTATCTCAGTAAGAAAATGGGGGGGGGGGATGACGACCATCAATTATTTTCTCTGACATGTAACTATTAGCTATTAACTCCATGGATTTTTATTTTGAAAAAAGCTCATAGTTTCCTTCCTTTTGAGTTAGCTGGTTTCCTCTTGTTTTCTCTTCAAACTTCAGAGTCAAGCTTCTCCACAGTATTTGCTCAGGTTTTCGCCCTCATGGAAGGATTTCCATCTTCATATTAGCAATAGGTTTTGTATATCTAATATGGAAGCTCCAATGTTTTCTTTGTACACCATCGGCTAAAACATTAATTTCTCCTTAGATCCTTCCTCAGTGAAGCTGATACCATGATATCATTCTTGGTTACTTCATTTTTTTTACAGTGTGAGCAGCAGCTTGTGTGAAGAAAAACACCATAATCTAGATGCCTTTGGAAAATAAAAATGTTTCCTTGTGGACGATGGATTTTCAATTTGGGCAATTGCGTTTACCATCTTTCCATGCCCTTTTTTCGGTCTGGTCGCGGTTAACCAGGGCTTTGAAAACAAGAGGCTCAGCAGGTATTTTCTGAAATCCAAACAGCAAATATTGGGGGCAGATATTTTTTATTTTAGAATGGCACAATCTGTTAAAACTTAAAAAAATATACCTTTTTTGGGAGGGGCGGGGAGTCTGAATGGCTCCATAAGGTGGGGTATTATATGTGCTGCCAAAAAATACCTGACAAAAAGAAATAGAGAAGGGTCTTGCTGGACAAATTTGATGGCACCTGATATTCATTTCTGATCTGCTTCAATTAAGAGAGGTACATCTGTTTTCTCTCTCTCTCTCTCTCTCTCTCTCTCACACACACACACACACACCACACACACACAAACACACACACACACACACACACACACACACACACACACAAAGGTATATGTTCAGCATTTCCAGCCCTCTCCAGTGCTGGGGTTGACAAGGCTGGAAAGACATCTCTGCCTTCTCCTTAGAGCAGAGCAGGCAGAGGGATTGTATTGCTCATTCTCGGCACTATGCACCACAGCGCTAAGACCAGAGATGAGAGTAAGAGACAGCATTTCTCCCACTTCCACTCCAGTGCTGTGGTGGGGAGTGAGAGGAAAGGCTGCCATTTACTCCTAAAGAGTAAGCAGAAAGCTTATCACCAATCCTAGCACTGTCATGCTTAGTCCTAACAATTGGGATGAGAGATCCCTTGCCACCTTTTGCTCCCAAAGAGCAGACAGAGGGGTTATCTTTGATTTTAGTGCTGTGGTGCTTAGTGTAAAGACTGGAGATAAGAGATCCCTCTGCCTGCACTTTAAGGATTATCTCCAACCTAATTACTAGATTCTAATATTAGAACACAGTAGATGAACCAATTGAGCAATTATTCATGATAAGGTGGCTAATGGTAAAGGCCATATACTGTATTTTTCCATGTATAAGACTGTGGGTTTTTTTTACAAAAAAATTAGGTTTAAAATTGGGGCTCATCTTATACACAGGTAGTGCTGAGGGGTGTTTTCTTAATTTGGAGTCCCCAAAAAAAGGGGGCATATTATACATGGGGGTGTCTTATATACGGGAAAATGTGTGTGTGTGTGTGTGTGTGTGTGTGTGTGTGTGTATGTGTATAATTACATGAGATTATTGGCAGGTAGGCAAGACTCCCCAGACAGGCCTGGTTCGCCAGATTGAGGGACAGTGTGGGCCAGAGACTCCACACTGCAAAACTAAACTTGTACAATAAAGTTGATCTGAATTTCTATCTAGGCTTAAACAGCTATTATTCCTTACTTGTTGAAATTAAGATTTAAATATGCCTAATGGAGGACCTTAAAACATTGCTGAGAATCTCCTTCCCAAGCTGTTTCCTTACCAGACTGAAACCTGAAATGGCAGCTTTGGAAAAAGGCGAGGGGAAATGCGCCTGGTGGGGTCTTCATTCGTGAGCTGAACTTCCTCTATTCTTAAGCAGGTTTGTTCAGATATTAATTAAAGTGTTTTGTCTCAAGGTAAATTGATTTAGGTATGCAGCCATAGTGTGGAAGATGATGGATTTGTTGAGTGCAGGGAGTTGGCCAGAAATAAAGGTGCTCTTGAAGGATAAGACCATTCATGTTTAATCCTAACTTCATGAATTGGGATTTAAGAATAATGAAATTAGGAGTTCTGTGAAGTAGAAAGCCGGTCAGCAGAACCATATGCATACATACTCAGAAGTAAGTCCCACTGAATTGTCGAGGGCTGATTTCTTTTCCTGTGATAAAAAGCCTTCTGTTTCGACCGCCAAACCTTTCAGGGGAGTATTTGCAACCGTTTGGCACCATTTTTGAGTGAATTGCCAAAAGTCAGATTTTTTATGAAATTGTGATCCCGAGGCTTAGGGATATTTTCAAAAAAATCTTTTTCTGCCGGTTAAGTTGTTAAGGGCTAATTTCCTGTCCGCTGATAAAAACCTTCTGTTTTGATCGCCAAACCTTTCAGGGGCGCATCTGCAACCGTTTGGCACCATTTTTGAGTGAATTGCCGAAAGTCAGAGTTTTAATGAAATTGTGACCCCGGGGCTTAGGGATTTTTTCAAAAGAATATTTTTCTGCCGGTTAAGTTGTCGAGGGCTGATTTCTTGTTCTGTGATGAAAATTCTACTGTTTCGACCGCCAAACCTTTCAGGGGAGCATTTGCAACCATTTGGCACCATTTTTGAGTGAATTGCCGAAAGTCAGATTTTTGAATAAATTGTGATCCCGGGGCTTCGGGATTTTTTCAAAAAAATATTTTTCTGCCGGTTAAGTTGTCGAGGGCTGATTTCTTTTCCTGTGATAAAAAGGCTTCTGTTTCGACCGCCAAACCTTTCAGTGAAGCATTTGCAACCGTTTGGCTTCGGGATTTTTTCAAAAAAAATATTTTTCTGCCGGTTAAGTTGTCGAGGGCTGATTTATTTTCCTGTGATGAAAAGCCTTCTCTTTCGACCACCAAACCTTTCAGAGGAGTATTTGCAACCGTTTGGCACCATTTTTGAGTCAATTGGATAACGTCAGATTTTTGATGAAATTGTGACCCCGGGGCTTAGGGAATTTTTCAAAAAAATATTTTTCTGCCGGTTAAGTTGTCAACGGCTGATTTCTTGTCCTGTGATAAAAAGCCTTCTCTTTCGACTGCCAAACCTTTCAGAGGAGCATTTGGAACCGTTTGGCACCATTTTTGATTCAATTGGAGAACGTCAGAATTTTGATGAAATTGTGACCCCGGGGCTTAGGGATTTTTTCAAAAAAATCTTTTTCTGCCGGTTAAGTTGTCGAGGGCTGATTTCTTGTCCTGTGATAAAAAGCCTTCTGTTTCGACCGCCAAACCTTTCAGGGGAGCATTTGTAACCGTTTGGCACCATTTTTGAGTGAATTGCCGAAAGTCAGATTTTTGATGAAATTGTGACCCCGGAGCTTAGGGATTTTTTCAAAAAAATTTTTTTCTGCCGGTTAAGTTGTCGAAGGATTATTTCTTTTCCTGTGATAAAAAGCCTCCTGTTTCGAGTGCCAAACCTTTCAGGGGAGCATTTGGAACCGTTTGGCAGCATTTCTGAGTCAATTGCCGAAAGTCAGATTTTTGATGAAATTGTGACCCCGGGGCTTAGGGATTTTTTCAAAGAAATATTTTTCTGCCGGTTAAGTTGTCGAGGGCTGATTTCTTTTCCTGTGATGAAAAGCCTCCTGTTTCGACTGCCAAACCTTTCAGGGGAGCATTTGCAACCGCTTGGCACCATTTCTGAGTCAATTGCCGAAATTCAGATTTTTGAAGAAATTGTGACCCCGGGGCTTCGGGATTTTTTCAAAAAAATATTTTTCTGCCTGTTAAGTTGTCAAAGGCTGATTTATTTTTCTGTGATAAAAAGCCTTTTGTTTCGACCGCCAAACCTTTCAGGGGAGCATTTGCAACCGTTTGGCACCATTTTTGAGTCAATTGGAGAACGTCAGAGTTTTGATGAAATTGTGACCCCGGGGCTTAGGGATTTTTTCAAAAAAATATTTTTCTGCCGGTTAACTTGTCGAGGGCTGATTTATTTTCCTGTGATGAAAAGCCTTCTCTTTCGACCGCCAAACCTTTCAGAGGAGCATTTGCAACCGTTTGGCACCATTTTTGAGTGAATTGCCGAAAGTCAGAGTTTTGATGAAATTGTGACCCTGGGGCTTAGGGAGTTTTTCAAAAAAATATTTTTCTACCGGTTAAGTTGTCGAGGGCTGATTTCTTTTCCTGTGATAAAAAGCCTTCTGTTTCGACCGCCAAACCTTTCAGGGGAGCATTTGGAACCGTTTGGCACCATTTCTGAGTCAATTGCCGAACGTCAGAGTTTTGATGAAATTGTGACCCCGGGGCTTAGGGATTTTTTCAAAAAAATATTTTTCTGCCGGTTAAGTTGTCGAGGGCTGATTTCTTTTCCTGTGATGAAAAGCCTTCTCTTTCGACCACCAAACCTTTCAGGGGAGCATTTGGAACCGTTTGGCACCATTTCTGAGTCAATTGCCAAAAGTCAGATTTTTGATGAAATTGTGACCCCGGGGCTTAGGGATTTTTTCAAAGAAATATTTTTCTGCCGGTTAAGTTGTCAAGGGCTGATTTCTTGTCCTGTGATAAAAAGCCTCCTGTTTCGACCGCCAAACCTTTCAGGGGAGCATTTGCAACATTTTAGCACCATTTTTCATTCAATTGGAGAACGTCAGAGTTTTGATGAAATTTTGACCCCGGGGCTTAGGGATTTTTTCAAAAAAATATTTTTCTGCCGGTTAAGTTCTCGAAGGCTCATTTATTTTTCTGTGATAAAAAGCCTTCTGTTTCGACCAGCAAACCTTTCAGGGGAGCATTTGCAACCGTTTGGCACCAGTTTTGAGTCAATTGCAGAAAGTCAGATTTTTGATGAAATTGTGACGCCAGGGATAAGGGATTTTTTCAAAAAAATATTTTTCTGCCGCTTAACTTGTCGAGGGCTGATTTCTTGTCCTGTGATGAAAAGTCTACTGTTTCGACCGCCAAACCTTTCAGGGGAACATTTGGAACCGTTTGGCACCATTTTTGAATCAATTGCCGAAAGTCAGAGTTTTGATGAAATTTTGACCCCGGGGCTTAGGGATTTTTTCAAAAAAATATTTTTCTGCCGGTTAACTTGTCGAGGGCTGATTTATTTTCCTGTGATGAAAAGCCTTCTCTTTCGACCGCCAAACCTTTCAGAGGAGCATTTGCAACCGTTTGGCACCATTTTTGAGTGAATTGCCAAAAGTCAGAGTTTTGATGAAATTGTGACCCCGGGGCTTAGGGATTTTTTTAAAAGAATCTTTTTCTGCCGGTTAAGTTGTCGAGGGCTGATTTCTTTTCCTGTGATAAAAAGCCTTCTGTTTCGACCGCCAAACCTTTCAGGGGAGCATTTGGAACCGTTTGGCACCATTTCTGAGTCAATTGCCGAACGTCAGAGTTTTGATGAAATTGTGACCCCGGGGCTTAGGGATTTTTTCAAAAAAATATTTTTCTGCCGGTTAAGTTGTCGAGGGCTGATTTCTTTTCCTGTGATGAAAAGCCTTCTCTTTCGACCACCAAACCTTTCAGGGGAGCATTTGGAACCGTTTGGCACCATTTCTGAGTCAATTGCCAAAAGTCAGATTTTTGATGAAATTGTGACCCCGGGGCTTAGGGATTTTTTCAAAGAAATATTTTTCTGCCGGTTAAGTTGTCAAGGGCTGATTTCTTGTCCTGTGATAAAAAGCCTCCTGTTTCGACCGCCAAACCTTTCAGGGGAGCATTTGCAACATTTTAGCACCATTTTTCATTCAATTGGAGAACGTCAGAGTTTTGATGAAATTTTGACCCCGGGGCTTAGGGATTTTTTCAAAAAAATATTTTTCTGCCGGTTAAGTTCTCGAAGGCTCATTTATTTTTCTGTGATAAAAAGCCTTCTGTTTCGACCAGCAAACCTTTCAGGGGAGCATTTGCAACCGTTTGGCACCAGTTTTGAGTCAATTGCAGAAAGTCAGATTTTTGATGAAATTGTGACGCCAGGGATAAGGGATTTTTTCAAAAAAATATTTTTCTGCCGCTTAACTTGTCGAGGGCTGATTTCTTGTCCTGTGATGAAAAGTCTACTGTTTCGACCGCCAAACCTTTCAGGGGAACATTTGGAACCGTTTGGCACCATTTTTGAATCAATTGCCGAAAGTCAGAGTTTTGATGAAATTTTGACCCCGGGGCTTAGGGATTTTTTCAAAAAAATATTTTTCTGCCGGTTAACTTGTCGAGGGCTGATTTATTTTCCTGTGATGAAAAGCCTTCTCTTTCGACCGCCAAACCTTTCAGAGGAGCATTTGCAACCGTTTGGCACCATTTTTGAGTGAATTGCCAAAAGTCAGAGTTTTGATGAAATTGTGACCCCGGGGCTTAGGGATTTTTTTAAAAGAATCTTTTTCTGCCGGTTAAGTTGTCGAGGGCTGATTTCTTTTCCTGTGATAAAAAGCCTTCTGTTTCGACCGCCAAACCTTTCAGCGGAGCATTTGGAACCGTTTGGCACCATTTCTGAGTCAATTGCCGAAAGTCAGAGTTTTGATGAAATTGTGACCCCAGGGCTTAGGGATTTTTTCAAAAAAATATTTTTCTGCCGGTTAAGTTGTCGAGGGCTGATTTATTTTCCTGTGATGAAAAGCCTTCTTTTTCGACCACCAAAGCTTTCAGGGGAGCATTTGCAACCGTTTGGCACCATTTCTGAGTCAATTGCTGAAATTCAGATTTTTGATTAAATTCTGAACCCGGCGCTTAGGGATTTTTTCAAAAAAATCTTTTTCTGCCGGTTAATTTGTCGAGGGCTGATTTCTTTTCCTGTGATAAAAAGCCTTCTGTTTCGACCGCCAAACCTTTCAGGGGAGCATTTGCAACCGTTTGGCACCATTTCTGAGTCTATTGCCGAAAGTCAGAGTTTTGATGAAATTGTGACCCCGGGGCTTAGGGATTTTTTCAAAAAAATATTTTTCTGCCGGTTAAGTTGTCGAGGGCTGATTTCTTTTCCTGTGATGGAAAGCCTTATCTTTCGACCCCAAACCTTTCAGGGGAGCATTTGGAACTGTTTGGCACCATTTTTGAATCAATTGCCGAAAGTCAGATTTTTGATGAAATTGTGACCCCGGGGCTTAGGGAATTTTTCAAAAAAATATTTTTCTGCCGGTTAAGTTGTCGAGGGGTGATTTCTTTTCCTGTGATGAAAAGCCTTCTCTTTCGACCACCAAACCTTTCAGGGGAGCATTTGCAACCGTTTGGCACCATTTTTGAGTGAATTGCCAAAAGTCAGAGTTTTGATGAAATTATGACCCCGGGGCTTAGGGATTTTTTCAAAAAAATATTTTTGTGCCGGTTAAGTTGTCGAGGGCTGATTTCTTGTCCTGTGATAAAAAGCCTTATGTTTCGACCGCCAAACCTTTCAGGGGAGCATTTGCAACCGTTTGGCACCATTTCTGAGTCAATTGCCAAAAGTCAGATTTTTGATGAAATTGTGACCCTGGGGCTTAGGGATTTTTTCAAAAAAATATTTTTCTGCCGGTTAAGTTGTCGAGGGCTGATTTCTTTTCCTGTGATGAAAAGCCTTCTCTTTCGACCACCAAACCTTTCAGGGGAGCATTTGCAACCGTTTGGAACCATTTCTGAGTCAATTGCCGAAAGTCAGATTTTTGATGAAATTGTGACCCCGGGGCTTAGGGAATTTTTCAAAAAAATATTTTTCTGCCGGTTATGTTGTCGAGGGGTGATTTCTTTTCCTGTGATGAAAAGCCTTCTCTTTCGACCACCAAACCTTTCAGGGGAGCATTTGGAACCGTTTGGCACCATTTCTGAGTCAATTGGAGAACGTCAGAGTTTTGATGAAATTGTGACCCTGGCGCTTAGGGATTTTTTCAAAAAAATATTTTTCTGCCGGTTAAGTTGTCGAGGGCTGATTTCTTTTCCTGTGATAAAAAGCCTTCTGTTTCGACCGCCAAACCTTTCAGGGGAGCATTTGGAACCGTTTGGCACCATTTCTGAGTCAATTGGAGAACGTCAGAGTTTTGATGAAATTGTGACCCCGGGGCTTAGGGATTTTTTCAAAAAAATATTTTTCTGCCGGTTAAGTTGTCGAGGGCTGATTTCTTTTCCTGTGATGGAAAGCCTTATCTTTCGACCACCAAACCTTTCAGGGGAGCATTTGGAACTGTTTGGCACCATTTTTGAATCAATTGCCGAAAGTCAGATTTTTGATGAAATTGTGACCCCGGGGCTTAGGGAATTTTTCAAAAAAATATTTTTCTGCCGGTTAAGTTGTCGAGGGGTGATTTCTTTTCCTGTGATGAAAAGCCTTCTCTTTCGACCACCAAACCTTTCAGGGGAGCATTTGGAACCGTTTGGCACCATTTCTGAGTCAATTGGAGAACGTCAGAGTTTTGATGAAATTGTGACCCTGGCGCTTAGGGATTTTTTCAAAAAAATATTTTTCTGCCGGTTAATTTGTCGAGGGCTGATTTATTTTCCCGTGATGAAAAGCCTTGTCTTTCGACCGCCAAACCTTTCAGAGGAGCATTTGCAACCGTTTGGCACCATTTTTGAGTGAATTGCCAAAAGTCAGAGTTTTGATGAAATTATGACCCCGGGGCTTAGGGATTTTTTCAAAAAAATATTTTTGTGCCGGTTAAGTTGTCGAGGGCTGATTTCTTGTCCTGTGATAAAAAGCCTTCTCTTTCGACCGCCAAACCTTTCAGGGGAGCATTTGGAACTGTTTGGCACCATTTCTGAGTCAATTGCCAAAAGTCAGATTTTAGATGAAATTGTGACCCCGGGGCTTAGGGAATTTTTCAAAAAAATATTTTTCTGCCGGTTAAGTTGTCGAGGGGTGATTTCTTTTCCTGTGATGAAAAGCCTTCTCTTTCGACCACCAAACCTTTCAGGGGAGCATTTGGAACCGTTTGGCACCATTTCTGAGTCAATTGGAGAACGTCAGAGTTTTGATGAAATTGTGACCCTGGCGCTTAGGGATTTTTTCAAAAAAATATTTTTCTGCCGGTTAATTTGTCGAGGGCTGATTTATTTTCCCGTGATGAAAAGCCTTGTCTTTCGACCGCCAAACCTTTCAGAGGAGCATTTGCAACCGTTTGGCACCATTTTTGAGTGAATTGCCAAAAGTCAGAGTTTTGATGAAATTATGACCCCGGGGCTTAGGGATTTTTTCAAAAAAATATTTTTGTGCCGGTTAAGTTGTCAAGGGCTGATTTCTTGTCCTGTGATAAAAAGCCTTCTCTTTCGACCGCCAAACCTTTCAGAGGAGCATTTGCAACCGTTTGGCACCATTTCTGAGTCAATTGCCAAAAGTCAGATTTTTGATGAAATTGTGACCCCGGGGCTTATGGATTTTTTCAAAAGAATCTTTTTCTGCCAGTTAAGTTGTCGAGGGCTGATTTCTTTTCCTGTGATGAAAAGCCTTCTCTTTCGACCACCAAACCTTTCAGGGGAGCATTTGGAACTGTTTGGCACCATTTTTGAATCAATTGCCGAAAGTCAGATTTTTGATGAAATTGTGACCCCGGGGCTTAGGGAATTTTTCAAAAAAATATTTTTCTGCCGGTTAAGTTGTCGAGGGGTGATTTCTTTTCCTGTGATGAAAAGCCTTCTCTTTCGACCACCAAACCTTTCAGGGGAGCATTTGGAACCGTTTGGCACCATTTCTGAGTCAATTGGAGAACGTCAGAGTTTTGATGAAATTGTGACCCTGGGGCTTAGGGATATTTTCAAAAAAATATTTTTCTACCGGTTAACTTGTCGAGGGCTGATTTATTTTCCTGTGATGAAAAGCCTTCTCTTTCGACCGCCAAACCTTTCAGAGGAGCATTTGCAACCGTTTGGCACCATTTTTGAGTGAATTGCCAAAAGTCAGAGTTTTGATGAAATTGTGACCCCGGGGCTTAGGGATTTTTTTAAAAGAATCTTTTTCTGCCGGTTAAGTTGTCGAGGGCTGATTTCTTTTCCTGTGATGAAAAGCCTTCTCTTTCGACCACCAAACCTTTCAGGGGAGCATTTGGAACTGTTTGGCACCATTTTTGAATCAATTGCCGAAAGTCAGAGTTTTGATGAAATTGTGACCCTGGGGCTTAGGGATATTTTCAAAAAAATATTTTTCTGCCGGTTAACTTGTCGAGGGCTGATTTATTTTCCTGTGATGAAAAGCCTTCTCTTTCGACCGCCAAACCTTTCAGAGGAGCATTTGCAACCGTTTGGCACCATTTTTGAGTGAATTGCCAAAAGTCAGAGTTTTGATGAAATTGTGACCCCGGGGCTTAGGGATTTTTTTAAAAGAATCTTTTTCTGCCGGTTAAGTTGTCGAGGGCTGATTTCTTTTCCTGTGACAAAAAGCCTTCTGTTTCGACCGCCAAACCTTTCAGGGGAGCATTTGGAACCGTTTGGCACCATTTCTGAGTCAATTGCCGAAAGTCAGAGTTTTGATGAAATTGTGACCCCGGGGCTTAGGGAATTTTTCAAAAAAATATTTTTCTGCCGGTTAAGTTGTCGAGGGGTGATTTCTTTTCCTGTGATGAAAAGCCTTCTCTTTCGACCACCAAACCTTTCAGGGGAGCATTTGGAACCGTTTGGCACCATTTCTGAGTCAATTGGAGAACGTCAGAGTTTTGATGAAATTGTGACCCTGGCGCTTAGGGATTTTTTCAAAAAAATATTTTTCTGCCGGTTAAGTTGTCGAGGGGTGATTTCTTGTCTTGTGATAAAAAGCCTCCTGTTTCGACCGCCAAACCTTTCAGGGGAGCATTTGCAACAGTTTAGGAACAATTTTTCAGTCAATTGGAGAACGTCAGAGTTTTGATGAAATTGTGACCCCGGGGCTTAGGTATTTTTTCAAAAAAATATTTTTCTGCCGGTTAAGTTTTCAAGGGCTGATTTCTTGTCCTGTGATAAAAAGCCTTCTCTTTCGACCGCCAAAGCTTTCAGAGGAGCATATGCAACCGTTTGGCACCATTTTTGAGTGAATTGCCAAAAGTCAGAATTTTGATGAAATTGTGACCCCGGGGCTTCGGGATTTTTTCAAAAAAATATTTTTCTGCCTGTTAAGTTGTCAAAGGCTGATTTCTTTTCTTGTGATGAAAAGCCTTATCTTTCGACCACCAAACCTTTCAGGGGAGCATTTGGAAACGTTTGGCACCATTTCTGAGTCAATTGGAGAACGTCAGAATTTTGATGAAATTGTGACCCCGGGGCTTAGGGATTTTTTCAAAAAAATATTTTTCTGCCGGTTAAGTTGTCGAGGGCTGATTTCTTGTCCTGTGATAAAAAGCCTTATGTTTCGACCGCTAAACCTTTCAGGGGAGCATTTGCAACCGTTTGGCACCATTTCTGAGTCAATTGCCAAAAGTCAGATTTTTGATGAAATTGTGACCCTGGGGCTTAGGGATTTTTTCAAAAAAATATTTTTCTGCCGGTTAAGTTGTCAAGGGCTGATTTCTTGTCCTGTGATAAAAAGCCTTCTCTTTCGACCGCCAAACCTTTCAGAGGAGCATTTGCAACCGTTTGGCACCATTTTTGAGTGAATTGCCAAAAGTCAGAGTTTTGATGAAATTGTGACCCCGGGGCTTATGGATTTTTTCAAAAGAATCTTTTTCTGCCAGTTAAGTTGTCGAGGGCTGATTTCTTTTCCTGTGATGAAAAGCCTTCTCTTTCGACCACCAAACCTTTCAGGGGAGCATTTGGAACTGTTTGGCACCATTTTTGAATCAATTGCCGAAAGTCAGATTTTTGATGAAATTGTGACCCCGGGGCTCAGGGAATTTTTCAAAAAAATATTTTTCTGCCGGTT
The DNA here is from genome assembly GCF_964106915.1 of Podarcis gaigeae. Classification (NCBI taxonomy): domain Eukaryota; kingdom Metazoa; phylum Chordata; class Lepidosauria; order Squamata; family Lacertidae; genus Podarcis; species Podarcis gaigeae. The sequence goes on along the minus strand of NC_139683.1, from coordinate 79,381,868 downwards.
AAGTTGTCGAGGGGTGATTTCTTTTCCTGTGATGAAAAGCCTTCTCTTTCGACCACCAAACCTTTCAGGGGAGCATTTGGAACCGTTTGGCACCATTTCTGAGTCAATTGGAGAACGTCAGAGTTTTGATGAAATTGTGACCCTGGCGCTTAGGGATTTTTTCAAAAAAATATTTTTCTGCCGGTTAAGTTGTCGAGGGCTGATTTCTTTTCCTGTGATAAAAAGCCTTCTGTTTCGACCGCCAAACCTTTCAGGGGAGCATTTGGAACCGTTTGGCACCATTTCTGATTCAATTGGAGAACGTCAGAGTTTTGATGAAATTGTGACCCCGGGGCTTAGGGATTTTTTCAAAAAAATATTTTTCTGCCGGTTAAGTTGTCGAGGGCTGATTTCTTTTCCTGTGATGGAAAGCCTTATCTTTCGACCGCCAAACCTTTCAGGGGAGCATTTGGAACTGTTTGGCACCATTTTTGAATCAATTGCCGAAAGTCAGATTTTTGATGAAATTGTGACCCCGGGGCTTAGGGAATTTTTCAAAAAAATATTTTTCTGCCGGTTAAGTTGTCGAGGGGTGATTTCTTGTCTTGTGATAAAAAGCCTCCTGTTTCGACCGCCAAACCTTTCAGGGGAGCATTTGCAACAGTTTAGGAACAATTTTTCAGTCAATTGGAGAACGTCAGAGTTTTGATGAAATTGTGACCCCGGGGCTTAGGTATTTTTTCAAAAAAATATTTTTCTGCCGGTTAAGTTTTCAAGGGCTGATTTCTTGTCCTGTGATAAAAAGCCTTCTCTTTCGACCGCCAAAGCTTTCAGAGGAGCATATGCAACCGTTTGGCACCATTTTTGAGTGAATTGCCAAAAGTCAGAGTTTTGATGAAATTGTGACCCCGGGGCTTCGGGATTTTTTCAAAAAAATATTTTTCTGCCTGTTAAGTTGTCAAAGGCTGATTTCTTTTCTTGTGATGAAAAGCCTTATCTTTCGACCACCAAACCTTTCAGGGGAGCATTTGGAAACGTTTGGCACCATTTCTGAGTCAATTGGAGAACGTCAGAATTTTGATGAAATTGTGACCCTGGCGCTTAGGGATTTTTTCAAAAAAAAATTTTTCTGCCGGTTAATTTGTCGAGGGCTGATTTATTTTCCCGTGATGAAAAGCCTTCTCTTTCGACCGCCAAACCTTTCAGAGGAGCATTTGCAACCGTTTGGCACCATTTTTGAGTGAATTGCCAAAAGTCAGAGTTTTGATGAAATTATGACCCCGGGGCTTAGGGATTTTTTCAAAAAAATATTTTTGTGCCGGTTAAGTTGTCGAGGGCTGATTTCTTGTCCTGTGATAAAAAGCCTTCTCTTTCGACCGCCAAACCTTTCAGAGGAGCATTTGCAACCGTTTGGCACCATTTCTGAGTCAATTGCCAAAAGTCAGATTTTTGATGAAATTGTGACCCCGGGGCATATGGATTTTTTCAAAAGAATCTTTTTCTGCCAGTTAAGTTGTCGAGGGCTGATTTCTTTTCCTGTGATGAAAAGCCTTCTCTTTCGACCACCAAAGCTTTCAGGGGAGCATTTGGAACTGTTTGGCACCATTTTTGAATCAATTGCCGAAAGTCAGATTTTTGATGAAATTGTGACCCCGGGGCTTAGGGAATTTTTCAAAAAAATATTTTTCTGCCGGTTAAGTTGTCGAGGGGTGATTTCTTTTCCTGTGATGAAAAGCCTTCTCTTTCGACCACCAAACCTTTCAGGGGAGCATTTGGAACCGTTTGGCACCATTTCTGAGTCAATTGGAGAACGTCAGAGTTTTGATGAAATTGTGACCCTGGGGCTTAGGGATATTTTCAAAAAAATATTTTTCTACCGGTTAACTTGTCGAGGGCTGATTTATTTTCCTGTGATGAAAAGCCTTCTCTTTCGACCGCCAAACCTTTCAGAGGAGCATTTGCAACCGTTTGGCACCATTTTTGAGCGAATTGCCAAAAGTCAGAGTTTTGATGACATTGTGACCCCGGGGCTTAGGGATTTTTTTAAAAGAATCTTTTTCTGCCGGTTAAGTTGTCGAGGGCTGATTTCTTTTCCTGTGATGAAAAGCCTTCTCTTTCGACCACCAAACCTTTCAGGGGAGCATTTGGAACTGTTTGGCACCATTTTTGAATCAATTGCCGAAAGTCAGAGTTTTGATGAAATTGTGACCTTGGGGCTTAGGGATATTTTCAAAAAAATATTTTTCTGCCGGTTAACTTGTCGAGGGCTGATTTATTTTCCTGTGATGAAAAGCCTTCTCTTTCGACCGCCAAACCTTTCAGAGGAGCATTTGCAACCGTTTGGCACCATTTTTGAGTGAATTGCCAAAAGTCAGAGTTTTGATGAAATTGTGACCCCGGGGCTTAGGGATTTTTTTAAAAGAATCTTTTTCTGCCGGTTAAGTTGTCGAGGGCTGATTTCTTTTCCTGTGACAAAAAGCCTTCTGTTTCGACCGCCAAACCTTTCAGGGGAGCATTTGGAACCGTTTGGCACCATTTCTGAGTCAATTGCCGAAAGTCAGAGTTTTGATGAAATTGTGACCCCGGGGCTTAGGGAATTTTTCAAAAAAATATTTTTCTGCCGGTTAAGTTGTCGAGGGGTGATTTCTTTTCCTGTGATGAAAAGCCTTCTCTTTCGACCACCAAACCTTTCAGGGGAGCATTTGGAACCGTTTGGCACCATTTCTGAGTCAATTGGAGAACGTCAGAGTTTTGATGAAATTGTGACCCTGGCGCTTAGGGATTTTTTCAAAAAAATATTTTTCTGCCGGTTAAGTTGTCGAGGGGTGATTTCTTGTCTTGTGATAAAAAGCCTCCTGTTTCGACCGCCAAACCTTTCAGGGGAGCATTTGCAACAGTTTAGGAACAATTTTTCAGTCAATTGGAGAACGTCAGAGTTTTGATGAAATTGTGACCCCGGGGCTTAGGTATTTTTTCAAAAAAATATTTTTCTGCCGGTTAAGTTTTCAAGGGCTGATTTCTTGTCCTGTGATAAAAAGCCTTCTCTTTCAACCGCCAAAGCTTTCAGAGGAGCATATGCAACCGTTTGGCACCATTTTTGAGTGAATTGCCAAAAGTCAGAGTTTTGATGAAATTGTGACCCCGGGGCTTCGGGATTTTTTCAAAAAAATATTTTTCTGCCTGTTAAGTTGTCAAAGGCTGATTTCTTTTCTTGTGATGAAAAGCCTTATCTTTCGACCACCAAACCTTTCAGGGGAGCATTTGGAAACGTTTGGCACCATTTCTGAGTCAATTGGAGAACGTCAGAATTTTGATGAAATTGTGACCCCGGGGCTTAGGGATTTTTTCAAAAAAATATTTTTCTGCCGGTTAAGTTGTCGAGGGCTGATTTCTTGTCCTGTGATAAAAAGCCTTATGTTTCGACCGCTAAACCTTTCAGGGGAGCATTTGCAACCGTTTGGCACCATTTCTGAGTCAATTGCCAAAAGTCAGATTTTTGATGAAATTGTGACCCTGGGGCTTAGGGATTTTTTCAAAAAAATATTTTTCTGCCGGTTAAGTTGTCAAGGGCTGATTTCTTGTCCTGTGATAAAAAGCCTTCTCTTTCGACCGCCAAACCTTTCAGAGGAGCATTTGCAACCGTTTGGCACCATTTTTGAGTGAATTGCCAAAAGTCAGAGTTTTGATGAAATTGTGACCCCGGGGCTTATGGATTTTTTCAAAAGAATCTTTTTCTGCCAGTTAAGTTGTCGAGGGCTGATTTCTTTTCCTGTGATGAAAAGCCTTCTCTTTCGACCACCAAACCTTTCAGGGGAGCATTTGGAACTGTTTGGCACCATTTTTGAATCAATTGCCGAAAGTCAGATTTTTGATGAAATTGTGACCCCGGGGCTCAGGGAATTTTTCAAAAAAATATTTTTCTGCCGGTTAAGTTGTCGAGGGGTGATTTCTTTTCCTGTGATGAAAAGCCTTCTCTTTCGACCACCAAACCTTTCAGGGGAGCATTTGGAACCGTTTGGCACCATTTCTGAGTCAATTGGAGAACGTCAGAGTTTTGATGAAATTGTGACCCTGGCGCTTAGGGAATTTTTCAAAAAAATATTTTTCTGCCGGTTAAGTTGTCGAGGGGTGATTTCTTTTCCTGTGATGAAAAGCCTTCTCTTTCGACCACCAAACCTTTCAGGGGAGCATTTGCAACCGTTTGGCACCATTTTTGAGTGAATTGCCAAAAGTCAGAGTTTTGATGAAATTGTGACCCCGGGGCTTAGGGATTTTTTTAAAAGAATCTTTTTCTGCCGGTTAAGTTGTCGAGGGCTGATTTCTTTTCCTGTGACAAAAAGCCTTCTGTTTCGACCGCCAAACCTTTCAGGGGAGCATTTGGAACCGTTTGGCACCATTTCTGAGTCAATTGCCGAAAGTCAGAGTTTTGATGAAATTGTGACCCCGGGGCTTAGGGAATTTTTCAAAAAAATATTTTTCTGCCGGTTAAGTTGTCGAGGGGTGATTTCTTTTCCTGTGATGAAAAGCCTTCTCTTTCGACCACCAAACCTTTCAGGGGAGCATTTGGAACCGTTTGGCACCATTTCTGAGTCAATTGGAGAACGTCAGAGTTTTGATGAAATTGTGACCCTGGCGCTTAGGGATTTTTTCAAAAAAATATTTTTCTGCCGGTTAAGTTGTCGAGGGGTGATTTCTTGTCTTGTGATAAAAAGCCTCCTGTTTCGACCGCCAAACCTTTCAGGGGAGCATTTGCAACAGTTTAGGAACAATTTTTCAGTCAATTGGAGAACGTCAGAGTTTTGATGAAATTGTGACCCCGGGGCTTAGGTATTTTTTCAAAAAAATATTTTTCTGCCGGTTAAGTTTTCAAGGGCTGATTTCTTGTCCTGTGATAAAAAGCCTTCTCTTTCAACCGCCAAAGCTTTCAGAGGAGCATATGCAACCGTTTGGCACCATTTTTGAGTGAATTGCCAAAAGTCAGAGTTTTGATGAAATTGTGACCCCGGGGCTTCGGGATTTTTTCAAAAAAATATTTTTCTGCCTGTTAAGTTGTCAAAGGCTGATTTCTTTTCTTGTGATGAAAAGCCTTATCTTTCGACCACCAAACCTTTCAGGGGAGCATTTGGAAACGTTTGGCACCATTTCTGAGTCAATTGGAGAACGTCAGAATTTTGATGAAATTGTGACCCCGGGGCTTAGGGATTTTTTCAAAAAAATATTTTTCTGCCGGTTAAGTTGTCGAGGGCTGTTTTCTTGTCCTGTGATAAAAAGCCTTATGTTTCGACCGCTAAACCTTTCAGGGGAGCATTTGCAACCGTTTGGCACCATTTCTGAGTCAATTGCCAAAAGTCAGATTTTTGATGAAATTGTGACCCTGGGGCTTAGGGATTTTTTCAAAAAAATATTTTTCTGCCGGTTAAGTTGTCAAGGGCTGATTTCTTGTCCTGTGATAAAAAGCCTTCTCTTTCGACCGCCAAACCTTTCAGAGGAGCATTTGCAACCGTTTGGCACCATTTTTGAGTGAATTGCCAAAAGTCAGAGTTTTGATGAAATTGTGACCCCGGGGCTTATGGATTTTTTCAAAAGAATCTTTTTCTGCCAGTTAAGTTGTCGAGGGCTGATTTCTTTTCCTGTGATGAAAAGCCTTCTCTTTCGACCACCAAACCTTTCAGGGGAGCATTTGGAACTGTTTGGCACCATTTTTGAATCAATTGCCGAAAGTCAGATTTTTGATGAAATTGTGACCCCGGGGCTCAGGGAATTTTTCAAAAAAATATTTTTCTGCCGGTTAAGTTGTCGAGGGGTGATTTCTTTTCCTGTGATGAAAAGCCTTCTCTTTCGACCACCAAACCTTTCAGGGGAGCATTTGGAACCGTTTGGCACCATTTCTGAGTCAATTGGAGAACGTCAGAGTTTTGATGAAATTGTGACCCTGGCGCTTAGGGATTTTTTCAAAAAAATATTTTTCTGCCGGTTAAGTTGTCGAGGGCTGATTTCTTTTCCTGTGATAAAAAGCCTTCTGTTTCGACCGCCAAACCTTTCAGGGGAGCATTTGGAACCGTTTGGCACCATTTCTGATTCAATTGGAGAACGTCAGAGTTTTGATGAAATTGTGACCCCGGGGCTTAGGGATTTTTTCAAAAAAATATTTTTCTGCCGGTTAAGTTGTCGAGGGCTGATTTCTTTTCCTGTGATGGAAAGCCTTATCTTTCGACCACCAAACCTTTCAGGGGAGCATTTGGAGCTGTTTGGCACCATTTTTGAATCAATTGCCGAAAGTCAGATTTTTGATGAAATTGTGACCCCGGGGCTTAGGGAATTTTTCAAAAAAATATTTTTCTGCCGGTTAAGTTGTCGAGGGGTGATTTCTTTTCCTGTGATGAAAAGCCTTCTCTTTCGACCACCAAACCTTTCAGGGGAGCATTTGGAACCGTTTGGCACCATTTCTGAGTCAATTGGAGAACGTCAGAGTTTTGATGAAATTGTGACCCTGGGGCTTAGGGATATTTTCAAAAAAATATTTTTCTACCGGTTAACTTGTCGAGGGATGATTTATTTTCCTGTGATGAAAAGCCTTCTCTTTCGACCGCCAAACCTTTCAGAGGAGCATTTGCAACCGTTTGGCACCATTTTTGAGTGAATTGCCAAAAGTCAGAGTTTTGATGAAATTGTGACCCCGGGGCTTAGGGATTTTTTTAAAAGAATCTTTTTCTGCCGGTTAAGTTGTCGAGGGCTGATTTCTTTTCCTGTGATGAAAAGCCTTCTCTTTCGACCACCAAACCTTTCAGGGGAGCATTTGGAACTGTTTGGCACCATTTTTGAATCAATTGCCGAAAGTCAGAGTTTTGATGAAATTGTGACCCCGGGGCTTAGGGATTTTTTTAAAAGAATCTTTTTCTGCCGGTTAAGTTGTCGAGGGCTGATTTCTTTTCCTGTGATGAAAAGCCTTCTCTTTCGACCACCAAACCTTTCAGGGGAGCATTTGGAACTGTTTGGCACCATTTTTGAATCAATTGCCGAAAGTCAGAGTTTTGATGAAATTGTGACCCTGGGGCTTAGGGATATTTTCAAAAAAATATTTTTCTGCCGGTTAAGTTGTCGAGGGCTGATTTATTTTCCTGTGATGAAAAGCCTTCTCTTTCGACCGCCAAACCTTTCAGAGGAGCATTTGCAACCGTTTGGCACCATTTTTGAGTGAATTGCCAAAAGTCAGAGTTTTGATGAAATTGTGACCCCGGGGCTTAGGGATTTTTTTAAAAGAATCTTTTTCTGCCGGTTAAGTTGTCGAGGGCTGATTTCTTTTCCTGTGGCAAAAAGCCTTCTGTTTCGACCGCCAAACCTTTCAGGGGAGCATTTGGAACCGTTTGGCACCATTTCTGAGTCAATTGCCGAAAGTCAGAGTTTTGATGAAATTGTGACCCCGGGGCTTAGGGATTTTTTCAAAAAAATATTTTTCTGCCGGTTAAGTTGTCGAGGGCTGATTTATTTTCCTGTGATGAAAAGCCTTCTTTTTCGACCACCAAAGCTTTCAGGGGAGCATTTGGAACCGTTTGGCACCATTTCTGAGTCAATTGCTGAAAGTCAGATTTTTGATGAAATTCTGAACCCGGCGCTTAGGAATTTTTTCAAAAAAATCTTTTTCTGCCGGTTAAGTTGTCGAGGGCTGATTTCTTGTCCTGTGATAAACAGCCTTATGTTTCGACCGCCAAACCTTTCAGGGGAGCATTTGCATCCGTTTGGTACCATTTCTGAGTCAATTGCCAAAAGTCAGATTTTTGATGAAATTGTGACCCCGGGGCTTAGGGATTTTTTCAAAAAAATATTTTTCTGCCGGTTAAGTTGTTGAGGGCTGATTTCTTGTCTTGTGATAAAAAGCCTCCTGTTTCGACCGCCAAACCTTTCAGGGGAGCATTTGCAACAGTTTAGGAACAATTTTTCAGTCAATTGGAGAACGTCAGAGTTTTGATAAAATTGTGACCCCGGGGCTTAGGGATTTTTTTAAAAGAATCTTTTTCTGCTGGTTAAGTTGTCGAGGGCTGATTTCTTTTCCTGTGACAAAAAGCCTTCTGTTTCGACCGCCAAACCTTTCAGGGGAGCATTTGGAACCGTTTGGCACCATTTCTGAGTCAATTGCCGAAAGTCAGAGTTTTGATGAAATTGTGACCCCGGGGCTTAGGGATTTTTTCAAAAAAATATTTTTCTGCCGGTTAATTTGTCGAGGGCTGATTTATTTTCCCGTGATGAAAAGCCTTCTCTTTCGACCGCCAAACCTTTCAGAGGAGCATTTGCAACCGTTTGGCACCATTTTTGAGTGAATTGCCAAAAGTCAGAGTTTTGATGAAATTATGACCCCGGGGCTTAGGGATTTTTTCAAAAAAATATTTTTGTGCCGGTTAAGTTGTCGAGGGCTGATTTCTTGTCCTGTGATAAAAAGCCTTCTCTTTCGACCGCCAAACCTTTCAGAGGAGCATTTGCAACCGTTTGGCACCATTTCTGAGTCAATTGCCAAAAGTCAGATTTTTGATGAAATTGTGACCCCGGGGCTTATGGATTTTTTCAAAAGAATCTTTTTCTGCCAGTTAAGTTGTCGAGGGCTGATTTCTTTTCCTGTGATGAAAAGCCTTCTCTTTCGACCACCAAACCTTTCAGGGGAGCATTTGGAACTGTTTGGCACCATTTTTGAATCAATTGCCGAAAGTCAGATTTTTGATGAAATTGTGACGCCGGGGCTTATGGATTTTTTCAAAAGAATCTTTTTCTGCCAGTTAAGTTGTCGAGGGCTGATTTCTTTTCCTGTGATGAAAAGCCTTCTCTTTCGACCACCAAACCTTTCAGGGGAGCATTTGGAACCGTTTGGCACCATTTCTGAGTCAATTGGAGAACGTCAGAGTTTTGATGAAATTGTGACCCTGGGGCTTAGGGATATTTTCAAAAAAATATTTTTCTGCCGGTTAACTTGTCGAGGGCTGATTTATTTTCCTGTGATGAAAAGCCTTCTCTTTCGACCGCCAAACCTTTCAGAGGAGCATTTGCAACCGTTTGGCACCATTTTTGAGTGAATTGCCAAAAGTCAGAGTTTTGATGAAATTGTGACCCCGGGGCTTAGGGATTTTTTTAAAAGAATCTTTTTCTGCCGGTTAAGTTGTCGAGGGCTGATTTCTTTTCCTGTGATAAAAAGCCTTCTGTTTTGACCGCCAAACCTTTCAGGGGAGCATTTGTAACCGTTTGGCACCATTTCTGAGTGAATTGCCGAAAGTCAGAGTTTTGATGAAATTGTGACCCCGGGGCTTAGGGATTTTTTCAAAAAAATATTTTTCTGCCGGTTAAGTTGTCGAGGGCTGATTTATTTTCCTTTGATGAAAAGCCTTCTCTTTCGACCACCAAAGCTTTCAGGGGAGCATTTGGAACCGTTTGGCACCATTTCTGAGTCAATTGCTGAAAGTCAGATTTTTGATGAAATTCTGAACCCGGCGCTTAGGGATTTTTTCAAAAAAAACTTTTTCTGCCGGTTAAGTTGTCGAGGGCTGATTTCTTGTCCTGTGATAAAAAGCCTTATGTTTCGACCGCCAAACCTTTCAGGGGAGCATTTGCAACAGTTTAGGAACAATTTTTCAGTCAATTGGAGAACGTCAGAGTTTTTATGAAATTGTGACCCCGGGGCTTAGGGAGTTTTTCAAAAAAATATTTTTCTGCCGGTTAAGTTTTCAAGGGGTGATTTCTTTTCCTGTGATGAAAAGCCTTCTCTTTCGACCGCCAAAGCTTTCAGAGGAGCATATGCAACCGTTTGGCACCATTTTTGAGTGAATTGCCAAAAGTCAGAGTTTTGATGAAATTGTGACCCCGGGGCTTCGGGATTTTTTCAAAAAAATATTTTTCTGCCTGTTAAGTTGTCAAAGGCTGATTTCTTTTCTTGTGATGAAAAGCCTTATCTTTCGACCACCAAACCTTTCAGGGGAGCATTTGGAACTGTTTGGCACCATTTTTGAATCAATTGCCGAAAGTCAGATTTTTGATGAAATTGTGACCCCGGGGCTTAGGGAATTTTTCAAAAAAATATTTTTCTGCCGGTTAAGTTGTCGAGGGGTGATTTCTTTTCCTGTGATGAAAAGCCTTCTCTTTCGACCACGAAACCTTTCAGGGGAGCATTTGGAACCGTTTGGCACCATTTCTGAGTCAATTGGAGAACGTCAGAGTTTTGATGAAATTGTGACCCTGGCGCTTAGGGATTTTTTCAAAAAAATATTTTTCTGCCGGTTAATTTGTCGAGGGCTGATTTATTTTCCCGTGATGAAAAGCCTTGTCTTTCGACCGCCAAACCTTTCAGAGGAGCATTTGCAACCGTTTGGCACCATTTTTGAGTGAATTGCCAAAAGTCAGAGTTTTGATGAAATTATGACCCCGGGGCTTAGGGATTTTTTCAAAAAAATATTTTTGTGCCGGTTAAGTTGTCGAGGGCTGATTTCTTTTCCTGTGATAAAAAGCCTTCTGTTTCGACCGCCAAACCTTTCAGGGGAGCATTTGGAACCGTTTGGCACCATTTCTGAGTCAATTGCCGAAAGTCAGAGTTTTGATGAAATTGTGACCCCGGGGCTTAGGGATTTTTTCAAAAAAATATTTTTCTGCCGGTTAAGTTGTCGAGGGCTGATTTCTTTTCCTGTGATGGAAAGCCTTATCTTTCGACCACCAAACCTTTCAGGGGAGCATTTGGAACTCTTTGGCAACATTTTTGAATCAATTGCCGAAAGTCAGATTTTTGATGAAATTGTGACCCCGGGGCTTAGGGAATTTTTCAAAAAAATATTTTTCTGCCGGTTAAGTTGTCGAGGGGTGATTTCTTTTCCTGTGATGAAAAGCCTTCTCTTTCGACCACGAAACCTTTCAGGGGAGCATTTGGAACCGTTTGGCACCATTTCTGAGTCAATTGGAGAACGTCAGAGTTTTGATGAAATTGTGACCCTGGCGCTTAGGGATTTTTTCAAAAAAATATTTTTCTGCCGGTGAATTTGTCGAGGGCTGATTTATTTTCCCGTGATGAAAAGCCTTGTCTTTCGACCGCCAAACCTTTCAGAGGAGCATTTGCAACCGTTTGGCACCATTTTTGAGTGAATTGCCAAAAGTCAGAGTTTTGATGAAATTATGACCCCGGGGCTTAGGGATTTTTTCAAAAAAATATTTTTGTGCCGGTTAAGTTGTCGAGGGCTGATTTCTTTTCCTGTGATAAAAAGCCTTCTGTTTCGACCGCCAAACCTTTCAGGGGAGCATTTGGAACTGTTTGGCACCATTTCTGAGTCAATTGCCGAAAGTCAGAGTTTTGATGAAATTGTGACCCCGGGGCTTAGGGATTTTTTCAAAAAAATATTTTTCTGCCGGTTAAGTTGTCGAGGGCTGATTTATTTTCCTGTGATGAAAAGCCTTCTTTTTCGACCACCAAAGCTTTCAGGGGAGCATTTGGAACCGTTTGGCACCATTTCTGAGTCAATTGCTGAAAGTCAGATTTTTGATGAAATTCTGAACCCGGCGCTTAGGAATTTTTTCAAAAAAATCTTTTTCTGCCGGTTAAGTTGTCGAGGGCTGATTTCTTGTCCTGTGATAAAAAGCCTTATGTTTCGACCGCCAAACCTTTCAGGGGAGCATTTGCATCCGTTTGGCACCATTTCTGAGTCAATTGCCAAAAGTCAGATTTTTGATGAAATTGTGACCCCGGGGCTTAGGGATTTTTTCAAAAAAATATTTTTCTGCCGGTTAAGTTGTTGAGGGCTGATTTCTTGTCTTGTGATAAAAAGCCTCCTGTTTCGACCGCCAAACCTTTCAGGGGAGCATTTGCAACAGTTTAGGAACAATTTTTCAGTCAATTGGAGAACGTCAGAGTTTTGATGAAATTGTGACCCCGGGGCTTAGGGATTTTTTTAAAAGAATCTTTTTCTGCCGGTTAAGTTGTCGAGGGCTGATTTCTTTTCCTGTGACAAAAAGCCTTCTGTTTCGACCGCCAAACCTTTCAGGAGAGCATTTGGAACCGTTTGGCACCATTTCTGAGTCAATTGCCGAAAGTCAGAGTTTTGATGAAATTGTGACCCCGGGGCTTAGGGATTTTTTCAAAAAAATATTTTTCTGCCGGTTAATTTGTCGAGGGCTGATTTATTTTCCCGTGATGAAAAGCCTTCTCTTTCGACCGCCAAACCTTTCAGAGGAGCATTTGCAACCGTTTGGCACCATTTTTGAGTGAATTGCCAAAAGTCAGAGTTTTGATGAAATTATGACCCCGGGGCTTAGGGATTTTTTCAAAAAAATATTTTTGTGCCGGTTAAGTTGTCGAGGGCTGATTTCTTGTCCTGTGATAAAAAGCCTTCTCTTTCGACCGCCAAACCTTTCAGAGGAGCATTTGCAACCGTTTGGCACCATTTCTGAGTCAATTGCCAAAAGTCAGATTTTTGATGAAATTGTGACCCCGGGGCTTATGGATTTTTTCAAAAGAATCTTTTTCTGCCAGTTAAGTTGTCGAGGGCTGATTTCTTTTCCTGTGATGAAAAGCCTTCTCTTTCGACCACCAAACCTTTCAGGGGAGCATTTGGAACTGTTTGGCACCATTTTTGAATCAATTGCCGAAAGTCAGATTTTTGATGAAATTGTGACCCCGGGGCTTATGGATTTTTTCAAAAGAATCTTTTTCTGCCAATTAAGTTGTCGAGGGCTGATTTCTTTTCCTGTGATGAAAAGCCTTCTCTTTCGACCACCAAACCTTTCAGGGGAGCATTTGGAACCGTTTGGCACCATTTCTGAGTCAATTGGAGAACGTCAGAGTTTTGATGAAATTGTGACCCTGGGGCTTAGGGATATTTTCAAAAAAATATTTTTCTGCCGGTTAACTTGTCGAGGGCTGATTTATTTTCCTGTGATGAAAAGCCTTCTCTTTCGACCGCCAAACCTTTCAGAGGAGCATTTGCAACCGTTTGGCACCATTTTTGAGTGAATTGCCAAAAGTCAGAGTTTTGATGAAATTGTGACCCCGGGGCTTAGGGATTTTTTTAAAAGAATCTTTTTCTGCCGGTTAAGTTGTCGAGGGCTGATTTCTTTTCCTGTGATAAAAAGCCTTCTGTTTTGACCGCCAAACCTTTCAGGGGAGCATTTGTAACCGTTTGGCACCATTTCTGAGTGAATTGCCGAAAGTCAGAGTTTTGATGAAATTGTGACCCCGGGGCTTAGGGATTTTTTCAAAAAAATATTTTTCTGCCGGTTAAGTTGTCGAGGGCTGATTTATTTTCCTGTGATGAAAAGCCTTCTCTTTCGACCACCAAAGCTTTCAGGGGAGCATTTGGAACCGTTTGGCACCATTTCTGAGTCAATTGCTGAAAGTCAGATTTTTGATGAAATTCTGAACCCGGCGCTTAGGGATTTTTTCAAAAAAAACTTTTTCTGCCGGTTAAGTTGTCGAGGGCTGATTTCTTGTCCTGTGATAAAAAGCCTTATGTTTCGACCGCCAAACCTTTCAGGGGAGCATTTGCAACAGTTTAGGAACAATTTTTCAGTCAATTGGAGAACGTCAGAGTTTTGATGAAATTGTGACCCCGGGGCTTAGGGAGTTTTTCAAAAAAATATTTTTCTGCCGGTTAAGTTTTCAAGGGCTGATTTCTTGTCCTGTGATAAAAAGCCTTCTCTTTCGACCGCCAAAGCTTTCAGAGGAGCATATGCAACCGTTTGGCACCATTTTTGAGTGAATTGCCAAAAGTCAGAGTTTTGATGAAATTGTGACCCCGGGGCTTCGGGATTTTTTCAAAAAAATATTTTTCTGCCTGTTAAGTTGTCAAAGGCTGATTTCTTTTCTTGTGATGAAAAGCCTTATCTTTCGACCACCAAACCTTTCAGGGGAGCATTTGGAACTGTTTGGCACCATTTTTGAATCAATTGCCGAAAGTCAGATTTTTGATGAAATTGTGACCCCGGGGCTTAGGGAATTTTTCAAAAAAATATTTTTCTGCCGGTTAATTTGTCGAGGGCTGATTTATTTTCCCGTGATGAAAAGCCTTGTCTTTCGACCGCCAAACCTTTCAGAGGAGCATTTGCAACCGTTTGGCACCATTTTTGAGTGAATTGCCAAAAGTCAGAGTTTTGATGAAATTATGACCCCGGGGCTTAGGGATTTTTTCAAAAAAATATTTTTGTGCCGGTTAAGTTGTCGAGGGCTGATTTCTTTTCCTGTGATAAAAAGCCTTCTGTTTCGACCGCCAAACCTTTCAGGGGAGCATTTGGAACCGTTTGGCACCATTTCTGAGTCAATTGCCGAAAGTCAGAGTTTTGATGAAATTGTGACCCCGGGGCTTAGGGATTTTTTCAAAAAAATATTTTTCTGCCGGTTAAGTTGTCGAGGGCTGATTTCTTTTCCTGTGATGGAAAGCCTTATCTTTCGACCACCAAACCTTTCAGGGGAGCATTTGGAACTCTTTGGCAACATTTTTGAATCAATTGCCGAAAGTCAGATTTTTGATGAAATTGTGACCCCGGGGCTTAGGGAATTTTTCAAAAAAATATTTTTCTGCCGGTTAAGTTGTCGAGGGGTGATTTCTTTTCCTGTGATGAAAAGCCTTCTCTTTCGACCACGAAACCTTTCAGGGGAGCATTTGGAACCGTTTGGCACCATTTCTGAGTCAATTGGAGAACGTCAGAGTTTTGATGAAATTGTGACCCTGGCGCTTAGGGATTTTTTCAAAAAAATATTTTTCTGCCGGTTAATTTGTCGAGGGCTGATTTATTTTCCCGTGATGAAAAGCCTTGTCTTTCGACCGCCAAACCTTTCAGAGGAGCATTTGCAACCGTTTGGCACCATTTTTGAGTGAATTGCCAAAAGTCAGAGTTTTGATGAAATTATGACCCCGGGGCTTAGGGATTTTTTCAAAAAAATATTTTTGTGCCGGTTAAGTTGTCGAGGGCTGATTTCTTTTCCTGTGATAAAAAGCCTTCTGTTTCGACCGCCAAACCTTTCAGGGGAGCATTTGGAACTGTTTGGCACCATTTCTGAGTCAATTGCCGAAAGTCAGAGTTTTGATGAAATTGTGACCCCGGGGCTTAGGGATTTTTTCAAAAAAATATTTTTCTGCCGGTTAAGTTGTCGAGGGCTGATTTATTTTCCTGTGATGAAAAGCCTTCTCTTTCGACCACCAAAGCTTTCAGGGGAGCATTTGGAACCGTTTGGCACCATTTCTGAGTCAATTGCTGAAAGTCAGATTTATGATGAAATTGTGAACCCGGGGCTTAGGGATTTTTTCAAAAAAATATTTTTCTGCCGGTTAAGTTGTTGAGGGCTGATTTCTTGTCCTGTGATAAAAAGCCTTATGTTTCGACCGCCAAACCTTTCAGGGGAGCATTTGCAACCGTTTGGCACCATTTCTGAGTCAATTGCCAAAAGTCAGATTTTTGATGAAATTGTGACCCCGGGGCTTAGGGATTTTTTCAAAAAAATATTTTTCTGCCGGTTAAGTTGTCGAGGGCTGATTTCTTGTCTTGTGATAAAAAGCCTCCTGTTTCGACCGCCAAACCTTTCAGGGGAGCATTTGCAACAGTTTAGGAACAATTTTTCAGTCAATTGGAGAACGTCAGAGTTTTGATGAAATTGTGACCCCGGGGCTTAGGTATTTTTTCAAAAAAATATTTTTCTGCCGGTTAAGTTTTCAAGGGCTGATTTCTTGTCCTGTGATAAAAAGCCTTCTCTTTCGACCGCCAAAGCTTTCAGAGGAGCATATGCAACCGTTTGGCACCATTTTTGAGTGAATTGCCAAAAGTCAGAGTTTTGATGAAATTGTGACCCCGGGGCTTCGGGATTTTTTCAAAAAAATATTTTTCTGCCTGTTAAGTTGTCAAAGGCTGATTTCTTTTCCTGTGATGAAAAGCCTTCTCTTTCGACCACCAAACCTTTCAAGGGAGCATTTGGAACCGTTTGGCAGCATTTCTGAGTCAATTGCCGAAAGTCAGATTTTTGATGAAATTGTGACCCCGGGGCTTAGGGATTTTTTCAAAAGAATCTTTTTCTGCCGGTTTAGTTGTCGAGGGCTGATTTCTTGTCCTGTGATGAAAAGCCTTCTCTTTCGACCACCAAACCTTTCAGGGGAGCATTTGGAACCGTTTGGCAGCATTTCTGAGTCAATTGCCAATAGTCATGTTTTTGATGAAATTGTGACCCCGGG
Source organism: Podarcis gaigeae (assembly GCF_964106915.1). NCBI lineage: Eukaryota > Metazoa > Chordata > Lepidosauria > Squamata > Lacertidae > Podarcis > Podarcis gaigeae. Next base: position 79,365,717 of record NC_139683.1, on the reverse strand, counting down.
GCTTAGGGATTTTTTCAGAAAAATATTTTTCTGCCGGTTAAGTTGTTGAAGGCTGATTTATTTTTCTGTGATAAAATGCCTTCTGATTCGACCGCCAAACCTTTCAGGGGAGCATTTGCAACCGTTTGGCACCATTTCTGAGTCAATTGGAGAACGTAAGAGTTTTGATGAAATTGTGACCCCGGGGCTTAGGGAATTTTTCAAAAAAATATTTTTCTGCCGGTTAAGTTGTCGAGGGCTGATTTCTTGTCCTGTGATAAAAAGCCTTCTCTTTCGATTGCCAATCCTTTCAGAGGAGCATTTGCAACCGTTTCGCACCATTTTTGAATCAATTGCCGAAAGTCAGATTTTTGATGAAATTGTGACTCCGGGGCTTAGGGAATTTTTCAAAAAAATATTTTTCTGCCGGTTAAGTTGTCGAGGGCTGATTTCTTGTCCTGTGATAAAAAGCCTTCTCTTTCTACTGCCAAACCTTTCAGAGGAGCGTTTGCAACCGTTTGGCACCATTTTTGAATCAATTGCCGAAAGTCAGATTTTTGATGAAATTGTGACCCCGGGCCTTAGGGATTTTTTCAAAAAAATATTTTTCTGCCGGTTAAGTTGTCGAGGGCTGATTTCTTGTCCTGTCATACAAAGCCTTCTGTTTCGACCGCCAAACCTTTCAGGGGAGCATTTGCAACCGTTTGGCACCATTTCTGAGACAATTGCCGAAAGTCAGATTTTTGATGTAATTGTGACCCCCGGGGCTTAGGGATTTTTCGAAAAAAATATTTTTCTGCCGGTTAAGTTGTCGAGGGCTGATTTCTTGTCCTGTGATAAAAAGCCTTCTGTTTCGACCGCCAAACCTTTCAGGGGAGCATTTGCAACCGTTTGGCACCATTTTTGAGTGAATTGCCAAAAGTCAGATTTTTGAAGAAATTGTGACCCCGGGGCTTAGGGATTTTTTAAAAAAATATTTTTCTGCCGGTTAAGTTGTCGAAGGCTGATTTATTTTTCTGTGATAAAAAGCCTTCTGTTTCGACCGCCAAACCTTTCAGGGGAGCATTTGCAACCGTTTGGAACCATTTTTGAGTCAATTGGAGAATGTCAGAGTTTTGATGAAATTGTGACCCCGGGGCTTAGGGATTTTTTCAAAAGAATCTTTTTCTGCCTGTTTAGTTGTCGAGGGCTGATTTCTTTTCCTGTGATGAAAAGCCTTCTCTTTCGACCACCAAACCTTTCAGGGGAGCATTTGGAACCGTTTGGCACCATTTTTGAGTGAATTGCCAAAAGTCAGAGTTTTGATGAAATTGTGACCCCGGGGCTTAGGAATTTTTTCCAAAAAATCTTTTTCTGCCGGTTAAGTTGTCGAGGGCTGATTTCTTTTCCTGTGATGAAAAGCCTTCTCTATCGACCACCAAACCTTTCAGGGGAGCATTTGGAACCGTTTGGCACCATTTCTGAGTCAATGGCCGAAAGTCAGATTTTTGATGAAATTGTGACTCCGGGGCTTAGGGATTTTTTCAAAAAAATATTTTTCTGCCGGTTAACTTGTCGAGGGCTGATTTCTTGTCCTGTGATAAAAAGCCTTCTGTTTCGACCGCCAAACCTTTCAGGGGAGCATTTGCAACCGTTTGGGACCATTTTTGAGTGAATTGCCAAAAGTCAGATTTTTGAAGAAATTGTGACCCCGGGGCTTAGGGATTTTTTCAAAAGAATCTTTTTCTGCCGGTTTAGTTGTCGAGGGCTGATTTCTTTTCCTGTGATGAAAAGCCTTCTCTTTCGACCACCAAACCTTTCAGGGGAGCATTTGGAACCGTTTGGCAGCATTTCTGAGTCAATTGCCGAAAGTCAGATTTTTGATGAAATTGTGACCCCGGGGCTTAGGGATTTTTTCAAAAGAATCTTTTTCTGCCGGTTTAGTTGTCGAGGGCTGATTTCTTTTCCTGTGATGAAAAGCCTTCCCTTTCGACCACCAAACCTTTCAGGGGAGCATTTGGAACCGTTTGGCAGCATTTCTGAGTCAATTGCCGCAAGTCAGATTTTTGATGAAATTGTGACCCCGGGGCTTAGGGATTTTTCCAAAAAAATATTTTTCTGCCGGTTAACTTGTCGAGGGCTGATTTCTTTCCTGTGATGAAAAGCCTTCTCTTTCGACCGCCAAACCTTTCAGAGGAGCATTTGCAACCGTTTGGCACCATTTTTGAGTGAATTGCCAAAAGTCAGAGTTTTGATGAAATTGTGACCCCGGGGCTTAGGGATTTTTTCCAAAAAATCTTTTTCTGCTGGTTAAGTTGTTGAGGGCTGATTTCTTTTCCTGTGATGAAAAGCCTTCTCTTTCGACCACCAAACCTTTCAGGGGAGCATTTGGAACCGTTTGGCACCATTTCTGAGTCAATGGCCGAAAGTCAGATTTTTGCAGAAATTGTGACCCCGGGGCTTAGGGATTTTTTCAAAAAAATATTTTTCTGACAGTTAAGTTGTTGAAGGCTGATTTATTTTTCTGTGATAAAAAGCCTTCTGATTCGAACACCAAACCTTTCAGGGGAGCATTTGCAACCGTTTGGCACCATTTTTAAGTCAATTGGAGAACGTCAGAGTTTTGATGAAATTGTGATCCCGGGGCTTAGGGAATTTTTCAAAAAAATATTTTTCTGCCGGTTAAGTTGTCGAGGGCTGATTTCTTGTCCTGTGATAAAAAGCCTTCTCTTTCGATTGCCAATCCTTTCAGAGGAGCATTTGCAACCGTTTCGCACCATTTTTGAATCAATTGCCGAAAGTCAGATTTTTGATGAAATTGTGACTCCGGGGCTTAGGGAATTTTTCAAAAAAATATTTTTCTGTGGTTAAGTTGTCGATGGCTGATTTCTTGTCCTGTGATAAAAAGCCTTCTCTTTCTACTGCCAAAGCTTTCAGAGGAGCATTTGCAACCGTTTGGCACCATTTTTGAATCAATTGCCGAAAGTCATATTTTTGATGAAATTGTGACCCTGGGCCTTAGGGATTTTTTCAAAAAAATATTTTTCTGCCGATTAAGTTGTCGAGGGCTGATTTATTTTTCTGTGATAAAAAGCCTTCTGTTTCGACCGCCAAACCTTTCAGGGGAGCATTTGCAACCGTTTGGCACCATTTTTGAGTCAATTGAAGAACGTCAGAGTTTTGATGAAATTGTGACCCCGGGGCTTAGGGATTTTTTCAAAAGAATCTTTTTCTGCCGGTTTAGTTGTCGAGGGCTGATTTCTTTTCCTGTGATGAAAAGCCTTCTCTTTCGACCACCAAACCTTTCAAGGGAGCATTTGGAACCGTTTGGCAGCATTTCTGAGTCAATTGCCGAAAGTCAGATTTTTGATGAAATTGTGACCCCGGGGCTTAGGGATTTTTTCAAAAGAATCTTTTTCTGCCGGTTTAGTTGTCGAGGGCTGATTTCTTTTCCTGTGATGAAAAGCCTTCTCTTTCGACCACCAAACCTTTCAGGGGAGCATTTGGAACCGTTTGGCAGCATTTCTGAGTCAATTGCCGAAAGTCAGAGTTCTGATGAAATTGTGACCCCGGGGCTTAGGGATTTTTTCAAAAGAATCTTTTTCTGCCGGTTAAGTTGTTGAGGGCTGACTTCTTTTTCTGTGATAAAATGCCTTCAGTTTCGACCCCCAAACCTTTCAGGGGAGCATTTGGAACCCTTTGGCATCATCTTTGAGTCAATTGGAGAACGTCAGAGTTTTGATGAAATTGTGACCCTGGGGCTTAGGGATTTTGTCAAAAAAATATTTTTCTGCCGGTTAAGTTGTCGAGGGCTGATTTCTTGTCCTGTGATAAAAAGCCTTCTGTTTCGACTGCTAAACCTTTCAGGCGAGCATTTGCAACCGTTTGGCGCCATTTTTGAGTCAATTGGAGAACGTCAGAGTTTTGATGAAATTGTGACCCCGGGGCTTAGGGATTTTTCCAAAAAAATATTTTTCTGCCGGTTAACTTGTCGAGGGCTGATTTCTTTCCTGTGATGAAAAGCCTTCTCTTTCGACCGCCAAACCTTTCAGAGGAGCATTTGCAACCGTTTGGCACCATTTTTGAGTGAATTGCCAAAAGTCAGAGTTTTGATGAAATTGTGACCCCGGGGCTTAGGGATTTTTTCCAAAAAATCTTTTTCTGCCGGTTAAGTTGTCGAGGGCTGATTTCTTTTCCTGTGATGAAAAGCCTTCTCTTTCGACCGCCAAACCTTTCAGGGGAGCATTTGGAACCGTTTGGCACCATTTCTGAGTCAGTGGCCTAAAGTCAGATTTTTGATGTAATTGTCACCCCGGGGCTTAGGAATTTTTTAAAAAAAATATTTTTCTGCCGGTTAACTTGTCGAGGGCTGACTTCTTTTTCTGTGATAAAAAGCCTTCAGTTTCGACCCCCAAACCTTTCAGGGGAGCATTTGAAACCGTTTGGCACCATTTTTGAGTGAATTGCCAAAAGTCAGATTTTTGAAGAAATTGTGACCCCGGGACTTAGGGATTTTTTCAAAAAAATATTTTTCTGCCGGTTAAGTTGTCGAAGGCTGATTTATTTTTCTGTGATAAAAAGCCTTCTGTTTCGAACGCCAAACCTTTCAGGGGAGCATTTGCAACCGTTTGGCACCATTTTTGAGTGAATTGCCAAAAGTCAGATTTTTGAAGAAATTGTGACCCGGGGCTTAGGGATTTTTTCAAAAGAATCTTTTTCTGCCGGTTAAGTTGTCAAGGGCTGATTTCTTGTCCTGTGATAAAAAGCCTTCTCTTTCGACTGCCTAACCTTTCAGAGGAGCATTTGCAACCGTTTGGCACCATTTTTGAGTGAATTGCCAAAAGTCAGAGTTTTGATGAAATTGTGACCCCGGGGCTTAGGGATTTTTTCAAAAGAATCTTTTTCTGCCGGTTAAGTTGTCGAGGGCTGATTTCTTTTCCTGTGATGAAAAGCCTTCTCTTTCGACCACCAAACCTTTCAGGGGAGTATTTGGAACTGTTTGGCACCATTTTTGAATAAATTGCCGAAAGTCAGATTTTTGATGAAATTGTGACCCCGGGGCTTAGGGAATTTTTCAAAAAAATCTTTTTCTGCCGGTTAAGTTGTCGAGGTCTGATTTCTTTTCCTGTGATGAAAAGCCTTCTCTTTCGACCACCAAACCTTTCAGGGGAGCATTTGGAACCGTTTGGCACCATTTCTGAGTCAATAGCTGAAAGTCAGATTTTTGATGAAATTGTGAACCCGGCGCTTAGGGATTTTTTCAAAAAAATCTTTTTCTGCCGGTTAAGTTGTCGAGTGCTGATTTCTTGTCCTGTGATAAAAAGCCTCCTGTTTCGACCGCCAAACCTTTCAGGGGAGCATTTGCAACAGTTTAGCACCATTTTTCAGTCAATTGGAGAAAGTCAGAGTTTTGATGAAATTGTGACCCCGGGGCTTAGGGATTTTTTCAAAAAAATATTTTTCTGCCGGTTAAGTTGTCAAGGGCTGATTTCTTGTCCTGTGATAAAAAGCCTTCTCTTTCGACTGCCTAACCTTTCAGAGGAGCAGTTGCAACCGTTTGGCACCATTTTTGAGTGAATTGCCAACAGTCAGAGTTTTGATGAAATTGTGTCCCCGGGGCTTAGGGATTTTTTCAAAAGAATCTTTTTCTGCCGGTTAAGTTGTCGAGGGCTGATTTCTTGTCCTGTGATAAAAAGACTTCTCTTTCGACTGCCTAACCTTTCAGAGGAGCAGTTGCAACCGTTTGGCACCATTTTTGAGTGAATTGCCAAAAGTCAGAGTTTTGATGAAATTGTGTCCCCGGGGCTTAGGGATTTTTTCAAAAGAATCTTTTTCTGCCGGTTAAGTTGTCGAGGTCTGATTTCTTTTCCTGTGATGAAAAGCCTTCTCTTTCGACCACCAAACCTTTCAGGGGAGCATTTGGAACCGTTTGGCACCATTTCTGAGTCAATTGCCAAAAGTCAGATTTTTGAAGAAATTGTGACCCCGGGGCTTAGGGATTTTTTCAAAAAAATATTTTTCTGCCGGTTAAGATGTCGAGGGCTGATTTATTTTCCTGTGATGAAAAGCCTTCTCTTTTGACCACCAAAGCTTTCAGGGGAGCACTTGGAACCGTTTGGCATCATTTTTGAGTGAATTGCCAAAAGTCAGATTTTTGATGAAATTGTGACCCTGGGGCTTAGGGATTTTTTTAAAAAAATCTTTTTCTGCCGGTTAAGTTGTCGAGGGCTGATTTCTTGTCCTGTGATAAAAAGCCTTCTCTTTCGACCGCCAAACCATTCAGGGGAGCATTTGCAACCGTTTGGCACCATTTTTGAGTGAATTGCCAAAAGTCAGATTTTGGAAGAATTTGTGACCCCGGGGCTTAGGGATTTTTTCAAAAAAATATTTTTCTGCCGGTTAAGTTGTCGAAAGCTGATTTATTTTTCTGTGATAAAAAGTCTTCTGTTTCAACCGCCAAACCTTTCAGGGGGCCATTTGCAACCGTTTGGCACCATTTTTGAGTCAATTGGAGAACGTCAGCGTTTTGATGAAATTGTGACCCCGGGGCTTAGGGATTTTTTCAAAAAAATATTTTTCTGCCGGTTAAGTTGTTGAAGGCTGATTTATTTTTCTGTGATAAAAAGCCTTCTGTTTCAACCGCCAAACCTTTCAGGGGAGCATTTGCAACCGTTTGGCACCATTTTTGAGTCAATTGCCAATAGACAGATTTTTGCAGAAATTGTGACCCCAGGGCTTAGGGATTTTTTCAGAAAAATATTTTTCTGCCAGTTAAGTTGTTGAAGGCTGATTTCTTGTCCTGTAATAAAAAGCCTTCTGTTTCGACCGCCAAACCTTTCAGGGGAGCATTTGCAACCGTTTGGCACCATTTCTGAGTCAATTGCCGAAAGTCAGATTTTTGCAGAAATTATGACCCTGGGGCTTAGGGATTTTTTCAAAAGAATCTTTTTCTGCCGGTTAAGTTGTCAAGGGCTGATTTCTTGTCCTGTGATAAAAAGCCTTCTCTTTCGACTGCCTAACCTTTCAGAGGAGCATTTGCAACCGTTTGGCACCATTTTTGAGTGAATTGCCAAACGTCAGAGTTTTGATGAAATTGTGACCCCGGGGCTTAGGGATTTTTTCAAAAGAATCTTTTTCTGCCGGTTAAGTTGTCGAGGGCTGATTTCTTTTCCTGTGATGAAAAGCCTTCTCTTTCCACCACCAAACCTTTCAGGGGAGTATTTGGAACTGTTTGGCACCATTTTTGAATAAATTGCCGAAAGTCAGATTTTTGATGAAATTGTGACCCCGGGGCTTAGGGAATTTTTCAAAAAAATCTTTTTCTGCCGGTTAAGTTGTCGAGGTCTGATTTCTTTTCCTGTGATGAAAAGCCTTCTCTTTCGACCACCAAACCTTTCAGGGGAGCATTTGGAACCGTTTGGCACCATTTCTGAGTCAATAGCTGAAAGTCAGATTTTTGATGAAATTGTGAACCCGGCGCTTAGGGATTTTTTCAAAAAAATCTTTTTCTGCCGGTTAAGTTGTCCAGTGCTGATTTCTTGTCCTGTGATAAAAAGCCTCCTGTTTCGACCGCCAAACCTTTCAGGGGAGCATTTGCAACAGTTTAGCACCATTTTTCAGTCAATTGGAGAAAGTCAGAGTTTTGATGAAATTGTGACCCCGGGGCTTAGGGATTTTTTCAAAAAAATATTTTTCTGCCGGTTAAGTTGTCAAGGGCTGATTTCTTGTCCTGTGATAAAAAGCCTTCTCTTTCGACTGCCTAACCTTTCAGAGGAGCAGTTGCAACCGTTTGGCACCATTTTTGAGTGAATTGCCAAAAGTCAGAGTTTTGATGAAATTGTGTCCCCGGGGCTTAGGGATTTTTTCAAAAGAATCTTTTTCTGCCGGTTAAGTTGTCGAGGTCTGATTTCTTTTCCTGTGATGAAAAGCCTTCTCTTTCGACCACCAAACCTTTCAGGGGAGCATTTGGAACCGTTTGGCACCATTTCTGAGTCAATTGCCAAAAGTCAGATTTTTGAAGAAATTGTGACCCCGGGGCTTAGGGATTTTTTCAAAAAAATATTTTTCTGCCGGTTAAGATGTCGAGGGCTGATTTATTTTCCTGTGATGAAAAGCCTTCTCTTTCGACCACCAAAGCTTTCAGGGGAGCATTTGGAACCGTTTGGCATCATTTTTGAGTGAATTGCCAAAAGTCAGATTTTTGATGAAATTGTGACCCTGGGGCTTAGGGATTTTTTTAAAAAAATCTTTTTCTGCCGGTTAAGTTGTCGAGGGCTGATTTCTTGTCCTGTGATAAAAAGCCTTCTCTTTCGACCGCCAAACCATTCAGGGGAGCATTTGCAACCGTTTGGCACCATTTTTGAGTGAATTGCCAAAAGTCAGATTTTGGAAGAATTTGTGACCCCGGGGCTTAGGGATTTTTTCAAAAAAATATTTTTCTGCCGGTTAAGTTGTCGAAAGCTGATTTATTTTTCTGTGATAAAAAGTCTTCTGTTTCAACCGCCAAACCTTTCAGGGGGCCATTTGCAACCGTTTGGCACCATTTTTGAGTCAATTGGAGAACGTCAGCGTTTTGATGAAATTGTGACCCCGGGGCTTAGGGATTTTTTCAAAAAAATATTTTTCTGCCGGTTAAGTTGTTGAAGGCTGATTTATTTTTCTGTGATAAAAAGCCTTCTGTTTCAACCGCCAAACCTTTCAGGGGAGCATTTGCAACCGTTTCGCACCATTTTTGAGTCAATTGCCAATAGACAGATTTTTGCAGAAATTGTGACCCCAGGGCTTAGGGATTTTTTCAGAAAAATATTTTTCTGCCAGTTAAGTTGTTGAAGGCTGATTTCTTGTCCTGTGATAAAAAGCCTTCTGTTTCGACCGCCAAACCTTTCAGGGGAGCATTTGCAACCGTTTGGCACCATTTCTGAGTCAATTGCCGAAAGTCAGATTTTTGCAGAAATTATGACCCTGGGGCTTAGGGATTTTTTCAAAAAAATATTTTTGTGCCGGTTAAGTTGTCGAAGGCTGATTTATTTTTCTGTGATAAATAGCCTTCTGTTTCGACCGCCAAACCTTTCAGGGGAGCATTTGCAACCGTTTGGCACCATTTCTGAGTCAATTGGAGAACGTCAGAGTTTTGATGAAATTGTGACCCCGGGGCTTAGGGAATTTTTCAAAAAAATATTTTTCTGCCGGTTAAGTTGTTGAGGGCTCATTTCTTGTCCTGTGATAAAAAGCCTTCTGTTTCGACCGCCAAACCTTTCAGGGGAGCATTTGCAACCGTTTGGAACCATTTTTGAGTCAATTGGAGAACGTCAGAGTTTTGATGAAATTGTGACCCCGGGGCTTAGGGATTTTTTCAAAAGAATCTTTTTCTGCCTGTTTAGTTGTCGAGGGCTGATTTCTTTTCCTGTGATGAAAAGCCTTCTCTTTCGACCACCAAACCTTTCAGGGGAGCATTTGGAACCGTTTGGCAGCATTTCTGAGTCAATTGCCGAAAGTCAGATTTTTGATGAAATTGTGACCCCGGGGCTTAGGAATTTTTTCAAAAAAATCTTTTTCTGCCGGTTAAGTTGTTGAGGGCTGACTTCTTTTTCTGTGATAAAAAGCCTTCAGTTTCGACCGCCAAACCTTTCAGGGGAGCATTTGCAACCGTTTTGCACCATTTCTGAGTCAATTGCCGAAAGTCAGAGTTTTGATGAAATTGTGACCCCGGGGCTTAGGGAATTTTTCAAAAAAATATTTTTCTGCCGGTTAAGTTGTCGAGGGCTGATTTCTTGTCCTGTGATAAAAAGCCTTCTCTTTCGATTGCCAATCCTTTCAGAGGAGCATTTGCAACCGTTTCGCACCATTTTTGAATCAATTGCCGAAAGTCATATTTTTGATGAAATTGTGACTCCGGGGCTTAGGGAATTTTTCAAAAAAATATTTTTCTGCTGGTTAAGTTGTCGAGGGCTGATTTCTTGTCCTGTGATAAAAAGCCTTCTGTTTCGACCGCCAAACCTTTCAGGGGAGCATTTGCAACCGTTTGGCAGCATTTCTGAGTCAATTGCCGAAAGTCAGATTTTTGATGAAATTGTGACCCCGGGGCTTAGGGATTTTTCCAAAAAAATATTTTTCTGCCGGTTAACTTGTCGAGGGCTGATTTCTTTCCTGTGATGAAAAGTCTTCTCTTTCTACCGCCAAACCGTTCAGAGGAGCATTTGCAACCGTTTGGCACCATTTTTGAGTGAATTGCCAAAAGTCAGAGTTTTGATGAAATTGTGACCCCGGGGCTTAGGGATTTTTTCCAAAAAATCTTTTTCTGCCGGTTAAGTTGTCGAGGGCTGATTTCTTTTCCTGTGATGAAAAGCCTTCTCTTTCGACCACCAAACCTTTCAGGGGAGCATTTGGAACCGTTTGGCACCATTTCTGAGTCAATGGCCGAAAGTCAGATTTTTGATGAAATTGTGACCCCGGGGCTTAGGAATTTTTTCAAAAAAATATTTTTCTGCCGGTTAACTTGTTGAGGGCTGATTTCTTGTCCTGTGATAAAAAGCCTTCTGTTTCGACCGCCAAACCTTTCAGGGGAGCATTTGCAACCGTTTGGCAACATTTCTGAGTCAATTGCCAAAAGACAGATTTTTGCAGAAATTGTGACCCCAGGGCTTAGGGATTTTTTCAAAAAAATATTTTTCTGACAGTTAAGTTGTTGAAGGCTGATTTATTTTTCTGTGATAAAAAGCCTTCTGATTCGAACACCAAACCTTTCAGGGGAGCATTTGCAACCGTTTGGCACCATTTTTGAGTCAAATGGAGAACGTCAGAGTTTTGATGAAATTGTGACCCCGGGGCTTAGGGAATTTTTCAAAAAAATATTTTTCTGCCGGTTAAGTTGTCGAGGGCTGATTTCTTGTCCTGTGATAAAAAGCCTTCTCTTTCGATTGCCAATCCTTTCAGAGGAGCATTTGCAACCGTTTCGCACCATTTTTGAATCAATTGCCGAAAGTCAGATTTTTGATGAAATTGTGACTCCGGGGCTTAGGGAATTTTTCAAAAAAATATTTTTCTGTGGTTAAGTTGTCGATGGCTGATTTCTTGTCCTGTGATAAAAAGCCTTCTCTTTCTACTGCCAAACCTTTCAGAGGAGCATTTGCAACCGTTTGGCACCATTTTTGAATCAATTGCCGAAAGTCATATTTTTGATGAAATTGTGACCCTGGGCCTTAGGGATTTTTTCAAAAAAATATTTTTCTGCCGATTAAGTTGTTGAGGGCTGATTTCTTGTCCTGTCATACAAAGCCTTCTGTTTCGACCGCCAAACCTTTCACGGGAGCATTTGGAACCCTTTGGCATCATCTTTGATTCAATTGCCGAAAGTCAGATTTTTGATGTAATTGTGACCCCCGGCCGGGGCTTAGGGATTTTTCGAAAAATATATTTTTCTGCCGGTTAAGTTGTCGAGGGCTGATTTCTTGTCCTGTGATAAAAAGCCTTCTGTTTCGACCGCCAAACCTTTCAGGGGAGCATTTGCAACCGTTTGGCACCATTTTTGAGTGAATTGCCAAAAGTCAGATTTTTGAAGAAATTGTGACCCCGGGGCTTAGGGATTTTTTCAAAAAAATATTTTTCTGCCGGTTAAGTTGTCGAAGGATGATTTATTTTTCTGTGATAAAAAGCCTTCTGTTTCGACCGCCAAACCTTTCAGGGGAGCATTTGCAACCGTTTGGCAACATTTCTGAGTCAATTGCCAAAAGACAGATTTTTGCAGAAATTGTGACCCCAGGGCTTAGGGATTTTTTCAAAAAAATATTTTTCTGACAGTTAAGTTGTTGAAGGCTGATTTATTTTTCTGTGATAAAAAGCCTTCTGATTCGAACACCAAACCTTTCAGGGGAGCATTTGCAACCGTTTGGCACCATTTTTGAGTCAAATGGAGAACGTCAGAGTTTTGATGAAATTGTGACCCCGGGGCTTAGGGAATTTTTCAAAAAAATATTTTTCTGCCGGTTAAGTTGTCGAGGGATGATTTCTTGTCCTGTGATAAAAAGCCTTCTCTTTCGATTGCCAATCCTTTCAGAGGAGCATTTGCAACCGTTTCGCACCATTTTTGAATCAATTGCCGAAAGTCAGATTTTTGATGAAATTGTGACTCCGGGGCTTAGGGAATTTTTCAAAAAAATATTTTTCTGTGGTTAAGTTGTCGATGGCTGATTTCTTGTCCTGTGATAAAAAGCCTTCTCTTTCTACTGCCAAACCTTTCAGAGGAGCATTTGCAACCGTTTGGCACCATTTTTGAATCAATTGCCGAAAGTCATATTTTTGATGAAATTGTGACCCTGGGCCTTAGGGATTTTTTCAAAAAAATATTTTTCTGCCGATTAAGTTGTTGAGGGCTGATTTCTTGTCCTGTCATACAAAGCCTTCTGTTTCGACCGCCAAACCTTTCACGGGAGCATTTGGAACCCTTTGGCATCATCTTTGATTCAATTGCCGAAAGTCAGATTTTTGATGTAATTGTGACCCCCGGCCGGGGCTTAGGGATTTTTCGAAAAAAATATTTTTCTGCCGGTTAAGTTGTCGAGGGCTGATTTCTTGTCCTGTGATAAAAAGCCTTCTGTTTCGACCGCCAAACCTTTCAGGGGAGCATTTGCAACCGTTTGGCACCATTTTTGAGTGAATTGCCAAAAGTCAGATTTTTGAAGAAATTGTGACCCCGGGGCTTAGGGATTTTTTCAAAAAAATATTTTTCTGCCGGTTAAGTTGTCGAAGGCTGATTTATTTTTCTGTGATAAAAAGCCTTCTGTTTCGACCGCCAAACCTTTCAGGGGAGCATTTGCAACCGTTTGGCACCATTTTTGAGTCAATTGAAGAACGTCAGAGTTTTGATGAAATTGTGACCCCGGGGCTTAGGGATTTTTTCAAAAGAATCTTTTTCTGCCTGTTTAGTTGTCGAGGGCTGATTTCTTTTCCTGTGATGAAAAGCCTTCTCTTTCGACCACCAAACCTTTCAGGGGGGCATTTGGAACCGTTTGGCAGCATTTCTGAGTCAATTGCCGAAAGTCAGATTTTTGATAAAATTGTGACCCCGGGGCTTAGGAATTTTTTCAAAAAAATCTTTTTCTGCCGGTTAAGTTGTTGAGGGCTGACTTCTTTTTCTGTGATAAAAAGCCTTCTGTTTCGACCCCCAAACCTTTCAGGGGGTCATTTGCAACCGTTTGGCACCATTTTTGAGTCAATTGGAGAACGTCAGAGTTTTGATGAAATTGTGACCCCGGGGCTTAGGGATTTTTTCAAAAGAATCTTTTTCTGCCGGTTTCGTTGTCGAGGGCTGATTTCTTGTCCTGTGATAAAAAGCCTTCTGTTTCGACCGCCAAACCTTTCAGGGGAGCATTTGCAACCGTTTGGCACCATTTTTGAGTGAATTGCCAAAAGTCAGATTTTTGAAGAAATTGTGACCCCGGGGCTTAGGGATTTTTTCAAAAAAATATTTTTCTGCCGGTTAAGTTGTCGAAGGCTGATTTATTTTTCTGTGATAAAAAGCCTTCTGTTTCGACCGCCAAACCTTTCAGGGGAGCATTTGCAACCGTTTGGAACCATTTTTGAGTCAATTGGAGAATGTCAGAGTTTTGATGAAATTGTGACCCCGGGGCTTAGGGATTTTTTCAAAAGAATCTTTTTCTGCCTGTTTAGTTGTCGAGGGCTGATTTCTTTTCCTGTGATGAAAAGCCTTCTCTTTCGACCACCAAACCTTTCAGGGGAGCATTTGGAACCGTTTGGCACCATTTTTGAGTCAATAGGAGAACGTCAGAGTTTTGATGAAATTGTGACCCCGGGGCTTAGGGATTTTTTCAAAAGAATCTTTTTCTGCCGGTTAAGTTGTCGAGGGCTGATTTCTTTTCCTGTGATGAAAAGCCTTCTCTTTCGACCACCAAACCTTTCAGGGGAGCATTTGGAACCGTTTGGCAGCATTTCTGAGTCAATTGCCGAAAGTCAGATTTTTGATGAAATTGTGACCCCGGGGCTTAGGGATTTTTTCAAAAGAATCTTTTTCTGCCGGTTTAGTTGTCGAGGGCTGATTTCTTTTCCTGTGATGAAAAGCCTTCTCTTTCGACCACCAAACCTTTCAGGGGAGCATTTGGAACCGTTTGGCAGCATTTCTGAGTCAATTGCCGCAAGTCAGATTTTTGATGAAATTGTGACCCCGGGGCTTAGGGATTTTTCCAAAAAAATATTTTTCTGCCGGTTAACTTGTCGAGGGCTGATTTCTTTCCTGTGATGAAAAGCCTTCTCTTTCGACCGCCAAACCTTTCAGAGGAGCATTTGCAACCGTTTGGCACCATTTTTGAGTGAATTGCCAAAAGTCAGAGTTTTGATGAAATTGTGACCCCGGGGCTTAGTGATTTTTTCCAAAAAATCTTTTTCTGCCGGTTAAGTTGTTGAGGGCTGATTTCTTTTCCTGTGATGAAAAGCCTTCTCTTTCGACCACCAAACCTTTCAGGGGAGCATTTGGAACCGTTTGGCACCATTTCTGAGTCAATGGCCGAAAGTCAGATTTTTGCAGAAATTGTGACCCCGGGGCTTAGGGATTTTTTCAAAAAAATATTTTTCTGACAGTTAAGTTGTTGAAGGCTGATTTATTTTTCTGTGATAAAAAGCCTTCTGATTCGAACACCAAACCTTTCAGGGGAGCATTTGCAACCGTTTGGCACCATTTTTAAGTCAATTGGAGAACGTCAGAGTTTTGATGAAATTGTGATCCCGGGGCTTAGGGAATTTTTCAAAAAAATATTTTTCTGCCGGTTAAGTTGTCGAGGGCTGATTTCTTGTCCTGTGATAAAAAGCCTTCTCTTTCGATTGCCAATCCTTTCAGAGGAGCATTTGCAACCGTTTCGCACCATTTTTGAATCAATTGCCGAAAGTCAGATTTTTGATGAAATTGTGACTCCGGGGCTTAGGGAATTTTTCAAAAAAATATTTTTCTGTGGTTAAGTTGTCGATGGCTGATTTCTTGTCCTGTGATAAAAAGCCTTCTCTTTCTACTGCCAAAGCTTTCAGAGGAGCATTTGCAACCGTTTGGCACCATTTTTGAATCAATTGCCGAAAGTCATATTTTTGATGAAATTGTGACCCTGGGCCTTAGGGATTTTTTCAAAAAAATATTTTTCTGCCGATTAAGTTGTCGAGGGCTGATTTATTTTTCTGTGATAAAAAGCCTTCTGTTTCGACCGCCAAACCTTTCAGGGGAGCATTTGCAACCGTTTGGCACCATTTTTGAGTCAATTGAAGAACGTCAGAGTTTTGATGAAATTGTGACCCCGGGGCTTAGGGATTTTTTCAAAAGAATCTTTTTCTGCCGGTTTAGTTGTCGAGGGCTGATTTCTTTTCCTGTGATGAAAAGCCTTCTCTTTCGACCAACAAACCTTTCAAGGGAGCATTTGGAACCGTTTGGCAGCATTTCTGAGTCAATTGCCGAAAGTCAGATTTTTGATGAAATTGTGACCCCGGGGCTTAGGGATTTTTTCAAAAGAATCTTTTTCTGCCGGTTTAGTTGTCGAGGGCTGATTTCTTTTCCTGTGATGAAAAGCCTTCTCTTTCGACCACCAAACCTTTCAGGGGAGCATTTGGAACCGTTTGGCAGCATTTCTGAGTCAATTGCCGAAAGTCAGATTTTTGATGAAATTGTGACCCCGGGGCTTAGGGATTTTTTCAAAAAAATATTTTTCTGCCGGTTAAGTTGTTGAGGGCTGACTTCTTTTTCTGTGATAAAATGCCTTCAGTTTCGACCCCCAAACCTTTCAGGGGAGCATTTGGAACCCTTTGGCATCATCTTTGAGTCAATTGGAGAACGTCAGAGTTTTGATGAAATTGTGACCCTGGGGCTTAGGGATTTTGTCAAAAAAATATTTTTCTGCCGGTTAAGTTGTCGAGGGCTGATTACTTGTCCTGTGATAAAAAGCCTTCTGTTTCGACTGCTAAACCTTTCAGGGGAGCATTTGCAACCGTTTGGCGCCATTTTTGAGTCAATTGGAGAACGTCAGAGTTTTGATGAAATTGTGACCCCGGGGCTTAGGGATTTTTCCAAAAAAATATTTTTCTGCCGGTTAACTTGTCGAGGGCTGATTTCTTTCCTGTGATGAAAAGCCTTCTCTTTCGACCGCCAAACCTTTCAGAGGAGCATTTGCAACCGTTTGGCACCATTTTTGAGTGAATTGCCAAAAGTCAGAGTTTTGATGAAATTGTGACCCCGGGGCTTAGGGATTTTTTCCAAAAAATCTTTTTCTGCCGGTTAAGTTTTCGAGGGCTGATTTCTTTTTCTGTGATGAAAAGCCTTTTCTTTCGACCACCAAACCTTTCAGGGGAGCATTTGGAACCGTTTGGCACCATTTCTGAGTCAATTGCCGAAAGTCAGATTTTTGATGAAATTGTGACCCCGGGGCTTAGGGATTGTTTCAAAAAAATCTTTTTCTGCCGGTTAAGTTGTTGAGGGCTGACTTCTTTTTCTGTGATAAAAAGCCTTCAGTTTCGACCCCCAAACCTTTCAGGGGAGCATTTGCAACCGTTTTGCACCATTTCTGAGTCAATTGCCGAAAGTCAGAGTTTTGATGAAATTGTGACCCCGGGGCTTAGGGAATTTTTCAAAAAAATATTTTTCTGCCGGTTAAGTTGTCGAGGGCTGATTTCTTGTCCTGTGATAAAAAGCCTTCTCTTTCGATTGCCAATCCTTTCAGAGGAGCATTTGCAACCGTTTCGCACCATTTTTGAATCAATTGCCGAAAGTCAGATTTTTGATGAAATTGTGACTCCGGGGCTTAGGGAATTTTTCAAAAAAATATTTTTCTGCCGGTTAAGTTGTCGAGGGCTGATTTCTTTTTCTGTGATGAAAAGCCTTTTCTTTCGACCACCAAACCTTTCAGGGGAGCATTTGGAACCGTTTGGCACCATTTCTGAGACAATTGCCGAAAGTCAGATTTTTGATGAAATTGTGACCCTGGGGCTTAGGGATTTTTCCAAAAAAATATTTTTCTGCCGGTTAAGTTGTTGAGGGCTGATTTCTTGTCCTGTGATAAAAAGCCTTCTGTTTCGACCGCCAAACCTTTCAGGGGAGCATTTGCAACCGTTTGGCACCATTTTTGAGTCAATTGGAGAACGTCAGAGTTTTGATGAAATTGTGACCCCGGGGCTTAGGGATTTTTTCAAAAGAATCTTTTTCTGCCGGTTTAGTTGTCGAGGGCTGATTTCTTTTCCTGTGATGAAAAGCCTTCTGTTTCGACCGCCAAACCTTTCAGGGGAGCATTTGCAACCGTTTGGCACCATTTCTGAGTCAATTGCCGAAAGTCAGATTTTTGATGAAATTGTGACCCCGGGGCTTAGGGATTTTTTCAAAAAAATATTTTTCTGCCGGTTAAGTTGTTGAGGGCTGACTTCTTTTTCTGTGATAAAAAGCCTTCAGTTTCGACCCCCAAACCTTTCAGGGGAGCATTTGGAACCCTTTGGCATCATCTTTGATTCAATTGCCGAAAGTCAGATTTTTGATGAAATTGTGACCCCGGGGCTTCGGGATTTTTTCAAAAAAATATTTTTCTGCCGGTTAAGTTGTCGAAGGCTGATTTCTTGTCCTGTGATAAAAAGCCTTCTGATTCGACCGCCAAACCTTTCAGGGGAGCATTTGCAACCGTTTGGCACCATTTTTGAGTCAATTGCCGAAAGTCAGATTTTTGCAGAAATTGTGACCCCGGGGCTTCGGGATTTTTTCAAAAAAATATTTTTCTGCCGGTTAAGTTGTTGAAGGCTGATTTATTTTTCTGTGATAAAAAGCCTTCTGTTTCGACCACCAAACCTTTCAGAGGAGCATTTGCAATCCTTTTGCACCATTTTTGATTCAATTGCCGAAAGTCAGATTTTTGATGAAATTGTGACCCCGGGGCTTAGGGATTTTTTCAAAAAAATCTTTTTCTTCCGGTTAAGTTGTCGAGGGCTGATTTCTTTTTCTGTGATGAAAAGCCTTTTCTTTCGCCCACCAAACCTTTCAGGGGAGCATTTGGAACCGTTTGGCACCATTTCTGAGACAATTGCCGAAAGTCAGATTTTTGATGAAATTGTGACCCTGGGGCTTAGGGATTTTTCCAAAAAAATATTTTTCTGCCGGTTAAGTTGTCGAGGGCTGATTTCTTTTCCTGTGATGAAAAGCCTTCTCTTTCGACCACCAAACCTTTCAAGGGAGCATTTGGAACCGTTTGGCAGCATTTCTGAGTCAATTGCCGAAAGTCAGATTTTTGATGAAATTGTGAACCCGGGGCTTAGGGATTTTTTTCAGAAAAATATTTTTCTGCCGGTTAAGTTGTCGAGGGCTGATTTCTTGTCCTGTGATAAAAAGCCTTCTCTTTCGACCGCCAAACCTTTCAGGGGAGCATTTGCAACCGTTTGGCACCATTTTTGAGTGAATTGCCAAAAGTCAGATTTTTGAAGAAATTGTGACCCCGGGGCTTCGGGATTTTTTCAAAAAAATATTTTTCTGCCGGTTAAGTTGTCGAAGGCTGATTTATTTTTCTGTGATAAAAAGCCTTCTGTTTCGACCGCCAAATCTTTCAGGGGAGCATTTGCAACCGTTTGGAACCATTTTTGAGTGAATTGCCAAAAGTCAGATTTTTGATGAAATTGTGACCCCGGGGCTTCGGGATTTTTTCAAAAAAATCTTTTTCTGCCGGTTAAGTTGTTGAGGGCTGACTTCTTTTTCTGTGATAAAAAGCCTTCAGTTTCGACCCCCAAACCTTTCAGGGGAGCATTTGCACCCGTTTGGCACCATTTTTGAGTGAATTGCCAAAAGTCAGATTTTTGAAGAAATTGTGACCCCGGGGCTTAGGGATTTTTCAAAAAAATCTTTTTCTGCCGGTTAAGTTGTCGAGGGCTGATTTCTTTTCCTGTGATGAAAAGCCTTCTCTTTCGACCACCAAACCTTTCAGGGGAGCATTTGGAACCGTTTGGCACCATTTTTGAATCAATTGCCGAAAGTCAGATTTTTGATGAAATTGTGACCCCGGGGCTTAGGGATTTTTTTCAAAAGAATCCTTTTCTGCTGGTTAAGTTGTCGAGGGCTGATTTCTTTTCCTGTGATGAAAAGCCTTCTCTTTCGACCACCAAACCTTTCAGGGGAGCATTTGGAACCGTTTGGCACCATTTCTGAGTCAATTGCCAAAAGTCAGATTTTTGAAGAAATTGTGACCCCGGGGCTTAGGGATTTTTCCAAAAAAATATTTTTCTGCCGTTTAAGTTGTCGAAGGCTGATTTATTTTTCTGAGATAAAAAGCCCGCCTGTTTTGACCGCCAAACCTTTCAGGGGAGTATTTGGAACCGTTTGGCACCATTTTTGAGTCAATTGGAGAACGTCAGAGTTTTGATGATATTGTGACCCCGGGGCTTATGGATTTTTTCAAACGAATATTTTTCTGTGGTTAAGTTGTCGAGGGCTGATTTCTTTTCCTGTGATGAAAAGCCTTCTGTTTCGACCGCCAAACCTTTCAGGGGAGCATTTGGAACCGTTTGGCAGCATTTCTGAGTCAATTGCCGAAAGTCAGATTTTTGATGAAATTGTGACCCCGGGGCTTCGGGATTTTTTCAAAAAAATATTTTTCTGCCGGTTAAGTTGTCGAAGGCTGATTTCTTGTCCTGTGATAAAAAGCCTTCTGTTTCGACCGCCAAACCTTTCAGGGGAGCATTTGCAACCGTTTGGCACCATTTTTGAGTCAATTGCCGAAAGTCAGATTTTTGCAGAAATTGTGACCCCGGGGCTTCGGGATTTTTTCAAAAAAATATTTTTCTGCCGGTTAAGTTGTTGAAGGCTGATTTATTTTTCTGTGATAAAAAGCCTTCTGTTTCGACCACCAAACCTTTCAGAGGAGCATTTGCAACCGTTTGGCACCATTTTTGAATCAATTGCCGAAAGTCAGATTTTTGATGAAATTGTGACCCCGGGGCTTAGGGATTTTTTCAAAAAAATCTTTTTCTTCCGGTTAAGTTTTCGAGGGCTGATTTCTTTTTCTGTGATGAAAAGCCTTTTCTTTCGACCACCAAACCTTTCAGGGGAGCATTTGGAACCGTTTGGCACCATTTCTGAGTCAATTGCCGAAAGTCAGATTTTTGATGAAATTGTGACCCCGGGGCTTAGGGATTTTTTCAAAAAAATCTTTTTCTGCCGGTTAAGTTGTTGAGGGCTGACTTCTTTTTCTGTGATAAAAAGCCTTCAGTTTCGACCCCCAAACCTTTCAGGGGAGCATTTGCACCCGTTTGGCACCATTTTTGAGTGAATTGCCAAAAGTCAGATTTTTGAAGAAATTGTGACCCCGGGGCTTAGGGATTTTTTCAAAAAAATATTTTTCTGCCGGTTTAGTTGTCGAGGGCTGATTTCTTTTCCTGTGATGAAAAGCCTTCTCTTTCGACCACCAAACCTTTCAGGGGAGCATTTGGAACCGTTTGGCAGCATTTCTGAGTCAATTGCCGAAAGTCAGATTTTTGATGAAATTGTGACCCCGGGGCTTAGGGATTTTTTCAAAAAAATCTTTTTCTGCCGGTTAAGTTGTTGAGGGCTGACTTATTTTTCTGTGATAAAAAGCCTTCTGTTTCGACCGCCAAACCTTTCAGGGGAGCATTTGCAACCGTTTGGCACTATTTTTGAGTGAATTGCCAAAAGTCAGATTTTTGAAGAAATTGTGACCCCGGGGCTTCGGGATTTTTCAAAAAAATCTTTTTCTGCCGGTTAAGTTGTCGAGGGCTGATTTCTTTTCCTGTGATGAAAAGCCTTCTCTTTCGACCACCAAACCTTTCAGGGGAGCATTTGGAACCGTTTGGCACCATTTTTGAATCAATTGCCGAAAGTCAGATTTTTGATGAAATTGTGACCCCGGGGCTTAGGGATTTTTTTCAAAAGAATCTTTTTCTGCTGGTTAAGTTGTCGAGGGCTGATTTCTTTTCCTGTGATGAAAAGCCTTCTCTTTCGACCACCAAACCTTTCAGGGGAGCATTTGGAACCGTTTGGCACCATTTCTGAGTCAATTGCCAAAAGTCAGATTTTTGAAGAAATTGTGACCCCGGGGCTTAGGGATTTTTCCAAAAAAATATTTTTCTGCCGTTTAAGTTGTCGAAGGCTGATTTATTTTTCTGAGATAAAAAGCCCGCCTGTTTTGACCGCCAAACCTTTCAGGGGAGCATTTGGAACCGTTTGGCACCATTTTTGAGTCAATTGGAGAACGTCAGAGTTTTGATGATATTGTGACCCCGGGGCTTAGGGATTTTTTCAAACGAATATTTTTCTGTGGTTAAGTTGTCGAGGGCTGATTTCTTTTCCTGTGATGAAAAGCCTTCTGTTTCGACCGCCAAACCTTTCAGGGGAGCATTTGCAACCGTTTGGCACCATTTCTGAGTCAATTGCCGAAAGTCAGATTTTTGATGAAATTGTGACCCCGGGGCTTCGGGATTTTTTCAAAAAAATATTTTTCTGCCGGTTAAGTTGTCGAGGGCTGATTTCTTGTCCTGTGATAAAAAGCCTTCTGTTTCGACCGCCAAACCTTTCAGGGGAGCATTTGCAACCGTTTGGCACCATTTTTGAGTCAATTGCCGAAAGTCAGATTTTTGATGAAATTGTGACCCCGGGGCTTCGGGATTTTTTCAAAAAAATATTTTTCTGCCGGTTAAGTTGTTGAAGGCTGATTTATTTTTCTGTGATAAAAAGCCTTCTGTTTCGACCACCAAACCTTTCAGAGGAGCATTTGCAACCGTTTGGCACCATTTTTGAATCAATTGCCGAAAGTCAGATTTTTGATGAAATTGTGACCCCGGGGCTTAGGGATTTTTTCAAAAAAATCTTTTTCTTCCGGTTAAGTTTTCGAGGGCTGATTTCTTTTTCTGTGATGAAAAGCCTTTTCTTTCGACCACCAAACCTTTCAGGGGAGCATTTGGAACCGTTTGGCACCATTTCTGAGTCAATTGCCAAAAGTCAGATTTTTGAAGAAATTGTGACCCTGGGGCTTAGGGATTTTTCCAAAAAAATATTTTTCTGCCGGTTAAGTTGTTGAGGGCTGATTTCTTGTCCTGTGATAAAAAGCCTTCTGTTTCGACCGCCAAACCTTTCAGGGGAGCATTTGCAACCGTTTGGCACCATTTTTGAGTCAATTGGAGAACGTCAGAGTTTTGATGAAATTGTGACCCCGGGGCTTAGGGATTTTTTCAAAAGAATCTTTTTCTGCCGGTTTAGTTGTCGAGGGCTGATTTCTTTTCCTGTGATGAAAAGCCTTCTCTTTCGACCACCAAACCTTTCAGGGGAGCATTTGGAACCGTTTGGCAGCATTTCTGAGACAATTGCCGAAAGTCAGATTTTTGATGTAATTGTGACCCCCGGGGCTTAGGGATTTTTCGAAAAAAATATTTTTCTGCCGGTTAAGTTGTCGAGGGCTGATTTCTTGTCCTGTGATAAAAAGCCTTCTGTTTCGACCGCCAAACCTTTCAGGGGAGCATTTGCAACCGTTTGGCACCATTTCTGAGTCAATTGCCGAAAGTCAGAGTTTTGATGAAATTGTGACCCCGGGGCTTAGGGAATTTTTCAAAAAAATATTTTTCTGCCGGTTAAGTTGTCGAGGGCTGATTTCTTGTCCTGTGATAAAAAGCCTTCTCTTTCGATTGCCAATCCTTTCAGAGGAGCATTTGCAACCGTTTCGCACCATTTTTGAATCAATTGCCGAAAGTCAGATTTTTGATGAAATTGTGACTCCGGGGCTTAGGGAATTTTTCAAAAAAATATTTTTCTGCCGGTTAAGTTGTCGAGGGCTGATTTCTTTTTCTGTGATGAAAAGCCTTTTCTTTCGACCACCAAACCTTTCAGGGGAGCATTTGGAACCGTTTGGCACCATTTCTGAGACAATTGCCGAAAGTCAGATTTTTGATGAAATTGTGACCCTGGGGCTTAGGGATTTTTCCAAAAAAATATTTTTCTGCCGGTTAAGTTGTTGAGGGCTGATTTCTTGTCCTGTGATAAAAAGCCTTCTGTTTCGACCGCCAAACCTTTCAGGGGAGCATTTGCAACCGTTTGGCACCATTTTTGAGTCAATTGGAGAACGTCAGAGTTTTGATGAAATTGTGACCCCGGGGCTTAGGGATTTTTTCAAAAGAATCTTTTTCTGCCGGTTTAGTTGTCGAGGGCTGATTTCTTTTCCTGTGATGAAAAGCCTTCTGTTTCGACCGCCAAACCTTTCAGGGGAGCATTTGCAAACGTTTGGCACCATTTCTGAGACAATTGCCGAAAGTCAGATTTTTGATGAAATTGTGACCCTGGGGCTTAGGGATTTTTCCAAAAAAATATTTTTCTGCCGGTTAAGTTGTCGAGGGCTGATTTCTTTTCCTGTGATGAAAAGCCTTCTCTTTCGACCACCAAACCTTTCAAGGGAGCATTTGGAACCGTTTGGCAGCATTTCTGAGTCAATTGCCGAAAGTCAGATTTTTGATGAAATTGTGAACCCGGGGCTTAGGGATTTTTTTCAGAAAAATATTTTTCTGCCGGTTAAGTTGTCGAGGGCTGATTTCTTGTCCTGTGATAAAAAGCCTTCTGTTTCGACCGCCAAACCTTTCAGGGGAGCATTTGCAACCGTTTGGCACCATTTTTGAGTGAATTGCCAAAAGTCAGATTTTTGAAGAAATTGTGACCCCGGGGCTTAGGGATTTTTTCAAAAAAATATTTTTCTGCCGGTTAAGTTGTCGAAGGCTGATTTATTTTTCTGTGATAAAAAGCCTTCTGTTTCGACCGCCAAATCTTTCAGGGGAGCATTTGCAACCGTTTGGAACAATTTTTGAGTGAATTGCCAAAAGTCAGATTTTTGATGAAATTGTGACCCCGGGGCTTAGGGATTTTTTCAAAAAAATATTTTTCTGCCGGTTAAGTTGTTGAGGGCTGACTTCTTTTTCTGTGATAAAAAGCCTTCAGTTTCGACCCCCAAACCTTTCAGGGGAGCATTTGCACCCGTTTGGCACCATTTTTGAGTGAATTGCCAAAAGTCAGATTTTTGAAGAAATTGTGACCCCGGGGCTTAGGGATTTTTCAAAAAAATCTTTTTCTGCCGGTTAAGTTGTCGAGGGCTGATTTCTTTTCCTGTGATGAAAAGCCTTCTCTTTCGACCACCAAACCTTTCAGGGGAGCATTTGGAACCGTTTGGCACCATTTTTGAATCAATTGCCGAAAGTCAGATTTTTGATGAAATTGTGACCCCGGGGCTTAGGGATTTTTTTCAAAAGAATCTTTTTCTGCTGGTTAAGTTGTCGAGGGGTGATTTCTTTTCCTGTGATGAAAAGCCTTCTCTTTCGACCACCAAACCTTTCAGGGGAGCATTTGGAACCGTTTGGCACCATTTCTGAGTCAATTGCCGAAAGTCAGAGTTTTGATGAAATTGTGACCCCGGGGCTTAGGGAATTTTTCAAAAAAATATTTTTCTGCCGGTTAAGTTGTCGAGGGCTGATTTCTTGTCCTGTGATAAAAAGCCTTCTCTTTCGATTGCCAATCCTTTCAGAGGAGCATTTGCAACCGTTTCGCACCATTTTTGAATCAATTGCCGAAAGTCAGATTTTTGATGAAATTGTGACTCCGGGGCTTAGGGAATTTTTCAAAAAAATATTTTTCTGCCGGTTAAGTTGTCGAGGGCTGATTTCTTTTTCTGTGATGAAAAGCCTTTTCTTTCGACCACCAAACCTTTCAGGGGAGCATTTGGAACCGTTTGGCACCATTTCTGAGACAATTGCCGAAAGTCAGATTTTTGATGAAATTGTGACCCCGGGGCTTCGGGATTTTTTCAAAAAAATATTTTTCTGCCGGTTAAGTTGTCGAAGGCTGATTTCTTGTCCTGTGATAAAAAGCCTTCTGATTCGACCGCCAAACCTTTCAGGGGAGCATTTGCAACCGTTTGGCACCATTTTTGAGTCAATTGCCGAAAGTCAGATTTTTGCAGAAATTGTGACCCCGGGGCTTCGGGATTTTTTCAAAAAAATATTTTTCTGCCGGTTAAGTTGTTGAAGGCTGATTTATTTTTCTGTGATAAAAAGCCTTCTGTTTCGACCACCAAACCTTTCAGAGGAGCATTTGCAATCCTTTTGCACCATTTTTGATTCAATTGCCGAAAGTCAGATTTTTGATGAAATTGTGACCCCGGGGCTTAGGGATTTTTTCAAAAAAATCTTTTTCTTCCGGTTAAGTTGTCGAGGGCTGATTTCTTTTTCTGTGATGAAAAGCCTTTTCTTTCGCCCACCAAACCTTTCAGGGGAGCATTTGGAACCGTTTGGCACCATTTCTGAGACAATTGCCGAAAGTCAGATTTTTGATGAAATTGTGACCCTGGGGCTTAGGGATTTTTCCAAAAAAATATTTTTCTGCCGGTTAAGTTGTCGAGGGCTGATTTCTTTTCCTGTGATGAAAAGCCTTCTCTTTCGACCACCAAACCTTTCAAGGGAGCATTTGGAACCGTTTGGCAGCATTTCTGAGTCAATTGCCGAAAGTCAGATTTTTGATGAAATTGTGAACCCGGGGCTTAGGGATTTTTTTCAGAAAAATATTTTTCTGCCGGTTAAGTTGTCGAGGGCTGATTTCTTGTCCTGTGATAAAAAGCCTTCTGTTTCGACCGCCAAACCTTTCAGGGGAGCATTTGCAACCGTTTGGCACCATTTTTGAGTGAATTGCCAAAAGTCAGATTTTTGAAGAAATTGTGACCCCGGGGCTTAGGGATTTTTTCAAAAAAATATTTTTCTGCCGGTTAAGTTGTCGAAGGCTGATTTATTTTTCTGTGATAAAAAGCCTTCTGTTTCGACCGCCAAATCTTTCAGGGGAGCATTTGCAACCGTTTGGAACAATTTTTGAGTGAATTGCCAAAAGTCAGATTTTTGATGAAATTGTGACCCCGGGGCTTAGGGATTTTTTCAAAAAAATATTTTTCTGCCGGTTAAGTTGTTGAGGGCTGACTTCTTTTTCTGTGATAAAAAGCCTTCAGTTTCGACCCCCAAACCTTTCAGGGGAGCATTTGCACCCGTTTGGCACCATTTTTGAGTGAATTGCCAAAAGTCAGATTTTTGAAGAAATTGTGACCCCGGGGCTTAGGGATTTTTCAAAAAAATCTTTTTCTGCCGGTTAAGTTGTCGAGGGCTGATTTCTTTTCCTGTGATGAAAAGCCTTCTCTTTCGACCACCAAACCTTTCAGGGGAGCATTTGGAACCGTTTGGCACCATTTTTGAATCAATTGCCGAAAGTCAGATTTTTGATGAAATTGTGACCCCGGGGCTTAGGGATTTTTTTCAAAAGAATCTTTTTCTGCTGGTTAAGTTGTCGAGGGCTGATTTCTTTTCCTGTGATGAAAAGCCTTCTCTTTCGACCACCAAACCTTTCAGGGGAGCATTTGGAACCGTTTGGCACCATTTCTGAGTCAATTGCCAAAAGTGAGATTTTTGAAGAAATTGTGACCCCGGGGCTTAGGGATTTTTCCAAAAAAATATTTTTCTGCCGTTTAAGTTGTCGAAGGCTGATTTATTTTTCTGAGATAAAAAGCCCGCCTGTTTTGACCGCCAAACCTTTCAGGGGAGCATTTGGAACCGTTTGGCACCATTTTTGAGTCAATTGGAGAACGTCAGAGTTTTGATGATATTGTGACCCCGGGGCTTATGGATTTTTTCAAACGAATATTTTTCTGTGGTTAAGTTGTCGAGGGCTGATTTCTTTTCCTGTGATGAAAAGCCTTCTGTTTCGACCGCCAAACCTTTCAGGGGAGCATTTGGAACCGTTTGGCAGCATTTCTGAGTCAATTGCCGAAAGTCAGATTTTTGATGAAATTGTGACCCCGGGGCTTCGGGATTTTTTCAAAAAAATATTTTTCTGCCGGTTAAGTTGTCGAAGGCTGATTTCTTGTCCTGTGATAAAAAGCCTTCTGTTTCGACCGCCAAACCTTTCAGGGGAGCATTTGCAACCGTTTGGCACCATTTTTGAGTCAATTGCCGAAAGTCAGATTTTTGCAGAAATTGTGACCCCGGGGCTTCGGGATTTTTTCAAAAAAATATTTTTCTGCCGGTTAAGTTGTTGAAGGCTGATTTATTTTTCTGTGATAAAAAGCCTTCTGTTTCGACCACCAAACCTTTCAGAGGAGCATTTGCAACCGTTTGGCACCATTTTTGAATCAATTGCCGAAAGTCAGATTTTTGATGAAATTGTGACCCCGGGGCTTAGGGATTTTTTCAAAAAAATCTTTTTCTTCCGGTTAAGTTTTCGAGGGCTGATTTCTTTTTCTGTGATGAAAAGCCTTTTCTTTCGACCACCAAACCTTTCAGGGGAGCATTTGGAACCGTTTGGCACCATTTCTGAGTCAATTGCCGAAAGTCAGATTTTTGATGAAATTGTGACCCCGGGGCTTAGGGATTTTTTCAAAAAAATCTTTTTCTGCCGGTTAAGTTGTTGAGGGCTGACTTCTTTTTCTGTGATAAAAAGCCTTCAGTTTCGACCCCCAAACCTTTCAGGGGAGCATTTGCACCCGTTTGGCACCATTTTTGAGTGAATTGCCAAAAGTCAGATTTTTGAAGAAATTGTGACCCCGGGGCTTAGGGATTTTTTCAAAAAAATATTTTTCTGCCGGTTTAGTTGTCGAGGGCTGATTTCTTTTCCTGTGATGAAAAGCCTTCTCTTTCGACCACCAAACCTTTCAGGGGAGCATTTGGAACCGTTTGGCAGCATTTCTGAGTCAATTGCCGAAAGTCAGATTTTTGATGAAATTGTGACCCCGGGGCTTAGGGATTTTTTCAAAAAAATCTTTTTCTGCCGGTTAAGTTGTTGAGGGCTGACTTATTTTTCTGTGATAAAAAGCCTTCTGTTTCGACCGCCAAACCTTTCAGGGGAGCATTTGCAACCGTTTGGCACTATTTTTGAGTGAATTGCCAAAAGTCAGATTTTTGAAGAAATTGTGACCCCGGGGCTTCGGGATTTTTCAAAAAAATCTTTTTCTGCCGGTTAAGTTGTCGAGGGCTGATTTCTTTTCCTGTGATGAAAAGCCTTCTCTTTCGACCACCAAACCTTTCAGGGGAGCATTTGGAACCGTTTGGCACCATTTTTGAATCAATTGCCGAAAGTCAGATTTTTGATGAAATTGTGACCCCGGGGCTTAGGGATTTTTTTCAAAAGAATCTTTTTCTGCTGGTTAAGTTGTCGAGGGCTGATTTCTTTTCCTGTGATGAAAAGCCTTCTCTTTCGACCACCAAACCTTTCAGGGGAGCATTTGGAACCGTTTGGCACCATTTCTGAGTCAATTGCCAAAAGTCAGATTTTTGAAGAAATTGTGACCCCGGGGCTTAGGGATTTTTCCAAAAAAATATTTTTCTGCCGTTTAAGTTGTCGAAGGCTGATTTATTTTTCTGAGATAAAAAGCCCGCCTGTTTTGACCGCCAAACCTTTCAGGGGAGCATTTGGAACCGTTTGGCACCATTTTTGAGTCAATTGGAGAACGTCAGAGTTTTGATGATATTGTGACCCCGGGGCTTAGGGATTTTTTCAAACGAATATTTTTCTGTGGTTAAGTTGTCGAGGGCTGATTTCTTTTCCTGTGATGAAAAGCCTTCTGTTTCGACCGCCAAACCTTTCAGGGGAGCATTTGGAACCGTTTGGCAGCATTTCTGAGTCAATTGCCGAAAGTCAGATTTTTGATGAAATTGTGACCCTGGGGCTTAGGGATTTTTCCAAAAAAATATTTTTCTGCCGGTTAAGTTGTCGAGGGCTGATTTCTTTTCCTGTGATGAAAAGCCTTCTCTTTCGACCACCAAACCTTTCAAGGGAGCATTTGGAACCGTTTGGCAGCATTTCTGAGTCAATTGCCGAAAGTCAGATTTTTGATGAAATTGTGAACCCGGGGCTTAGGGATTTTTTTCAGAAAAATATTTTTCTGCCGGTTAAGTTGTCGAGGGCTGATTTCTTGTCCTGTGATAAAAAGCCTTCTGTTTCGACCGCCAAACCTTTCAGGGGAGCATTTGCAACCGTTTGGCACCATTTTTGAGTGAATTGCCAAAAGTCAGATTTTTGAAGAAATTGTGACCCCGGGGCTTAGGGATTTTTTCAAAAAAATATTTTTCTGCCGGTTAAGTTGTCGAAGGCTGATTTATTTTTCTGTGATAAAAAGCCTTCTGTTTCGACCGCCAAATCTTTCAGGGGAGCATTTGCAACCGTTTGGAACAATTTTTGAGTGAATTGCCAAAAGTCAGATTTTTGATGAAATTGTGACCCCGGGGCTTAGGGATTTTTTCAAAAAAATATTTTTCTGCCGGTTAAGTTGTTGAGGGCTGACTTCTTTTTCTGTGATAAAAAGCCTTCAGTTTCGACCCCCAAACCTTTCAGGGGAGCATTTGCACCCGTTTGGCACCATTTTTGAGTGAATTGCCAAAAGTCAGATTTTTGAAGAAATTGTGACCCCGGGGCTTAGGGATTTTTCAAAAAAATCTTTTTCTGCCGGTTAAGTTGTCGAGGGCTGATTTCTTTTCCTGTGATGAAAAGCCTTCTCTTTCGACCACCAAACCTTTCAGGGGAGCATTTGGAACCGTTTGGCACCATTTTTGAATCAATTGCCGAAAGTCAGATTTTTGATGAAATTGTGACCCCGGGGCTTAGGGATTTTTTTCAAAAGAATCTTTTTCTGCTGGTTAAGTTGTCGAGGGGTGATTTCTTTTCCTGTGATGAAAAGCCTTCTCTTTCGACCACCAAACCTTTCAGGGGAGCATTTGGAACCGTTTGGCACCATTTCTGAGTCAATTGCCGAAAGTCAGAGTTTTGATGAAATTGTGACCCCGGGGCTTAGGGAATTTTTCAAAAAAATATTTTTCTGCCGGTTAAGTTGTCGAGGGCTGATTTCTTGTCCTGTGATAAAAAGCCTTCTCTTTCGATTGCCAATCCTTTCAGAGGAGCATTTGCAACCGTTTCGCACCATTTTTGAATCAATTGCCGAAAGTCAGATTTTTGATGAAATTGTGACTCCGGGGCTTAGGGAATTTTTCAAAAAAATATTTTTCTGCCGGTTAAGTTGTCGAGGGCTGATTTCTTTTTCTGTGATGAAAAGCCTTTTCTTTCGACCACCAAACCTTTCAGGGGAGCATTTGGAACCGTTTGGCACCATTTCTGAGACAATTGCCGAAAGTCAGATTTTTGATGAAATTGTGACCCCGGGGCTTCGGGATTTTTTCAAAAAAATATTTTTCTGCCGGTTAAGTTGTCGAAGGCTGATTTCTTGTCCTGTGATAAAAAGCCTTCTGATTCGACCGCCAAACCTTTCAGGGGAGCATTTGCAACCGTTTGGCACCATTTTTGAGTCAATTGCCGAAAGTCAGATTTTTGCAGAAATTGTGACCCCGGGGCTTCGGGATTTTTTCAAAAAAATATTTTTCTGCCGGTTAAGTTGTTGAAGGCTGATTTATTTTTCTGTGATAAAAAGCCTTCTGTTTCGACCACCAAACCTTTCAGAGGAGCATTTGCAATCCTTTTGCACCATTTTTGATTCAATTGCCGAAAGTCAGATTTTTGATGAAATTGTGACCCCGGGGCTTAGGGATTTTTTCAAAAAAATCTTTTTCTTCCGGTTAAGTTGTCGAGGGCTGATTTCTTTTTCTGTGATGAAAAGCCTTTTCTTTCGCCCACCAAACCTTTCAGGGGAGCATTTGGAACCGTTTGGCACCATTTCTGAGACAATTGCCGAAAGTCAGATTTTTGATGAAATTGTGACCCTGGGGCTTAGGGATTTTTCCAAAAAAATATTTTTCTGCCGGTTAAGTTGTCGAGGGCTGATTTCTTTTCCTGTGATGAAAAGCCTTCTCTTTCGACCACCAAACCTTTCAAGGGAGCATTTGGAACCGTTTGGCAGCATTTCTGAGTCAATTGCCGAAAGTCAGATTTTTGATGAAATTGTGAACCCGGGGCTTAGGGATTTTTTTCAGAAAAATATTTTTCTGCCGGTTAAGTTGTCGAGGGCTGATTTCTTGTCCTGTGATAAAAAGCCTTCTGTTTCGACCGCCAAACCTTTCAGGGGAGCATTTGCAACCGTTTGGCACCATTTTTGAGTGAATTGCCAAAAGTCAGATTTTTGAAGAAATTGTGACCCCGGGGCTTAGGGATTTTTTCAAAAAAATATTTTTCTGCCGGTTAAGTTGTCGAAGGCTGATTTATTTTTCTGTGATAAAAAGCCTTCTGTTTCGACCGCCAAATCTTTCAGGGGAGCATTTGCAACCGTTTGGAACAATTTTTGAGTGAATTGCCAAAAGTCAGATTTTTGATGAAATTGTGACCCCGGGGCTTAGGGATTTTTTCAAAAAAATATTTTTCTGCCGGTTAAGTTGTTGAGGGCTGACTTCTTTTTCTGTGATAAAAAGCCTTCAGTTTCGACCCCCAAACCTTTCAGGGGAGCATTTGCACCCGTTTGGCACCATTTTTGAGTGAATTGCCAAAAGTCAGATTTTTGAAGAAATTGTGACCCCGGGGCTTAGGGATTTTTCAAAAAAATCTTTTTCTGCCGGTTAAGTTGTCGAGGGCTGATTTCTTTTCCTGTGATGAAAAGCCTTCTCTTTCGACCACCAAACCTTTCAGGGGAGCATTTGGAACCGTTTGGCACCATTTTTGAATCAATTGCCGAAAGTCAGATTTTTGATGAAATTGTGACCCCGGGGCTTAGGGATTTTTTTCAAAAGAATCTTTTTCTGCTGGTTAAGTTGTCGAGGGCTGATTTCTTTTCCTGTGATGAAAAGCCTTCTCTTTCGACCACCAAACCTTTCAGGGGAGCATTTGGAACCGTTTGGCACCATTTCTGAGTCAATTGCCAAAAGTGAGATTTTTGAAGAAATTGTGACCCCGGGGCTTAGGGATTTTTCCAAAAAAATATTTTTCTGCCGTTTAAGTTGTCGAAGGCTGATTTATTTTTCTGAGATAAAAAGCCCGCCTGTTTTGACCGCCAAACCTTTCAGGGGAGCATTTGGAACCGTTTGGCACCATTTTTGAGTCAATTGGAGAACGTCAGAGTTTTGATGATATTGTGACCCCGGGGCTTATGGATTTTTTCAAACGAATATTTTTCTGTGGTTAAGTTGTCGAGGGCTGATTTCTTTTCCTGTGATGAAAAGCCTTCTGTTTCGACCGCCAAACCTTTCAGGGGAGCATTTGGAACCGTTTGGCAGCATTTCTGAGTCAATTGCCGAAAGTCAGATTTTTGATGAAATTGTGACCCCGGGGCTTCGGGATTTTTTCAAAAAAATATTTTTCTGCCGGTTAAGTTGTCGAAGGCTGATTTCTTGTCCTGTGATAAAAAGCCTTCTGTTTCGACCGCCAAACCTTTCAGGGGAGCATTTGCAACCGTTTGGCACCATTTTTGAGTCAATTGCCGAAAGTCAGATTTTTGCAGAAATTGTGACCCCGGGGCTTCGGGATTTTTTCAAAAAAATATTTTTCTGCCGGTTAAGTTGTTGAAGGCTGATTTATTTTTCTGTGATAAAAAGCCTTCTGTTTCGACCACCAAACCTTTCAGAGGAGCATTTGCAACCGTTTGGCACCATTTTTGAATCAATTGCCGAAAGTCAGATTTTTGATGAAATTGTGACCCCGGGGCTTAGGGATTTTTTCAAAAAAATCTTTTTCTTCCGGTTAAGTTTTCGAGGGCTGATTTCTTTTTCTGTGATGAAAAGCCTTTTCTTTCGACCACCAAACCTTTCAGGGGAGCATTTGGAACCGTTTGGCACCATTTCTGAGTCAATTGCCGAAAGTCAGATTTTTGATGAAATTGTGACCCCGGGGCTTAGGGATTTTTTCAAAAAAATCTTTTTCTGCCGGTTAAGTTGTTGAGGGCTGACTTCTTTTTCTGTGATAAAAAGCCTTCAGTTTCGACCCCCAAACCTTTCAGGGGAGCATTTGCACCCGTTTGGCACCATTTTTGAGTGAATTGCCAAAAGTCAGATTTTTGAAGAAATTGTGACCCCGGGGCTTAGGGATTTTTTCAAAAAAATATTTTTCTGCCGGTTTAGTTGTCGAGGGCTGATTTCTTTTCCTGTGATGAAAAGCCTTCTCTTTCGACCACCAAACCTTTCAGGGGAGCATTTGGAACCGTTTGGCAGCATTTCTGAGTCAATTGCCGAAAGTCAGATTTTTGATGAAATTGTGACCCCGGGGCTTAGGGATTTTTTCAAAAAAATCTTTTTCTGCCGGTTAAGTTGTTGAGGGCTGACTTATTTTTCTGTGATAAAAAGCCTTCTGTTTCGACCGCCAAACCTTTCAGGGGAGCATTTGCAACCGTTTGGCACTATTTTTGAGTGAATTGCCAAAAGTCAGATTTTTGAAGAAATTGTGACCCCGGGGCTTCGGGATTTTTCAAAAAAATCTTTTTCTGCCGGTTAAGTTGTCGAGGGCTGATTTCTTTTCCTGTGATGAAAAGCCTTCTCTTTCGACCACCAAACCTTTCAGGGGAGCATTTGGAACCGTTTGGCACCATTTTTGAATCAATTGCCGAAAGTCAGATTTTTGATGAAATTGTGACCCCGGGGCTTAGGGATTTTTTTCAAAAGAATCTTTTTCTGCTGGTTAAGTTGTCGAGGGCTGATTTCTTTTCCTGTGATGAAAAGCCTTCTCTTTCGACCACCAAACCTTTCAGGGGAGCATTTGGAACCGTTTGGCACCATTTCTGAGTCAATTGCCAAAAGTCAGATTTTTGAAGAAATTGTGACCCCGGGGCTTAGGGATTTTTCCAAAAAAATATTTTTCTGCCGTTTAAGTTGTCGAAGGCTGATTTATTTTTCTGAGATAAAAAGCCCGCCTGTTTTGACCGCCAAACCTTTCAGGGGAGCATTTGGAACCGTTTGGCACCATTTTTGAGTCAATTGGAGAACGTCAGAGTTTTGATGATATTGTGACCCCGGGGCTTAGGGATTTTTTCAAACGAATATTTTTCTGTGGTTAAGTTGTCGAGGGCTGATTTCTTTTCCTGTGATGAAAAGCCTTCTGTTTCGACCGCCAAACCTTTCAGGGGAGCATTTGGAACCGTTTGGCAGCATTTCTGAGTCAATTGCCGAAAGTCAGATTTTTGATGAAATTGTGACCCTGGGGCTTAGGGATTTTTCCAAAAAAATATTTTTCTGCCGGTTAA
Source organism: Podarcis gaigeae (assembly GCF_964106915.1). Taxonomy (NCBI): domain Eukaryota; kingdom Metazoa; phylum Chordata; class Lepidosauria; order Squamata; family Lacertidae; genus Podarcis; species Podarcis gaigeae. The sequence goes on along the minus strand of NC_139683.1, from coordinate 79,331,632 downwards.
GTTGTCGAGGGCTGATTTCTTTTCCTGTGATGAAAAGCCTTCTCTTTCGACCACCAAACCTTTCAAGGGAGCATTTGGAACCGTTTGGCAGCATTTCTGAGTCAATTGCCGAAAGTCAGATTTTTGATGAAATTGTGAACCCGGGGCTTAGGGATTTTTTTCAGAAAAATATTTTTCTGCCGGTTAAGTTGTCGAGGGCTGATTTCTTGTCCTGTGATAAAAAGCCTTCTGTTTCGACCGCCAAACCTTTCAGGGGAGCATTTGCAACCGTTTGGCACCATTTTTGAGTGAATTGCCAAAAGTCAGATTTTTGAAGAAATTGTGACCCCGGGGCTTAGGGATTTTTTCAAAAAAATATTTTTCTGCCGGTTAAGTTGTCGAAGGCTGATTTATTTTTCTGTGATAAAAAGCCTTCTGTTTCGACCGCCAAATCTTTCAGGGGAGCATTTGCAACCGTTTGGAACCATTTTTGAGTGAATTGCCAAAAGTCAGATTTTTGAAGAAATTGTGACCCCGGGGCTTAGGGATTTTTCAAAAAAATCTTTTTCTGCCGTTTAAGTTGTCGAAGGCTGATTTATTTTTCTGAGATAAAAAGCCCGCCTGTTTTGACCGCCAAACCTTTCAGGGGAGCATTTGGAACCGTTTGGCACCATTTTTGAGTCAATTGGAGAACGTCAGAGTTTTGATGATATTGTGACCCCGGGGCTTAGGGATTTTTTCAAACGAATATTTTTCTGTGGTTAAGTTGTCGAGGGCTGATTTCTTTTCCTGTGATGAAAAGCCTTCTGTTTCGACCGCCAAACCTTTCAGGGGAGCATTTGGAACCGTTTGGCAGCATTTCTGAGTCAATTGCCGAAAGTCAGATTTTTGATGAAATTGTGACCCCGGGGCTTCGGGATTTTTTCAAAAAAATATTTTTCTGCCGGTTAAGTTGTCGAAGGCTGATTTCTTGTCCTGTGATAAAAAGCCTTCTGTTTCGACCGCCAAACCTTTCAGGGGAGCATTTGCAACCGTTTGGCACCATTTTTGAGTCAATTGCCGAAAGTCAGATTTTTGCAGAAATTGTGACCCCGGGGCTTCGGGATTTTTTCAAAAAAATATTTTTCTGCCGGTTAAGTTGTTGAAGGCTGATTTATTTTTCTGTGATAAAAAGCCTTCTGTTTCGACCACCAAACCTTTCAGAGGAGCATTTGCAACCCTTTTGCACCATTTTTGATTCAATTGCCGAAAGTCAGATTTTTGATGAAATTGTGACCCCGGGGCTTAGGGATTTTTTCAAAAAAATCTTTTTCTTCCGGTTAAGTTGTCGAGGGCTGATTTCTTTTTCTGTGATGAAAAGCCTTTTCTTTCGACCACCAAACCTTTCAGGGGAGCATTTGGAACCGTTTGGCACCATTTCTGAGACAATTGCCGAAAGTCAGATTTTTGATGAAATTGTGACCCCGGGGCTTAGGGAATTTTTCAAAAAAATATTTTTCTGCCGGTTAAGTTGTCAAGGGCTCATTTCTTGTCCTGTGATAAAAAGCCTTCTCTTTCGACTGCCAAACCTTTCAGGGGAGCATTTGCAACCGTTTGGCACCGTTTTTGAGTCAATTGGAGAACGTCAGAGTTTTGATGAAATTGTGACCCCGGGGCTTAGGGAATTTTTCAAAAAAATATTTTTCTGCCGGTTAAGTTGTCAAGGGCTCATTTCTTGTCCTGTGATAAAAAGCCTTCTCTTTCGACTGCCAAACCTTTCAGAGGAGCATTTGCAACCGTTTGGCACCATTTTTGAATCAATTGCCGAAAGTCAGATTTTTGAAGAAATTGTGACCCCGGGGCTTAGGGATTTTTTCAAAAAAATATTTTTCTGCCGGTTAAGTTGTCGAAGGCTGATTTATTTTTCTGTGATAAAAAGCCTTCTGTTTCGACCCCCAAACCTTTCAGGGGAGCATTTGCAACCGTTTGGCACCATTTCTGAGTCAATTGCCGAAAGTCAGATTTTTGCAGAAATTGTGACCCTTAGGGATTTTTTCAAAAAAATATTTTTCTGCCGGTTAAGTTGTTGAAGGCTGATTTATTTTTCTTTGATAAAAAGCCTTCTGTTTCGACCACCAAACCTTTCAGGGGAGCATTTGCAACCGTTTGGCACCGTTTTTGAGTCAATTGGAGAACGTCAGAGTTTTGATGAAATTGTGACCCCGGGGCTTAGGGATTTTTTCAAAAAAATCTTTTTCTGCCGGTTAAGTTGTCGAGGGCTGATTTCTTTTCCTGTGATGAAAAGCCTTCTATTTCGACCACCAAACCTTTCAGGGGAGCATTTGCAACCGTTTGGCACCATTTTTGAGTGAATTGGAGAACGTCAGATTTTTGATGAAATTGTGACCCCGGGGCTTAGGGATTTTTCCAAAAAAATATTTTTCTGCCGGTTAAGTTGTCGAGGGCTGATTTCTTGTCCTGTGATAAAAAGCCTTCTGTTTCGACGGCAAAACCTTTCAGAGGAGCATTTGCAACCGTTTGGCACCATTTTTGAGTGAATTGCCAAAAGTCAGATTTTTGAAGAAATTGTGACCCCCGGGGCTTAGGGATTTTTTCAAAAGAATCTTTTTCTGCCGGTTTAGTTGTCGAGGGCTGATTTCTTTTCCTGTGATGAAAAGCCTTCTCTTTCGACCACCAAACCTTTCAGGGGAGCATTTGGAACCGTTTGGCACCATTTCTGAGTCAATTGCCGAAAGTCAGATTTTTGATGAAATTGTGACCCCGGGGCTTAGGGATTTTTCCAAAAAAATATTTTTCTGCCGGTTAAGTTGTCGAGGGCTGATTTCTTGTCCTGTGATAAAAAGCCTTCTCTTTCGACCGCCAAACCTTTCAGAGGAGCATTTGCAACCGTTTGGCGCCATTTTTGAGTGAATTGCCAAAAGTCAGATTTTTGAAGAAATTGTGACCCCCGGGGCTTAGGGATTTTTTAAAAAGAATCTTTTTCTGCCGGTTTAGTTGTCGAGGGCTGATTTCTTTTCCTGTGATGAAAAGCCTTCTCTTTCGACCACCAAACCTTTCAGGGGAGCATTTGGAACCGTTTGGCACCATTTCTGAGTCAATTGCCGAAAGTCAGATTTTTGATGAAATTATGACCCCGGGGCTTAGGGATTTTTCCAAAAAAATATTTTTCTGCCGGTTAACTTGTCGAGGGCAGATTTCTTTTCCTGTGATAAAAAGCCTTCTCTTTCGACCGCCAAACCTTTCAGGGGAGCATTTGCAAACGTTTGGCACCATTTTTGAGTGAATTGCCAAAAGTCAGAGTTTTGAAGTAATTGTGACCCCGAGGCTTATGGAATTTTTCAAAAAAATCTTTTTCTGCCGGTTAAGTTGTCGAGGGCTGATTTCTTTTCCTGTGATGAAAAGCCTTCTCTTTCGACCACCAAACCTTTCAGGGGAGCATTTGGAACCGTTTGGCACCATTTCTGAGTCAATTGCCGAAAGTCAGATTTTTGATGAAATTGTGACCCCGGGGCTTAGGGATTTTTCGAAAAAAATATTTTTCTGCCGGTTAAGTTATCGAGGGCTGATTTCTTGTCCTGTGATAAAAGGCCTTCTGTTTCGACCGCCAAACCTTTCAGAGGAGCATTTGCAACGGTTTGGCACCATTTATGAGTGAATTGCCAAAAGTCAGATTTTTGAAGAAATTGTGACCCTTAGGGATTTTTTCAAAAAAATCTTTTTCTGCCGGTTAAGTTGTCGAAGGCTGATTTATTTTTCTGTGATAAAAAGCCTTCTCTTTCGACCACCAAACCTTTCAGGGGAGCATTTGGAACCGTTTGGCACCATTTTTGAGACAATTGCCGAAAGTCAGATTTTTGATGAAATTGTGACCCCGGGGCTTAGGGATTTTTCCAAAAAAATATCTTTCTGCCGGTTAAGTTGTCGAGGGCTGATTTCTTGTCCTGTGATAAAAAGCCTTCTGTTTCAACCGCCAAACCTTTCAGGGGAGCATTTGCAACCGTTTGGCACAATTTCTGAGACAATTGCCGAAAGTCAGATTTTTGATGAAATTGTGACCCCGGGGCTTAGGGATTTTTTCAAAAGAATCTTTTTCTGCCGGTTTAGTTGTCGAGGGCTGATTTCTTTTCCTGTGATGAAAAGCCTTCTCTTTCGACCACCAGACCTATCAGGGGAGCATTTGCAACCGTTTGGCACCATTTTTGAGTCAATTGCCGAAAGTCAGATTTTTCATGAAATTGTGACCCCGGGGCTTAGGGAATTTTTCAAAAAAATCTTTTTCTGCCGGTTAAGTTGTCGAGGGCTGATTTCTTTTCCTGTGATGAAAAGCCTTCTCTTTCGACCACCAAACCTTTCAGGGGAGCATTTGGAACCGTTTGGCACCATTTTTGAGTGAATTGGAGAACGTCAGATTTTTGATGAAATTGTGACCCCGGGGCTTAGGGATTTTTTCAAAAAAATCTTTTTCTGCCGGTTAAGTTGTCGAAGGCTGTTTTCTTGTCCTGTGATAAAAAGCCTTCTGTTTCGACCACCAAACCTTTCAGGGGAGCATTTTGAACCGTTTGGCACCATTTTTGAGTGAATTGGAGAACGTCAGATTTTTGATGAAATTGTGACCCCGGGGCTTAGGGATTTTTCCAAAAAAATATTTTTCTTCCGGTTAAGTTGTCGAGGGCTGATTTCTTTTTCTGTGATGAAAAGCCTTCTCTTTCGACCACCAAACCTTTCAGGGGAGCATTTGGAACCGTTTCGCACCATTTCTGAGTCAATTGCCGAAAGTTAGATTTTTGATGAAATTGTGACCCCGGGGCTTAGGGATTTTTTCAAAAAAAAAAAATTCTGCCGGTTACGTTGTAGAGGGCTGACTTCTTTTTCTGTGATAAAAAGCCTTCTGTTTCGACTGCCAAACCTTTCAGGGGAGCATTTGCAACCGTTTGGCACCATTTCTGAGACAATTGTCGAAAGTCAGATTTTTTATGAAATTGTGACCCCGGGGCTTACGGATTTTTCCAAAAAAATATTTTTCTGCCGGTTAAGTTGTCGAGGGCTGATTTCTTGTCCTGTGATAAAAAGCCTTCTGTTTCGACCGCCAAACCTTTCAGGGGAGCATTTGCAACCGTTTTGAACCATTTTCGAGTCAATCGTAAAACGTCAGAGTTTTGATGAAATTGTGACCCCGGGGCTTACGGATTTTTTCAAAAGAATCTTTTTCTGCCGGTTAAGTTGTTGAAGGCTGATTTCTTTTCCTGTGATGAAAAGCCTTCTCTTTCGACCACCAAACCTTTCAGGGGAGCATTTGGAACCGTTTGGCAGCATTTCTGAGTCAATTGCCGAAAGTCAGTTTTTTGCTGAAATTGTGACCCCGGGCCTTAGGGATTTTTTCAAAAAAATCTGTTTCTGCTGGTTAAGTTGTCAAGGGCTGATTTCTTTTCCTGTGATGAAAAGCCTTCTGTTTCGACCGCCAAACCTTTCAGGGGAGCATTTGCAACCATTTGGCACCATTTTTGAGTCAATTGCAGAACGTCAGAGTTTTGATGAAATTGTGACCCCGGGGCTTAGGGAATTTTTCAAAAAAATATTATTCTGCCGGTTAAGTTGTCGAGGGCTCATTTCTTGTCCTGTGATAAAAAGCCTTCTCTTTCGACTGCCAAACCTTTCAGAGGAGCATTTGCAACCGTGTGGCACGATTTTTGAATCAATTGCCGAAAGTCAGATTTTTGATGAAATTGTGACCCCGGGGCTTAGGGATTTTTTCAAAAAAATCTTTTCTGCCAGTTAAGTTGTCGAGGGCTGATTTCTTTTCCTGTGATGAAAAGCCTTCTCTTTCGACCACCAAACCTTTCAGGGGAGCATTTGGAACCGTTTGGCACCATTTCTTAGTCAATTGCCGAAAGTCAAATTTTTGATGAAATTGTGACCCCGGGGCTTAGGGATTTTTTCAAAAAAATATTTTTCTGCCGGTTAAGTTGTCGAGGGCTCATTTCTTGTCCTGTGATAAAAAGCCTTCTCTTTCGACTGCCAAACCTTTCAGAGGAGCATTTGCAACCGTTTTGCACCATTTTTGAATCAATTGCAGAAAGTCAGATTTTTGATGAAATTGTGACCCCGGGGCTTAGGGATTTTTTCAAAAAAATATTTTTCTGCCGGTTAAGTTGTCGAGGGCTCATTTCTTGTCCTGTGATAAAAAGCCTTCTCTTTCGACTGCCAAACCTTTCAGAGGAGCATTTGCAACCGTTTTGCACCATTTTTGAATCAATTGCAGAAAGTCAGATTTTTGAAGAAATTGTGACCCCGGGGCTTAGGGATTTTTTCAAAAAAATATTTTTCTGCCGGTTAAGTTGTCGAGGGCTCATTTCTTGTCCTGTGATAAAAAGCCTTCTCTTTCGACTGCCAAACCTTTCAGGGGAGCATTTGGAACCGTTTGGCACCATTTTTGAGTGAATTGGAGAACGTCAGATTTTTGATGAAATTGTGACCCCGGGGCTTAGGGATTTTTCCAAAAAAATATTTTTCTTCCGGTTAAGTTGTCGAGGGCTGATTTCTTTTTCTGTGATGAAAAGCCTTCTCTTTCGACCACCAAACCTTTCAGGGGAGCATTTGGAACCGTTTCGCACCATTTCTGAGTCAATTGCCGAAAGTCAGATTTTTGATGAAATTGTGATCCCGGGGCTTAGGGATTTTTTCAAAAAAAAAAATTTCTGCCGGTTACGTTGTAGAGGGCTGACTTCTTTTTCTGTGATAAAAAGCCTTCTGTTTCGACTGCCAAACCTTTCAGGGGAGCATTTGCAACCGTTTGGCACCATTTCTGAGACAATTGTCGAAAGTCAGATTTTTTATGAAATTGTGACCCCGGGGCTTACGGATTTTTCCAAAAAAATATTTTTCTGCCGGTTAAGTTGTCGAGGGCTGATTTCTTGTCCTGTGATAAAAAGCCTTCTGTTTCGACCGCCAAACCTTTCAGGGGAGCATTTGCAACCGTTTTGAACCATTTTCGAGTCAATCGGAGAACGTCAGAGTTTTGATGAAATTGTGACCCCGGGGCTTACGGATTTTTTCAAAAGAATCTTTTTCTGCCGGTTAAGTTGTTGAAGGCTGATTTCTTTTCCTGTGATGAAAAGCCTTCTCTTTCGACCACCAAACCTTTCAGGGGGGCATTTGGAACCGTTTGGCAGCATTTCTGAGTCAATTGCCGAAAGTCAGATTTTTGATGAAATTGTGACCCCGGGGCTTCGGGATTTTTTCAAAAAAATATTTTTCTGCCGGTTAAGCTGTTGAAGGCTGATTTATTTTTCTGTGATAAAAAGCCTTCTGTTTCGACCGCCAAACCTTTCAGGGGAGCATTTGCAACCGTTTGGCACCATTTTTGAGTCAATTGCAGAACGTCAGAGTTTTGATGAAATTGTGACCCCGGGGCTTAGGGAATTTTTCAAAAAAATATTTTTCTGCCGGTTAAGTTGTCGAGGGCTCATTTCTTGTCCTGTGATAAAAAGCCTTCTCTTTCGACTGCCAAACCTTTCAGAGGAGCATTTGCAACCGTGTGGCACGATTTTTGAATCAATTGCCGAAAGTCAGATTTTTGATGAAATTGTGACCCCGGGGCTTAGGGATTTTTTCAAAAAAATCTTTTCTGCCAGTTAAGTTGTCGAGGGCTGATTTCTTTTCCTGTGATGAAAAGCCTTCTCTTTCGACCACCAAACCTTTCAGGGGAGCATTTGGAACCGTTTGGCACCATTTCTTAGTCAATTGCCGAAAGTCAAATTTTTGATGAAATTGTGACCCCGGGGCTTAGGGATTTTTTCAAAAAAATTTTTTTCTGCCGGTTACGTTGTAGAGGGCTCACTTCTTTTTCTGTGATAAAAAGCCTTCTGTTTCGACCGCCAAACCTTTCAGGGGAGCATTTGGAACCGTTTGGCACCATTTTTGAGTGAATTGGAGAACGTCAGATTTTTGATGAAATTGTGACCCCGGGGCTTAGGGATTTTTTCAAAAAAATCTTTTTCTGCCGGTTAAGTTGTCGAAGGCTGTTTTCTTGTCCTGTGATAAAAAGCCTTCTGTTTCGACCACCAAACCTTTCAGGGGAGCATTTGCAATCGTTTGGCACCATTTCTGAGTCAATTGCCGAAAGTCAGATTTTTGATGAAATTGTGACCCCGGGGCTTAGGTATTTTTTCAAAAGAATCTTTTTCTGCCGGTTTACTTGTCGAAGGCTTTCTTTTCCTGTGATGAAAAGCCTTCTCTTTCGACCACCAAACCTGTCAGGGGAGCATTTGGAACCCTTTGGCAGCATTTCTGAGTCAATTGCCGAAAGTCAGATTTTTGATGAAATTGTGACCCCGGGGCTTAGGGATTTTTCCAAAAAAATATTTTTCTGCCGGTTAACTTGTCGAGGGCTGATTACTTTTCCTGTGATAAAAAGCCTTCTCTTTCGACCGCCAAACCTTTCAGGGGAGCATTTGCAATCGTTTGGAACCATTTCTGAGTCAATTGCCGAAAGTCAGATTTTTGAAGAAATTGTGACCCCGGGGCTTAGGGATTTTTTCAAAAAAATATTTTTCTGCCGGTTAAGTTGTCGAGGGCTCATTTCTTGTCCTGTGATAAAAAGCCTTCTCTTTCGACTGCCAAACCTTTCAGAGGAGCATTTGCAACCGTTTTGCACCATTTTTGAATCAATTGCAGAAAGTCAGATTTTTGATGAAATTGTGACCCCGGGGCTTCGGGATTTTTTCAAAAAAATATTTTTCTGCCGGTTAAGTTGTCGAGGGCTGATTTCTTTTTCTGTGATAAAAAGCCTTCTGTTTCGACCGCCAAACCTTTCAGGGGAGCATTTGCAACCGTTTGGCACCATTTCTGAGTCAATTGGAGAACGTCAGAGTTTTGATGAAATTGTGACCCCGGGGCTTAGGGAATTTTTCAAAAAAATATTTTTCTGCCGGTTAAGTTGTCGAGGGCTCATTTCTTGTCCTGTGATAAAAAGCCTTCTCTTTCGACTGCCAAACCTTTCAGAGGAGCATTTGCAACCGTGTGGCACGATTTTTGAATCAATTGCCGAAAGTCAGATTTTTGATGAAATTGTGACCCCGGGGCTTAGGGATTTTTTCAAAAAAATCTTTTCTGCCAGTTAAGTTGTCGAGGGCTGATTTCTTTTCCTGTGATGAAAAGCCTTCTCTTTCGACCACCAAACCTTTCAGGGGAGCATTTGGAACCGTTTGGCACCATTTCTTAGTCAATTGCCGAAAGTCAAATTTTTGAAGAAATTGTGACCCCGGGGCTTAGGGAATTTTTCAAAAAAATCTTTTTCTGCCGGTTAAGTTGTCGAAGGCTGATTTATTTTTCTGTGATAAAAAGCCTTCTGTTTCGACCGCCAAACCTTTCAGGGGAGCATTTGCAACCGTTTGGCACCATTTTTGAGTCAATTGGAGAACGTCAGAGTTTTGATGAAATTGTGACCCCGGGGCTTAGGGATTTTTTCAAAAGAATCTTTTTCTACCGGTTTAGTTGTCGAGGGCCGATTTCTTTTCCTGTGATGAAAAGCCTTCTCTTTCGACCACCAAACCTTTCAGGGGAGCATTTGGAACCGTTTGGCAGCATTTCTTAGTCAATTGCCGAAAGTCAGATTTTTGATGAAATTGTGACCCCGGGGCTTAGGGATTTTTCCAAAAAAAAAAAATTCTGCCGGTTACGTTGTAGAGGGCTGACTTCTTTTTCTGTGATAAAAAGCCTTCTGTTTCGACCGCCAAACCTTTCAGGGGAGCATTTGCAACCGTTTGGCACCATTTCTGAGACAATTGCCGAAAGTCAGATTTTTGATGAAATTGTGACCCCGGGGCTTAGGGATTTTTCCAAAAAAATATTTTTCTGCCGGTTAAGTTGTCGAGGGCTGATTTCTTTTTCTGTGATAAAAAGCCTTCTGTTTCGACCGCCAAACCTTTCAGGGGAGCATTTGCAACCGTTTTGAACCATTTTCGAGTCAATCGGAGAAAGTCAGAGTTTTGATGAAATTGTGACCCCGGGGCTTACGGATTTTTTCAAAAGAATCTTTTTCTGCCGGTTAAGTTGTTGAAGGCTGATTTCTTTTCCTGTGATGAAAAGCCTTCTCTTTCGACCACCAAACCTTTCAGGGGAGCATTTGGAACCGTTTGGCAGCATTTCTGAGTCAATTGCCGAAAGTCAGATTTTTGATGAAATTGTGACCCCGGGGCTTCGGGATTTTTTCAAAAAAATATTTTTCTGCCGGTTAAGCTGTTGAAGGCTGATTTATTTTTCTGTGATAAAAAGCCTTCTGTTTCGACCGCCAAACCTTTCAGGGGAGCATTTGCAACCGTTTGGCACCATTTTTGAGTCAATTGCAGAACGTCAGAGTTTTGATGAAATTGTGACCCCGGGGCTTAGGGAATTTTTCAAAAAAATATTTTTCTGCCGGTTAAGTTGTCGAGGGCTCATTTCTTGTCCTGTGATAAAAAGCCTTCTGTTTCGACTGCCAAACCTTTCAGAGGAGCATTTGCAACCGTGTGGCACGATTTTTGAATCAATTGCCGAAAGTCAGATTTTTGATGAAATTGTGACCCCGGGGCTTAGGGATTTTTTCAAAAAAATCTTTTCTGCCAGTTAAGTTGTCGAGGGCTGATTTCTTTTCCTGTGATGAAAAGCCTTCTCTTTCGACCACCAAACCTTTCAGGGGAGCATTAGGAACCGTTTGGCACCATTTCTGAGTCAATTGGAGAACGTCAGAGTTTTGATGAAATTGTGACCCCGGGGCTTAGGGATTTTTTCAAAAGAATCTTTTTCTACCGGTTTAGTTGTCGAGGGCCGATTTCTTTTCCTGTGATGAAAAGCCTTCTCTTTCGACCACCAAACCTTTCAGGGGAGCATTTGGAACCGTTTGGCAGCATTTCTTAGTCAATTGCCGAAAGTCAGATTTTTGATGAAATTGTGACCCCGGGGCTTAGGGATTTTTCCAAAAAAATATTTTTCTGCCGGTTAAGTTGTCGAAGGCTGATTTATTTTTCTGTGATAAAAAGCCTTCTCTTTCGACCGCCAAACCTTTCAGGGGAGCATTTGCAACCGTTTGGCACCATTTTTGAGTGAATTGCCAAAAGTCAGATTTTTGAAGAAATTTTGACCCCGGGGCTTAGGGATTTTTTCAAAAAAATATTTTTCTGCCGGTTAAGTTGTCGAAGGCTGATTTCTTTTCCTGTGATGAAAAGCCTTCTCTTTCGACCTCCAAACCTTTCAGGGGAGCATTTGGAACCGTTTGGCAGCATTTCTGAGTCAATTGCCGAAAGTCAAATTTTTGATGAAATTGTGACCCCGGGGCTTAGGGATTTTTTTTAAAAAATTTTTTTCTGCCGGTTACGTTGTTGAGGGCTGACTTCTTTTTCTGTGATAAAAAGCCTTCTGTCTCGACCGCCAAACCTTTCAGAGGAGCATTTGCAACCGTTTGGCACCATTTCTGAGTCAATTGCCGAAAGTCAGAGTTTTGATGAAATTGTGACCCCGGGGCTTAGGGATTTTTTCAAAAAAATCTTTTTCTGCCGGTTAAGTTGTCAAAGGCTGTTTTCTTGTCCTGTGATAAAAAGCCTTCTGTTTCGACCACCAAACCTTTCAGGGGAGCATTTGCAATCGTTTGGCACCATTTCTGAGTCAATTGCCGAAAGTCAGATTTTTGAAGAAATTGTGACCCCGGGGCTTAGGGAATTTTTCAAAAAAATCTTTTTCTGCCGGTTAAGTTGTCGAAGGCTGATTTATTTTTCTGTGATAAAAAGCCTTCTGTTTCGACCGCCAAACCTTTCAGGGGAGCATTTGCAACCGTTTGGCACCATTTTTGAGTCAATTGGAGAACGTCAGAGTTTTGATGAAATTGTGACCCCGGGGCTTAGGGATTTTTTCAAAAGAATCTTTTTCTGCCGGTTTAGTTGTCGAGGGCTGATTTCTTTTCCTGTGATGAAAAGCCTTCTCTTTCGACCACCAAACCTTTCAGGGGAGCATTTGGAACCGTTTGGCAGCATTTCTTAGTCAATTGCCGAAAGTCAGATTTTTGATGAAATTGTGACCCCGGGGCTTAGGGATTTTTCCAAAAAAAAAAAATTCTGCCGGTTACGTTGTAGAGGGCTGACTTCTTTTTCTGTGATAAAAAGCCTTCTGTTTCGACCGCCAAACCTTTCAGGGGAGCATTTGCAACCGTTTGGCACCATTTCTGAGACAATTGCCGAAAGTCAGATTTTTGATGAAATTGTGACCCCGGGGCTTAGGGATTTTTCCAAAAAAATATTTTTCTGCCGGTTAAGTTGTCGAGGGCTGATTTCTTTTTCTGTGATAAAAAGCCTTCTGTTTCGACCGCCAAACCTTTCAGGGGAGCATTTGCAACCGTTTTGAACCATTTTCGAGTCAATCGGAGAAAGTCAGAGTTTTGATGAAATTGTGACCCCGGGGCTTACGGATTTTTTCAAAAGAATCTTTTTCTGCCGGTTAAGTTGTTGAAGGCTGATTTCTTTTCCTGTGATGAAAAGCCTTCTCTTTCGACCACCAAACCTTTCAGGGGAGCATTTGGAACCGTTTGGCAGCATTTCTGAGTCAATTGCCGAAAGTCAGATTTTTGATGAAATTGTGACCCCGGGGCTTCGGGATTTTTTCAAAAAAATATTTTTCTGCCGGTTAAGCTGTTGAAGGCTGATTTATTTTTCTGTGATAAAAAGCCTTCTGTTTCGACCGCCAAACCTTTCAGGGGAGCATTTGCAACCGTTTGGCACCATTTTTGAGTCAATTGCAGAACGTCAGAGTTTTGATGAAATTGTGACCCCGGGGCTTAGGGAATTTTTCAAAAAAATATTTTTCTGCCGGTTAAGTTGTCGAGGGCTCATTTCTTGTCCTGTGATAAAAAGCCTTCTGTTTCGACTGCCAAACCTTTCAGAGGAGCATTTGCAACCGTGTGGCACGATTTTTGAATCAATTGCCGAAAGTCAGATTTTTGATGAAATTGTGACCCCGGGGCTTAGGGATTTTTTCAAAAAAATCTTTTCTGCCAGTTAAGTTGTCGAGGGCTGATTTCTTTTCCTGTGATGAAAAGCCTTCTCTTTCGACCACCAAACCTTTCAGGGGAGCATTAGGAACCGTTTGGCACCATTTCTGAGTCAATTGGAGAACGTCAGAGTTTTGATGAAATTGTGACCCCGGGGCTTAGGGATTTTTTCAAAAAAAAAAAATTTTCTGCTGGTTACGTTGTAGAGGGCTGACTTCTTTTTCTGTGATAAAAAGCCTTCTGTTTCGACCGCCAAACCTTTCAGGGGAGCATTTGCAACCGTTTGGGACCATTTTTGAGTCAATTGGAGAATGTCAGAGTTTTGATGAAATTGTGACCCCGGGGCTTAGGGATTTTTCCAAAAAAATATTTTTCTGCCGGTTAAGTTGTCGAGGGCTGATTTCTTGTCCTGTGATAAAAAGCCTTCTGTTTCGACCGCCAAACCTTTCAGGGGAGCATTTGCAACCGTTTGGCACCATTTTTGAGTGAATTGCCAAAAGTCAGATTTTTGAAGAAATTGTGACCCCGGGGCTTAGGGATTTTTTCAAAAAAATATTTTTCTGCCGGTTAAGTTGTCGAAGGCTGATTTATTTTTCTGTGATAAAAAGCCTTCTGTTTCAACCGCCAAACCTTTCAGGGGAGCATTTGCAACCGTTTGGCAGCATTTCTGAGTCAATTGCCAAAAGTCAGATTTTTGAAGAAATTGTGACCCCGGGGCTTAGGGATTTTTTCAAAAGAATCTTTTTCTGCCGGTTTAGCTGTCGAGGGCTGATTTCTTTTCCTGTGATGAAAAGCCTTCTCTTTTGACCACCAAACCTTTCAGGGGAGCATTTGGATCCGTTTGGCAGCATTTCTGAGTCAATTGCCGAAAGTCAGATTTTTGAAGAAATTGTGACCCCGGGGCTTAGGGATTTTTCCAAAAAAATCTTTTTCTGCCGGTTCAGTTGTCGAGGGCTGATTTCTTTTCCTGTGATAAAAAGCCTTCTCTTTCGACCGCCAAACCTTTCAGAGGAGCATTTGCAACCGTTTGGCACCGTTTTTGAGTGAATTGCCAAAAGTCAGAGTTTTGATGAAATTGTGACCCCGGGGCTTAGGGATTTTTTCAAAAGAATCTTTTTCTGCCGGTTAAGTTGTCGAGGGCTGATTTCTTTTCCTGTGATGAAAAGCCTTCTCTTTCGACCACCAAACCTTTAAGGCGAGCATTTGTAACCGTTTGGCACCATTTCTGAGTCAATGGCCGAAAGTCAGATTTTTGATGAAATTGTGACCCCGGGGTTTAGGGATTTTTTCAAAAAAATATTTTTCTGCCGGTTAAGTTGTCGAGGGCTGATTTCTTGTCCTGTGATAAAAAGCCTTCTGTTTCAACCGCCAAACCTTTCAGGGGAGCATTTGCAACCGTTTGGCAACATTTCTGAGTCAATTGCCAAAAGTCAGATTTTTGATGAAATTGTGACCCCGGGGCTTAGGGATTTTTTCAAAAAAATATTTTTTGCCGGTTAAGTTGTTGAAGGCTGATTTATTTTTCTGTGATAAAAAGCCTTCTGATTCGACCGCCAAACCATTCAGGGGAGCATTTGCAACCGTTTGGCACCATTTTTGAGTCAATTGGAGAACGTCTGAGTTTTGATGAAATTGTGACGCCGGGGCTTAGGGAATTTTTCAAAAAAATATTTTTCTGCCGGTTAAGTTGTTGAGGGCTGATTTCTTTTCCTGTGATGAAAAGCCTTCTCTTTCGACCACCAAACCTTTCAGGGGAGCATTTGGAACCGTTTGGCACCATTTCTGAGTCAATGGCCGAAAGTCAGATTTTTGAAGAAATTGTGACCCCGGGGCTTAGGGATTTTTTCAAAAAAATCTTTTTCGGCCGGTTAAGTTGTCGAAGGCTGTTTTCTTGTCCTGTGATAAAAAGCCTTCTGTTTCGACCGCCAAACCTTTCAGGGGAGCATTTGCAACCGTTTGGCACCATTTTTGAGTCAATTGGAGAACGTCAGAGTTTTGATGAAATTGTGACCCCGGGGCTTAGGGATTTTTTCAAAAGAATCTTTTTCTACCGGTTTAGTTGTCGAGGGCTGATTTCTTTTCCTGTGATGAAAAGCCTTCTCTTTCGACCACCAAACCTTTCAGGGGAGCATTTGGAACCGTTTGGCACCATTTCTGAGTCAATTGCCAAAAGTCAGATTTTTGAAGAAATTGTGACCCCGGGGCTTCGGGATTTTTTCAAAAAAATATTTTTCTGCCGGTTAAGTTGTCGAGGGCTGATTTCTTGTCCTGTGATAAAAAGCCTTCTGTTTCGACCGCCAAACCTTTCAGGGGAGCATTTGCAACCGTTTGGCACCATTTTTGAGTGAATTGCCAAAAGTCAGATTTTTGAAGCAATTGTGACCCCGGGGCTTCGGGATTTTTTCAAAAAAATATTTTTCTGCCGGTTAAGTTGTCGAAGGCTGATTTCTTTTCCTGTGATGAAAAGCCTTCTCTTTCGACCACGAAACCTTTCAGGGGAGCATTTGGAACCGTTTCTCACCATTTCTGAGTCAATTGCCGAAAGTCAGATTTTTCATGAAATTGTGACTCCGGGCCTTAGGGATTTTTTCAAAAAAATCTTTTTCTGCCGGTTAAGTTGTCGAGGGCTGATTTCTTTTCCTGTGATGAAAAGCCATCTCTTCCGACCACCAAACCTTTCAGGGGAGCATTTGGAACCATTTGGCACCATTTCTGAGTCAATTGCCGCAAGTCAGATTTTTGAAGAAATTGTGACCTCGGGGCTTCGGGATTTTTTCAAAAACATATTTTTCTGCCGGTTAAGTTGTCGAAGGCTGTTTTCTTGTCCTGTGATAAAAAGCCTTCTGTTTCGACCGCCAAACCTTTCAGGGGAGCATTTGCAACCGTTTGGAGCCATTTCTGAGTCAATTGGCAAAAGACAGATTTTTGAAGAAATTGTGACCCCGGGGCTTAGGGGATTTTTCAAAAAAATATTTTTCTGCCGGTTAAGTTGTCAAGGGCTGATTTATTTTTCTGTGATAAAAAGCCTTCTGTTTCGACTGCCAAACCTTTCAGGGGAGCATTTGCAACCGTTTGGCACCATTTTTGAGTGAATTGCCAAAAGTCAGAGTTTTGATGAAATTGTGACCCCGGGGCTTAGGGATTTTTTCAAAAGAATCTTTTTCTGCCGGTTAAGTTGTCGAAGACTGATTTCTTTTCCTGTGATGAAAAGCCTTCTCTTTCGACCACCAAACCTTTCAGGGGAGCATTTGGAACCGTTTGTCACCATTTCTGAGTCAATTGCCGAAAGTCAGATTTTTCATGAAATTGTGACTCTGGGGCTTAGGGATTTTTTCAAAAAAATCTTTTTCTGCCGGTTAAGTTGTCAAGGGCTGATTTCTTTTCCTGTGATGAAAAGCCTTCTCTTTCGACCACCAAACCTTTCAGTGGAGCATTTGCAACCGTTTGGCACCATTTTTGAGTCAATTGGAGAACGTCAGAGTTTTGATGAAATTGTGACCCCGGGGCTTAGGGATTTTTTCAAAAGAATGTTTTTCTGCCGGTTTAGTTGTCGAGGGCTGATTTCTTGTCCTGTGATAAAAAGCCTTCTGTTTCGACCGCCAAACCTTTCAGGGGAGCATTTGCAACCGTTTGGCACCATTTTTGAGTGAATTGCCAAAAGTCAGATTTTTGAAGAAATTGTGACCCCGGGGCTTAGGGATTTTTTCAAAAAAATCTTTTTCTGCCGGTTAAGTTGTCGAAGGCTGATTTCTTGTCCTGTGATAAAAAGCCTTCTGTTTCGACTGCCAAACCTTTCAGGGGAGCATTTGGAACCGTTTGGCACCATTTTTGAGTCAATTGGAGAACGTCAGAGTTTTGATGAAATTGTGACCCCGGGGCTTAGGGATTTTTTCAAAAGAATCTTTTTCTGCCGGTTAAGTTGTCGAAGACTGATTTCTTTTCCTGTGATGAAAAGCCTTCTCTTTCGACCACGAAACCTTTCAGGGGAGCATTTGGAACCGTTTGGCACCATTTCTGAGTCAATTGCCGCAAGTCAGATTTTTGAAGAAATTGTGACCTCGGGGCTTCGGGATTTTTTCAAAAAAATATTTTTCTGCCGGTTAAGTTGTCGAACGCTGTTTTCTTGTCCTGTGATAGAAAGCCTTCTGTTTCGACCGCCAAACCTTTCAGTGGAGCATTTGCAACCGTTTGGCACCATTTTTGAGTCAATTGGAGAACGTCAGATTTTTGAAGCAATTGTGACCCCGGGGCTTCGGGATTTTTTCAAAAAAATATTTTTCTGCCGGTTAAGTTGTCGAAGGCTGATTTCTTGTCCTGTGATAAAAAGCCTTCTGTTTCGACTGCCAAACCTTTCAGGGGAGCATTTGGAACCGTTTGGCACCATTTTTGAGTGAATTGCCAAAAGTCAGAGTTTTGATGAAATTGTGACCCCGGGGCTTAGGGATTTTTTCAAAAACATATTTTTCTGCCGGTTAAGTTGTCGAAGACTGATTTCTTTTCCTGTGATGAAAAGCCTTCTCTTTCGACCACCAAACCTTTCAGGGGAGCATTTGGAACCGTTTGTCACCATTTCTGAGTCAATTGCCGAAAGTCAGATTTTTCATGAAATTGTGACCCCCGGGCTTAGGGATTTTTTCAAAAAAATCTTTTTCTGCCGGTTAAGTTGTCGAGGGCTGATTTCTTTTCCTGTGATGAAAAGCCTTCTCTTTCGACCACCAAACCTTTCAGTGGAGCATTTGCAACCGTTTGGCACCATTTTTGAGTCAATTGGAGAACGTCAGAGTTTTGATGAAATTGTGACCCCGGGGCTTAGGGATTTTTTCAAAAGAATGTTTTTCTGCCGGTTAAGTTGTCGAAGACTGATTTCTTTTCCTGTGATGAAAAGCCTTCTCTTTCGACCACCAAACCTTTCAGGGGAGCATTTGGAACCGTTTGTCACCATTTCTGAGTCAATTGCCGAAAGTCAGATTTTTCATGAAATTGTGACCCCCGGGCTTAGGGATTTTTTCAAAAAAATCTTTTTCTGCCGGTTAAGTTGTCGAGGGCTGATTTCTTTTCCTGTGATGAAAAGCCTTCTCTTTCGACCACCAAACCTTTCAGTGGAGCATTTGCAACCGTTTGGCACCATTTTTGAGTCAATTGGAGAACGTCAGAGTTTTGATGAAATTGTGACCCCGGGGCTTAGGGATTTTTTCAAAAGAATGTTTTTCTGCCGGTTTAGTTGTCGAGGGCTGATTTCTTGTCCTGTGATAAAAAGCCTTCTGTTTCGTCCGCCAAACCTTTCAGGGGAGCATTTGCAACCGTTTGGCACCATTTTTGAGTGAATTGCCAAAAGTCAGATTTTTGAAGCAATTGTGACCCCGGGGCTTCGGGATTTTTTCAAAAAAATATTTTTCTGCCGGTTAAGTTGTCGAAGGCTGATTTCTTGTCCTGTGATAAAAAGCCTTCTGTTTCGACTGCCAAACCTTTCAGGGGAGCATTTGGAACCGTTTGGCACCATTTTTGAGTCAATTGGAGAACGTCAGAGTTTTGATGAAATTGTGACCCCGGGGCTTAGGGATTTTTTCAAAAGAATCTTTTTCTGCCGGTTAAGTTGTCGAAGACTGATTTCTTTTCCTGTGATGAAAAGCCTTCTCTTTCGACCACCAAACCTTTCAGGGGAGCATTTGGAACCGTTTGTCACCATTTCTGAGTCAATTGCCGAAAGTCAGATTTTTCATGAAATTGTGACTCTGGGACTTAGGGATTTTTTCAAAAAAATCTTTTTCTGCCGGTTAAGTTGTCGAGGGCTGATTTCTTTTCCTGTGATGAAAAGCCTTCTCTTTCGACCACCAAACCTTTCAGGGGAGCATTTGGAACCGTTTGGCACCATTTCTGAGTCAATTGCCGCAAGTCAGATTTTTGAAGAAATTGTGACCTCGGGGCTTCGGGATTTTTTCAAAAAAATATTTTTCTGCCGGTTAAGTTGTCGAAGGCTGTTTTCTTGTCCTGTGATAGAAAGCCTTCTGTTTCGACCGCCAAACCTTTCAGTGGAGCATTTGCAACCGTTTGGCACCATTTTTGAGTCAATTGGAGAACGTCAGATTTTTGAAGCAATTGTGACCCCGGGGCTTCGGGATTTTTTCAAAAAAATATTTTTCTGCCGGTTAAGTTGTCGAAGGCTGATTTCTTGTCCTGTGATAAAAAGCCTTCTGTTTCAACTGCCAAACCTTTCAGGGGAGCATTTGGAACCGTTTGGCACCATTTTTGAGTCAATTGGAGAACGTCGGAGTTTTGATGAAATTGTGACCCCGGGGCTTAGGGATTTTTTCAAAAGAATCTTTTTCTGCCGGTTAAGTTGTCGAAGACTGATTTCTTTTCCTGTGATGAAAAGCCTTCTCTTTCGACCACCAAACCTTTCAGGGGAGCATTTGGAACCGTTTGTCACCATTTCTGAGTCAATTGCCGAAAGTCAGATTTTTCATGAAATTGTGACTCTGGGACTTAGGGATTTTTTCAAAAAAATCTTTTTCTGCCGGTTAAGTTGTCAAGGGCTGATTTCTTTTCCTGTGATGAAAAGCCTTCTCTTTCGACCACCAAACCTTTCAGGGGAGCATTTGGAACCGTTTGGCACCATTTCTGAGTCAATTGCCGCAAGTCAGATTTTTGAAGAAATTGTGACCTCGGGGCTTCGGGATTTTTTCAAAAAAATATTTTTCTGCCGGTTAAGTTGTTGAACGCTGTTTTCTTGTCCTGTGATAAAAAGCCTTCTGTTTCGACCGCCAAACCTATCAGGGGAGCATTTGCAACCGTTTGGAGCTATTTCTGAGTCAATTGCCAAAAGTCAGATTTTTGAAGAAATTGTGACCCCGGGGCTTAGGGAATTTTTCAAAAAAATATTTTTCTGCCGTTTAAGTTGTCAAGGGCTGATTTATTTTTCTGTGATAAAAAGCCTTCTGTTTCGACTGCCAAACCTTTCAGGGGAGCATTTGCAACCGTTTGGCACCATTTTTGAGTGAATTGCCAAAAGTCAGATTTTTGATGAAATTGTGACCCCGGGGCTTAGGGATTTTTTCAAAAGAATCTTTTTCTGCCGGTTAAGTTGTCGAAGACTGATTTCTTTTCCTGTGATGAAAAGCCTTCTCTTTCGACCACCAAACCTTTCAGGGGAGCATTTGGAACCGTTTGTCACCATTTCTGAGTCAATTGCCGAAAGTCAGATTTTTGATGAAAGTGTGACCCCGGGTCTTAGGGATTTTTTTTTAAAAAAATAAAATTTCTGCCGGTTAAGCTGTTGAGGGCTGACTTCTTTTTCTGTGATAAAAAGCCTTCAGTTTCGACCCCCAAACCTTTCAGGGGAGCATTTGGAACCCTTTGGCATCATCTTTGATTCAATTGCCGAAAGTCAGATTTTTGAAGAAATTGTGACCCCGGGGCTTCGGGATTTTTTCAAAAAAATATTTTTCTGCCGGTTAAGTTGTTGAAGGCCGATTTATTTTTTTGTGATAAAAAGCCTTCTGTTTCGACCGCCAAACCTTTCAGGGGAGCATTTGCAACCGTTTGGCACCATTTTTGAGTCAATTGGAGAACGTCAGAGTTTTGATGAAATTGTGACCCCGGGGCTTAGGGATTTTTTCAAAAGAATGTTTTTCTGCCGGTTTAGTTGTCGAGGGCTGATTTCTTGTCCTGTGATAAAAAGCCTTCTGTTTCGTCCGCCAAACCTTTCAGGGGAGCATTTGCAACCGTTTGGCACCATTTTTGAGTGAATTGCCAAAAGTCAGATTTTTGAAGCAATTGTGACCCCGGGGCTTCGGGATTTTTTCAAAAAAATATTTTTCTGCCGGTTAAGTTGTCGAAGGCTGATTTCTTGTCCTGTGATAAAAAGCCTTCTGTTTCGACTGCCAAACCTTTCAGGGGAGCATTTGGAACCGTTTGGCACCATTTTTGAGTCAATTGGAGAACGTCAGAGTTTTGATGAAATTGTGACCCCGGGGCTTAGGGATTTTTTCAAAAGAATCTTTTTCTGCCGGTTAAGTTGTCGAGGGCTGATTTCTTTTCCTGTGATGAAAAGCCTTCTCTTTCGACCACCAAACCTTTCAGGGGAGCATTTGGAACCGTTTGGCACCATTTCTGAGTCAATTGCCGCAAGTCAGATTTTTGAAGAAATTGTGACCTCGGGGCTTCGGGATTTTTTCAAAAAAATATTTTTCTGCCGGTTAAGTTGTCGAAGGCTGTTTTCTTGTCCTGTGATAGAAAGCCTTCTGTTTCGACCGCCAAACCTTTCAGTGGAGCATTTGCAACCGTTTGGCACCATTTTTGAGTCAATTGGAGAACGTCAGATTTTTGAAGCAATTGTGACCCCGGGGCTTCGGGATTTTTTCAAAAAAATATTTTTCTGCCGGTTAAGTTGTCGAAGGCTGATTTCTTGTCCTGTGATAAAAAGCCTTCTGTTTCAACTGCCAAACCTTTCAGGGGAGCATTTGGAACCGTTTGGCACCATTTTTGAGTCAATTGGAGAACGTCGGAGTTTTGATGAAATTGTGACCCCGGGGCTTAGGGATTTTTTCAAAAGAATCTTTTTCTGCCGGTTAAGTTGTCGAAGACTGATTTCTTTTCCTGTGATGAAAAGCCTTCTCTTTCGACCACCAAACCTTTCAGGGGAGCATTTGGAACCGTTTGTCACCATTTCTGAGTCAATTGCCGAAAGTCAGATTTTTCATGAAATTGTGACTCTGGGACTTAGGGATTTTTTCAAAAAAATCTTTTTCTGCCGGTTAAGTTGTCAAGGGCTGATTTCTTTTCCTGTGATGAAAAGCCTTCTCTTTCGACCACCAAACCTTTCAGGGGAGCATTTGGAACCGTTTGGCACCATTTCTGAGTCAATTGCCGCAAGTCAGATTTTTGAAGAAATTGTGACCTCGGGGCTTCGGGATTTTTTCAAAAAAATATTTTTCTGCCGGTTAAGTTGTTGAACGCTGTTTTCTTGTCCTGTGATAAAAAGCCTTCTGTTTCGACCGCCAAACCTATCAGGGGAGCATTTGCAACCGTTTGGAGCTATTTCTGAGTCAATTGCCAAAAGTCAGATTTTTGAAGAAATTGTGACCCCGGGGCTTAGGGAATTTTTCAAAAAAATATTT
The DNA here is from genome assembly GCF_964106915.1 of Podarcis gaigeae. Classification (NCBI taxonomy): domain Eukaryota; kingdom Metazoa; phylum Chordata; class Lepidosauria; order Squamata; family Lacertidae; genus Podarcis; species Podarcis gaigeae. Next base: position 79,309,525 of record NC_139683.1, on the reverse strand, counting down.
TTCTGCCGGTTAAGTTGTCAAGGGCTGATTTATTTTTCTGTGATAAAAAGCCTTCTGTTTCGACTGCCAAACCTTTCAGGGGAGCATTTGCAACCGTTTGGCACCATTTTTGAGTGAATTGCCAAAAGTCAGATTTTTGATGAAATTGTGACCCCGGGGCTTAGGGATTTTTTCAAAAGAATCTTTTTCTGCCGGTTAAGTTGTCGAAGACTGATTTCTTTTCCTGTGATGAAAAGCCTTCTCTTTCGACCACCAAACCTTTCAGGGGAGCATTTGGAACCGTTTGTCACCATTTCTGAGTCAATTGCCGAAAGTCAGATTTTTGATGAAAGTGTGACCCCGGGTCTTAGGGATTTTTTTTAAAAAAAATAAAATTTCTGCCGGTTAAGCTGTTGAGGGCTGACTTCTTTTTCTGTGATAAAAAGCCTTCAGTTTCGACCCCCAAACCTTTCAGGGGAGCATTTGGAACCCTTTGGCATCATCTTTGATTCAATTGCCGAAAGTCAGATTTTTGAAGAAATTGTGACCCCGGGGCTTCGGGATTTTTTCAAAAAAATATTTTTCTGCCGGTTAAGTTGTTGAAGGCCGATTTATTTTTTTGTGATAAAAAGCCTTCTGTTTCGACCGCCAAACCTTTCAGGGGAGCATTTGCAACCGTTTGGCACCATTTTTGAGTCAATTGGAGAACGTCAGAGTTTTGATGAAATTGTGACCCCGGGGCTTAGGGTTTTTTTAAAAAAAATCTTTTTCTGCCGGTTAAGTTGTCGAGGGCTGATTTCTTGTCCTTTGATAAAAAGCCTTCTCTTTCGACCACCAAACCTTTCAGTGGAGCATTTGCAACCGTTTGGCACCATTTTTGAATCAATTGCCGAAAGTCAGAGTTTTGATGAAATTGTGACTCTGGGACTTAGGGATTTTTTCAAAAAAATCTTTTTCTGCCGGTTAAGTTGTCAAGGGCTGATTTCTTTTCCTGTGATGAAAAGCCTTCTCTTTCGACCACCAAACCTTTCAGGGGAGCATTTGGAACCGTTTGGCACCATTTCTGAGTCAATTGCCGCAAGTCAGATTTTTGAAGAAATTGTGACCTCGGGGCTTCGGGATTTTTTCAAAAAAAATATTTTTCTGCCGGTTAAGTTGTCGAACGCTGTTTTCTTGTCCTGTGATAAAAAGCCTTCTGTTTCGACCGCCAAACCTTTCAGGGGAGCATTTGCAACCGTTTGGAGCTATTTCTGAGTCAATTGCCAAAAGTCAGATTTTTGAAGAAATTGTGACCCCGGGGCTTAGGGAATTTTTCAAAAAAATATTTTTCTGCCGGTTAAGTTGTCAAGGGCTGATTTATTTTTCTGTGATAAAAAGCCTTCTGTTTCGACTGCCAAACCTTTCAGGGGAGCATTTGCAACCGTTTGGCATCATTTTTGAGTGAATTGCCAAAAATTAGAGTTTTGATGAAATTGTGACCCCGGGGCTTAGGGATTTTTTCAAAATAATCTTTTTCTGCCGGTTAAGTTGTCGAAGACTGATTTCTTTTCCTGTGATGAAAAGCCTTCTCTTTCGACCACCAAACCTTTCAGGGGAGCATTTGGAACCGTTTGTCACCATTTCTGAGTCAATTGCCGAAAGTCAGATTTTTGATGAAATTGTGACCCCGGGGCTTAGGGATTTTTTAAAAAAAAAAAAAAAATTCTGCCGGTTAAGTTGTCGAGGGCTCATTTCTTGTCCTTTGATAAAAAGCCTTCTGTTTCGACTGCCAAACCTTTCAGAGGAGCATTTGCAACGGTTTGGCACCATTTTTGAATCAATTGCCGAAAGTCAGATTTTTGATGAAATTGTGACCCCGGGGCTTAGGGATTTTTTCAAAAAAATCTTTTTCTGCCGGTTAAGTTGTCGAGGGCGGATTTCTTTTCCTGTGATGAAAAGCCTTCTCTTTCGACCACCAAACCTTTCAGTGGAGCATTTGCAACCGTTTGGCACCATTTCTGAGTCAATTGGAGAACGTCAGAGTTTTGATGAAATTGTGACCCCGGGGCTTAGGGATTTTTTCAAAAGAATGTTTTTCTGCCGGTTTAGTTGTCGAGGGCTGATTTCTTGTCCTGTGATAAAAAGCCTTCTGTTTCGACCGCCAAACCTTTCAGGGGAGCATTTGCAACCGTTTGGCACCATTTTTGAGTGAATTGCCAAAAGTCAGATTTTTGAAGCAATTGTGACCCCGGGGCTTCGGGATTTTTTCAAAAAAATTTTTTTCTGCGGTTAAGTTGTCGAAGGCTGATTTCTTGTCCTGTGATAAAAAGCCTTCTGTTTCGACTGCCAAACCTTTCAGGGGAGCATTTGGAACCGTTTGGCACCATTTTTGAGTCAATTGGAGAACGTCAGAGTTTTGATGAAATTGTGACCCCGGGGCTTAGGGATTTTTTCAAAAGAATCTTTTTCTGCCAGTTAAGTTGTCGAAGACTGATTTCTTTTCCTGTGATGAAAAGCCTTCAGTTTCGACCCCCAAACCTTTCAGGGGAGCATTTGGAACCCTTTGGCATCATCTTTGATTCAATTGCCGAAAGTCAGATTTTTCATGAAATTGTGACCCCGGGGCTTCGGGATTTTTTCAAAAAAATATTTTTCTGCCGGTTAAGTTGTTGAAGGCCGATTTATTTTTTTGTGATAAAAAGCCTTCTGTTTCGACCGCCAAACCTTTCAGGGGAGCATTTGCAACCGTTTGGCACCATTTTTGAGTCAATTGGAGAACATCAGAGTTTTGATGAAATTGTGACCCCGGGGCTTAGGGATTTTTTCAAAAGAATGTTTTTCTGCCGGTTTAGTTGTCGAGGGCTGATTTCTTGTCCTGTGATAAAAAGCCTTCTGTTTCGACTGCCAAACCTTTCAGAGGAGCATTTGCAACCGTTTGGCACCATTTTTGAATCAATTGCCGAAAGTCAGATTTTTGATGAAATTGTGACCCCGGGGCTTAGGGATTTTTTCCAAAAAATCTTTTTCTGCCGGTTAAGTTGTCGAGGGCTGATTTCTTTTCCTGTGTGAAAAGCCTTCTCTTTCGACCACCAACCCTTTCAGGGGAGCATTTGGAACCGTTTGGCACCATTTCTGAGTGAATTGCCAAAAGTCAGAGTTTTGATGAAATTGTGACCCCGGGGCTTAGGGATTTTTTCAAAAGAATCTTCTTCTGCCGGTTAAGTTGTCAAGGGCTGATTTCTTTTCCTGTGATGAAAAGCCTTCTCTTTCGACCACCAAACCTTTCAGGGGAGCATTTGGAACCGTTTGGCACCATTTTTGAATCAATTGCCGAAAGTCAGATTTTTGATGAAATTGTGACCCCGGGGCTTAGGGATTTTTTCCAAAAAATCTTTTTCTGCCGGTTAAGTTGTCGAGGGCTGATTTCTTTTCCTGTGATGAAAAGCCTTCTCTTTCGACCACCAAACCTTTCAGGGGAGCATTTGGAACCGTTTGGCACCATTTCTGAGTCAATTGCCGAAAGTCAGAGTTTTGATGAAATTGTGACCCCGGGGCTTCGGGATTTTTTCAAAAAAATATTTTTCTGCCGGTTAAGTTGTTGAAGGCTGATTTATTTTTCTGTGATAAAACCTTCTGATTCGACCGCCAAACCTTTCAGGGGAGCATTTGCAACCGTTTGGCACCATTTTTGAGTCAATGGGAGAGCGTCAGAGTTCTGATGAAATTGTGACCCCGGGGCTTAGGGATTTTTTCAAAAGAATCTTTTTCTGCCGGTTTAGTTGTTGAAGGCTTATTTATTTTTCTGTGATAAAAAGCCTTCTGTTTCGACCGCCAAACCTTTCAGGGGAGCATTTGCAACCGTTTGGCACCATTTCTGAGACAATTGCCGAAAGTCAGATTTTTGAAGAAATTGTGACCCCGGGGCTTAGGGATTTTTTCAAAAAAATATTTTTGTGCCGGTTAAGTTGTCGAAGGCTGATTTATTTTTCTGTGATAAAAAGCCTTCTGTTTCGACCGCCAAACCTTTCAGGGGAGCATTTGCAACCGTTTGGCACCATTTTTGAGTCAATTGGAGAACGTCAGAGTTTTGATGAAATTGTGACCCCGGGGCTTAGGGAATTTTTCAAAAAAATATTTTTCTGCCTGTTAAGTTGTCGAGGGCTCATTTCTTGTCCTGTGATAAAAAGCCTTCTCTTTCGACTGCCATACCTTTCAGAGGAGCATTTGCAACCGTTTGGCACTATTTTTGAATCAATTGCCGAAAGTCAGATTTCTGATGAAATTGTGACCCCGGGGCTTAGGGATTTTTTCCAAAAAATATTTTTCTGCCGGTTAAGTTGTCGAGGGCTGATTTCTTTTCCTGTGATGAAAAGCCTTCTCTTTCGACCACCAAACCTTTCAGGGGAGCATTTGGAACCGTTTGGTACCATTTCTGAGTGAATTGCCGAAAGTCAGATTTTTGATGAAATTGTGACCCCGGGGCTTAGGGATTTTTTCAAAAAAATATTTTTCTGCCGGTTAAGTTGTTGAGGGCTGACTTCTTTTTCTGTGATAAAAAGCCTTCTGTTTCCACCGCCAAACCTTTCAGGGGAGCATTTGCAACCGTTTGGCACGATTTCTGAGACAATTGCCGAAAGTCAGATTTTTGATGAAATTGTGACCCCGGGGCTTAGGGATTTTTCCAAAAAAATATTTTTCTGCTGGTTAAGTTGTCGAGGGCTGATTTCTTGTCCTGTGATAAAAAGCCTTCTGTTTCGACCGCCAAACCTTTCAGGGGAGCATTTGCAACCGTTTGGCAACATTTTTGAGTCAATTGGAGAACGTCAGAGTTTTGATGAAATTGTGACTCCGGGGCTTAGGGATTTTTTCAAAAGAATCTTTTTCTACCGGTTTAGTTGTCGAGGGCTGATTTCTTTTCCTGTGATGAAAAGCCTTCTCTTTCGACCACCAAACCTTTCAGGGGAGCATTTGCAACCGTTTGGCACCATTTTTGAGTCAATTGGAGAACGTCAGAGTTTTGATGAAATTGTGACCCCGGGGCTTAGGGATTTTTTCAAAAAAATCTTTTTCTGCCGGTTAAGTTGTCAAGGGCTGATTTCTTTTCCTGTGATGAAAAGCCTTCTCTTTCGACCACCAAACCTTTCAGGGGAGCATTTGGAACCGTTTGGCACCATTTCTGAGTCAATTGCCGCAAGTCAGATTTTTGAAGAAATTGTGACCTCGGGGCTTCGGGATTTTTTCAAAAAAAATATTTTTCTGCCGGTTAAGTTGTCGAACGCTGTTTTCTTGTCCTGTGATAAAAAGCCTTCTGTTTCGACCGCCAAACCTTTCAGGGGAGCATTTGCAACCGTTTGGAGCTATTTCTGAGTCAATTGCCAAAAGTCAGATTTTTGAAGAAATTGTGACCCCGGGGCTTAGGGAATTTTTCAAAAAAATATTTTTCTGCCGGTTAAGTTGTCAAGGGCTGATTTATTTTTCTGTGATAAAAAGCCTTCTGTTTCGACTGCCAAACCTTTCAGGGGAGCATTTGCAACCGTTTGGCATCATTTTTGAGTGAATTGCCAAAAATTAGAGTTTTGATGAAATTGTGACCCCGGGGCTTAGGGATTTTTTCAAAAGAATCTTTTTCTGCCGGTTAAGTTGTCGAAGACTGATTTCTTTTCCTGTGATGAAAAGCCTTCTCTTTCGACCACCAAACCTTTCAGGGGAGCATTTGGAACCGTTTGTCACCATTTCTGAGTCAATTGCCGAAAGTCAGATTTTTGATGAAATTGTGACCCCGGGGCTTAGGGATTTTTTTTTTTTTAAAAAAAAATTCTGCCGGTTAAGTTGTCGAGGGCTCATTTCTTGTCCTTTGATAAAAAGCCTTCTGTTTCGACTGCCAAACCTTTCAGAGGAGCATTTGCAACGGTTTGGCACCATTTTTGAATCAATTGCCGAAAGTCAGATTTTTGATGAAATTGTGACCCCGGGGCTTAGGGATTTTTTCAAAAAAATCTTTTTCTGCCGGTTAAGTTGTCGAGGGCGGATTTCTTTTCCTGTGATGAAAAGCCTTCTCTTTCGACCACCAAACCTTTCAGTGGAGCATTTGCAACCGTTTGGCACCATTTCTGAGTCAATTGGAGAACGTCAGAGTTTTGATGAAATTGTGACCCCGGGGCTTAGGGATTTTTTCAAAAGAATGTTTTTCTGCCGGTTTAGTTGTCGAGGGCTGATTTCTTGTCCTGTGATAAAAAGCCTTCTGTTTCGACCGCCAAACCTTTCAGGGGAGCATTTGCAACCGTTTGGCACCATTTTTGAGTGAATTGCCAAAAGTCAGATTTTTGAAGCAATTGTGACCCCGGGGCTTCGGGATTTTTTCAAAAAAATTTTTTTCTGCGGTTAAGTTGTCGAAGGCTGATTTCTTGTCCTGTGATAAAAAGCCTTCTGTTTCGACTGCCAAACCTTTCAGGGGAGCATTTGGAACCGTTTGGCACCATTTTTGAGTCAATTGGAGAACGTCAGAGTTTTGATGAAATTGTGACCCCGGGGCTTAGGGATTTTTTCAAAAGAATCTTTTTCTGCCAGTTAAGTTGTCGAAGACTGATTTCTTTTCCTGTGATGAAAAGCCTTCAGTTTCGACCCCCAAACCTTTCAGGGGAGCATTTGGAACCCTTTGGCATCATCTTTGATTCAATTGCCGAAAGTCAGATTTTTCATGAAATTGTGACCCCGGGGCTTCGGGATTTTTTCAAAAAAATATTTTTCTGCCGGTTAAGTTGTTGAAGGCCGATTTATTTTTTTGTGATAAAAAGCCTTCTGTTTCGACCGCCAAACCTTTCAGGGGAGCATTTGCAACCGTTTGGCACCATTTTTGAGTCAATTGGAGAACATCAGAGTTTTGATGAAATTGTGACCCCGGGGCTTAGGGATTTTTTCAAAAGAATGTTTTTCTGCCGGTTTAGTTGTCGAGGGCTGATTTCTTGTCCTGTGATAAAAAGCCTTCTGTTTCGACTGCCAAACCTTTCAGAGGAGCATTTGCAACCGTTTGGCACCATTTTTGAATCAATTGCCGAAAGTCAGATTTTTGATGAAATTGTGACCCCGGGGCTTAGGGATTTTTTCCAAAAAATCTTTTTCTGCCGGTTAAGTTGTCGAGGGCTGATTTCTTTTCCTGTGTGAAAAGCCTTCTCTTTCGACCACCAACCCTTTCAGGGGAGCATTTGGAACCGTTTGGCACCATTTCTGAGTGAATTGCCAAAAGTCAGAGTTTTGATGAAATTGTGACCCCGGGGCTTAGGGATTTTTTCAAAAGAATCTTCTTCTGCCGGTTAAGTTGTCAAGGGCTGATTTCTTTTCCTGTGATGAAAAGCCTTCTCTTTCGACCACCAAACCTTTCAGGGGAGCATTTGGAACCGTTTGGCACCATTTTTGAATCAATTGCCGAAAGTCAGATTTTTGATGAAATTGTGACCCCGGGGCTTAGGGATTTTTTCCCAAAAATCTTTTTCTGCCGGTTAAGTTGTCGAGGGCTGATTTCTTTTCCTGTGATGAAAAGCCTTCTCTTTCGACCACCAAACCTTTCAGGGGAGCATTTGGAACCGTTTGGCACCATTTCTGAGTCAATTGCCGAAAGTCAGATTTTTGATGAAATTGTGACCCCGGGGCTTCGGGATTTTTTCAAAAAAATATTTTTCTGCCGGTTAAGTTGTTGAAGGCTGATTTATTTTTCTGTGATAAAACCTTCTGATTCGACCGCCAAACCTTTCAGGGGAGCATTTGCAACCGTTTGGCACCATTTTTGAGTCAATGGGAGAGCGTCAGAGTTCTGATGAAATTGTGACCCCGGGGCTTAGGGATTTTTTCAAAAGAATCTTTTTCTGCCGGTTTAGTTGTTGAAGGCTTATTTATTTTTCTGTGATAAAAAGCCTTCTGTTTCGACCGCCAAACCTTTCAGGGGAGCATTTGCAACCGTTTGGCACCATTTCTGAGACAATTGCCGAAAGTCAGATTTTTGAAGAAATTGTGACCCCGGGGCTTAGGGATTTTTTCAAAAAAATATTTTTGTGCCGGTTAAGTTGTCGAAGGCTGATTTATTTTTCTGTGATAAAAAGCCTTCTGTTTCAACCGCCAAACCTTTCAGGGGAGCATTTGCAACCGTTTGGCACCATTTTTGAGTCAATTGGAGAACGTCAGAGTTTTGATGAAATTGTGACCCCGGGGCTTAGGGAATTTTTCAAAAAAATATTTTTCTGCCTGTTAAGTTGTCGAGGGCTCATTTCTTGTCCTGTGATAAAAAGCCTTCTCTTTCGACTGCCATACCTTTCAGAGGAGCATTTGCAACCGTTTGGCACTATTTTTGAATCAATTGCCGAAAGTCAGATTTCTGATGAAATTGTGACCCCGGGGCTTAGGGATTTTTTCCAAAAAATATTTTTCTGCCGGTTAAGTTGTCGAGGGCTGATTTCTTTTCCTGTGATGAAAAGCCTTCTCTTTCGACCACCAAACCTTTCAGGGGAGCATTTGGAACCGTTTGGTACCATTTCTGAGTGAATTGCCGAAAGTCAGATTTTTGATGAAATTGTGACCCCGGGGCTTAGGGATTTTTTCAAAAAAATATTTTTCTGCCGGTTAAGTTGTTGAGGGCTGACTTCTTTTTCTGTGATAAAAAGCCTTCTGTTTCCACCGCCAAACCTTTCAGGGGAGCATTTGCAACCGTTTGGCACGATTTCTGAGACAATTGCCGAAAGTCAGATTTTTGATGAAATTGTGACCCCGGGGCTTAGGGATTTTTCCAAAAAAATATTTTTCTGCTGGTTAAGTTGTCGAGGGCTGATTTCTTGTCCTGTGATAAAAAGCCTTCTGTTTCGACCGCCAAACCTTTCAGGGGAGCATTTGCAACCGTTTGGCAACATTTTTGAGTCAATTGGAGAACGTCAGAGTTTTGATGAAATTGTGACTCCGGGGCTTAGGGATTTTTTCAAAAGAATCTTTTTCTACCGGTTTAGTTGTCGAGGGCTGATTTCTTTTCCTGTGATGAAAAGCCTTCTCTTTCGACCACCAAACCTTTCAGGGGAGCATTTGCAACCGTTTGGCACCATTTTTGAGTCAATTGGAGAACGTCAGAGTTTTGATGAAATTGTGACCCCGGGGCTTAGGGATTTTTTCAAAAAAATCTTTTTCTGCCGGTTAAGTTGTCAAGGGCTGATTTCTTTTCCTGTGATGAAAAGCCTTCTCTTTCGACCACCAAACCTTTCAGGGGAGCATTTGGAACCGTTTGGCACCATTTCTGAGTCAATTGCCGCAAGTCAGATTTTTGAAGAAATTGTGACCTCGGGGCTTCGGGATTTTTTCAAAAAAAATATTTTTCTGCCGGTTAAGTTGTCGAACGCTGTTTTCTTGTCCTGTGATAAAAAGCCTTCTGTTTCGACCGCCAAACCTTTCAGGGGAGCATTTGCAACCGTTTGGAGCTATTTCTGAGTCAATTGCCAAAAGTCAGATTTTTGAAGAAATTGTGACCCCGGGGCTTAGGGAATTTTTCAAAAAAATATTTTTCTGCCGGTTAAGTTGTCAAGGGCTGATTTATTTTTCTGTGATAAAAAGCCTTCTGTTTCGACTGCCAAACCTTTCAGGGGAGCATTTGCAACCGTTTGGCATCATTTTTGAGTGAATTGCCAAAAATTAGAGTTTTGATGAAATTGTGACCCCGGGGCTTAGGGATTTTTTCAAAAGAATCTTTTTCTGCCGGTTAAGTTGTCGAAGACTGATTTCTTTTCCTGTGATGAAAAGCCTTCTCTTTCGACCACCAAACCTTTCAGGGGAGCATTTGGAACCGTTTGTCACCATTTCTGAGTCAATTGCCGAAAGTCAGATTTTTGATGAAATTGTGACCCCGGGGCTTAGGGTTTTTTTTTTTTTTAAAAAAAAATTCTGCCGGTTAAGTTGTCGAGGGCTCATTTCTTGTCCTTTGATAAAAAGCCTTCTGTTTCGACTGCCAAACCTTTCAGAGGAGCATTTGCAACGGTTTGGCACCATTTTTGAATCAATTGCCGAAAGTCAGATTTTTGATGAAATTGTGACCCCGGGGCTTAGGGATTTTTTCAAAAAAATCTTTTTCTGCCGGTTAAGTTGTCGAGGGCGGATTTCTTTTCCTGTGATGAAAAGCCTTCTCTTTCGACCACCAAACCTTTCAGTGGAGCATTTGCAACCGTTTGGCACCATTTCTGAGTCAATTGGAGAACGTCAGAGTTTTGATGAAATTGTGACCCCGGGGCTTAGGGATTTTTTCAAAAGAATGTTTTTCTGCCGGTTTAGTTGTCGAGGGCTGATTTCTTGTCCTGTGATAAAAAGCCTTCTGTTTCGACCGCCAAACCTTTCAGGGGAGCATTTGCAACCGTTTGGCACCATTTTTGAGTGAATTGCCAAAAGTCAGATTTTTGAAGCAATTGTGACCCCGGGGCTTCGGGATTTTTTCAAAAAAATTTTTTTCTGCGGTTAAGTTGTCGAAGGCTGATTTCTTGTCCTGTGATAAAAAGCCTTCTGTTTCGACTGCCAAACCTTTCAGGGGAGCATTTGGAACCGTTTGGCACCATTTTTGAGTCAATTGGAGAACGTCAGAGTTTTGATGAAATTGTGACCCCGGGGCTTAGGGATTTTTTCAAAAGAATCTTTTTCTGCCAGTTAAGTTGTCGAAGACTGATTTCTTTTCCTGTGATGAAAAGCCTTCAGTTTCGACCCCCAAACCTTTCAGGGGAGCATTTGGAACCCTTTGGCATCATCTTTGATTCAATTGCCGAAAGTCAGATTTTTCATGAAATTGTGACCCCGGGGCTTCGGGATTTTTTCAAAAAAATATTTTTCTGCCGGTTAAGTTGTTGAAGGCCGATTTATTTTTTTGTGATAAAAAGCCTTCTGTTTCGACCGCCAAACCTTTCAGGGGAGCATTTGCAACCGTTTGGCACCATTTTTGAGTCAATTGGAGAACATCAGTGTTTTGATGAAATTGTGACCCCGGGGCTTAGGGATTTTTTCAAAAGAATGTTTTTCTGCCGGTTTAGTTGTCGAGGGCTGATTTCTTGTCCTGTGATAAAAAGCCTTCTGTTTCGACTGCCAAACCTTTCAGAGGAGCATTTGCAACCGTTTGGCACCATTTTTGAATCAATTGCCGAAAGTCAGATTTTTGATGAAATTGTGACCCCGGGGCTTAGGGATTTTTTCCAAAAAATCTTTTTCTGCCGGTTAAGTTGTCGAGGGCTGATTTCTTTTCCTGTGTGAAAAGCCTTCTCTTTCGACCACCAACCCTTTCAGGGGAGCATTTGGAACCGTTTGGCACCATTTCTGAGTGAATTGCCAAAAGTCAGAGTTTTGATGAAATTGTGACCCCGGGGCTTAGGGATTTTTTCAAAAGAATCTTCTTCTGCCGGTTAAGTTGTCAAGGGCTGATTTCTTTTCCTGTGATGAAAAGCCTTCTCTTTCGACCACCAAACCTTTCAGGGGAGCATTTGGAACCGTTTGGCACCATTTTTGAATCAATTGCCGAAAGTCAGATTTTTGATGAAATTGTGACCCCGGGGCTTAGGGATTTTTTCCAAAAAATCTTTTTCTGCCGGTTAAGTTGTCGAGGGCTGATTTCTTTTCCTGTGATGAAAAGCCTTCTCTTTCGACCACCAAACCTTTCAGGGGAGCATTTGGAACCGTTTGGCACCATTTCTGAGTCAATTGCCGAAAGTCAGATTTTTGATGAAATTGTGACCCCGGGGCTTCGGGATTTTTTCAAAAAAATATTTTTCTGCCGGTTAAGTTGTTGAAGGCTGATTTATTTTTCTGTGATAAAACCTTCTGATTCGACCGCCAAACCTTTCAGGGGAGCATTTGCAACCGTTTGGCACCATTTTTGAGTCAATGGGAGAGCGTCAGAGTTCTGATGAAATTGTGACCCCGGGGCTTAGGGATTTTTTCAAAAGAATCTTTTTCTGCCGGTTTAGTTGTTGAAGGCTTATTTATTTTTCTGTGATAAAAAGCCTTCTGTTTCGACCGCCAAACCTTTCAGGGGAGCATTTGCAACCGTTTGGCACCATTTCTGAGACAATTGCCGAAAGTCAGATTTTTGAAGAAATTGTGACCCCGGGGCTTAGGGATTTTTTCAAAAAAATATTTTTGTGCCGGTTAAGGTGTCGAAGGCTGATTTATTTTTCTGTGATAAAAAGCCTTCTGTTTCAACCGCCAAACCTTTCAGGGGAGCATTTGCAACCGTTTGGCACCATTTTTGAGTCAATTGGAGAACGTCAGAGTTTTGATGAAATTGTGACCCCGGGGCTTAGGGAATTTTTCAAAAAAATATTTTTCTGCCTGTTAAGTTGTCGAGGGCTCATTTCTTGTCCTGTGATAAAAAGCCTTCTCTTTCGACTGCCATACCTTTCAGAGGAGCATTTGCAACCGTTTGGCACTATTTTTGAATCAATTGCCGAAAGTCAGATTTCTGATGAAATTGTGACCCCGGGGCTTAGGGATTTTTTCCAAAAAATATTTTTCTGCCGGTTAAGTTGTCGAGGGCTGATTTCTTTTCCTGTGATGAAAAGCCTTCTCTTTCGACCACCAAACCTTTCAGGGGAGCATTTGGAACCGTTTGGTACCATTTCTGAGTGAATTGCCGAAAGTCAGATTTTTGATGAAATTGTGACCCCGGGGCTTAGGGATTTTTTCAAAAAAATATTTTTCTGCCGGTTAAGTTGTTGAGGGCTGACTTCTTTTTCTGTGATAAAAAGCCTTCTGTTTCCACCGCCAAACCTTTCAGGGGAGCATTTGCAACCGTTTGGCACGATTTCTGAGACAATTGCCGAAAGTCAGATTTTTGATGAAATTGTGACCCCGGGGCTTAGGGATTTTTCCAAAAAAATATTTTTCTGCTGGTTAAGTTGTCGAGGGCTGATTTCTTGTCCTGTGATAAAAAGCCTTCTGTTTCGACCGCCAAACCTTTCAGGGGAGCATTTGCAACCGTTTGGCAACATTTTTGAGTCAATTGGAGAACGTCAGAGTTTTGATGAAATTGTGACTCCGGGGCTTAGGGATTTTTTCAAAAGAATCTTTTTCTACCGGTTTAGTTGTCGAGGGCTGATTTCTTTTCCTGTGATGAAAAGCCTTCTCTTTCGACCACCAAACCTTTCAGGGGAGCATTTGCAACCGTTTGGCACCATTTTTGAGTCAATTGGAGAACGTCAGAGTTTTGATGAAATTGTGACCCCGGGGCTTAGGGAATTTTTCAAAAAAATATTTTTCTGCCGGTTAAGTTGTCGAGGGCTCATTTCTTGTCCTGTGATAAAAAGCCTTCTGTTTCGACTGCCAAACCTTTCAGAGGAGCATTTGCAACCGTTTGGCACCATTTTTGAATCAATTGCCGAAAGTCAGATTTTTCATGAAATTGTGACCCCGGGGCTTAGGGATTTTTTCAAAAAAATCTTTTTCTGCCGGTTAAGTTGTCGAGGGCGGATTTCTTTTCCTGTGATGAAAAGCCTTCTCTTTCGACCACCAAACCTTTCAGGGGAGCATTTGGAACCGTTTGGCAGCATTTCTGAGTCAATTGCCGAAAGTCAAATTTTTGATGAAATTGTGACCCCGGGGCTTCGGGATTTTTTCAAAAAAAATTTTTTTCTGCCGGTTAAGTTGTTGAGGGCTGACTTCTTTTTCTGTGATAAAAAGCCTTCTGTTTCGACCGCCAAACCTTTCAGGGGAGCATTTGCAACCGTTTGGCACCATTTCTGAGTCAATTGCCGAAAGTCAGATTTTTGATGAAATTGTGACCCTGGGGCTTCGGGATTTTTTCAAAAAAATATTTTTCTGCTGGTTAAGTTGTTGAAGGCTGATTTATTTTTCTGTGATAAAAAGCCTTCTGTTTCGACCGCCAAACCTTTCACTGGAGCATTTGCAACCGTTTGGCACCATTTTTGAGTCAATTGGAGAGCGTCAGAGTTTTGATGAAATTGTGACCCCGGGGCTTATGGATTTTTTCAAAAGAATCTTTTTCTGCCGGTTTAGTTGTTGAAGGCTGATTTATTTTTCTGTGATAAAAAGCCTTCTGTTTCGACCGCCAAACCTTTCAGGGGAGCATTTGCAACCGTTTGGCACCATTTCTGAGACAATTGCCGAAAGTCAGATTTTTGAAGAAATTGTGACCCCGGGGCTTAGGGATTTTTTCAAAAAAATATTTTTGTGCCGGTTAAGTTGTCGAAGGCTGATTTATTTTTCTGTGATAAAAAGCCTTCTGTTTCGACCGCCAAACCTTTCAGGGGAGCATTTGCAACCGTTTGGCACCATTTTTGAGTCAATTGGAGAACGTCAGTGTTTTGATGAAATTGTGACCCCGGGGCTTAAAGATTTTTTCAAAAAAATCTTTTTCTGCCGGTTAAGTTGTCGAGGGCTGATTTCTTTTCCTGTGATGAAAAGCCTTCTCTTTCGACCACCAAACCTTTCAGGGGAGCATTTGGAACCGTTTGGCAGCATTTCTTAGTCAATTGCCGAAAGTCAGATTTTTGATGAAATTGTGACCCCGGGGCTTAGGGAATTTTTTTAAAAAATCTTTTTCTGCCGGTTAAGTTGTCGAGGGCTGATTTCTTGTCCTGTAATAAAAAGCCTTCTGTTTCGACCGCCAAACCTTTCAGGGGAGCATTTGCAACTGTTTGGCACCATTTTTGAATCAATTGCCGAAAGTCAGATTTTTGATGAAATTGTGACCCCGGGGCTTAGGGATTTTTTTAAAAAAATCTTTTTCTGCCGGTTAAGTTGTCGAGGGCTGATTTCTTTTCCTGTGATGAAAAGCCTTCTCTTTCGACCACCAAACCTTTCAGGGGAGCATTTGGCACCGTTTGGCAGCATTTCTGAGTCATTTGCCGAAAGTCAGATTTTTGATGAAATTGTGACCCCGGGGCTTAGGGATTTTTTCAAAAAAATATTTTTCTGCCGGTTAAGTTGTTGAGAGCTGACTTCTTTTTCTGTGATAAAAAGACTTCTGTTTCGACCGCCAAACCTTTCAGGGGAGCATTTGCAACCGTTTGGCACCATTTCTGAGACAATTGCCGAAAGTCAGATTTTTGATGAAATTGTGACCCCGGGGCTTAGGGATTTTTCCAAAAAAATATTTTTCTGCCGGTTAAGTTGTTGAGGGCTGATTTCTTGTCCTGTGATAAAAAGCCTCCAGTTTCGACCACCAAACCGTTCAGAGGAGCATTTGCAACCGTTTGGCATCATCTTTGATTCAATTGCCGAAAGTCAGATTTTTGAAGAAATTGTGACCCCGGGGCTTCGGGATTTTTTCAAAAGAATCTTTTTCTGCCGGTTAAGTTGTCGAAGGCTGATTTCTTGTCCTGTGATAAAAAGCCTTCTGTTTCGACCGCCAAACCTTTCAGGGGAGCATTTGCAACCGTTTGGCACCATTTTTGAGTCAATTGGAGAACGTCAGAGTTTTGATGAAATTTGACCCCGGGGCTTAGGGATTTTTTCAAAAAAAAAATTTTCTGCCGGTTAAGTTGTCGAGGGTTGACTTCTTTTTCTGTGATAAAAAGCCTACTCTTTCGACCACCAAACCTTTCAGGGGAGCATTTGGAACCGTTTGGCACCATTTCTGAGTCAATGGCCGAAAGTCAGATTTTTGATTAAATTGTCACCCCGGGGCTTAGGGATTTTTTCAAAAAAATATTTTTCTGCCGGTTAAGTTGTCGAGGGTTGATTTCTTGTCCTGTGATAAAAAGCCTTCAGTTTCGACCCCGAAACCTTTCAGGGGAGCATTTGCAACCGTTTGGCACCATTTCTGAGACAATTGCCGAAAGTCAGATTTTTGATGAAATTGTGACCCCGGGGCTTAGGGATTTTTCCAAAAAAATATTTTTCTGCCGGTTAAGTTGTCGAAGGCTGATTTCTTGTCCTGTGATAAAAAGCCTTCTGTTTCGACCGCCAAACCTTTCAGGGGGGAGCATTTGCAACCGTTTGGCACCATTTTTGAATCAATTGCCGAAAGTCAGATTTTTGATGAAATTGTGACCCCGGGGCTTAGGGATTTTTTCAAAAAAATCTTTTTCTGCCGGTTAAGTTGTCGAGGGCTGATTTCTTTTCCTGTGATGAAAAGCCTTCTCTTTCGACCACCAAACCTTTCAGGGGAGCATTTGGCACCGTTTGGCAGCATTTCTGAGTCATTTGCCGAAAGTCAGATTTTTGATGAAATTGTGACCCCGGGGCTTAGGGATTTTTTCAAAAAAATATTTTTCTGCCGGTTAAGTTCTTCAGGGCTGACTTCTTTTTCTGTGATAAAAAGACTTCTGTTTCGACCGCCAAACCTTTCAGGGGAGAATTTGCAACCGTTTGGCACCATTTCTGAGACAATTGCCGAAAGTCAGATTTTTGATGAAATTGTGACCCCGGGGCTTAGGGATTTTTCCAAAAAAATATTTTTCTGCCGGTTAAGTTGTTGAGGGCTGATTTCTTGTCCTGTGATAAAAAGCCTTCTCTTTCGACTGCCAAACCGTTCAGAGGAGCATTTGCAACCGTTTGGCACCATTTTTGATTCAATTGGAGAACGTCAGAGTTTTGATGAAATTGTGACCCCGGGGCTTAGGGATTTTTTCAAAAGAATCTTTCTCTACCGGTTAACTTGTCGAGGGCTGATTTCTTTTCCTGTGATGAAAAGCCTTCTCTTTCGACCACCAAACCTTTCAGGGGAGCATTTGCAACCGTTTGGCACCATTTTCGAGTGAATTGCCAAAAGTCAGAGTGTTGATGAAATTGTGAACCCCGGGGCTTAGGGATTTTTTCAAAAGAATCTTTTTCTGCCGGTTAAGTTGTCGAGGACTGATTTCTTTTCCTGTGATGAAAGCCTTCTCTTTCGACCATCAAACCTTTCAGGGGAGCATTTGGAACCGTTTGGCACTATTTCTGAGTCAATGGCCGAAAGTCAGATTTTTGATGAAATTGTGACCCCGGGGCTTAGGGATTTTTTCAAAAAAATATTTTTCTGCCGGTTAAGTTGTCGAGGGCTGATTTCTTGTCCTGTGATAAAAAGCCTTCTGTTTCGGCCCCCAAACCTTTCAGGGAAGCATTTGGAACCCTTTGGCACCATTTTTGAGTCAATTGGAGAACGTCAGAGTTTTGATGAAATTGTGACCCCGGGGCTTAGGGATTTTTTCAAAAAAATCTTTTTCTGCCGGTTAAGTTGTCGAAGGCTGATTTCTTGTCCTGTGATAAAAAGCCTTCTGTTTCGACCGCCAAACCTTTCAGGGGAGCATTTGCAACCGTTTGGCACCTTTTTTGAGTCAATTGGAGAACGTCAGAGTTTTGATGAAATTGTGACCCCGGGGCTTAGGGATTTTTTCAAAAAAATATTTTTCTGCCTGTTAAGTTGTTGAAGGCTGATTTATTTTTCTGATATAAAAAGCCTTCTGTTTCGACCGCCAAACCTTTCAGGGGAGCATTTGGCACCGTTTGGCAGCATTTTTGAGTCAATTGGAGAACGTCAGATTTTTGATGAAATTGTGACCCCGGGGCTTAGGGAATTTTTCAAAAAAATATTTTTCTGCCGGTTAAGTTGTCGAGGGCTCATTTGTTGTCCTGTGATAAAAAGCCTTCTCTTTCGACTGCCAAACCTTTCAGAGGAGCATTTGGAACCGTTTGGCACCATTTCTGAGTCAATTGCCGAAAGTCAGATTTTTGATGAAATTGTGACCCCGGGGCTTCGGGATTTTTTCAAAAAAATATTTTTCTGCCGGTTAAGTTGTTGAGGGCTGACTTCTTTTTCTGTGATAAAAAGCCTCCAGTTTCGACCACCAAACCTTTCAGGGGAGCATTTGGAACCCTTTGGCATCATCTTTGATTCAATTGCCGAAAGTCAGATTTTTGAAGAAATTGTGACCCCGGGGCTTCGGGATTTTTTCAAAAAAAGATTTTTCTGCCGGTTAAGTTGTCGAAGGCTGATTTCTTGTCCTGTGATAAAAAGCCTTCTGTTTCGACCGCCAAACCTTTCAGGGGAGCATTTGCAACCGTTTGGCACCATTTTTGAGTCAATTGGAGAACGTCAGAGTTTTGATGAAATTTGACCCCGGGGCTTAGGGATTTTTTCAAAAAAAATTTTTTCTGCCGGTTAAGTTGTCGAGGGCTGACTTCTTTTTCTGTGATAAAAAGCCTACTCTTTCGACCACCAAACCTTTCAGGGGAGCATTTGGAACCGATTGGCACCATTTCTGAGTCAATGGCCGAAAGTCAGATTTTTGATTAAATTGTGACCCCGGGGCTTAGGGATTTTTTCAAAAAAATATTTTTCTGCCGGTTAAGTTGTCGAGGGCTGATTTCTTGTCCTGTGATAAAAAGCCTTCAGTTTCGACCCCGAAACCTTTCAGGGGAGCATTTGGAACCCTTTGGCATCATCTTTGATTCAATTGCCGAAAGTCAGATTTTTGAAGAAATTGTGACCCCGGGGCTTCGGGATTTTTTCAAAAAAATATTTTTCTGCCGGTTAAGTTGTCGAAGGCTGATTTCTTGTCCTGTGATAAAAAACCTTCTGTTTCGACCGCCAAACCTTTCAGGGGAGCATTTGCAACCGTTTGGACCATTTCTGAGTCAATTGCCGAAAGTCAGATTTTTGATGAAATTATGATCCTGGGGCTTAGGGATTTTTTCAAAAAAATATTTTTCTGCCGGTTAAGTTGTTGAAGGCTGATTTATTTTTCTGTGATAAAAAGCCTTCTGTTTCGACCACCAAACCTTTCAGGGGAGCATTTGCAACCGTTTGGCACCATTTTTGAGTCAATTGGAGAACGTCAGAGTTTTGATGAAATTGTGACCCCGGGGCTTAGGGAATTTTTCAAAAAAATATTTTTCTGCCGGTTAAGTTGTCGAGGGCTCATTTCTTGTCCTGTGATAAAAAGCCTTCTCTTTCGACCGCCAAACCTTTCAGAGGAGCATTTGCAACCGTTTGGCACCATTTTTGAGTCAATTGGAGAACGTCAGAGTTTTGATGAAAATGTGACACCGGGGCTTAGGGATTTTTTTAAAAAAATCTTTTTCTGCCGGTTAAGTTGTCGAGGGCTGATTTCTTGTCCTGTGATAAAAAGCCTTCAGTTTCGACCCCCAAACCTTTCAGGGGAGCATTTGGAACCCTTTGGCATCATCTTTGATTCAATTGCCGAAAGTCAGATTTTTGAAGAAATTGTGACCCCGGGGCTTCGGGATTTTTTCAAAAAAATATTTTTCTGCCGGTTAAGTTGTCGAAGGCTGATTTCTTGTCCTGTGATAAAAAACCTTCTGTTTCGACCGCCAAACCTTTCAGGGGAGCATTTGCAACCGTTTGGCACCATTTCTGAGTCAATTGCCGAAAGTCCAATTTTTTGCAGAAATTATGACCCTGGGGCTTAGGGATTTTTTCAAAAAAATATTTTTCTGCCGGTTAAGTTGTCGAAGGCTGATTTATTTTTCTGTGATAAAAAGCCTTCTGTTTCGACCGCCAAACCTTTCAGGGGAGCATTTGCAACCGTTTGGCACCATTTTTGAGTCAATTGGAGAACGTCAGAGTTTTGATGAAATTGTGACCCTGGGGCTTAGGGATTTTTTCAAAAAAATATTTTTGTGCCGGTTAAGTTGTCGAAGGCTGATTTATTTTTCTGTGATAAAAAGCCTTCTGTTTCGACCGCCAAACCTTTCAGGGGAGCATTTGCAACCGTTTGGCACCATTTTTGAGTCAATTGGAGAACGTCAGAGTTTTGATGAAATTGTGACCCTGGGGCTTAGGGATTTTTTCAAAAAAATATTTTTCTGCCGGTTAAGTTGTCGAAGGCTGATTTCTTGTCCTGTGATAAAAAGCCTTCTGTTTCGACCGCCAAACCTTTCAGGGGAGCATTTGCAACCGTTTGGCACCATTTTTGAATCAATTGCCGAAAGTCAGATTTTTAGTGAAATTGTGACCCCGGGGCTTAGGGATTTTTTCAAAAAAATCTTTTTCTGCCGGTTAAGTTGTTGAGGGCTGATTTCTTTTCCTGTGATGAAAAGCCTTCTCTTTCGACCACCAAACCTTTCAGGGGAGCATTTGGAACCCTTTGGCATCATCTTGGATTCAATTGCCGAAAGTCAGATTTTTGAAGAAATTGTGACCCCGGGGCTTCGGGATTTTTTCAAAAAAATATTTTTCTGCCGGTTAAGTTGTCGAAGGCTGATTTCTTGTCCTGTGATAAAAAGCCTTCTGTTTCGACCGCCAAACCTTTCAGGGGAGCATTTGCAACCGTTTGGCACCATTTCTGAGTCAATTGCCGAAAGTAAGATTTTTGCAGAAATTATGACCCTGGGGCTTAGGGATTTTTTTGAAAAAAATATTTTTGTGCCGGTTAAGTTGTCGAAGGCTGATTTATTTTTCTGTGATAAAAAGCCTTCTGTTTCGACCGCCAAAACTTTCAGGGGAGCATTTGCAAACGTTTGGCACCATTTCTGAGTCAATTGGAGAACGTCAGAGTTTTGATGAAATTGTGACCCCGGGGCTTAAAGATTTTTTCAAAAAAATATTTTTCTGCCGGTTAAGTTGTCGAGGGCTGATTTCTTTTCCTGTGATGAAAAGCCTTCTCTTTCGACCACCAAACCTTTCAGGGGAGCATTTGGAACCGTTTGGCAGCATTTCTGAGTCATTTGCCGAAAGTCAGATTTTTGATGAAATTGTGACCCCTGGTCTTAGGGATTTTTTCAAAAAAATATTTTTCTGCCGGTTAAGTTGTTGAGGGCTGACTTCTTTTTCTGTGATAAAAAGCCTTCTGTTTCGACCGCCAAACCTTTCAGGGGTGCATTTGCAACCGTTTGGCATCATTTCTGAGACAATTGCCGAAAGTCAGATTTTTGATGAAATTGTGACCCCGGGGCTTAGGGATTTTTTCAAAAAAATATTTTTCTGCCGGTTAAGTTGTCGAAGGCTGATTTATTTTTCTGTGATAAAAAGCCTTCTGTTTCGACCGCCAAACCTTTCAGGGGAGCATTTGCAACCGTTTGGCACCATTTTTGAGTCAATTGGAGAACGTCAGAGTTTTGATGAAATTGTGACCCCGGGGCTTAGGGATTTTTTCAAAAGAATCTTTTTCTACCGGTTAAGTTGTCGAGGGCTGATTTCTTTTCCTGTGATGAAAAGCCTTCTCTTTCGACCACCAAACCTTTCAGGGGAGCATTTGCAACCGTTTGGCACCATTTTTGAGTGAATTGCCAAAAGTCAGAGTTTTGATGAAATTGTGACCCCGGGGCTTAGGGATTTTTTCAAAAGAATCTTTTTCTGCCGGTTAAGTTGTCGAGGGCTGATTTCTTTTCCTGTGATGAAAAGCCTTCTCTTTCGACCACCAAACCTTTCAGGGGAGCATTTGGAACCGTTTGGCACCATTTCTGAGTCAATGGCCGAAAGTCAGATTTTTGATGAAATTGTGACCCCGGGGCTTAGGGATTTTTTTAAAAAAATATTTTTCTGCCGGTTAAGTTGTCGAGGGCTGATTTCTTGTCCTGTGATAAAAAGCCTTCAGTTTCGACCCCCAAACCTTTCACGGGAGCATTTGGAACCCTTTGGCATCATCTTTGATTCAATTGCCGAAAGTCAGATTTTTGATGAAATTGTGTCCCCGGGGCTTCGGGATTTTTTCAAAAAAATATTTTTCTGCCGGTTAAGTTGTTGAGGGCTGACTTCTTTTTCTGTGATAAAAAGCCTCCAGTTTCGACCACCAAACCTTTCAGGGGAGCATTTGGAACCCTTTGGCATCATCTTTGATTCAATTGCCAAAAGTCAGATTTTTGAAGAAATTGTGACCCCGGGGCTTCGGGATTTTTTCAAAAAAATATTTTTCTGCTGGTTAAGTTGTCGAAGGCTGATTTCTTGTCCTGTGATAAAAAGCCTTCTGTTTCGACCGCCAAACCTTTCAGGGGAGCATTTGCAACCGTTTGGCACCATTTCTGAGTCAATTGCCGAAAGTCAGATTTTTGCAGAAATTATGACCCTGGGGCTTAGGGATTTTTTCAAAAAAATTTTTTTCTGCCGGTTAAGTTGTCGAAGGCTGATTTCTTGTCCTGTGATAAAAAGCCTTCTCTTTCGACTGCCAAACCTTTCAGGGGAGCATTTGGAACCGTTTGGCACCATTTCTGAGTCAATGGCCGAAAGTCAGATTTTTGATGAAATTGTGACCCCGGGGCTTAGGGATTTTTTCAAAAAAATATTTTTCTGCCGGTTAAGTTGTCGAGGGCTGATTTCTTGTCCTGTGATAAAAAGCCTTCTCTTTCGACCACCAAACCTTTCAAGGGAGCATTTGCAACCGTTTGGCACCATTTTTGAGTCAATTGGAGAACGTCAGAGTTTTGATGAAATTGTGACCCCGGGGCTTAGGGATTTTTTCAAAAAAATCTTTTTCTGCCGGTTAAGTTGTCGAGGGCTGATTTCTTTTTCTGTGATAAAAAGCCTTCTGTTTCGACCGCCAAACCTTTCAGGGGAGCATTTGCAACCGTTTGGCATCATTTCTGAGACAATTGCCGAAAGTCAGATTTTTGATGAAATTGTGACCCCAGGGCTTAGGGATTTTTTCAAAAAAATATTTTTCTGCCGGTTAAGTTGTCGAAGGCTGGTTTATTTTTCTGTGATAAAAAGCCTTCTGTTTCGACCGCCAAACCTTTCAGGGGAGCATTTGCAACCGTTTGGCACCATTTTTGAGTCAATTGGAGAATGTCAGAGTTTTGATGAAATTGTGATCCCGGGGCTTAGGAATTTTTTCAAAAGAATCTTTTTCTACCGGTTAACTTGTCGAGGGCTGATTTCTTTTCCTGTGATGAAAAGCCTTCTCTTTCGACCACCAAACCTTTCAGGGGAGCATTTGGAACCGTTTTGCACCATTTCTGAGTCAATGGCCGAAAGTCAGATTTTTGATGAAATTGTGACCCCGGGGCTTAGGGATTTTTTCAAAAAAATATTTTTCTGCCGGTTAAGTTGTTGAGGGCTGACTTCTTTTTCTGTGATAAAAAGCCTCCAGTTTCGACCACCAAACCTTTCAGGGGAGCATTTGGAACCCTTTGGCATCATCTTTGATTCAATTGCGAAAAGTCAGATTTTTGAAGAAATTGTGACCCCGGGGCTTCGGGATTTTTTCAAAAAAATATTTTTCTGCCGGTTAAGTTGTCGAAGGCTGATTTCTTGTCCTGTGATAAAAAGCCTTCTGTTTCGACCGCCAAACCTTTCAGGGGAGCATTTGCAACCGTTTGGCACCATTTCTGAGTCAATTGCCGAAAGTCAGATTTTTGCAGAAATTATGACCCTGGGGCTTAGGGATTTTTTCAAAAAAATATTTTTCTGCCGGTTAAGTTGTTGAAGGCTGATTTATTTTTATGTGATAAAAAGCCTTCTGTTTCGACCACCAAACCTTTCAGGGGAGCATTTGCAACCGTTTGGCACCATTTCTGAGTCAATTGGAGAACGTCAGATTTTTGATGAAATTGTGACCCCGGGGCTAAGGGATTTTTTCAAAAAAATATTTTTCTGCCGGTTAAGTTGTCGAGGGCTGATTTCTTGTCCTGTGATAAAAATCCTTCTGTTTCGACCGCCAAACCTTTCAGGGGAGCATTTGCAACCGTTTGGCACCATTTTTGAATCAATTGCCGAAAGTCAGATTTTTAGTGAAATTGTGACCCCGGGGCTTAGGGATTTTTTCAAAAAAATCTTTTTCTGCCGGTTAAGTTGTCGAGGGCTGATTTCTTTTCCTGTGATGAAAAGCCTTCTCTTTCGACCACCAAACCTTTCAGGGGAGCATTTGGAACCCTTTGGCATCATCTTTGATTCAATTGACGAAAGTCAGATTTTTGAAGAAATTGTGACCGCGGGGCTTCGGGATTTTTTCAAAAAAATTTTTTTCTGCCGGTTAAGTTGTCGAAGGCTGATTTCTTGTCCTGTGATAAAAAGCCTTCTGTTTCGACCGCCAAACCTTTCCGGGGAGCATTTGCAACCGTTTGGCACCATTTCTGAGTCAATTGCCGAAAGTAAGATTTTTGCAGAAATTATGACCCTGGGGCTTAGGGATTTTTTCAAAAAAATATTTTTCTGCCGGTTAAGTTGTCGAAGGCTGATTTATTTTTCTGTGATAAAAAGCCTTCTGTTTCGACCGCCAAACCTTTCAGGGGAGCATTTGCAACCGTTTGGCACCATTTTTGAGTCAATTGGAGAATGTCAGAGTTTTGATGAAATTGTGACCCCGGGGCTTAGGGATTTTTTCAAAAAAATCTTTTTCTGCCGGTTAAGTTGTCGAGGGCTGATTTCTTTTCCTGTGATGAAAAGCCTTCTCTTTCGACCACCAAACCTTTCAGGGGAGCATTTGGAACCGTTTGGCAGCATTTCTGAGTCAATTGCCGAAAGTCAGATTTTTGATGAAATTGTGACCCCGGGGCTTAGGGATTTTTTTAAAAAAATCTTTTTCTGCCGGTTAAGTTGTCGAGGGCTGATTTCTTGTCCTGTGATAAAAAGCCTTCTGTTTCGACCGCCAAACCTTTCAGGGGAGCATTTGCAACCGTTTGGCACCATTTTTGAATCAATTGCCGAAAGTCAGATTTTTAGTGAAATTGTGACCCCGGGGCTTAGGGATTTTTTCAAAAAAATCTTTTTCTGCCGGTTAAGTTGTCGAGGGCTGATTTCTTTTCCTGTGATGAAAAGCCTTCTCTTTTGACCACCAAACCTTTCAGGGGAGCATTTGGAACCCTTTGGCATCATCTTTGATTCAATTGCCGAAAGTCAGATTTTTGAAGAAATTGTGACCCCGGGGCTTCGGGATTTTTTCAAAAAAAATTTTTTCTGCCGGTTAAGTTGTTGAAGGCTGATTTCTTGTCCTGTGATAAAAAGCCTTCTGTTTCGACCGCCAAACCTTTCAGGGGAGCATTTGCAACCGTTTGGCACCATTTCTGAGTCAATTGCCGAAAGTAAGATTTTTGCAGAAATTATGACCCTGGGGCTTAGGGATTTTTTCAAAAAAATATTTTTCTGCCGGTTAAGTTGTCAAAGGCTGATTTATTTTTCTGTGATAAAAAGCCTTCTGTTTCGACCGCCAAACCTTTCAGGGGAGCATTTGCAACCGTTTGGCACCATTTTTGAGTCAATTGGAGAATGTCAGAGTTTTGATGAAATTGTGACCCCGGGGCTTAGGGATTTTTTCAAAAGAATCTTTTTCTGCCGGTTAAGTTGTCGAGGGCTGATTTCTTTTCCTGTGATGAAAAGCCTTCTCTTTCGACCACCAAACCTTTCAGGGGAGCATTTTCAACCGTTTGGCACCATTTTTGAGTGAATTGCCAAAAGTCAGAGTTTTGATGAAATTGTGACCCCGGGGCTTAGGGATTTTTTCAAAAGAATCTTTTTCTGCCGGTTAAGTTGTCGAGGGCTGATTTCTTTTCCTGTGATGAAAAGCCTTCTCTTTCGACCACCAAACCATTCAGGGGAGCATTTGGAACCGTTTGGCACCATTTCTGAGTCAATGGCCGAAAGTCAGATTTTTGATGAAATTGTGACCCCGGGGCTTAGGGATTTTTTCAAAAAAATATTTTTCTGCCGGTTAAGTTGTCGAGGGCTGATTTCTTGTCCTGTGATAAAAAGCCTTCAGTTTCGACCCCCAAACCTTTCACGGGAGCATTGGGAACCCTTTGGCATCACCTTTGATTCAATTGCCGAAAGTCAGATTTTTGATGAAATTGTGACCCCGGGGCTTAGGGATTTTTTCAAAAAAATATTTTTCTGCCGGTTAAGTTGTTGAGGGCTGACTTCTTTTTCTGTGATAAAAAGCCTCCAGTTTCGACCACCAAACCTTTCAGGGGAGCTTTTGGAACCCTTTGGCATCATCTTTGATTCAATTGCCAAAAGTCAGATTTTTGAAGAAATTGTGACCGCGGGGCTTCGGGATTTTTTCAAAAAAATATTTTTCTGCCGGTTAAGTTGTCGAAGGCTGATTTCTTGTCCTGTGATAAAAAGCCTTCTGTTTCGACCGCCAAACCTTTCCGGGGAGCATTTGCAACCGTTTGGCACCATTTCTGAGTCAATTGCCGAAAGTCAGATTTTTGCAGAAATTATGACCCTGGGGCTTAGGGATTTTTTCAAAAAAATATTTTTCTGCCGGTTAAGTTGTTGAAGGCTGATTTATTTTTCTGTGATAAAAAGCCTTCTGTTTCGACCGCCAAACCTTTCAGGGGAGCATTTGCAACCGTTTGGCACCATTTTTGAGTCAATTGGAGAACGTCAGAGTTTTGATGAAATTTTGACCCCGGGGCTTAGGGAATTTTTCAAAAAAATATTTTTCTGCCGGTTAAGTTGTCGAGGGCTCATTTCTTGTCCTGTGATAAAAAGCCTTCTCTTTCGACTGCCAAACCTTTTAGAGGAGCATTTGCAACCGTTTGGCACCATTTTTGAATCAATTGCCGAAAGTCAGATTTTTGATGAAATTGTGACCCTGGGGCTTAGGGATTTTTTCAAAAAAATCTTTTTCTGCCGGTTAAGTTGTCGAGGGCTGATTTCTTTTCCTGTGATGAAAAGCCTTCTCTTTCGACCACCAAACCTTTCAGGGGAGCATTTGGAACCGTTTGGCACCATTTCTGAGTCAATTGCCGAAAGTCAGATTTTTGATGAAATTGTGACCCCGGGGCTTAGGGATTTTTCCAAAAAAATATTTTTCTTCCGGTTAAGTTGTCGAGGGCTGATTTCTTGTCCTGTGATAAAAAGCCTTCTGTTTCGACCGCCAAACCTTTCAGGGGAGCATTTGCAACCGTTTGGCACCATTTTTGAGTGAATTGCCAAAAGTCAGATTTTTGAAGAAATTGTGACCCTGGGGCTTAGGGATTTTTTCAAAAAAATATTTTTCTGCCGGTTAAGTTGTCGAAGGCTGATTTATTTTTCTGTGATAAAAAGCCTTCTGTTACGACCGCCAAACCTTTCAGGGGAGCATTTGCAACCGTTTGGCACCATTTTTGAGTCAATTGGAGAACGTCAGAGTTTTGATGAAATTGTGACCCCGGGGCTTAGGGATTTTTTCAAAAAAATCTTTTTCTGCCGGTTAAGTTGTCGAGGGCTGATTTCTTTTCCTGTGATGAAAAGCCTTCTCTTTCGACCACCAAACCTTTCAGGGGAGCATTTGGAACCGTTTGGCATCATCTTTGATTCAATTGCCGAAAGTCAGATTTTTGATGAAATTGTGACCCCGGGGCTTAGGGATTTTTTCAAAAAAATATTTTTCTGCCGGTTAAGTTGTTGAGGGCTGACTTCTTTTTCTGTGATAAAAAGCCTCCAGTTTCGACCACCAAACCTTTCAGGGGAGCATTTGGAACCCTTTGGCATCATCTTTGATTCAATTGCCAAAAGTCAGATTTTTGAAGAAATTGTGACCCCGGGGCTTCGGGATTTTTTCAAAAAAATATTTTTCTGCCGGTTAAGTTGTCGAAGGCTGATTTCTTGTCCTGTGATAAAAAGCCTTCTGTTTCGACCGCCAAACCTTTCAGGGGAGCATTTGCAACCGTTTGGCACCATTTCTGAGTCAATTGCCGAAAGTCAGATTTTTGCAGAAATTATGACCCTGGGGCTTAGGGATTTTTTCAAAAAAATATTTTTGTGCCGGTTAAGTTGTCGAAGGCTGATTTATTTTTCTGTGATAAAAAGCCTTCTGTTTCGACCGCCAAACCTTTCAGGGGAGCATTTGCAACCGTTTGGCACCATTTCTGAGTCAATTGGAGAACGTCAGAGTTTTGATGAAATTGTGACCCCGGGGCTTAGGGAATTTTTCAAAAACTATTTTTCTGCCGGTTAAGTTGTCGAGGGCTCATTTCTTGTCCTGTGATAAAAAGCCTTCTCTTTCGACTGCCAAACTTTCAGAGGAGCATTTGCAACCGTTTGGCACCATTTTTGAATCAATTGCCGAAAGTCAGATTTTTGATGAAATTGTGACCCTGGGACTTAGGGATTTTTTCAAAAAAATCTTTTGTTGCCGGTTAAGTTGTCGAGGGCTGATTTCTTTTCCTGTGATGAAAAGCCTTCTCTTTCGACCACCAAACCTTTCAGGGGAGCATTTGGAACCGTTTGGCACCATTTCTGAGTCAATTGCCGAAAGTCAGATTTTTGATGAAATTGTGACCCCGGGGCTTAGGGATTTTTTTAAAAAAATCTTTTTCTGCCGGTTAAGTTGTCGAGGGCTGATTTCTTGTCCTGTGATAAAAAGCCTTCTGTTTCGACCGCCAAACCTTTCAGGGGAGCATTTGCAACCGTTTGGCACCATTTTTGAATCAATTGCCGAAAGTCAGATTTTTAGTGAAATTGTGACCCCGGGGCTTAGGGATTTTTTCAAAAAAATCTTTTTCTGCCGGTTAAGTTGTCGAGGGCTGATTTCTTTTCCTGTGATGAAAAGCCTTCTCTTTCGACCACCAAACCTTTCAGGGGAGCATTTGGAACCCTTTGGCATCATCTTTGATTCAATTGCCGAAAGTCAGATTTTTGAAGAAATTGTGACCCCGGGGCTTCGGGATTTTTTCAAAAAAATTTTTTTCTGCCGGTTAAGTTGTTGAAGGCTGATTTCTTGTCCTGTGATAAAAAGCCTTCTGTTTCGACCGCCAAACCTTTCAGGGGAGCATTTGCAACCGTTTGGCACCATTTCTGAGTCAATTGCCGAAAGTAAGATTTTTGCAGAAATTATGACCCTGGGGCTTAGGGATTTTTTCAAAAAAATATTTTTCTGCCGGTTAAGTTGTCAAAGGCTGATTTATTTTTCTGTGATAAAAAGCCTTCTGTTTCGACCGCCAAACCTTTCAGGGGAGCATTTGCAACCGTTTGGCACCATTTTTGAGTCAATTGGAGAATGTCAGAGTTTTGATGAAATTGTGACCCCGGGGCTTAGGGATTTTTTCAAAAGAATCTTTTTCTGCCGGTTAAGTTGTCGAGGGCTGATTTCTTTTCCTGTGATGAAAAGCCTTCTCTTTCGACCACCAAACCTTTCAGGGGAGCATTTTCAACCGTTTGGCACCATTTTTGAGTGAATTGCCAAAAGTCAGAGTTTTGATGAAATTGTGACCCCGGGGCTTAGGGATTTTTTCAAAAGAATCTTTTTCTGCCGGTTAAGTTGTCGAGGGCTGATTTCTTTTCCTGTGATGAAAAGCCTTCTCTTTCGACCACCAAACCATTCAGGGGAGCATTTGGAACCGTTTGGCACCATTTCTGAGTCAATGGCCGAAAGTCAGATTTTTGATGAAATTGTGACCCCGGGGCTTAGGGATTTTTTCAAAAAAATATTTTTCTGCCGGTTAAGTTGTCGAGGGCTGATTTCTTGTCCTGTGATAAAAAGCCTTCAGTTTCGACCCCCAAACCTTTCACGGGAGCATTGGGAACCCTTTGGCATCACCTTTGATTCAATTGCCGAAAGTCAGATTTTTGATGAAATTGTGACCCCGGGGCTTAGGGATTTTTTCAAAAAAATATTTTTCTGCCGGTTAAGTTGTTGAGGGCTGACTTCTTTTTCTGTGATAAAAAGCCTCCAGTTTCGACCACCAAACCTTTCAGGGGAGCTTTTGGAACCCTTTGGCATCATCTTTGATTCAATTGCCAAAAGTCAGATTTTTGAAGAAATTGTGACCGCGGGGCTTCGGGATTTTTTCAAAAAAATATTTTTCTGCCGGTTAAGTTGTCGAAGGCTGATTTCTTGTCCTGTGATAAAAAGCCTTCTGTTTCGACCGCCAAACCTTTCCGGGGAGCATTTGCAACCGTTTGGCACCATTTCTGAGTCAATTGCCGAAAGACAGATTTTTGCAGAAATTATGACCCTGGGGCTTAGGGATTTTTTCAAAAAAATATTTTTCTGCCGGTTAAGTTGTTGAAGGCTGATTTATTTTTCTGTGATAAAAAGCCTTCTGTTTCGACCGCCAAACCTTTCAGGGGAGCATTTGCAACCGTTTGGCACCATTTTTGAGTCAATTGGAGAACGTCAGAGTTTTGATGAAATTTTGACCCCGGGGCTTAGGGAATTTTTCAAAAAAATATTTTTCTGCCGGTTAAGTTGTCGAGGGCTCATTTCTTGTCCTGTGATAAAAAGCCTTCTCTTTCGACTGCCAAACCTTTTAGAGGAGCATTTGCAACCGTTTGGCACCATTTTTGAATCAATTGCCGAAAGTCAGATTTTTGATGAAATTGTGACCCTGGGGCTTAGGGATTTTTTCAAAAAAATCTTTTTCTGCCGGTTAAGTTGTCGAGGGCTGATTTCTTTTCCTGTGATGAAAAGCCTTCTCTTTCGACCACCAAACCTTTCAGGGGAGCATTTGGAACCGTTTGGCACCATTTCTGAGTCAATTGCCGAAAGTCAGATTTTTGATGAAATTGTGACCCCGGGGCTTAGGGATTTTTCCAAAAAAATATTTTTCTTCCGGTTAAGTTGTCGAGGGCTGATTTCTTGTCCTGTGATAAAAAGCCTTCTGTTTCGACCGCCAAACCTTTCAGGGGAGCATTTGCAACCGTTTGGCACCATTTTTGAGTGAATTGCCAAAAGTCAGATTTTTGAAGAAATTGTGACCCTGGGGCTTAGGGATTTTTTCAAAAAAATATTTTTCTGCCGGTTAAGTTGTCGAAGGCTGATTTATTTTTCTGTGATAAAAAGCCTTCTGTTTCGACCGCCAAACCTTTCAGGGGAGCATTTGCAACCGTTTGGCACCATTTTTGAGTCAATTGGAGAACGTCAGAGTTTTGATGAAATTGTGACCCCGGGGCTTAGGGATTTTTTCAAAAAAATCTTTTTCTGCCGGTTAAGTTGTCGAGGGCTGATTTCTTTTCCTGTGATGAAAAGCCTTCTCTTTCGACCACCAAACCTTTCAGGGGAGCATTTGGAACCGTTTGGCATCATCTTTGATTCAATTGCCGAAAGTCAGATTTTTGATGAAATTGTGACCCCGGGGCTTAGGGATTTTTTCAAAAAAATATTTTTCTGCCGGTTAAGTTGTTGAGGGCTGACTTCTTTTTCTGTGATAAAAAGCCTCCAGTTTCGACCACCAAACCTTTCAGGGGAGCATTTGGAACCCTTTGGCATCATCTTTGATTCAATTGCCAAAAGTCAGATTTTTGAAGAAATTGTGACCCCGGGGCTTCGGGATTTTTTCAAAAAAATATTTTTCTGCCGGTTAAGTTGTCGAAGGCTGATTTCTTGTCCTGTGATAAAAAGCCTTCTGTTTCGACCGCCAAACCTTTCAGGGGAGCATTTGCAACCGTTTGGCACCATTTCTGAGTCAATTGCCGAAAGTCAGATTTTTGCAGAAATTATGACCCTGGGGCTTAGGGATTTTTTCAAAAAAATATTTTTGTGCCGGTTAAGTTGTCGAAGGCTGATTTATTTTTCTGTGATAAAAAGCCTTCTGTTTCGACCGCCAAACCTTTCAGGGGAGCATTTGCAACCGTTTGGCACCATTTCTGAGTCAATTGGAGAACGTCAGAGTTTTGATGAAATTGTGACCCCGGGGCTTAGGGAATTTTTCAAAAACTATTTTTCTGCCGGTTAAGTTGTCGAGGGCTCATTTCTTGTCCTGTGATAAAAAGCCTTCTCTTTCGACTGCCAAACTTTCAGAGGAGCATTTGCAACCGTTTGGCACCATTTTTGAATCAATTGCCGAAAGTCAGATTTTTGATGAAATTGTGACCCTGGGACTTAGGGATTTTTTCAAAAAAATCTTTTGTTGCCGGTTAAGTTGTCGAGGGCTGATTTCTTTTCCTGTGATGAAAAGCCTTCTCTTTCGACCACCAAACCTTTCAGGGGAGCATTTGGAACCGTTTGGCACCATTTCTGAGTCAATTGCCGAAAGTCAGATTTTTGATGAAATTGTGACCCCGGGGCTTAGGGATTTTTCCAAAAAAATATTTTTCTTCCGGTTAAGTTGTCGAGGGCTGATTTCTTGTCCTGTGATAAAAAGCCTTCTGTTTCGACCGCCAAACCTTTCAGGGGAGCATTTGCAACCGTTTGGCACCATTTTTGAGTGAATTGCCAAAAGTCAGATTTTTGAAGAAATTGTGACCCTGGGGCTTAGGGATTTTTTCAAAAAAATATTTTTCTGCCGGTTAAGTTGTCGAAGGCTGATTTATTTTTCGGTGATAAAAAGCCTTCTGTTTCGACCGCCAAACCTTTCAGGGGAGCATTTGCAACCGTTTGGCACCATTTTTGAGTCAATTGGAGAACGTCAGAGTTTTGATGAAATTGTGACCCCGGGGCTTAGGGATTTTTTCAAAAAAATCTTTTTCTGCCGGTTAAGTTGTCGAGGGCTGATTTCTTTTCCTGTGATGAAAAGCCTTCTCTTTCGACCACCAAACCTTTCAGGGGAGCATTTGGAACCGTTTGGCAGCATTTCTGAGTCAATTGCCGAAAGTCAGATTTTTGATGAAATTGTGACCCCGGGTCTTAGGGATTTTTTCAAAAAAATATTTTTCTGCCGGTTAAGTTGTTGAGGGCTGACTTCTTTTTCTGTGATAAAAAGCCTTCTGTTTCGACCGCCAAACCTTTCAGGGGTGCATTTGCAACCGTTTGGCATCATTTCTGAGACACTTGCCGAAAGTCAGATTTTTGATGAAATTGTGACCCCGGGGCTTAGGGATTTTTTTCAAAAGAATCTTTTTCTGCCGGTTAAGTTGTCGAGGGCTGATTTCTTTTCCTGTGATGAAAAGCCTTCTCTTTCGACCACCAAACCTTTCAGGGGAGCATTTGGAACCGTTTGGCACCATTTCTGAGTCAATGGCCGAAAGTCAGATTTTTGATGAAATTGTGACCCCGGGGCTTAGGGATTTTTTCAAAAAAATATTTTTCTGCCGGTTAAGTTGTCGAGGGCTGATTTCTTGTCCTGTGATAAAAAGCCTTCAGTTTCGACCCCCAAACCTTTCACGGGAGCATTTGGAACCCTTTGGCATCATCTTTGATTCAATTGCCAAAAGTCAGATTTTTGAAGAAATTGTGACCCCGGGGCTTCGGGATTTTTTCAAAAAAATATTTTTCTGCCCGTTAAGTTGTCGAAGGCTGATTTCTTGTCCTGTGATAAAAAGCCTTCTGTTTCGACCGCCAAACCTTTCAGGGGAGCATTTGCAACCGTTTGGCACCATTTCTGAGTCAATTGCCGAAAGTCAGATTTTTGCAGAAATTATGACCCTGGGGCTTAGGGATTTTTTCAAAAAAATATTTTTGTGCCGGTTAAGTTGTCGAAGGCTGATTTATTTTTCTGTGATAAAAAGCCTTCTGTTTCGACCGCCAAACCTTTCAGGGGAGCATTTGCAACCGTTTGGCACCATTTCTGAGTCAATTGGAGAACGTCAGAGTTTTGATGAAATTGTGACCCCGGGGCTTAGGGAATTTTTCAAAAACTATTTTTCTGCCGGTTAAGTTGTCGAGGGCTCATTTCTTGTCCTGTGATAAAAAGCCTTCTCTTTCGACTGCCAAACTTTCAGAGGAGCATTTGCAACCATTTGGCACCATTTTTGAATCAATTGCCGAAAGTCAGATTTTTGATGAAATTGTGACCCTGGGACTTAGGGATTTTTTCAAAAAAATCTTTTGTTGCCGGTTAAGTTGTCGAGGGCTGATTTCTTTTCCTGTGATGAAAAGCCTTCTCTTTCGACCACCAAACCTTTCAGGGGAGCATTTGGAACCGTTTGGCACCATTTCTGAGTCAATTGCCGAAAGTCAGATTTTTGATGAAATTGTGACCCCGGGGCTTAGGGATTTTTCCAAAAAAATATTTTTCTTCCGGTTAAGTTGTCGAGGGCTGATTTCTTGTCCTGTGATAAAAAGCCTTCTGTTTCGACCGCCAAACCTTTCAGGGGAGCATTTGCAACCGTTTGGCACCATTTTTGAGTGAATTGCCAAAAGTCAGATTTTTGAAGAAATTGTGACCCTGGGGCTTAGGGATTTTTTCAAAAAAATATTTTTCTGCCGGTTAAGTTGTCGAAGGCTGATTTATTTTTCGGTGATAAAAAGCCTTCTGTTTCGACCGCCAAACCTTTCAGGGGAGCATTTGCAACCGTTTGGCACCATTTTTGAGTCAATTGGAGAACGTCAGAGTTTTGATGAAATTGTGACCCCGGGGCTTAGGGATTTTTTCAAAAAAATCTTTTTCTGCCGGTTAAGTTGTCGAGGGCTGATTTCTTTTCCTGTGATGAAAAGCCTTCTCTTTCGACCACCAAACCTTTCAGGGGAGCATTTGGAACCGTTTGGCAGCATTTCTGAGTCAATTGCCGAAAGTCAGATTTTTGATGAAATTGTGACCCCGGGTCTTAGGGATTTTTTCAAAAAAATATTTTTCTGCCGGTTAAGTTGTTGAGGGCTGACTTCTTTTTCTGTGATAAAAAGCCTTCTGTTTCGACCGCCAAACCTTTCAGGGGTGCATTTGCATCCGTTTGGCATCATTTCTGAGACACTTGCCGAAAGTCAGATTTTTGATGAAATTGTGACCCCGGGGCTTAGGGATTTTTTCAAAAAAATATTTTTCTGCCGGATAAGTTGTCGAAGGCTGATTTATTTTTCTGTGATAAAAAGCCTTCTGTTTCGACCGCCAAACCTTTCAGGGGAGCATTTGCAACAGTTTGGCACCATTTTTGAGTTAATTGGAGAACGTCAGAGTTTTGATGAAATTGTGACCCCGGGGCTTAGGGATTTTTTAAAAAGAATCTTTTTCTACCGGTTAACTTGTCGAGGGCTGATTTCTTTTCCTGTGATGAAAAGCCTTCTCTTTCGACCACCAAACCTTTCAGGGGAGCATTTGCAACCGTTTGGCACCATTTTTGAGTGAATTGCCAAAAGTCAGAGTTTTGATGAAATTGTGACCCCGGGGCTTAGGGATTTTTTCAAAAGAATCTTTTTCTGCCGGTTAAGTTGTCGAGGGCTGATTTCTTTTCCTGTGATGAAAAGCCTTCTCTTTCGACCACCAAACCTTTCAGGGGAGCATTTGGAACCGTTTGGCACCATTTCTGAGTCAATGGCCGAAAGTCAGATTTTTGATGAAATTGTGACCCCGGGGCTTAGGGATTTTTTCAAAAAAATATTTTTCTGCCGGTTAAGTTGTCGAGGGCTGATTTCTTGTCCTGTGATAAAAAGCCTTCAGTTTCGACCCCCAAACCTTTCACGGGAGCATTTGGAACCCTTTGGCATCATCTTTGATTCAATTGCCGAAAGTCAGATTTTTGAAGAAATTGTGACCCCGGGGCTTCGGGATTTTTTCAAAAAAATATTTTTCTGCCGGTTAAGTTGTCGAGGGCTGATTTCTTGTCCTGTGATAAAAAGCCTTCTGTTTCGACCGCCAAACCTTTCAGGGGAGCATTTGCAACCGTTTGGCACCATTTTTGAGTGAATTGCCAAAAGTCAGATTTTTGAAGAAATTGTGACCCTGGGGCTTAGGGATTTTTTCAAAAAAATATTTTTCTGCCGGTTAAGTTGTCGAAGGCTGATTTCTTGTGCTGTGATAAAAAGCCTTCTGTTTCGACCTCCAAACCTTTCAGGGGAGCATTTGCAACCGTTTGGCACCATTTTTGAATCAATTGGAGAACGTCAGAGTTTTGATGAAATTGTGACCCCGGGGCTTAGGGATTTTTTCAAAAAAATCTTTTTCTTCCGGTTAAGTTGTCGAGGGCTGATTTCTTTTCCTGTGATGAAAAGCCTTCTCTTTCGACTACCAAACCTTTCAGGGGAGCATTTGGAACCGTTTGGCAGCATTTCTGAGTCAATTGCCGAAAGTCAGATTTTTGATGAAATTGTGACCCCGGGTCTTAGGGATTTTTTCAAAAAAATATTTTTCTGCCGGTTAAGTTGTTGAGGGCTGACTTCTTTTTCTGTGACAAAAAGCCTTCTGTTTCGACCGCCAATCCTTTCAGGGGTGCATTTGCAACCGTTTGGCATCATTTCTGAGACACTTGCCGAAAGTCAGATTTTTGATGAAATTGTGACCCCGGGGCTTAGGGATTTTTTCAAAAGAATCTTTTTCTACCGGTTAACTTGTCGAGGGCTGATTTCTTTTCCTGTGATGAAAAGCCTTCTCTTTCGACCACCAAACCTTTCAGGGGAGCATTTGCAACCGTTTGGCACCATTTTTGAGTGAATTGCCAAAAGTCAGAGTTTTGATGAAATTGTGACCCCGGGGCTTAGGGATTTTTTCAAAAGAATCTTTTTCTGCCGGTTAAGTTGTCGAGGGCTGATTTCTTTTCCTGTGATGAAAAGCCTTCTCTTTCGACCACCAAACCTTTCAGGGGAGCATTTGGAACCGTTTGGCACCATTTCTGAGTCAATTGCCGAAAGTCAGATTTTTGATGAAATTGTGACCCCGGGTCTTAGGGATTTTTTCAAAAAAATATTTTTCTGCCGGTTAAGTTGTTGAGGGCTGACTTCTTTTTCTGTGATAAAAAGCCTTCTGTTTCGACCGCCAAACCTTTCAGGGGTGCATTTGCAACCGTTTGGCATCATTTCTGAGACACTTGCCGAAAGTCAGATTTTTGATGAAATTGTGACCCCGGGGCTTAGGGATTTTTTCAAAAAAATATTTTTCTGCCGGATAAGTTGTCGAAGGCTGATTTATTTTTCTGTGATAAAAAGCCTTCTGTTTCGACCGCCAAACCTTTCAGGGGAGCATTTGCAACAGTTTGGCACCATTTTTGAGTCAATTGGAGAACGTCAGATTTTTGATGAAATTGTGACCCCGGGGCTTAGGGATTTTTTCAAAAGAATCTTTTTCTACCGGTTAAGTTGTTGAAGGCTGATTTATTTTTCTGTGATAAAAAGCCTTCTGTTTCGACCGCCAAACCTTTCAGGGGAGCATTTGCAACCGTTTGGCACCATTTTTGAGTCAATTGGAGAACGTCAGAGTTTTGATGAAATTGTGACCCCGGGGCTTAGGGAATTTTTCAAAAAAATATTTTTCTCCCGGTTAAGTTGTCGAGGGCTGATTTCTTTTCCTGTGATGAAAAGCATTCTCTTTCGACCACCAAACCTTTCAGGGGAGCATTTGGAACCGTTTGGCACCATTTTTGAGTGAATTGCCAAAAGTCAGATTTTTGAAGAAATTGTGACCCCGGGGCTTAGGGATTTTTTCAAAAAAATATTTTTCTGCCGGTTAAGTTGTTGAGGGCTGACTTCTTTTTCTGTGATAAAAAGCCTCCAGTTTCGACCACCAAACCTTTCAGGGGAGCATTTGGAACCCTTTGGCATCATCTTTGATTCAACTGCCAAAAGTCAGATTTTTGAAGAAATTGTGACCCCGGGGCTTTGGGATTTTTTCAAAAAAATATTTTTCTGCCGGTTAAGTTGTCGAAGGCTGATTTCTTGTCCTGTGATAAAAAGCCTTCTGTTTCGACCGCCAAACCTTTCAGGGGAGCATTTGCAACCGTTTGGCACCATTTCTGAGTCAATTGCCGAAAGTCAGATTTTTGCAGAAATTATGACCCTGGGGCTTAGGGATTTTTTCAAAAAAATATTTTTGTGCCGTTTAAGTTGTCGAAGGCTGATTTATTTTTCTGTGATAAAAAGCCTTCTGTTTCGACCGCCAAACCTTTCAGGGGAGCATTTGCAACCGTTTGGCACCATTTCTGAGTCAATTGGAGAACGTCAGAGTTTTGATGAAATTGTGACCCCGGGGCTTAGGGAATTTTTCAAAAAAATATTTTTCTGCCGGTTAAGTTGTCGAGGGCTCATTTCTTGTCCTGTGATAAAAAGCCTTCTCTTTCGACTGCCAAACCTTTCAGAGGAGCATTTGCAACCGTTTGGCACCATTTTTGAATCAATTGCCGAAAGTCAGATTTTTGATGAAATTGTGACCCTGGGGCTTAGGGATTTTTTCAAAAAAATCTTTTTCTGCCGGTTAAGTTGTCGAGGGCTGATTTCTTTTCCTGTGATGAAAAGCCTTCTCTTTCGACCTCCAAACCTTTCAGGGGAGCATTTGGAACCGTTTGGCACCATTTTTGAGTCAATTGGAGAACGTCAGAGTTTTGATGAAATTGTGACCCCGGGGCTTAGGGATTTTTTCAAAAAAATCTTTTTCTGCCGGTTAAGTTGTCGAGGGCTGATTTCTTTTCCTGTGATGAAAAGCCTTCTGTTTCGACCGCCAAACCTTTCAGGGTAGCATTTGCAACCGTTTGGCACCATTTCTGAGTCAATTGCCGAAAGTCAGATTTTTGATGAAATTGTGACCCCGGGTCTTAGGGATTTTTTCAAAAAAATATTTTTCTGCCGGTTAAGTTGTTGAGGGCTGACTTCTTTTTCTGTGATAAAAAGCCTTCTGTTTCGACCACCAAACCTTTCAGTGGTGCATTTGCAACCGTTTGGCATCATTTCTGAGACACTTGCCGAAAGTCAGATTTTTGATGAAATTGTGACCCCGGGGCTTAGGGATTTTTTCAAAAAAATATTTTTCTGCCGGTTAAGTTGTCGAAGGCTGATTTATTTTTCTGTGATAAAAAGCCTTCTGTTTCGACCGCCAAACCTTTCAGGGGAGCATTTGCAACCGTTTGGCACCATTTTTGAGTCAATTGGAGAATGTCAGAGTTTTGATGAAATTGTGACCCCGGGGCTTAGGGATTTTTTCAAAAAAATCTTTTTCTGCCGGTTAAGTTGTCGAGGGCTGATTTCTTTTCCTGTGATGAAAAGCCTTCTCTTTCGACCACCAAACCTTTCAGGGGAGCATTTGCAACTGTTTGGCACCATTTTTGAGTGAATTGCCAAAAGTCAGAGTTTTGATGAAATTGTGACCCCGGGACTTAGGGATTTTTTCAAAAAAATCTTTTGTTGCCGGTTAAGTTGTCGAGGGCTGATTTCTTTTCCTGTGATGAAAAGCCTTCTCTTTCGACCACCAAACCTTTCAGGGGAGCATTTGGAACCGTTTGGCACCATTTCTGAGTCAATTGCCGAAAGTCAGATTTTTGATGAAATTGTGACCCCGGGGCTTAGGGATTTTTCCAAAAAAATATTTTTCTTCCGGTTAAGTTGTCGAGGGCTGATTTCTTGTCCTGTGATAAAAAGCCTTCTGTTTCGACCGCCAAACCTTTCAGGGTAGCATTTGCAACCGTTTGGCACCATTTCTGAGTCAATTGCCGAAAGTCAGATTTTTGATGAAATTGTGACCCCGGGGCTTAGGGATTTTTCCAAAAAAATATTTTTCTGCCGGTTAAGTTGTTGAGGGCTGACTTCTTTTTCTGTGATAAAAAGCCTTCTGTTTCGACCGCCAAACCTTTCAGGGGTGCATTTGCATCCGTTTGGCATCATTTCTGAGACACTTGCCGAAAGTCAGATTTTTGATGAAATTGTGACCCCGGGGCTTAGGGATTTTTTCAAAAAAATATTTTTCTGCCGGATAAGTTGTCGAAGGCTGATTTATTTTTCTGTGATAAAAAGCCTTCTGTTTCGACCGCCAAACCTTTCAGGGGAGCATTTGCAACAGTTTGGCACCATTTTTGAGTCAATTGGAGAACGTCAGAGTTTTGATGAAATTGTGACCCCGGGGCTTAGGGATTTTTTCAAAAGAATCTTTTTCTACCGGTTAACTTGTCGAGGGCTGATTTCTTTTCCTGTGATGAAAAGCCTTCTCTTTCGACCACCAAACCTTTCAGGGGAGCATTTGCAACCGTTTGGCACCATTTTTGAGTGAATTGCCAAAAGTCAGAGTTTTGATGAAATTGTGACCCCGGGGCTTAGGGATTTTTTCAAAAGAATCTTTTTCTGCCGGTTAAGTTGTCGAGGGCTGATTTCTTTTCCTGTGATGAAAAGCCTTCTCTTTCGACCACCAAACCTTTCAGGGGAGCATTTGGAACCGTTTGGCACCATTTCTGAGTCAATGGCCGAAAGTCAGATTTTTGATGAAATTGTGACCCCGGGGCTTAGGGATTTTTTCAAAAAAATATTTTTCTGCCGGTTAAGTTGTCGAGGGCTGATTTCTTGTCCTGTGATAAAAAGCCTTCAGTTTCGACCCCCAAACCTTTCACGGGAGCATTTGGAACCCTTTGGCATCATCTTTGATTCAATTGCCGAAAGTCAGATTTTTGAAGAAATTGTGACCCCGGGGCTTCGGGATTTTTTCAAAAAAATATTTTTCTGCCGGTTAAGTTGTCGAGGGCTGATTTCTTGTCCTGTGATAAAAAGCCTTCTGTTTCGACCGCCAAACCTTTCAGGGGAGCATTTGCAACCGTTTGGCACCATTTTTGAGTGAATTGCCAAAAGTCAGATTTTTGAAGAAATTGTGACCCTGGGGCTTAGGGATTTTTTCAAAAAAATATTTTTCTGCCGGTTAAGTTGTCGAAGGCTGATTTCTTGTGCTGTGATAAAAAGCCTTCTGTTTCGACCTCCAAACCTTTCAGGGGAGCATTTGCAACCGTTTGGCACCATTTTTGAGTCAATTGGAGAACGTCAGAGTTTTGATGAAATTGTGACCCCGGGGCTTAGGGATTTTTTCAAAAAAATCTTTTTCTTCCGGTTAAGTTGTCGAGGGCTGATTTCTTTTCCTGTGATGAA
The DNA here is from genome assembly GCF_964106915.1 of Podarcis gaigeae. Lineage (NCBI taxonomy): Eukaryota > Metazoa > Chordata > Lepidosauria > Squamata > Lacertidae > Podarcis > Podarcis gaigeae. The sequence continues at coordinate 79,269,116 of NC_139683.1, read as the reverse complement.
AAGCCTTCTCTTTCGACTACCAAACCTTTCAGGGGAGCATTTGGAACCGTTTGGCAGCATTTCTGAGTCAATTGCCGAAAGTCAGATTTTTGATGAAATTGTGACCCCGGGTCTTAGGGATTTTTTCAAAAAAATATTTTTCTGCCGGTTAAGTTGTTGAGGGCTGACTTCTTTTTCTGTGACAAAAAGCCTTCTGTTTCGACCGCCAATCCTTTCAGGGGTGCATTTGCAACCGTTTGGCATCATTTCTGAGACACTTGCCGAAAGTCAGATTTTTGATGAAATTGTGACCCCGGGGCTTAGGGATTTTTTCAAAAAAATATTTTTCTGCCGGTTAAGTTGTCGAAGGCTGATTTATTTTTCTGTGATAAAAAGCCTTCTGTTTCGACCGCCAAACCTTTCAGGGGAGCATTTGCAACAGTTTGGCTCCATTTTTGAGTCAATTGGGGAACGTCAGAGTTTTGATGAAATTGTGACCCCGGGGCTTAGGGATTTTTTCAAAAGAATCTTTTTCTACCGGTTAACTTGTCGAGGGCTGATTTCTTTTCCTGTGATGAAAAGCCTTCTCTTTCGACCACCAAACCTTTCAGGGGAGCATTTGCAACCGTTTGGCACCATTTTTGAGTGAATTGCCAAAAGTCAGAGTTTTGATGAAATTGTGACCCCGGGGCTTAGGGATTTTTTCAAAAGAATCTTTTTCTGCCGGTTAAGTTGTCGAGGGCTGATTTCTTTTCCTGTGATGAAAAGCCTTCTCTTTCGACCACCAAACCTTTCAGGGGAGCATTTGGAACCGTTTGGCACCATTTCTGAGTCAATTGCCGAAAGTCAGATTTTTGATGAAATTGTGACCCCGGGTCTTAGGGATTTTTTCAAAAAAATATTTTTCTGCCGGTTAAGTTGTTGAGGGCTGACTTCTTTTTCTGTGATAAAAAGCCTTCTGTTTCGACCGCCAAACCTTTCAGGGGTGCATTTGCAACCGTTTGGCATCATTTCTGAGACACTTGCCGAAAGTCAGATTTTTGATGAAATTGTGACCCCGGGGCTTAGGGATTTTTTCAAAAAAATATTTTTCTGCCGGATAAGTTGTCGAAGGCTGATTTATTTTTCTGTGATAAAAAGCCTTCTGTTTCGACCGCCAAACCTTTCAGGGGAGCATTTGCAACAGTTTGGCACCATTTTTGAGTCAATTGGAGAACGTCAGATTTTTGATGAAATTGTGACCCCGGGGCTTAGGGATTTTTTCAAAAGAATCTTTTTCTACCGGTTAAGTTGTTGAAGGCTGATTTATTTTTCTGTGATAAAAAGCCTTCTGTTTCGACCGCCAAACCTTTCAGGGGAGCATTTGCAACCGTTTGGCACCATTTCTGAGTCAATTGGAGAACGTCAGAGTTTTGATGAAATTGTGACCCCGGGGCTTAGGGAATTTTTCAAAAAAATATTTTTCTGCCGGTTAAGTTGTCGAGGGCTCATTTCTTGTCCTGTGATAAAAAGCCTTCTCTTTCGACTGCCAAACCTTTCAGAGGAGCATTTGCAACCGTTTGGCACCATTTTTGAATCAATTGCCGAAAGTCAGATTTTTGATGAAATTGTGACCCTGGGGCTTAGGGATTTTTTCAAAAAAATCTTTTTCTGCCGGTTAAGTTGTCGAGGGCTGATTTCTTTTCCTGTGATGAAAAGCCTTCTCTTTCGACCTCCAAACCTTTCAGGGGAGCATTTGGAACCGTTTGGCACCATTTTTGAGTCAATTGGAGAACGTCAGAGTTTTGATGAAATTGTGACCCCGGGGCTTAGGGATTTTTTCAAAAAAATCTTTTTCTGCCGGTTAAGTTGTCGAGGGCTGATTTCTTTTCCTGTGATGAAAAGCCTTCTCTTTCGACCACCAAACTTTCAGGGGAGCATTTGGAACCGTTTGGCAGCATTTCTGAGTCATTTGCCGAAAGTCAGATTTTTGATGAAATTGTGACCCCGGGTCTTAGGGATTTTTTCAAAAAAATATTTTTCTGCCGGTTAAGTTGTTGAGGGCTGACTTCTTTTTCTATGATAAAAAGCCTTCTGTTTCGACCGCCAATCCTTTCAGGGGTGCATTTGCAACCGTTTGGCATCATTTCTGAGACAATTGCCGAAAGTCAGATTTTTGATGAAATTGTGACCCCGGGGCTTAGGGATTTTTTCAAAAAAATATTTTTCTGCCGGTTAAGTTGTCGAAGGCTGATTTATTTTTCTGTGATAAAAAGCCTTCTGTTTCGACCGCCAAACCTTTCAGGGGAGCATTTGCAACCGTTTGGCACCATTTTTGAGTCAATTGGAGAATGTCAGAGTTTTGATGAAATTGTGACCCCGGGGCTTAGGGATTTTTTCAAAAAAATCTTTTTCTGCCGGTTAAGTTGTCGAGGGCTGATTTCTTTTCCTGTGATGAAAAGCCTTCTCTTTCGACCACCAAACCTTTCAGGGGAGCATTTGCAACTGTTTGGCACCATTTTTGAGTGAATTGCCAAAAGTCAGAGTTTTGATGAAATTGTGACCCCGGGACTTAGGGATTTTTTCAAAAAAATCTTTTGTTGCCGGTTAAGTTGTCGAGGGCTGATTTCTTTTCCTGTGATGAAAAGCCTTCTCTTTCGACCACCAAACTTTCAGGGGAGCATTTGGAACCGTTTGGCAGCATTTCTGAGTCAATTGCCGAAAGTCAGATTTTTGATGAAATTGTGACCCCGGGTCTTAGGGATTTTTTCAAAAAAATATTTTTCTGCCGGTTAAGTTGTTGAGGGCTGACTTCTTTTTCTATGATAAAAAGCCTTCTGTTTCGACCGCCAATCCTTTCAGGGGTGCATTTGCAACCGTTTGGCATCATTTCTGAGACAATTGCCGAAAGTCAGATTTTTGATGAAATTGTGACCCCGGGGCTTAGGGATTTTTTCAAAAAAATATTTTTCTGCCGGTTAAGTTGTCGAAGGCTGATTTATTTTTCTGTGATAAAAAGCCTTCTGTTTCGACCGCCAAACCTTTCAGGGGAGCATTTGCAACCGTTTGGCACCATTTTTGAGTCAATTGGAGAATGTCAGAGTTTTGATGAAATTGTGACCCCGGGGCTTAGGGATTTTTTCAAAAAAATCTTTTTCTGCCGGTTAAGTTGTCGAGGGCTGATTTCTTTTCCTGTGATGAAAAGCCTTCTCTTTCGACCACCAAACCTTTCAGGGGAGCATTTGCAACTGTTTGGCACCATTTTTGAGTGAATTGCCAAAAGTCAGAGTTTTGATGAAATTGTGACCCCGGGACTTAGGGATTTTTTCAAAAAAATCTTTTGTTGCCGGTTAAGTTGTCGAGGGCTGATTTCTTTTCCTGTGATGAAAAGCCTTCTCTTTCGACCACCAAACCTTTCAGGGGAGCATTTGGAACCGTTTGGCACCATTTCTGAGTCAATTGCCGAAAGTCAGATTTTTGATGAAATTGTGACCCCGGGGCTTAGGGATTTTTCCAAAAAAATATTTTTCTTCCGGTTAAGTTGTCGAGGGCTGATTTCTTGTCCTGTGATAAAAAGCCTTCTGTTTCGACCGCCAAACCTTTCAGGGTAGCATTTGCAACCGTTTGGCACCATTTCTGAGTCAATTGCCGAAAGTCAGATTTTTGATGAAATTGTGACCCCGGGTCTTAGGGATTTTTTCAAAAAAATATTTTTCTGCCGGTTAAGTTGTTGAGGGCTGACTGCTTTTTCTATGATAAAAAGCCTTCTGTTTCGACCGCCAATCCTTTCAGGGGTGCATTTGCAACCGTTTGGCATCATTTCTGAGACAATTGCCGAAAGTCAGACTTTTGATGAAATTGTGACCCCGGGGCTTAGGGATTTTTTCAAAAAAATATTTTTCTGCCGGTTAAGTTGTCGAAGGCTGATTTATTTTTCTGTGATAAAAAGCCTTCTGTTTCGACCGCCAAACCTTTCAGGGGAGCATTTGCAACCGTTTGGCACCATTTTTGAGTCAATTGGAGAATGTCAGAGTTTTGATGAAATTGTGACCCCGGGGCTTAGGGATTTTTTCAAAAAAATCTTTTTCTGCCGGTTAAGTTGTCGAGGGCTGATTTCTTTTCCTGTGATGAAAAGCCTTCTCTTTCGACCACCAAACCTTTCAGGGGAGCATTTGCAACTGTTTGGCACCATTTTTGAGTGAATTGCCAAAAGTCAGAGTTTTGATGAAATTGTGACCCCGGGACTTAGGGATTTTTTCAAAAAAATCTTTTGTTGCCGGTTAAGTTGTCGAGGGCTGATTTCTTTTCCTGTGATGAAAAGCCTTCTCTTTCGACCACCAAACTTTCAGGGGAGCATTTGGAACCGTTTGGCAGCATTTCTGAGTCAATTGCCGAAAGTCAGATTTTTGATGAAATTGTGACCCCGGGTCTTAGGGATTTTTTCAAAAAAATATTTTTCTGCCGGTTAAGTTGTTGAGGGCTGACTTCTTTTTCTATGATAAAAAGCCTTCTGTTTCGACCGCCAATCCTTTCAGGGGTGCATTTGCAACCGTTTGGCATCATTTCTGAGACAATTGCCGAAAGTCAGATTTTTGATGAAATTGTGACCCCGGGGCTTAGGGATTTTTTCAAAAAAATATTTTTCTGCCGGTTAAGTTGTCGAAGGCTGATTTATTTTTCTGTGATAAAAAGCCTTCTGTTTCGACCGCCAAACCTTTCAGGGGAGCATTTGCAACCGTTTGGCACCATTTTTGAGTCAATTGGAGAATGTCAGAGTTTTGATGAAATTGTGACCCCGGGGCTTAGGGATTTTTTCAAAAAAATCTTTTTCTGCCGGTTAAGTTGTCGAGGGCTGATTTCTTTTCCTGTGATGAAAAGCCTTCTCTTTCGACCACCAAACCTTTCAGGGGAGCATTTGCAACTGTTTGGCACCATTTTTGAGTGAATTGCCAAAAGTCAGAGTTTTGATGAAATTGTGACCCCGGGACTTAGGGATTTTTTCAAAAAAATCTTTTGTTGCCGGTTAAGTTGTCGAGGGCTGATTTCTTTTCCTGTGATGAAAAGCCTTCTCTTTCGACCACCAAACCTTTCAGGGGAGCATTTGGAACCGTTTGGCACCATTTCTGAGTCAATTGCCGAAAGTCAGATTTTTGATGAAATTGTGACCCCGGGGCTTAGGGATTTTTCCAAAAAAATATTTTTCTTCCGGTTAAGTTGTCGAGGGCTGATTTCTTGTCCTGTGATAAAAAGCCTTCTGTTTCGACCGCCAAACCTTTCAGGGTAGCATTTGCAACCGTTTGGCACCATTTCTGAGTCAATTGCCGAAAGTCAGATTTTTGATGAAATTGTGACCCCGGGTCTTAGGGATTTTTTCAAAAAAATATTTTTCTGCCGGTTAAGTTGTTGAGGGCTGACTTCTTTTTCTGTGATAAAAAGCCTTCTGTTTCGACCACCAAACCTTTCAGTGGTGCATTTGCAACCGTTTGGCATCATTTCTGAGACACTTGCCGAAAGTCAGATTTTTGATGAAATTGTGACCCCGGGGCTTAGGGATTTTTTCAAAAAAATATTTTTCTGCCGGTTAAGTTGTCGAAGGCTGATTTATTTTTCTGTGATAAAAAGCCTTCTGTTTCGACCGCCAAACCTTTCAGGGGAGCATTTGCAACCGTTTGGCACCATTTTTGAGTCAATTGGAGAATGTCAGAGTTTTGATGAAATTGTGACCCCGGGGCTTAGGGATTTTTTCAAAAAAATCTTTTTCTGCCGGTTAAGTTGTCGAGGGCTGATTTCTTTTCCTGTGATGAAAAGCCTTCTCTTTCGACCACCAAACCTTTCAGGGGAGCATTTGCAACTGTTTGGCACCATTTTTGAGTGAATTGCCAAAAGTCAGAGTTTTGATGAAATTGTGACCCCGGGACTTAGGGATTTTTTCAAAAAAATCTTTTGTTGCCGGTTAAGTTGTCGAGGGCTGATTTCTTTTCCTGTGATGAAAAGCCTTCTCTTTCGACCACCAAACCTTTCAGGGGAGCATTTGGAACCGTTTGGCACCATTTCTGAGTCAATTGCCGAAAGTCAGATTTTTGATGAAATTGTGACCCCGGGGCTTAGGGATTTTTCCAAAAAAATATTTTTCTTCCGGTTAAGTTGTCGAGGGCTGATTTCTTGTCCTGTGATAAAAAGCCTTCTGTTTCGACCGCCAAACCTTTCAGGGTAGCATTTGCAACCGTTTGGCACCATTTCTGAGTCAATTGCCGAAAGTCAGATTTTTGATGAAATTGTGACCCCGGGTCTTAGGGATTTTTTCAAAAAAATATTTTTCTGCCGGTTAAGTTGTTGAGGGCTGACTTCTTTTTCTGTGATAAAAAGCCTTCTGTTTCGACCACCAAACCTTTCAGTGGTGCATTTGCAACCGTTTGGCATCATTTCTGAGACACTTGCCGAAAGTCAGATTTTTGATGAAATTGTGACCCCGGGGCTTAGGGATTTTTTCAAAAAAATATTTTTCTGCCGGTTAAGTTGTCGAAGGCTGATTTATTTTTCTGTGATAAAAAGACTTCTATTTCGACCCCCAAACCTTTCAGGGGAGCATTTGCAACAGTTTGGCACAATTTTTGAGTCAATTGGAGAACGTCAGAGTTTTGATGAAATTGTGACCCCGGGGCTTAGGGATTTTTTCAAAAGAATCTTTTTCTACCTGTTAACTTGTCGAGGGCTGATTTCTTTTCCTGTGATGAAAAGCCTTCTCTTTCGACCACCAAACCTTTCAGGGGAGCATTTGCAACCGTTTGGCACCATTTTTGAGTGAATTGCCAAAAGTCAGAGTTTTGATGAAATTGTGACCCCGGGGCTTAGGGATTTTTTCAAAAGAATCTTTTTCTGCCGGTTAAGTTGTCGAGGGCTGATTTCTTTTCCTGTGATGAAAAGTCTTCTCTTTCGACCACCAAACCTTTCAGGGGAGCATTTGGAACCGTTTGGCATCATCTTTGATTCAATTGCCGAAAGTCAGATTTTTGATGAAATTGTGACCCCGGGGCTTAGGGATTTTTTCAAAAAAATATTTTTCTGCCGGTTAAGTTGTTGAGGGCTGACTTCTTTTTCTGTGATAAAAAGCCTCCAGTTTCGACCACCAAACCTTTCAGGGGAGCATTTGGAACCCTTTGGCATCATCTTTGATTCAATTGCCAAAAGTCAGATTTTTGAAGAAATTGTGACCCCGGGGCTTCGGGATTTTTTCAAAAAAATATTTTTCTGCCGGTTAAGTTGTCGAAGGCTGATTTCTTGTCCTGTGATAAAAAGCCTTCTGTTTCGACCGCCAAACCTTTCAGGGGAGCATTTGCAACCGTTTGGCACCATTTCTGAGTCAATTGCCGAAAGTCAGATTTTTGCAGAAATTATGACCCCGGGGCTTAGGGATTTTTTCAAAAAAATATTTTTCTGCCGGTTAAGTTGTTGAAGGCTGATTTATTTTTCTGTGATAAAAAGCCTTCTGTTTCGACCGCCAAACCTTTCAGGGGAGCATTTGCAACCGTTTGGCACCATTTTTGAGTCAATTGGAGAACGTCAGAGTTTTGATGAAATTGTGACACCGGGGCTTAGGGAATTTTTCAAAAAAATATTTTTCTGCCGGTTAAGTTGTCGAGGGCTGATTTCTTGTCCTGTGATAAAAAGCCTTCTGTTTCGACCGCCAAACCTTTCAGGGGAGCATTTGCAACCGTTTGGCACCATTTCTGAGTCAATTGCCGAAAGTCAGATTTTTGCAGAAATTATGACCCTGGGGCTTAGGGATTTTTTCAAAAAAATATTTTTGTGCCGGTTAAGTTGTCGAAGGCTGATTTATTTTTCTGTGATAAAAAGCCTTCTGTTTCGACCGCCAAACCTTTCAGGGGAGCATTTGCAACCGTTTGGCACCATTTCTGAGTCAATTGGAGAAGGTCAGAGTTTTGATGAAATTGTGACCCCGGGGCTTAGGGAATTTTTCAAAAAAATATTTTTCTGGCGGTTAAGTTGTCGAGGGCTCATTTCTTGTCCTGTGATAAAAAGCCTTCTCTTTCGACTGCCAAACCTTTCAGAGGAGCATTTGCAACCGTTTGGCACCATTTTTGAATCAATTGCCGAAAGTCAGATTTTTGATGAAATTGTGACCCTGGGGCTTAGGGATTTTTTCAAAAAAATCTTTTTCTGCCGGTTAAGTTGTCGAGGGCTGATTTCTTTTCCTGTGATGAAAAGCCTTCTCTTTCGACCTCCAAACCTTTCAGGGGAGCATTTGGAACCGTTTGGCACCATTTTTGAGTCAATTGGAGAACGTCAGAGTTTTGATGAAATTGTGACCCCGGGGCTTAGGGATTTTTTCAAAAAAATCTTTTTCTGCCGGTTAAGTTGTCGAGGGCTGATTTCTTTGCCTGTGATGAAAAGCCTTCTCTTTCGACCACCAAACCTTTCAGGGGAGCATTTGGAACCATTTGGCAGCATTTCTGAGTCAATTGCCGAAAGTCAGATTTTTGATGAAATTGTGACCCCGGGTCTTAGGGATTTTTTCAAAAAAATATTTTTCTGCCGGTTAAGTTGTTGAGGTCTGACTTCTTTTTCTGTGATAAAAAGCCTTCTGTTTCGACCGCCAAACCTTTAAGGGGAGCATTTGCAACCGTTTGGCATCATTTCTGAGACAATTGCCGAAAGTCAGATTTTTGATGAAATTGTGACCCCGGGGCTTAGGGATTTTTTCAAAAAAATATTTTTCTGCCGGTTAAGTTGTCGAAGGCTGATTTATTTTTCTGTGATAAAAAGCCTTCTGTTTCGACCGCCAAACCTTTCAGGGGAGCATTTGCAACCGTTTGGCACCATTTCTGAGTCAATTGCCGAAAGTCAGATTTTTGCAGAAATTATGACTCCGGGGCTTAGGGATTTTTTCAAAAAAATATTTTTCTGCCGGTTAAGTTGTTGAAGGCTGATTTATTTTTCTGTGATAAAAAGCCTTCTGTTTCGACCGCCAAACCTTTCAGGGGAGCATTTGGAACCGTTTGGCACCATTTCTGAGTCAATTGCCAAAAGTCAGATTTTTGATGAAATTGTGACCCCGGGGCTTAGGGATTTTTTCAAAAAAATATTTTTCTGCCGGTTAAGTTGTTGAGGGCTGACTTCTTTTTCTGTGATAAAAAGCCTCCAGTTTCGACCACCAAACCTTTCAGGGGAGAATTTGGAACCCTTTGGCATCATCTTTGATTCAATTGCCAAAAGTAAGATTTTTGAAGAAATTGTGACCCCGGGGTTTCGGGATTTTTTCAAAAAAATATTTTTCTGCCGGTTAAGTTGTCGAAGGCTGATTTCTTGTCCTGTGATAAAAAGCCTTCTGTTTCGACCGCCAAACCTTTCAGGGGAGCATTTGCAACCGTTTGGCACCATTTTTGAGTCAATTGGAGAACGTCAGAGTTTTGATGAAATTGTGACCCCGGGGCTTAGGGATTTTTTCAAAAAAATCTTTTTCTGCCGGTTAAGTTGTCGAGGGCTGATTTCTTTTCCTGTGATGAAAAGCCTTCTCTTTCGACCACCAAACCTTTCAGGGGAGCATTTGGAACCGTTTGGCAGCATTTCTGAGTCAATTGCCGAAAGTCAGATTTTTGATGAAATTGTGACCCCGGGTCTTAGGGATTTTTTCAAAAAAATATTTTTCTGCCGGTTAAGTTGTTGAGGGCTGACTTCTTTTTCTATGATAAAAAGCCTTCTGTTTCGACCGCCAAACCTTTCAGGGGAGAATTTGGAACCCTTTGGCATCATCTTTGATTCAATTGCCAAAAGTCAGATTTTTGAAGAAATTGTGACCCCGGGGCTTCGGGATTTTTTCAAAAAAATATTTTTCTGCCGGTTAAGTTGTCGAAGGCTGATTTCTTGTCCTGTGATAAAAAGCCTTCTGTTTCGACCGCCAAACCTTTCAGGGGAGCATTTGCAACCGTTTGGCACCATTTTTGAGTCAATTGTAGAACGTCAGAGTTTTGATGAAATTGTGACCCCGGGGCTTAGGGATTTTTTCAAAAAAATCTTTTTCTGCCGGTTAAGTTGTCGAGGGCTGATTTCTTTTCCTGTGATGAAAAGCCTTCTCTTTCGACCACCAAACCTTTCAGGGGAGCATTTGGAACCGTTTGGCAGCATTTCTGAGTCAATTGCCGAAAGTCAGATTTTTGATGAAATTTTGACCCCTGGTCTTAGGGATTTTTTCAAAAAAATATTTTTCTGCCGGTTAAGTTGTTGAGGGCTGACTTCTTTTTCTATGATAAAAAGCCTTCTGTTTCGACCGCCAAACCTTTCAGGGGTGCATTTGCAACCGTTTGGCATCATTTCTGAGACAATTGCCGAAAGTCAGATTTTTGATGAAATTGTGACCCCGGGGCTTAGGGATTTTTTCAATAAAATATTTTTCTGCCGGTTAAGTTGTCGAAGGCTGATTTATTTTTCTGTGATAAAAAGCCTTCTGTTTCGATCGCCAAACCTTTCAGGGGAGCATTTGCAACAGTTTGGCACCATTTTTGAGTCAATTGGAGAACGTCAGAGTTTTGATGAAATTGTGACCCCGGGGCTTAGGGATTTTTTCAAAAGAATCTTTTTCTACCGGTTAACTTGTCGAGGGCTGATTTCTTTTCCTGTGATGAAAAGCCTTCTCTTTCGATCACCAAACCTTTCAGGGGAGGATTTGCAACTGTTTGGCAGCATTTTTGAGTGAATTGCCAAAAGTCAGAGTTTTGATGAAATTGTGACCCCGGGGCTTAGGGATTTTTTCAAAAAAATATTTTTCTGCCGGTTAAGTTTTCGAAGGCTGATTTATTTTTCTGTGATAAAAAGCCTTCTGTTTCGACCGCCAAACCTTTCAGGGGAGCATTTGCAACAGTTTGGCACCATTTTTGAGTCAATTGGAGAACGTCAGAGTTTTGATGAAATTGTGACCCCGGGGCTTAGGGATTTTTTCAAAAGAATCTTTTTCTACCGGTTAACTTGTCGAGGGCTGATTTCTTTTCCTGTGATGAAAAGCCTTCTCTTTCGACCACCAAACCTTTCAGGGGAGCATTTGCAACTGTTTGGCACCATTTTTGAGTGAATTGCCAAAAGTCAGAGTTTTGATGAAATTGTGACCCCGGGGCTTAGGGAATTTTTCAAAAAAATATTTTTCTGCCGGTTAAGTTGTCGAAGGCTGATTTATTTTTCTGTGATAAAAAGCCTTCTGTTTCGACCGCCAAACCTTTCAGGGGAGCATTTGCAACAGTTTGGCACCATTTTTGAGTCAATTGGAGAACGTCAGAGTTTTGATGAAATTGTGACCCGGGGCTTAGGGATTTTTTCAAAAGAATCTTTTTCTACCGGTTAACTTGTCGAGGGCTGATTTCTTTTCCTGTGATGAAAAGCCTTCTCTTTCGACCACCAAACCTTTCAGGGGAGCATTTGCAACTGTTTGGCACCATTTTTGAGTGAATTGCCAAAAGTCAGAGTTTTGATGAAATTGTGACCCCGGGGCTTAGGGATTTTTTCAAAAAAATATTTTTCTGCCGGTTAAGTTGTCGAAGGCTGATTTATTTTTCTGTGATAAAAAGCCTTCTGTTTCGACCGCCAAACCTTTCAGGGGAGCATTTGCAACAGTTTGGCACCATTTTTGAGTCAATTGGAGAACGTCAGAGTTTTGATGAAATTGTGACCCCGGGGCTTAGGGATTTTTTCAAAAGAATCTTTTTCTACCGGTTAACTTGTCGAGGGCTGATTTCTTTTCCTGTGATGAAAAGCCTTCTCTTTCGACCACCAAACCTTTCAGGGGAGCATTTGCAACTGTTTGGCACCATTTCTGAGTCAATGGCCGAAAGTCAGATTTTTGATGAAATTGTGACCCCGGGGGTTAGGGATTTTTTCAAAAAAATATTTTTCTTCCGGTTAAGTTGTCGAGGGCTGATTTCTTGTCCTGTGATAAAAAGCCTTCAGTTTCGACCCCCAAACCTTTCACGGGAGCATTTGGAACCCTTTGGCATCATCTTTGATTCAATTGCCGAAAGTCAGATTTTTGAAGAAATTGTGACCCCGGGGCTTCGGGATTTTTTCAAAAAAATATTTTTCTGCCGGTTAAGTTGTTGAAGGCTGATTTCTTGTCCTGTGATAAAAAGCCTTCTGTTTCGACCGCCAAACCTTTCAGGGGAGCATTTGCAACCGTTTGGCACCATTTCTGAGTCAATTGCCGAAAGTCAGATTTTTGCAGAAATTATGACCCCGGGGCTTAGGGATTTTTTCAAAAAAATATTTTTCTGCCGGTTAAGTTGTCGAAGGCTGATTTATTTTTCTGTGATAAAAAGCCTTCTGTTTCGACCGCCAAACCTTTCAGGGGAGCATTTGCAACCGTTTGGCACCATTTTTGAGTCAATTGGAGAACGTCAGAGTTTTGATGAAATTGTGACCCAGGGCTTAGGGATTTTTTCAAAAAAATCTTTTTCTGCCGGTTAAGTTGTCGAGGGCTGATTTCTTTTCCTGTGATGAAAAGCCTTCTCTTTCGACCACCAAACCTTTCAGGGGAGCATTTGGAACCGTTTGGCAGCATTTCTGAGTCAATTGCCGAAAGTCAGATTTTTGATGAAATTGTGACCCTGGGGCTTAGGGATTTTTTTAAAAAAATCTTTTTCTGCCGGTTAAGTTGTCGAGGGCTGATTTCTTGTCCTGTGATAAAAAGCCTTCTGTTTCGACCACCAAACTTTCAGGGGAGCATTTGGAACCGTTTGGCAGCATTTCTGAGTCAATTGCCGAAAGTCAGATTTTTGATGAAATTGTGACCCCGGGTCTTAGGGATTTTTTCAAAAAAATATTTTTCTGCCGGTTAAGTTGTTGAGGGCTGACTTCTTTTTCTATGATAAAAAGCCTTCTGTTTCGACCGCCAATCCTTTCAGGGGTGCATTTGCAACCGTTTGGCATCATTTCTGAGACAATTGCCGAAAGTCAGATTTTTGATGAAATTGTGACCCCGGGGCTTAGGGATTTTTTCAAAAAAATATTTTTCTGCCGGTTAAGTTGTCGAAGGCTGATTTATTTTTCTGTGATAAAAAGCCTTCTGTTTCGACCGCCAAACCTTTCAGTGGAGCATTTGCAACCGTTTGGCACCATTTTTGAGTCAATTGGAGAATGTCAGAGTTTTGATGAAATTGTGACCCCGGGGCTTAGGGATTTTTTCAAAAAAATCTTTTTCTGCCGGTTAAGTTGTCGAGGGCTGATTTCTTTTCCTGTGATGAAAAGCCTTCTCTTTCGACCACCAAACCTTTCAGGGGAGCATTTGCAACTGTTTGGCACCATTTTTGAGTGAATTGCCAAAAGTCAGAGTTTTGATGAAATTGTGACCCCGGGACTTAGGGATTTTTTCAAAAAAATATTTTGTTGCCGGTTAAGTTGTCGAGGGCTGATTTCTTTTCCTGTGATGAAAAGCCTTCTCTTTCGACCACCAAACCTTTCAGGGGAGCATTTGGAACCGTTTGGCACCATTTCTGAGTCAATTGCCGAAAGTCAGATTTTTGATGAAATTGTGACCCCGGGGCTTAGGGATTTTTCAAAAAAAATATTTTTCTTCCGGTTAAGTTGTCGAGGGCTGATTTCTTGTCCTGTGATAAAAAGCCTTCTGTTTCGACCGCCAAACCTTTCAGGGTAGCATTTGCAACCGTTTGGCACCATTTCTGAGTCAATTGCCGAAAGTCAGATTTTTGATGAAATTGTGACCCCGGGTCTTAGGGATTTTTTCAAAAAAATATTTTTCTGCCGGTTAAGTTGTTGAGGGCTGACTTCTTTTTCTGTGATAAAAAGCCTTCTGTTTCGACCACCAAACCTTTCAGTGGTGCATTTGCAACCGTTTGGCATCATTTCTGAGACACTTGCCGAAAGTCAGATTTTTGATGAAATTGTGACCCCGGGGCTTAGGGATTTTTTCAAAAAAATATTTTTCTGCCCGTTAAGTTGTCGAAGGCTGATTTATTTTTCTGTGATAAAAAGACTTCTGTTTCGACCCCCAAACCTTTCAGGGGAGCATTTGCAACAGTTTGGCACAATTTTTGAGTCAATTGGAGAACGTCAGAGTTTTGATGAAATTGTGACCCCGGGGCTTAGGGATTTTTTCAAAAGAATCTTTTTCTACCTGTTAACTTGTCGAGGGCTGATTTCTTTTCCTGTGATGAAAAGCCTTCTCTTTCGACCACCAAACCTTTCAGGGGAGCATTTGCAACCGTTTGGCACCATTTTTGAGTGAATTGCCAAAAGTCAGAGTTTTGATGAAATTGTGACCCCGGGGCTTAGGGATTTTTTCAAAAGAATCTTTTTCTGCCGGTTAAGTTGTCGAGGGCTGATTTCTTTTCCTGTGATGAAAAGTCTTCTCTTTCGACCACCAAACCTTTCAGGGGAGCATTTGGAACCGTTTGGCACCATTTCTGAGTCAATGGCCGAAAGTCAGATTTTTGATGAAATTGTGACCCCGGGGCTTAGGGATTTTTTCAAAAAAATATTTTTCTGCCGGTTAAGTTGTCGAGGGCTGATTTCTTGTCCTGTGATAAAAAGCCTTCAGTTTCGACCCCCAAACCTTTCACGGGAGCATTTGGAACCCTTTGGCATCATCTTTGATTCAATTGCCGAAAGTCAGATTTTTGAAGAAATTGTGACCCCGGGGCTTCGGGATTTTTTCAAAAAAATATTTTTCTGCCGGTTAAGTTGTCGAAGGCTGATTTCTTGTCCTGTGATAAAAAGCCTTCTGTTTCGACCGCCAAACCTTTCAGGGGAGCATTTGCAACCGTTTGGCACCATTTCTGAGTCAATTGGAGAACGTCAGAGTTTTGATGAAATTGTGACACCGGGGCTTAGGGAATTTTTCAAAAAAATATTTTTCTGCCGGTTAAGTTGTCGAGGGCTGATTTCTTGTCCTGTGATAAAAAGCCTTCTGTTTCGACCGCCAAACCTTTCAGGGGAGCATTTGCAACCGTTTGGCACCATTTCTGAGTCAATTGCCGAAAGTCAGATTTTTGCAGAAATTATGACCCTGGGGCTTAGGGATTTTTTCAAAAAAATATTTTTGTGCCGGTTAAGTTGTCGAAGGCTGATTTATTTTTCTGTGATAAAAAGCCTTCTGTTTCGACCGCCAAACCTTTCAGGGGAGCATTTGCAACCGTTTGGCACCATTTCTGAGTCAATTGGAGAAGGTCAGAGTTTTGATGAAATTGTGACCCCGGGGCTTAGGGAATTTTTCAAAAAAATATTTTTCTGGCGGTTAAGTTGTCGAGGGCTCATTTCTTGTCCTGTGATAAAAAGCCTTCTCTTTCGACTGCCAAACCTTTCAGAGGAGCATTTGCAACCGTTTGGCACCATTTTTGAATCAATTGCCGAAAGTCAGATTTTTGATGAAATTGTGACCCTGGGGCTTAGGGATTTTTTCAAAAAAATCTTTTTCTGCCGGTTAAGTTGTCGAGGGCTGATTTCTTTTCCTGTGATGAAAAGCCTTCTCTTTCGACCTCCAAACCTTTCAGGGGAGCATTTGGAACCGTTTGGCACCATTTTTGAGTCAATTGGAGAACGTCAGAGTTTTGATGAAATTGTGACCCCGGGGCTTAGGGATTTTTTCAAAAAAATCTTTTTCTGCCGGTTAAGTTGTCGAGGGCTGATTTCTTTGCCTGTGATGAAAAGCCTTCTCTTTCGACCACCAAACCTTTCAGGGGAGCATTTGGAACCGTTTGGCAGCATTTCTGAGTCAATTGCCGAAAGTCAGATTTTTGATGAAATTGTGACCCCGGGTCTTAGGGATTTTTTCAAAAAAATATTTTTCTGCCGGTTAAGTTGTTGAGGTCTGACTTCTTTTTCTGTGATAAAAAGCCTTCTGTTTCGACCGCCAAACCTTTAAGGGGAGCATTTGCAACCGTTTGGCATCATTTCTGAGACAATTGCCGAAAGTCAGATTTTTGATGAAATTGTGACCCCGGGGCTTAGGGATTTTTTCAAAAAAATATTTTTCTGCCGGTTAAGTTGTCGAAGGCTGATTTATTTTTCTGTGATAAAAAGCCTTCTGTTTCGACCGCCAAACCTTTCAGGGGAGCATTTGCAACAGTTTGGCACCATTTTTGAGTCAATTGGAGAACGTCAGAGTTTTGATGAAATTGTGACCCCGGGGCTTAGGGATTTTTTCAAAAGAATCTTTTTCTACCGGTTAACTTGTCGAGGGCTGATTTCTTTTCCTGTGATGAAAAGCATTCTCTTTCGACCACCAAACCTTTCAGGGGAGCATTTGGAACCGTTTGGCACCATTTCTGAGTCAATGGCCGAAAGTCAGATTTTTGATGAAATTGTGACCCCGGGGCTTAGGGATTTTTTCAGAAAAATCTTTTTCTGCCGGTTAAGTTGTCGAGGGCTGATTTCTTGTCCTGTGATAAAAAGCCTTCAGTTTCGACCCCCAAACCTTTCACGGGAGCATTTGGAACCCTTTGGCATCATCTTTGATTCAATTGCCGAAAGTCAGATTTTTGAAGAAATTGTGACCCCGGGGCTTCGGGATTTTTTCAAAAAAATATATTTCTGCAGGTTAATTTGTCAAAGGCTGATTTCTTGTCCTGTGATAAAAAGCCTTCTGTTTCGACCGCCAAACCTTTCAGGGGAGCATTTGCAACCGTTTGGCACCATTTCTGAGTCAATTGCCGAAAGTCAGATTTTTGCAGAAATTATGACTCCGGGGCTTAGGGATTTTTTCAAAAAAATATTTTTCTGCCGGTTAAGTTGTTGAAGGCTGATTTATTTTTCTGTGATAAAAAGCCTTCTGTTTCGACCGCCAAACCTTTCAGGGGAGCATTTGGAACCGTTTGGCACCATTTCTGAGTCAATTGCCGAAAGTCAGATTTTTGATGAAATTGTGACCCCGGGGCTTAGGGATTTTTTCAAAAAAATATTTTTCTGCCGGTTAAGTTGTTGAGGGCTGACTTCTTTTTCTGTGATAAAAAGCCTCCAGTTTCGACCACCAAACCTTTCAGGGGAGAATTTGGAACCCTTTGGCATCATCTTTGATTCAATTGCCAAAAGTCAGATTTTTGAAGAAATTGTGACCCCGGGGTTTCGGGATTTTTTCAAAAAAATATTTTTCTGCCGGTTAAGTTGTCGAAGGCTGATTTCTTGTCCTGTGATAAAAAGCCTTCTGTTTCGACCGCCAAACCTTTCAGGGGAGCATTTGCAACCGTTTGGCACCATTTTTGAGTCAATTGGAGAACGTCAGAGTTTTGATGAAATTGTGACCCCGGGGCTTAGAGATTTTTTCAAAAAAATCTTTTTCTGCCGGTTAAGTTGTCGAGGGCTGATTTCTTTTCCTGTGATGAAAAGCCTTCTCTTTCGACCACCAAACCTTTCAGGGGAGCATTTGGAACCGTTTGGCAGCATTTCTGAGTCAATTGCCGAAAGTCAGATTTTTGATGAAATTGTGACCCCGGGTCTTAGGGATTTTTTCAAAAAAATATTTTTCTGCCGGTTAAGTTGTTGAGGGCTGACTTCTTTTTCTATGATAAAAAGCCTTCTGTTTCGACCGCCAAACCTTTCAGGGGAGAATTTGGAACCCTTTGGCATCATCTTTGATTCAATTGCCAAAAGTCAGATTTTTGAAGAAATTGTGACCCCGGGGCTTCGGGATTTTTTCAAAAAAATATTTTTCTGCCGGTTAAGTTGTCGAAGGCTGATTTCTTGTCCTGTGATAAAAAGCCTTCTGTTTCGACCGCCAAACCTTTCAGGGGAGCATTTGCAACCGTTTGGCACCATTTTTGAGTCAATTGTAGAACGTCAGAGTTTTGATGAAATTGTGACCCCGGGGCTTAGGGATTTTTTCAAAAAAATCTTTTTCTGCCGGTTAAGTTGTCGAGGGCTGATTTCTTTTCCTGTGATGAAAAGCCTTCTCTTTCGACCACCAAACCTTTCAGGGGAGCATTTGGAACCGTTTGGCAGCATTTCTGAGTCAATTGCCGAAAGTCAGATTTTTGATGAAATTGTGACCCCGGGTCTTAGGGATTTTTTCAAAAAAATATTTTTCTGCCGGTTAAGTTGTTGAGGGCTGACTTCTTTTTCTATGATAAAAAGCCTTCTGTTTCGACCGCCAAACCTTTCAGGGGTGCATTTGCAACCGTTTGGCATCATTTCTGAGACAATTGCCGAAAGTCAGATTTTTGATGAAATTGTGACCCCGGGGCTTAGGGATTTTTTCAATAAAATATTTTTCTGCCGGTTAAGTTGTCGAAGGCTGATTTATTTTTCTGTGATAAAAAGCCTTCTGTTTCGATCGCCAAACCTTTCAGGGGAGCATTTGCAACAGTTTGGCACCATTTTTGAGTCAATTGGAGAACGTCAGAGTTTTGATGAAATTGTGACCCCGGGGCTTAGGGATTTTTTCAAAAGAATCTTTTTCTACCGGTTAACTTGTCGAGGGCTGATTTCTTTTCCTGTGATGAAAAGCCTTCTCTTTCGACCACCAAACCTTTCAGGGGAGCATTTGCAACTGTTTGGCACCATTTTTGAGTGAATTGCCAAAAGTCAGAGTTTTGATGAAATTGTGACCCCGGGGCTTAGGGATTTTTTCAAAAAAATATTTTTCTGCCGGTTAAGTTTTCGAAGGCTGATTTATTTTTCTGTGATAAAAAGCCTTCTGTTTCGACCGCCAAACCTTTCAGGGGAGCATTTGCAACAGTTTGGCACCATTTTTGAGTCAATTGGAGAACGTCAGAGTTTTGATGAAATTGTGACCCCGGGGCTTAGGGATTTTTTCAAAAGAATCTTTTTCTACCGGTTAACTTGTCGAGGGCTGATTTCTTTTCCTGTGATGAAAAGCCTTCTCTTTCGACCACCAAACCTTTCAGGGGAGCATTTGCAACTGTTTGGCACCATTTTTGAGTGAATTGCCAAAAGTCAGAGTTTTGATGAAATTGTGACCCCGGGGCTTAGGGAATTTTTCAAAAAAATATTTTTCTGCCGGTTAAGTTGTCGAAGGCTGATTTATTTTTCTGTGATAAAAAGCCTTCTGTTTCGACCGCCAAACCTTTCAGGGGAGCATTTGCAACAGTTTGGCACCATTTTTGAGTCAATTGGAGAACGTCAGAGTTTTGATGAAATTGTGACCCGGGGCTTAGGGATTTTTTCAAAAGAATCTTTTTCTACCGGTTAACTTGTCGAGGGCTGATTTCTTTTCCTGTGATGAAAAGCCTTCTCTTTCGACCACCAAACCTTTCAGGGGAGCATTTGCAACTGTTTGGCACCATTTTTGAGTGAATTGCCAAAAGTCAGAGTTTTGATGAAATTGTGACCCCGGGGCTTAGGGATTTTTTCAAAAAAATATTTTTCTGCCGGTTAAGTTGTCGAAGGCTGATTTATTTTTCTGTGATAAAAAGCCTTCTGTTTCGACCGCCAAACCTTTCAGGGGAGCATTTGCAACAGTTTGGCACCATTTTTGAGTCAATTGGAGAACGTCAGAGTTTTGATGAAATTGTGACCCCGGGGCTTAGGGATTTTTTCAAAAGAATCTTTTTCTACCGGTTAACTTGTCGAGGGCTGATTTCTTTTCCTGTGATGAAAAGCCTTCTCTTTCGACCACCAAACCTTTCAGGGGAGCATTTGCAACTGTTTGGCACCATTTCTGAGTCAATGGCCGAAAGTCAGATTTTTGATGAAATTGTGACCCCGGGGGTTAGGGATTTTTTCAAAAAAATATTTTTCTTCCGGTTAAGTTGTCGAGGGCTGATTTCTTGTCCTGTGATAAAAAGCCTTCAGTTTCGACCCCCAAACCTTTCACGGGAGCATTTGGAACCCTTTGGCATCATCTTTGATTCAATTGCCGAAAGTCAGATTTTTGAAGAAATTGTGACCCCGGGGCTTCGGGATTTTTTCAAAAAAATATTTTTCTGCCGGTTAAGTTGTTGAAGGCTGATTTCTTGTCCTGTGATAAAAAGCCTTCTGTTTCTACCGCCAAACCTTTCAGGGGAGCATTTGCAACCGTTTGGCACCATTTCTGAGTCAATTGCCGAAAGTCAGATTTTTGCAGAAATTATGACCCCGGGGCTTAGGGATTTTTTCAAAAAAATATTTTTCTGCCGGTTAAGTTGTCGAAGGCTGATTTATTTTTCTGTGATAAAAAGCCTTCTGTTTCGACCGCCAAACCTTTCAGGGGAGCATTTGCAACCGTTTGGCACCATTTTTGAGTCAATTGGAGAACGTCAGAGTTTTGATGAAATTGTGACCCAGGGCTTAGGGATTTTTTCAAAAAAATCTTTTTCTGCCGGTTAAGTTGTCGAGGGCTGATTTCTTTTCCTGTGATGAAAAGCCTTCTCTTTCGACCACCAAACCTTTCAGGGGAGCATTTGGAACCGTTTGGCAGCATTTCTGAGTCAATTGCCGAAAGTCAGATTTTTGATGAAATTGTGACCCTGGGGCTTAGGGATTTTTTTAAAAAAATCTTTTTCTGCCGGTTAAGTTGTCGAGGGCTGATTTCTTGTCCTGTGATAAAAAGCCTTCTGTTTCGACCGCCAAACCTTTCAGGGGAGCATTTGCAACCGTTTGGCACCATTTCTGAGTCAATTGGAGAACGTCAGAGTTTTGATGAAATTGTGACCCCGGGGCTTAGGGAATTTTTCAAAAAAATATTTTTCTGCCGGTTAAGTTGTCGAGGGCTCATTTCTTGTCCTGTGATAAAAAGCCTTCTCTTTCGACTGCCAAACCTTTCAGAGGAGCATTTGCAACCGTTTGGCACCATTTTTGAGTGAATTGCCAAAAGTCAGATTTTTGAAGAAATTGTGACCCCGGGGCTTAGGGATTTTTTCAAAAAAATCTTTTTCTGCCGGTTAAGTTGTCGAGGGCTGATTTCTTTTCCTGTGATGAAAAGCCTTCTCTTTCGACCACCAAACCTTTCAGGGGAGCATTTGGAACCGTTTGGCACCATTTCTGAGTCAATTGCCGAAATTCAGATTTTTGATGAAATTGTGACCCCGGGGCTTAGGGATTTTTCCAAAAAAATATTTTTTTTCCGGTTAAGTTGTCGAGGGCTGATTTCTTGTCCTGTCATACAAAGCCTTCTGTTTCGACCGCCAAACCTTTCAGGGGAGCATTTGCAACCGTTTGGCACCATTTTTGAGTGAATTGCCAAAAGTCAGATTTTTGATGAAATTGTGACCCCGGGGCTTAGGGATTTTTTCAAAAGAATCTTTTTCTACCGGTTAACTTGTCGAGGGCTGATTTCTTTTCCTGTGATGAAAAGCCTTCTCTTTCGACCACCAAACCTTTCAGGGGAGCATTTGCAACTGTTTGGCTCCATTTCTGAGTCAATGGCCGAAAGTCAGATTTTTGATGAAATTGTGACCCCGGGGGTTAGGGATTTTTTCAAAAAAATATTTTTCTTCCGGTTAAGTTGTCGAGGGCTGAATTCTTGTCCTGTGATAAAAAGCCTTCAGTTTCGACCCCCAAACCTTTCACGGGAGCATTTGGAACCCTTTGGCATCATCTTTGATTCAATTGCCGAAAGTCAGATTTTTGAAGAAATTGTGACCCCGGGGCTTCGGGATTTTTTCAAAAAAATATTTTTCTGCCGGTTAAGTTGTTGAAGGCTGATTTCTTGTCCTGTGATAAAAAGCCTTCTGTTTCGACCGCCAAACCTTTCAGGGGAGCATTTGCAACCGTTTGGCACCATTTCTGAGTCAATTGCCGAAAGTCAGATTTTTGCAGAAATTATGACCCCGGGGCTTAGGGATTTTTTCAAAAAAATATTTTTCTGCCGGTTAAGTTGTCGAAGGCTGATTTATTTTTCTGTGATAAAAAGCCTTCTGTTTCGACCGCCAAACCTTTCAGGGGAGCATTTGCAACCGTTTGGCACCATTTTTGAGTCAATTGGAGAACGTCAGAGTTTTGATGAAATTGTGACCCAGGGCTTAGGGATTTTTTCAAAAAAATCTTTTTCTGCCGGTTAAGTTGTCGAGGGCTGATTTCTTTTCCTGTGATGAAAAGCCTTCTCTTTCGACCACCAAACCTTTCAGGGGAGCATTTGGAACCGTTTGGCAGCATTTCTGAGTCAATTGCCGAAAGTCAGATTTTTGATGAAATTGTGACCCTGGGGCTTAGGGATTTTTTTAAAAAAATCTTTTTCTGCCGGTTAAGTTGTCGAGGGCTGATTTCTTGTCCTGTGATAAAAAGCCTTCTGTTTCGACCGCCAAACCTTTCAGGGGAGCATTTGCAACCGTTTGGCACCATTTCTGAGTCAATTGGAGAACGTCAGAGTTTTGATGAAATTGTGACCCCGGGGCTTAGGGAATTTTTCAAAAAAATATTTTTCTGCCGGTTAAGTTGTCGAGGGCTCATTTCTTGTCCTGTGATAAAAAGCCTTCTCTTTCGACTGCCAAACCTTTCAGAGGAGCATTTGCAACCGTTTGGCACCATTTTTGAGTGAATTGCCAAAAGTCAGATTTTTGAAGAAATTGTGACCCCGGGGCTTAGGGATTTTTTCAAAAAAATCTTTTTCTGCCGGTTAAGTTGTCGAGGGCTGATTTCTTTTCCTGTGATGAAAAGCCTTCTCTTTCGACCACCAAACCTTTCAGGGGAGCATTTGGAACCGTTTGGCACCATTTCTGAGTCAATTGCCGAAATTCAGATTTTTGATGAAATTGTGACCCCGGGGCTTAGGGATTTTTCCAAAAAAATATTTTTTTTCCGGTTAAGTTGTCGAGGGCTGATTTCTTGTCCTGTCATACAAAGCCTTCTGTTTCGACCGCCAAACCTTTCAGGGGAGCATTTGCAACCGTTTGGCACCATTTTTGAGTGAATTGCCAAAAGTCAGATTTTTGAAGAAATTGTGACGCCGGGGCTTAGGGATTTTTTCAAAAAAATATTTTTCTGCCGGTTAAGTTGTCGAAGGCTGATTTATTTTTCTGTGATAAAAAGCCTTCTGTTTCGACCGCCAAACCTTTCAGGGGAGCATTTGCAACCGTTTGGCACCATTTCTGAGTCAATTGGAGAACGTCAGATTTTTGATGAAATTGTGACCCTGGGGCTTAGGGATTTTTTTAAAAAAATCTTTTTCTGCCGGTTAAGTTGTCGAGGGCTGATTTCTTGTCCTGTGATAAAAAGCCTTCTGTTTCGACCGCCAAACCTTTCAGGGGAGCATTTGCAACCGTTTGGCACCATTTCTGAGTCAATTGGAGAACGTCAGAGTTTTGATGAAATTGTGACCCCGGGGCTTAGGGATTTTTTCAAAAAAATCTTTTTCTGCCGGTTAAGTTGTCGAGGGCTGATTTCTTTTCCTGTGATGAAAAGCCTTCTCTTTCGACCACCAAACCTTTCAGGGGAGCATTTGGAACCGTTTGGCACCATTTCTGAGTCAATTGCCGAAATTCAGATTTTTGATGAAATTGTAACCCCGGGGCTTAGGGATTTTTCCAAAAAAATATTTTTTTTCCGGTTAAGTTGTCGAGGGCTGATTTCTTGTCCTGTGATAAAAAGCCTTCTGTTTCGACCGCCAAACCTTTCAGGGGAGCATTTGCAACCGTTTGGCACCATTTCTGAGTCAATTGCCGAAAGTCAGATTTTTGATGAAATTGTGACCCTGGGGCTTAGGGATTTTTTTAAAAAAATCTTTTTCTGCCGGTTAAGTTGTCGAGGGCTGATTTCTTGTCCTGTGATAAAAAGCCTTCTGTTTCGACCGCCAAACCTTTCAGGGGAGCATTTGCAACCGTTTGGCACCATTTCTGAGTCAATTGGAGAACGTCAGAGTTTTGATGAAATTGTGACCCCGGGGCTTAGGGAATTTTTCAAAAAAATATTTTTCTGCCGGTTAAGTTGTCGAGGGCTCATTTCTTGTCCTGTGATAAAAAGCCTTCTCTTTCGACTGCCAAACCTTTCAGAGGAGCATTTGCAACCGTTTGGCACCATTTTTGAGTGAATTGCCAAAAGTCAGATTTTTGAAGAAATTGTGACCCCGGGGCTTAGGGATTTTTTCAAAAAAATCTTTTTCTGCCGGTTAAGTTGTCGAGGGCTGATTTCTTTTCCTGTGATGAAAAGCCTTCTCTTTCGACCACCAAACCTTTCAGGGGAGCATTTGGAACCGTTTGGCACCATTTCTCAGTCAATTGCCGAAATTCAGATTTTTGATGAAATTGTGACCCCGGGGCTTAGGGATTTTTCCAAAAAAATATTTTTTTTCCGGTTAAGTTGTCGAGGGCTGATTTCTTGTCCTGTCATACAAAGCCTTCTGTTTCGACCGCCAAACCTTTCAGGGGAGCATTTGCAACCGTTTGGCACCATTTTTGAGTGAATTGCCAAAAGTCAGATTTTTGAAGAAATTGTGACGCCGGGGCTTAGGGATTTTTTCAAAAAAATATTTTTCTGCCGCTTAAGTTGTCGAAGGCTGATTTATTTTTCTGTGATAAAAAGCCTTCTGTTTCGACCGCCAAACCTTTCAGGGGAGCATTTGCAACCGTTTGGCACCATTTCTGAGTCAATTGGAGAACGTCAGATTTTTGATGAAATTGTGACCCTGGGGCTTAGGGATTTTTTTAAAAAAATCTTTTTCTGCCGGTTAAGTTGTCGAGGGCTGATTTCTTGTCCTGTGATAAAAAGCCTTCTGTTTCGACCGCCAAACCTTTCAGGGGAGCATTTGCAACCGTTTGGCACCATTTCTGAGTCAATTGGAGAACGTCAGAGTTTTGATGAAATTGTGACCCCGGGGCTTAGGGAATTTTTCAAAAAAATATTTTTCTGCCGGTTAAGTTGTCGAGGGCTCATTTCTTGTCCTGTGATAAAAAGCCTTCTCTTTCGACTGCCAAACCTTTCAGAGGAGCATTTGCAACCGTTTGGCACCATTTTTGAGTGAATTGCCAAAAGTCAGATTTTTGAAGAAATTGTGACCCCGGGGCTTAGGGATTTTTTCAAAAAAATCTTTTTCTGCCGGTTAAGTTGTCGAGGGCTGATTTCTTTTCCTGTGATGAAAAGCCTTCTCTTTCGACCACCAAACCTTTCAGGGGAGCATTTGGAACCGTTTGGCACCATTTCTGAGTCAATTGCCGAAATTCAGATTTTTGATGAAATTGTAACCCCGGGGCTTAGGGATTTTTCCAAAAAAATATTTTTTTTCCGGTTAAGTTGTCGAGGGCTGATTTCTTGTCCTGTGATAAAAAGCCTTCTGTTTCGACCGCCAAACCTTTCAGGGGAGCATTTGCAACCGTTTGGCACCATTTTTGAGTGAATTGCCAAAAGTCAGATTTTTGAAGAAATTGTGACGCCGGGGCTTAGGGATTTTTTCAAAAAAATATTTTTCTGCCGGTTAAGTTGTCGAAGGCTGATTTATTTTTCTGTAATAAAAAGCCTTCTGTTTCGACCGCCAAACCTTTCAGGGGAGCATTTGCAACCGTTTGGCACCATTTCTGAGTCAATTGGAGAACGTCAGAGTTTTGATGAAATTGTGACCCCGGGGCTTAGGGATTTTTTCAAAAAAATCTTTTTCTGCCGGTTAAGTTGTCGAGGGCTGATTTCTTTTCCTGTGATGAAAAGGCTTCTCTTTCGACCACCAAACCTTTCAGGGGAGCATTTGGAACCGTTTGGCACCATTTCTGAGTCAATTGCCGAAAGTCAGATTTTTGATGAAATTGTGACCCCGGGGCTTAGGGATTTTTTTAAAAAAATCTTTTTCTGCCGGTTAAGTTGTCGAGGGCTGATTTCTTGTCCTGTGATAAAAAGCCTTCTGTTTCGACCGCCAAACCTTTCAGGGGAGCATTTGCAACCGTTTGGCACCATTTCTGAGTCAATTGCCGAAAGTCAGATTTTTGATGAAATTGTGACCCCGGGGCTTAGGGATTTTTTCAAAAAAATCTTTTTCTGCCGGTTAAGTTGTCGAGGGCTGATTTCTTTTCCTGTGATGAAAAGCCTTCTCTTTCGACCACCAAACCTTTCAGGGGAGCATTTGGAACCGTTTGGCACCATTTCTGAGACAATTGCCGAAATTCAGATTTTTGAAGAAATTGTGACCCCGGGGCTTCGGGATTTTTTCAAAAAAATATTTTTCTGCCGGTTAAGTTGTCGAAGGCTGATTTCTTGTCCTGTGATAAAAAGCCTTCTGTTTCGACCGCCAAACCTTTCAGGGGAGCATTTGCAACCGTTTGGCACCATTTCTGAGTCAATTGCCGAAAGTAAGATTTTTGCAGAAATTATGACCCTGAGGCTTAGGGATTTTTTCAAAAAAATATTTTTGTGCTGGTTAAGTTGTCGAAGGCTGATTTATTTTTCTGTGATAAAAAGCCTTCTGTTTCGACCGCCAAACCTTTCAGGGGAGCATTTGCAACCGTTTGGCACCATTTTTGAGTCAATTGGAGAACGTCAGAGTTTTGATGAAATTGTGACCCCGGGGCTTAGGGAATTTTTCAAAAAAATATTTTTCTACCGGTTAAGTTGTCGAGGGCTCATTTCTTGTCATGTGATAAAAAGCCTTCTCTTTCGACTGCCAAACCTTTCAGAGGAGCATGTGCAACCGTTTGGCACCATTTTTGAATCAATTGCCGAAAGTCAGATTTTTGATTTAATTGTGACCCTGGGGCTTAGGGATTTTTCCAAAAAAATATTTTTCTTCCGGTTAAGTTGTCGAGGGCTGATTTCTTGTCCTGTGATAAAAAGCCTTCTGTTTCGACCGCCAAACCTTTCAGGGGAGCATTTGCAACCGTTTGGCACCATTTTTGAGTGAATTGCCAAAAGTCAGATTTTTGAAGAAATTGTGACCCCGGGGCTTAGGGATTTTTTCAAAAAAATATTTTTCTGCCGGTTAAGTTGTCGAAGGCTGATTTATTTTTCTGTGATAAAAAGCCTTCTGTTTCGACCGCCAAACCTTTCAGGGGAGCATTTGCAACCGTTTGGCACCATTTTTGAGTCAATTGGAGAACGTCAGAGTTTTGATGAAATTGTGACCCGGGGCTTAGGGATTTTTTCAAAAAAATCTTTTTCTGCCGGTTAAGTTGTCGAATGCTGATTTCTTTTCCTGTGATGAAAAGCCTTCTCTTTCGACCACCAAACCTTTCAGGGGAGCATTTGGAACCGTGTGGCAGCATTTCTGAGTCAATTGCCGAAAGTCAGATTTTTGATGAAATCGTGACCCCGGGGCTTAGGGATTTTTTTTAAAAAATCTTTTTCTGCCGGTTAAGTTGTCGAGGGCTGATTTCTTGTCCTGTGATAAAAAGCCTTCTGTTTCGACCGCCAAACCTTTCAGGGGAGCATTTGCAACCGTTTGGCACCATTTTTGAATCAATTGCCGAAAGTCAGATTTTTGATGAAATTGTGACCCCGGGGCTTAGGGATTTTTTCAAAAAAATCTTTTTCTGCCGGTTAAGTTGTCGAGGGCTGATTTCATTTCCTGTGATGAAAAGCTTTCTCTTTCGACCACCAAACCTTTCCGGGGAGCATTTGGCACCGTTTGGCAGCATTTCTGAGTCATTTGCCGAAAGTCAGATTTTTGATTAAATTAGGGATTTTTTCAAAAAAAATTTTTTCTGCCGGTTAAGTTGTTGAGGGCTGACTTCTTTTTCTGTGATAAAAAGACTTCTGTTTCGACCGCCAAACCTTTCAGGGGAGCATTTGCAATCGTTTGGCAGCATTTCTGAGACAATTGCCGAAAGTCAGATTTTTGAAGAAATTGTGACCCCGGGGCTTAGGGATTTTTTCAAAAAAATATTTTTCTGCCGGTTAAGTTGTCGAAGGCTGATTTATTTTTCTGTGATAAAAAGCCTTCTGTTTCGACCGCCAAACCTTTCAGGGGAGCATTTGCAACCGTTTGGCACCATTTTTGAGTCAATTGGAGAACGTCAGAGTTTTGATGAAATAGTGACCCAGGGCTTAGGGATTTTTTCAAAAAAATCTTTTTCTGCCAGTTAAGTTGTCGAGGGCTGATTTCTTTTCCTGTGATGAAAAGCCTTCTCTTTCGACCACCAAACCTTTCAGGGGAGCATTTGGAACCGTTTGGCAGCATCTCTGAGTCAATTGCCGAAAGTCAGATTTTTGATGAAATTGTGACCCCGGGGCTTAGGGATTTTTTTAAAAAAATCTTTTTCTGCCGGTTAAGTTGTCGAGGGCTGATTTCTTGTCCTGTGATAAAAAGCCTTCTGTTTCGACCGCCAAACCTTTCAGGGGAGCATTTGCAACCGTTTGGCACCATTTCTGAGTCAATTGGAGAACGTCAGAGTTTTGATGAAATTGTGACCCCGGGGCTTAGGGAATTTTTCAAAAAAATATTTTTCTGCCGGTTAAGTTGTCGAGGGCTCATTTCTTGTCCTGTGATAAAAAGCCTTCTCTTTCGACTGCCAAACCTTTCAGAGGAGCATTTGCAACCGTTTGGCACCATTTTTGAATCAATTGCCGAAAGTCAGATTTTTGATGAAATTGTGACCCTGGGGCTTAGGGATTTTTTCAAAAAAATCTTTTTCTGCCGGTTAAGTTGTCGAGGGCTGATTTCTTTTCCTGTGATGAAAAGCCTTCTCTTTCGACCACCAAACCTTTCAGGGGAGCATTTGGAACCGTTTGGCACCATTTCTGAGTCAATTGCCGAAAGTCAGATTTTTGATGAAATTGTGACCCCGGGGCTTAGGGATTTTTCCAAAAAAATATTTTTCTTTCGGTTAAGTTGTCGAGGGCTGATTTCTTGTCCTGTGATAAAAAGCCTTCTGTTTCGACCGCCAAACCTTTCAGGGGAGCATTTGCAACCGTTTGGCACCATTTTTGAGTGAATTGCCAAAAGTCAGATTTTTGAAGAAATTGTGACGCCGGGGCTTAGGGATTTTTTCAAAAAAATATTTTTCTGCCGGTTAAGTTGTCGAAGGCTGATTTATTTTTCTGTGATAAAAAGCCTTCTGTTTCGACCGCCAAACCTTTCAGGGGAGCATTTGCAACCGTTTGGCACCATTTTTGAGTCAATTGGAGAACGTCAGAGTTTTGATGAAATTGTGACCCCGGGGCTTAGGGATTTTTTCAAAAAAATCTTTTTCTGCCGGTTAAGTTGTCGAGGGTTGATTTCTTGTCCTGTGATAAAAAGCCTTCTGTTTCGACCGCCAAACCTTTCAGGGGAGCATTTGCAACCGTTTGGCACCATTTTTGAATCAATTGCCGAAAGTCAGATTTTTGATGAAATTGTGACCCCGGGGCTTAGGGATTTTTTCAAAAAAATTTTTTCTGCCGGTTAAGTTGTCGAGGGCTGATTTCTTTTCCTGTGATGAAAAGCCTTCTGTTTCGACCGCCAAACCTTTCAGGGGACCATTTGCAACCGTTTGGCACCATTTTTGAGTGAATTGCCAAAAGTCAGATTTTTGAAGAAATTGTGACCCCGGGGCTTAGGGATTTTTTCAAAAAAATATTTTTCTGCCGGTTAAGTTGTCGAAGGCTGATTTATTTTTCTGTGATAAAAAGCCTTCTGTTTCGACCGCCAAACCTTTCAGGGGAGCATTTGCAACCGTTTGGCACCATTTCTGAGTCAATTGGAGAACGTCAGAGTTTTGATGAAATTGTGACCCCGGGGCTTAGGGAATTTTTCAAAAAAATATTTTTCTGCCGGTTAAGTTGTCGAGGGCTCATTTCTTTTCCTGTGATGAAAAGCCTTCTCTTTCGACCACCAAACCTTTCAGGGGAGCATTTGGAACCCTTTGGCATCATCTTTGATTCAATTGCCGAAATTCAGATTTTTGAAGAAATTGTGACCCCGGGGCTTCGGGATTTTTTCAAAAAAATATTTTTCTGCCGGTTAAGTTGTCGAAGGCTGATTTCTTGTCCTGTGATAAAAAGCCTTCTGTTTCGACCACCAAACCTTTCAGGGGAGCATTTGCAACCGTTTGGCACCATTTCTGAGTCAATTGGAGAACGTCAGAGTTTTGATGAAATTGTGACCCCGGGGCTTAGGGAATTTTTCAAAAAAATATTTTTCTGCCGGTTAAGTTGTCGAGGGCTCATTTCTTGTCATGTGATAAAAAGCCTTCTCTTTCGACTGCCAAACCTTTCAGAGGAGCATGTGCAACCGTTTGGCACCATTTTTGAATCAATTGCCGAAAGTCAGATTTTTGATGAAATTGTGACCCTGGGGCTTAGGGATTTTTCCAAAAAAATATTTTTCTTCCGGTTAAGTTGTCGAGGGCTGATTTCTTGTCCTGTGATAAAAAGCCTTCTGTTTCGACCGCCAAACCTTTCAGGGGAGCATTTGCAACCGTTTGGCACCATTTTTGAGTGAATTGCCAAAAGTCAGATTTTTGAAGAAATTGTGACCCCGGGGCTTAGGGATTTTTTCAAAAAAATATTTTTCTGCCGGTTAAGTTGTCGAAGGCTGATTTATTTTTCTGTGATAAAAAGCCTTCTGTTTCGACCGCCAAACCCTTCAGGGGAGCATTTGCAACCGTTTGGCACCATTTTTGAGTCAATTGGAGAACGTCAGAGTTTTGATGAAATTGTGACCCGGGGCTTAGGGATTTTTTCAAAAAAATCTTTTTCTGCCGGTTAAGTTGTCGAATGCTGATTTGTTTTCCTGTGATGAAAAGCCTTCTCTTTCGACCACCAAACCTTTCAGGGGAGCATTTGGAACCGTGTGGCAGCATTTCTGAGTCAATTGCCGAAAGTCAGATTTTTGATGAAATTGTGACCCCGGGGCTTAGGGATTTTTTTAAAAAAATCTTTTTCTGCCGGTTAAGTTGTCGAGGGCTGATTTCTTGTCCTGTGATAAAAAGCCTTCTGTTTCGACCGCCAAACCTTTCAGGGGAGCATTTGCAACCGTTTGGCACCATTTTTGAATCAATTGCCGAAAGTCAGATTTTTGATGAAATTGTGACCCCGGGGCTTAGGGATTTTTTCAAAAAAATCTTTTTCTGCCGGTTAAGTTGTCGAGGGCTGATTTCATTTCCTGTGATGAAAAGCTTTCTCTTTCGACCACCAAACCTTTCCGGGGAGCATTTGGCACCGTTTGGCAGCATTTCTGAGTCATTTGCCGAAAGTCAGATTTTTGATTAAATTAGGGATTTTTTCAAAAAAAATTTTTTCTGCCGGTTAAGTTGTTGAGGGCTGACTTCTTTTTCTGTGATAAAAAGACTTCTGTTTCGACCGCCAAACCTTTCAGGGGAGCATTTGCAACCGTTTGGCAGCATTTCTGAGACAATTGCCGAAAGTCAGATTTTTGAAGAAATTGTGACCCTGGGGCTTATGGATTTTTTCAAAAAAATATTTTTCTGCCGGTTAAGTTGTCGAAGGCTGATTTATTTTTCTGTGATAAAAAGCCTTCTGTTTCGACCGCCAAACCTTTCAGGGGAGCATTTGCAACCGTTTGGCACCATTTTTGAGTCAATTGGAGAACGTCAGAGTTTTGATGAAATTGTGACCCAGGGCTTAGGGATTTTTTCAAAAAAATCTTTTTCTGCCGGTTAAGTTGTCGAGGGCTGATTTCTTTTCCTGTGATGAAAAGCCTTCTCTTTCGACCACCAAACCTTTCAGGGGAGCATTTGGCACCGTTTGGCAGCATTTCTGAGTCATTTGCCGAAAGTCAGATTTTTGATGAAATTGTGACCCCGGGGCTTAGGGATTTTTTCAAAAAAATTTTTTTCTGCCGGTTAAGTTGTCGAGGGCTGATTTCTTTTTCTGTGATAAAAAGACTTCTGTTTCGACCGCCAAACCTTTCAGGGGAGCATTTGCAACCGTTTGGCACCATTTCTGAGACAATTGCCGAAAGTCAGATTTTTGAAGAAATTGTGACCCCGGGGCTGAGGGATTTTTTCAAAAAAATATTTTTCTGCCGGTTAAGTTGTCGAAGGCTGATTTATTTTTCTGTGATAAAAAGCCTTCTGTTTCGACCGCCAAACCTTTCAGGGGAGCATTTGCAACTGTTTGGCACCATTTTTGAGTCAATTGGAGAACGTCAGAGTTTTGATGAAATTGTGACCCGGGGCTTAGGGATTTTTTCAAAAAAATCTTTTTCTGCCGGTTAAGTTGTCGAGGGCTGATTTCTTTTCCTGTGATGAAAAGCCTTCTCTTTCGACCACCAA
Organism: Podarcis gaigeae; assembly: GCF_964106915.1. Taxonomy (NCBI): domain Eukaryota; kingdom Metazoa; phylum Chordata; class Lepidosauria; order Squamata; family Lacertidae; genus Podarcis; species Podarcis gaigeae. The sequence continues at coordinate 79,237,146 of NC_139683.1, read as the reverse complement.
ACCTTTCAGGGGAGCATTTGGAACCGTTTGGCAGCATTTCTGAGTCAATTGCCGAAAGTCAGATTTTTGATGAAATTGTGACCCCGGGGCTTATGGATTTTTTTAAAAAAATCTTTTCCTGCCGGTTAAGTTGTCGAGGGCTGATTTCTTGTCCTGTGATAAAAAGCCTTCTGTTTCGACCGCCAAACCTTTCAGGGGACCATTTGCAACCGTTTGGCACCATTTTTGAATCAATTGCCGAAAGTCTGATTTTTGATGAAATTGTGACCCCGGGGCTTAGGGATTTTTCCAAAAAAATATTTTTCTGCCGGTTAAGTTGTCGAGGGCTGATTTCTTGTCCTGTGATAAAAAGCCTTCTGTTTCGACCGCCAAACCTTTCAGGGGAGCATTTGGAACCGTTTGGCACCATTTTTGAATGAATTGCCAAAAGTCAGATTTTTTAAGAAATTGTGACCCCGGGGCTTAGGGAATTTTTCAAAAAAATATTTTTCTTCCGGTTAAGTTGTCGAGGGCTGATTTCTTGTCCTGTGATAAAAAGCCTTCTGTTTCGACCGCCAAACCTTTCAGGGGAGCATTTTCAACCGTTTGGCACCATTTTTGAGTGAATTGCCAAAAGTCAGATTTTTGAAGAAATTGTGACCCCGGGGCTTAGGGATTTTTTCAAAAAATTTTTTTTCTGCCGGTTAAGTTGTTGAGGGCTGACTTCTTTTTCTGTGATAAAAAGCCTTCTGTTTCGACCGCCAAACCTTTCAGGGGAGCATTTGCAACCGTTTGGCACCATTTCTGAGTCAATTGGAGAACGTCAGAGTTTTGATGAAATTGTGACCCCGGGGCTTAGGGAATTTTTCAAAAAAATATTTTTCTGCCGGTTAAGTTGTCGAGGGCTCATTTCTTTTCCTGTGATGAAAAGCCTTCTCTTTCGACCACCAAACCTTTCAGGGGAGCATTTGGAACCGTGTGGCAGCATTTCTGAGTCAATTGCCGAAAGTCAGATTTTTGATGAAATCGTGACCCCGGGGCTTCGGGATTTTTTCAAAAAAATATTTTTCTGCCGGTTAAGTTGTCGAAGGCTGATTTCTTGTCCTGTGATAAAAAGCCTTCTGTTTCGACCACCAAACCTTTCAGGGGAGCATTTGCAACCGTTTGGCACCATTTCTGAGTCAATTGGAGAACGTCAGAGTTTTGATGAAATTGTGACCCCGGGGCTTAGGGAATTTTTCAAAAAAAAAATTTTCTGCCGGTTAAGTTGTCGAGGGCTGATTTCTTTTTCTGTGATAAAAAGACTTCTGTTTCGACCGCCAAACCTTTCAGGGGAGCATTTGCAACCGTTTGGCACCATTTTTGAGTGAATTGCCAAAAGTCAGATTTTTTAAGAAATTGTGACCCCGGGGCTTAGGGATTTTTTCAAAAAAATATTTTTCTGCCGGTTAAGTTGTCGAAGGCTGATTTATTTTTCTGTGATAAAAAGCCTTCTGTTTCGACCGCCAAACCTTTCGGGGGAGCATTTGCAACCGTTTGGCACCATTTGTGAGTCAATTGGAGAACGTCAGAGTTTTGATGAAATTGTGACCCCGGGGCTTAGGGATTTTTTCAAAAGAATCTTTTTCTACCGGTTTAGTTGTCGAGGGCTGATTTCTTTTCCTGTGATGAAAAGCCTTCTCTTTCGACCACCAAACCTTTCAGGGGAGCATTTGGAACCGTTTGGCACCATTTCTGAGTCAATTGCCAAAAGTCAGATTTTTGAAGAAATTGTGACCCCGGGGCTTAGTGATTTTTCCAAAAAAATATTTTTCTGCCGGTTAACTTGTCGAGGGCTGATTTCTAGTCCTGTGATAAAAAGCCTTCTGTTTCGACCGCCAAACCTTTCAGGGGAGCATTTGCAACCGTTTGGCACCATTTTTGAATGAATTGCCAAAAGTCAGATTTTTGAAGAAATTGTGACCCCGGGGCTTAGGGATTTTTTCAAAAAAATATTTTTCTGCCGGTTAAGTTGTCGAGGGCTGATTTCTTGTCCTGTGATAAAAAGCCTTCTGTTTCGACCGCCAAACCTTTCAGGGGAGCATTTGCAACCGTTTGGCACCATTTTTGAGTGAATTGCCAAAAGTCAGATTTTTGAAGAAATTGTGACCCCGGGGCTTAGGGATTTTTTCAAAAAAATATTTTTCTGCCGGTTAAGTTGTCGAGGGCTGATTTCTTGTCCTGTGATAAAAAGCCTTCTGTTTCGACCGCCAAACCTTTCAGGGGAGCATTTGCAACCGTTTGGCACCATTTCTGAGTCAATTGGAGAACGTCAGAGTTTTGATGAAATTGTGACCCCGGGGCTTAGGGAATTTTTCAAAAAAATATTTTTCTGCTGGTTAAGTTGTCGAGGGCTCATTTCTTGTCCTGTGATAAAAAGCCTTCTCTTTCGACTGCCAAACCTTTCAGAGGAGCATTTGCAACCGTTTGGCATCATTTTTGAATCAATTGCCGAAAGTCAGATTTTTGATGAAATTGTGACCCTGGGGCTTAGGGATTTTTTCAAAAAAATCTTTTTCTGCCGGTTAAGTTGTCGAGGGCTGATTTCTTTTCCTGTGATGAAAAGCCTTCTCTTTCGACCACCAAACCTTTCAGGGGAGCATTTGGAACCGTTTGGCACCATTTCTGAGTCAATTGCCGAAAGTCAGATTTTTGATGAAATTGTGACCCCGGGGCTTAGGGATTTTTCCAAAAAAATATTTTTCTTCCGGTTAAGTTGTCGAGGGCTGATTTCTTGTCCTGTGATAAAAAGCCTTCTGTTTCGACCGCCAAACCTTTCAGGGGAGCATTTGCAACCGTTTGGCACGATTTTTGAGTGAATTGCCAAAAGTCAGATTTTTGAAGAAATTGTGACCCCGGGGCTTAGTGATTTTTCCAAAAAAATATTTTTCTGCCGGTTAACTTGTCGAGGGCTGATTTCTTGTCCTGTGATGAAAAGCCTTCTCTTTCGACCACCAAACCTTTCAGGGGAGCATTTGGAACCGTTTGGCACCATTTCTGAGTCAATTGCCAAAAGTCAGATTTTTGAAGACATTGTGACCCCGGGGCTTAGTGATTTTTCCAAAAAAATATTTTTCTGCCGGTTAACTTGTCGAGGGCTGATTTCTTGTCCTGTGATAAAAAGCCTTCTGTTTCGACCGCCAAACCTTTCAGGGGAGCATTTGCAACCGTTTGGCACCATTTTTGAATGAATTGCCAAAAGTCAGATTTTTTAAGAAATTGTGACCCCGGGGCTTAGGGATTTTTTCAAAAAAATATTTTTCTGCCGGTTAAGTTGTCGAGGGCTGATTTCTTGTCCTGTGATAAAAAGCCTTCTGTTTCGACCGCCAAACCTTTCAGGGGAGCATTTGCAACCGTTTGGCACCATTTCTGAGTCAATTGGAGAACGTCAGAGTTTTGATGAAATTGTGACCCCGGGGCTTAGGGAATTTTTCAAAAAAATATTTTTCTGCCGGTTAAGTTGTCGAGGGCTCATTTCTTGTCCTGTGATAAAAAGCCTTCTCTTTCGACTGCCAAACCTTTCAGAGGAGCATTTGCAACCGTTTGGCACCATTTTTGAATCAATTGCCGAAAGTCAGAGTTTTGATGAAATTGTGACCCTGGGGCTTAGGGATTTTTTCAAAAAAATCTTTTTCTGCCGGTTAAGTTGTCGAGGGCTGATTTCTTTTCCTGTGATGAAAAGCCTTCTCTTTCGACCACCAAACCTTTCAGGGGAGCATTTGGAACCGTTTGGCACCATTTCTGAGTCAATTGCCGAAAGTCAGATTTTTGATGAAATTGTGACCCCGGGGCTTAGGGATTTTTCCAAAAAAATATTTTTCTTCCGGTTAAGTTGTCGAGGGCTGATTTCTTGTCCTGTGATAAAAAGCCTTCTGTTTCGACCGCCAAACCTTTCAGGGGAGCATTTGCAACCGTTTGGCACCATTTTTGAGTGAATTGCCAAAAGTCAGATTTTTGAAGAAATTGTGACCCCGGGGCTTAGCGATTTTTTCAAAAAAATCTTTTTCTGCCGGTTAAGTTGTCGAAGGCTGATTTATTTTTCTGTGATAAAAAGCCTTCTGTTTCGACCGCCAAACCTTTCAGGGGAGCATTTGCAACCGTTTGGCACCATTTGTGAGTCAATTGGAGAACGTCAGAGTTTTGATGAAATTGTGACCCCGGGGCTTAGGGATTTTTTCAAAAGAATCTTTTTCTACCGGTTTAGTTGTCGAGGGCTGATTTCTTTTCCTGTGATGAAAAGCCTTCTCTTTCGACCACCAAACCTTTCAGGGGAGCATTTGGAACCGTTTGGCACCATTTCTGAGTCAATTGCCAAAAGTCAGATTTTTGAAGAAATTGTGACCCCGGGGCTTAATGATTTTTCCAAAAAAATATTTTTCTGCCGGTTAACTTGTCGAGGGCTGATTTCTAGTCCTGTGATAAAAAGCCTTCTGTTTCGACCGCCAAACCTTTCAGGGGAGCATTTGCAACCGTTTGGCACCATTTTTGAATGAATTGCCAAAAGTCAGATTTTTGAAGAAATTGTGACCCCGGGGCTTAGGGATTTTTTCAAAAAAATATTTTTCTGCCGGTTAAGTTGTCGAGGGCTGATTTCTTGTCCTGTGATAAAAAGCCTTCTGTTTCGACCGCCAAACCTTTCAGGGGAGCATTTGCAACCGTTTGGCACCATTTTTGAGTGAATTGCCAAAAGTCAGATTTTTGAAGAAATTGTGACCCCGGGGCTTAGGGATTTTTTCAAAAAAATATTTTTCTGCCGGTTAAGTTGTCGAGGGCTGATTTCTTGTCCTGTGATAAAAAGCCTTCTGTTTCGACCGCCAAACCTTTCAGGGGAGCATTTGCAACCGTTTGGCACCATTTCTGAGTCAATTGGAGAACGTCAGAGTTTTGATGAAATTGTGACCCCGGGGCTTAGGGAATTTTTCAAAAAAATATTTTTCTGCTGGTTAAGTTGTCGAGGGCTCATTTCTTGTCCTGTGATAAAAAGCCTTCTCTTTCGACTGCCAAACCTTTCAGAGGAGCATTTGCAACCGTTTGGCACCATTTTTGAATCAATTGCCGAAAGTCAGATTTTTGATGAAATTGTGACCCTGGGGCTTAGGGATTTTTTCAAAAAAATCTTTTTCTGCCGGTTAAGTTGTCGAGGGCTGATTTCTTTTCCTGTGATGAAAAGCCTTCTCTTTCGACCACCAAACCTTTCAGGGGAGCATTTGGAACCGTTTGGCACCATTTCTGAGTCAATTGCCGAAAGTCAGATTTTTGATGAAATTGTGACCCCGGGGCTTAGGGATTTTTCCAAAAAAATATTTTTCTTCCGGTTAAGTTGTCGAGGGCTGATTTCTTGTCCTGTGATAAAAAGCCTTCTGTTTCGACCGCCAAACCTTTCAGGGGAGCATTTGCAACCGTTTGGCACCATTTTTGAGTGAATTGCCAAAAGTCAGATTTTTGAAGAAATTGTGACCCCGGGGCTTAGTGATTTTTCCAAAAAAATATTTTTCTGCCGGTTAACTTGTCGAGGGCTGATTTCTTGTCCTGTGATGAAAAGCCTTCTCTTTCGACCACCAAACCTTTCAGGGGAGCATTTGGAACCGTTTGGCACCATTTCTGAGTCAATTGCCAAAAGTCAGATTTTTGAAGACATTGTGACCCCGGGGCTTAGTGATTTTTCCAAAAAAATATTTTTCTGCCGGTTAACTTGTCGAGGGCTGATTTCTTGTCCTGTGATAAAAAGCCTTCTGTTTCGACCGCCAAACCTTTCAGGGGAGCATTTGCAACCGTTTGGCACCATTTTTGAATGAATTGCCAAAAGTCAGATTTTTTAAGAAATTGTGACCCCGGGGCTTAGGGATTTTTTCAAAAAAATATTTTTCTGCCGGTTAAGTTGTCGAGGGCTGATTTCTTGTCCTGTGATAAAAAGCCTTCTGTTTCGACCGCCAAACCTTTCAGGGGAGCATTTGCAACCGTTTGGCACCATTTCTGAGTCAATTGGAGAACGTCAGAGTTTTGATGAAATTGTGACCCCGGGGCTTAGGGAATTTTTCAAAAAAATATTTTTCTGCCGGTTAAGTTGTCGAGGGCTCATTTCTTGTCCTGTGATAAAAAGCCTTCTCTTTCGACTGCCAAACCTTTCAGAGGAGCATTTGCAACCGCTTGGCACCATTTTTTAATCAATTGCCGAAAGTCAGATTTTTGATGAAATTGTGACCCTGGGGCTTAGGGATTTTTTCAAAAAAATCTTTTTCTGCCGGTTAAGTTGTCGAGGGCTGATTTCTTTTCCTGTGATGAAAAGCCTTCTCTTTCGACCACCAAACCTTTCAGGGGAGCATTTGGAACCGTTTGGCACCATTTCTGAGTCAATTGCCGAAAGTCAGATTTTTGATGAAATTGTGACCCCGGGGCTTAGGGATTTTTCAAAAAAATATTTTTCTGCCGGTTAAGTTGTCGAGGGCTGATTTCTTGTCCTGTGATAAAAAGCCTTCTGTTTCGACCGCCAAACCTTTCAGGGGAGCATTTGCAACCGTTTCGCACCATTTTTGAGTCAATTGGAGAACGTCAGAGTTTTGATGAAATTGTGACCCCGGGGCTTAGGGATTTTTTCAAAAGAATCTTTTTCTACCGGTTTAGTTGTCGAGGGCTGATTTCTTTTCCTGTGATGAAAAGCCTTCTCTTTCGACCACCAAACCTTTCAGGGGAGCATTTGCAACCGTTTGGCACCATTTCTGAGTCAATTGGAGAACGCCAGAGTTTTGATGAAATTGTGACCCCGGGGCTTAGGGAATTTTTCAAAAAAATATTTTTCTGCCGGTTAAGTTGTCGAGGGCTCATTTCTTGTCCTGTGATAAAAAGCCTTCTCTTTCGACTGCCAAACCTTTCAGAGGAGCATTTGCAACCGTTTGGCACCATTTTTGAATCAATTGCCGAAAGTCAGATTTTTGATGAAATTGTGACCCTGGGGCTTAGGGATTTTTTCAAAAAAATCTTTTTCTGCCGGTTAAGTTGTCGAGGGCTGATTTCTTTTCCTGTGATGAAAAGCCTTCTCTTTCGACCACCAAACCTTTCAGGGGAGCATTTGGAACCGTTTGGCACCATTTCTGAGTCAATTGCCGAAAGTCAGATTTTTGATGAAATTGTGACCCCGGGGCTTAGGGATTTTTCCAAAAAAATATTTTTCTTCCGGTTAAGTTGTCGAGGGCTGATTTCTTGTCCTGTGATAAAAAGCCTTCTGTTTCGACCGCCAAACCTTTCAGGGGAGCATTTGCAACCGTTTGGCACCATTTTTGAGTGAATTGCCAAAAGTCAGATTTTTGAAGAAATTGTGACCCCGGGGCTTAGCGATTTTTTCAAAAAAATCTTTTTCTGCCGGTTAAGTTGTCGAGGGCTGATTTCTTTTCCTCTGATGAAAAGCCTTCTCTTTCGACCACCAAACCTTTCAGGGGAGCATTTGGAACCGTTTGGCAGCATTTCTGAGTCAATTGCCGAAAGTCAGATTTTTGATGAAATTGTGACCCCGGGGCTTAGGGATTTTTTCAAAAGAATCTTTTTCTACCGGTTTAGTTGTCGAGGGCTGATTTCTTTTCCTGTGATGAAAAGCCTTCTCTTTCGACCACCAAACCTTTCAGGGGAGCATTTGGCACCGTTTGGCACCATTTCTGAGACAATTGCCGCAAGTCAGATTTTTGATGAAATTGTGACCCCGGGGCTTAGGGATTTTTTCAAAAAAATATTTTTCTGCCGGTTAAGTTGTCGAGGGCTGATTTCTTGTCCTGTGATAAAAAGCCTTCTGTTTCGACCGCCAAACCTTTCAGGGGAGCATTTGCAACCGTTTGGCACCATTTTTGAGTCAATTGGAGATCGTCAGAGTTTTGATGAAATTGTGACCCCGGGGCTTAGGGATTTTTTCAAAAGAATCTTTTTCTACCGGTTTAGTTGTCGAGGGCTGATTTCTTTTCCTGTGATGAAAAGCCTTCTCTTTCGACCACCAAACCTTTCAGGGGAGCATTTGGAACCGTTTGGCACCATTTCTGAGTCAATTGCCAAAAGTCAGATTTTTGAAGAAATTGTGACCCCGGGGCTTAGTGATTTTTCCAAAAAAATATTTTTCTGCCGGTTAACTTGTCGACGGCTGATTTCTAGTCCTGTGATAAAAAGCCTTCTGTTTCGACCGCCAAACCTTTCAGGGGAGCATTTGCAACCGTTTGGCACCATTTTTGAATGAATTGCCAAAAGTCAGATTTTTGAAGAAATTGTGACCCCGGGGCTTAGGGATTTTTTCAAAAAAATATTTTTCTGCCGGTTAAGTTGTCGAGGGCTGATTTCTTGTCCTGTGATAAAAAGCCTTCTGTTTCGACCGCCAAACCTTTCAGGGGAGCATTTGCAACCGTTTGGCACCATTTTTGAGTGAATTGCCAAAAGTCAGATTTTTGAAGAAATTGTGACCCCGGGGCTTAGGGATTTTTTCAAAAAAATATTTTTCTGCCGGTTAAGTTGTCGAGGGCTGATTTCTTGTCCTGTGATAAAAAGCCTTCTGTTTCGACCGCCAAACCTTTCAGGGGAGCATTTGCAACCGTTTGGCACCATTTCTGAGTCAATTGGAGAACGTCAGAGTTTTGATGAAATTGTGACCCCGGGGCTTAGGGAATTTTTCAAAAAAATATTTTTCTGCTGGTTAAGTTGTCGAGGGCTCATTTCTTGTCCTGTGATAAAAAGCCTTCTCTTTCGACTGCCAAACCTTTCAGAGGAGCATTTGCAACCGTTTGGCACCATTTTTGAATCAATTGCCGAAAGTCAGATTTTTGATGAAATTGTGACCCTGGGGCTTAGGGATTTTTTCAAAAAAATCTTTTTCTGCCGGTTAAGTTGTCGAGGGCTGATTTCTTTTCCTGTGATGAAAAGCCTTCTCTTTCGATCACCAAACCTTTCAGGGGAGCATTTGGAACCGTTTGGCACCATTTCTGAGTCAATTGCCGAAAGTCAGATTTTTGATGAAATTGTGACCCCGGGGCTTAGGGATTTTTCCAAAAAAATATTTTTCTTCCGGTTAAGTTGTCGAGGGCTGATTTCTTGTCCTGTGATAAAAAGCCTTCTGTTTCGACCGCCAAACCTTTCAGGGGAGCATTTGCAACCGTTTGGCACCATTTTTGAGTGAATTGCCAAAAGTCAGATTTTTGAAGAAATTGTGACCCCGGGGCTTAGTGATTTTTCCAAAAAAATATTTTTCTGCCGGTTAACTTGTCGAGGGCTGATTTCTTGTCCTGTGATGAAAAGCCTTCTCTTTCGACCACCAAACCTTTCAGGGGAGCATTTGGAACCGTTTGGCACCATTTCTGAGTCAATTGCCAAAAGTCAGATTTTTGAAGAAATTGTGACCCCGGGGCTTAGGGATTTTTCCAAAAAAATATTTTTCTGCCGGTTAACTTGTCGAGGGCTGATTTCTTGTCCTGTGATAAAAAGCCTTCTGTTTCGACCGCCAAACCTTTCAGGGGAGCATTTGCAACCGTTTGGCACCATTTTTGAATGAATTGCCAAAAGTCAGATTTTTGAAGAAATTGTGACCCCGGGGCTTAGGGATTTTTTCAAAAAAATATTTTTCTGCCGGTTAAGTTGTCGAGGGCTGATTTCTTGTCCTGTGATAAAAAGCCTTCTGTTTCGACCGCCAAAGCTTTCAGGGGAGCATTTGCAACCGTTTGGCACCATTTTTGAGTCAATTGGAGAACGTCAGAGTTTTGATGAAATTGTGACCCCGGGGCTTAGGGAATTTTTCAAAAAAATATTTTTCTGCCGGTTAAGTTGTCGAGGGCTCATTTCTTGTCCTGTGATAAAAAGCCTTCTCTTTCGACCGCCAAACCTTTCAGGGGAGCATTTGCAACCGTTTGGCACCATTTTTGAATGAATTGCCAAAAGTCAGATTTTTGAAGAAATTGTGACCCCGGGGCTTAGGGATTTTTTCAAAAAAATATTTTTCTGCCGGTTAAGTTGTCGAGGGCTGATTTCTTGTCCTGTGATAAAAAGCCTTCTGTTTCGACCGCCAAACCTTTCAGGGGAGCATTTGCAACCGTTTGGCACCATTTTTGATTCAATTGGAGAACGTCAGAGTTTTGATGAAATTGTGACCCCGGGGCTTAGGGATTTTTTCAAAAGAATCTTTTTCTACCGGTTTAGTTGTCGAGGGCTGATTTCTTTTCCTGTGATGAAAAGCCTTCTCTTTCGACCACCAAACCTTTCAGGGGAGCATTTGCAACCGTTTGGCACCATTTCTGAGTCAATTGCCAAAAGTCAGATTTTTGAAGAAATTGTGACCCCGGGGCTTAGTGATTTTTCCAAAAAAATATTTTTCTGCCGGTTAACTTGTCGAGGGCTGATTTCTTGTCCTGTGATAAAAAGCCTTCTGTTTCGACCGCCAAACCTTTCAGGGGAGCATTTGCAACCGTTTGGCACCATTTTTGAATGAATTGCCAAAAGTCAGATTTTTGAAGAAATTGTGACCCCGGGGCTTAGGGAATTTTTCAAAAAAATATTTTTCTGCCGGTTAAGTTGTCGAGGGCTGATTTCTTGTCCTGTGATAAAAAGCCTTCTGTTTCGACCGCCAAACCTTTCAGGGGAGCATTTGCAACCGTTTGGCACCATTTCTGAGTCAATTGGAGAACGTCAGAGTTTTGATGAAATTGTGACCCCGGGGCTTAGGGAATTTTTCAAAAAAATATTTTTCTGCCGGTTAAGTTGTCGAGGGCTCATTTCTTGTCCTGTGATAAAAAGCCTTCTCTTTCGACTGCCAAAACTTTCAGAGGAGCATTTGCAACCGTTTGGCACCATTTTTGAATCAATTGCCGAAAGTCAGATTTTTGATGAAATTGTGACCCTGGGGCTTAGGGATTTTTTCAAAAAAATTTTTTTCTGCCGGTTAAGTTGTCGAGGGCTGATTTCTTTTCCTGTGATGAAAAGCCTTCTCTTTCGACCACCAAACCTTTCAGGGGAGCATTTGGAACCGTTTGGCACCATTTCTGAGTCAATTGCCGAAAGTCAGATTTTTGATGAAATTGTGACCCCGGGGCTTAGGGATTTTTCCAAAAAAATATTTTTCTTCCGGTTAAGTTGTCGAGGGCTGATTTCTTGTCCTGTGATAAAAAGCCTTCTGTTTCGACCGCCAAACCTTTCAGGGGAGCATTTGCAACCGTTTGGCACCATTTTTGAGTGAATTGCCAAAAGTCAGATTTTTGAAGAAATTGTGACCCCGGGGCTTAGCGATTTTTTCAAAAAAATCTTTTTCTGCCGGTTAAGTTGTCGAGGGCTGATTTCTTTTCCTGTGATGAAAAGCCTTCTCTTTCGACCACCAAACCTTTCAGGGGAGCATTTGGAACCGTTTGGCAGCATTTCTGAGTCAATTGCCGAAAGTCAGATTTTTGATGAAATTGTGACCCCGGGGCTTAGGGATTTTTTCAAAAGAATCTTTTTCTACCGGTTTAGTTGTCGAGGGCTGATTTCTTTTCCTGTGATGAAAAGCCTTCTCTTTCGACCACCAAACCTTTCAGGGGAGCATTTGGAACCGTTTGGCAGCATTTCTGAGTCAATTGCCAAAAGTCAGATTTTTGAAGAAATTGTGACCCCGGGGCTTAGTGATTTTTCCAAAAAAATATTTTTCTGCCGGTTAAGTTGTCGAGGGCTGATTTCTTGTCCTGTGATAAAAAGCCTTCTGTTTCGACCGCCAAACCTTTCAGGGGAGCATTTGCAACCGTTTGGCACCATTTTTGAATGAATTGCCAAAAGTCAGATTTTTGAAGAAATTGTGACCCCGGGGCTTAGGGATTTTTTCAAAAAAATATTTTTCTGCCGGTTAAGTTGTCGAGGGCTGATTTCTTGTCCTGTGATAAAAAGCCTTCTGTTTCGACCGCCAAACCTTTCAGGGGAGCATTTGCAACCGTTTGGCACCATTTCTGAGTCAATTGGAGAACGTCAGAGTTTTGATGAAATTGTGACCCCGGGGCTTAGGGAATTTTTCAAAAAAATATTTTTCTGCCGGTTAAGTTGTCGAGGGCTCATTTCTTGTCCTGTGATAAAAAGCCTTCTCTTTCGACTGCCAAAACTTTCAGAGGAGCATTTGCAACCGTTTGGCACCATTTTTGAATCAATTGCCGAAAGTCAGATTTTTGATGAAATTGTGACCCTGGGGCTTAGGGATTTTTTCAAAAAAAATCTTTTTCTGCCGGTTAAGTTGTCGAGGGCTGATTTCTTTTCCTGTGATGAAAAGCCTTCTCTTTCGACCACCAAACCTTTCAGGGGAGCATTTGGAACCGTTTGGCACCATTTCTGAGTCAGTTGCCGAAAGTCAGATTTTTGATGAAATTGTGACCCCGGGGCTTAGGGATTTTTCCAAAAAAATATTTTTCTTCCGGTTAAGTTGTCGAGGGCTGATTTTTTGTCCTGTGATAAAAAGCCTTCTGTTTCGACCGCCAAACCTTTCAGGGGAGCATTTGCAACCGTTTGGCACCATTTTTGAGTGAATTGCCAAAAGTCAGATTTTTGAAGAAATTGTGACCCCGGGGCTTAGGGATTTTTTCAAAAAAATCTTTTTCTGCCGGTTAAGTTGTCGAGGGCTGATTTCTTTTCCTGTGATGAAAAGCCTTCTCTTTCGACCACCAAACCTTTCAGGGGAGCATTTGGCACCGTTTGGCAGCATTTCTGAGTCATTTGCCGAAAGTCAGATTTTTGATGAAATTGTGACCCCGGGGCTTAGGGATTTTTTCAAAAAAAATTTTTTCTGCCGGTTAAGTTGTTGAGGGCTGACTTCTTTTTCTGTGATAAAAAGACTTCTGTTTCGACCGCCAAACCTTTCAGGGGAGCATTTGCAACCGTTTGGCAGCATTTCTGAGACAATTGCTGAAAGTCAGATTTTTGATGAAATTGTGACCCCGGGGCTTAGGGATTTTTTCAAAAAAATCTTTTTCTGCCCGTTAAGTTGTCGAGGGCTGATTTCTTTTCCTGTGATGAAAAGCCTTCTGTTTCGACCGCCAAACCTTTCAGGGGAGCATTTGCAACCGTTTGGCACCATTTTTGAGTCAATTGGAGAACGTCAGAGTTTTGATGAAATTGTGACCCCGGGGCTTAGGGATTTTTTCAAAAGAATATTTTTTTGCCGGTTAAGTTGTCGAAGGCTGATTTATTTTTCTGTGATAAAAAGCCTTCTGTTTCGACCGCCAAACCTTTCAGGGGAGCATTTGCAACCGTTTGGCACCATTTTTGAGTCAATTGGAGAACGTCAGAGTTTTGATGAAATTGTGACCCCGGGGCTTAGGGATTTTTTCAAAAGAATCTTTTTCTACCGGTTTAGTTGTCGAGGGCTGATTTCTTTTCCTGTGATGAAAAGCCTTCTCTTTCGACCACCAAACCTTTCAGGGGAGCATTTGGAACCGTTTGGCACCATTTCTGAGTCAATTGCCAAAAGTCAGATTTTTGAAGAAATTGTGACCCCGGGGCTTAGGGATTTTTTCAAAAAAATCTTTTTCTGCCGCTTAAGTTGTCGAGGGCTCATTTCTTTTCCTGTGATGAAAAGCCTTCTGTTTCGACCGCCAAACCTTTCAGGGGAGCATTTGCAACCGTTTGGCACCATTTTTGAATGAATTGCCAAAAGTCAGACTTTTGAAGAAATTGTGACCCCGGGGCTTAGGGATTTTTTCAAAAAAATATTTTTCTGCCGCTTAAGTTGTCGAGGGCTCATTTCTTGTCCTGTGATAAAAAGCCTTCTCTTTCGACCACCAAACCTTTCAGGGGAGCATTTGGAACCGTTTGGCACCATTTCTGAGTCAATTGCCGAAAGTCAGATTTTTGATGAAATTGTGACCCCGGGGCTTAGGGATTTTTCCAAAAAAATATTTTTCTTCCGGTTAAGTTGTCGAGGGCTGATTTCTTGTCCTGTGATAAAAAACCTTCTGTTTCGACCGCCAAACCTTTCAGGGGAGCATTTGCAACCGTTTGGCACCATTTTTGAGTGAATTGCCAAAAGTCAGATTTTTGAAGAAATTGTGACCCCGGGGCTTAGCGATTTTTTCAAAAAAATCTTTTTCTGCCGGTTAAGTTGTCGAGGGCTGATTTCTTTTCCTGTGATGAAAAGCCTTCTCTTTCGACCACCAAACCTTTCAGGGGAGCGTTTGGAACCGTTTGGCACCATTTTTTAGTGAATTGCCAAAAGTCAGATTTTTGAAGAAATTGTGACCCCGGGGCTTAGGGATTTTTTCAAAAAAATATTTTTCTGCCGGTTAAGTTTTCGAAGGCTGATTTATTTTTCTGTGATAAAAAGCCTTCTGTTTCGACCGCCAAACCTTTCAGGGGAGCATTTGCAACCGTTTGGCACCATTTTTGAGTCAAGTGGAGAACGTCAGAGTTTTGATGAAATTGTGACCCCGGGGCTTAGGGATTTTTTCAAAAAAATATTTTTCTGCCGGTTAAGTTGTCGAGGGCTGATTTCTTGTCCTGTGATAAAAAGCCTTCTGTTTCGACCGCCAAACCTTTCAGGGGAGCATTTGCAACCGTTTGGCACCATTTTTGAATGAATTGCCAAAAGTCAGATTTTTGAAGAAATTGTGACCCCGGGGCTTAGGGATTTTTTCAAAAAAATATTTTTCTGCCGGTTAAGTTGTCGAGGGCTGATTTCTTGTCCTGTGATAAAAAGCCTTCTGTTTCGACCGCCAAACCTTTCAGGGGAGCATTTGCAACCGTTTGGCACCATTTCTGAGTCAATTGGAGAACGTCAGAGTTTTGATGAAATTGTGACCCCGGGGCTTAGGGAATTTTTCAAAAAAATATTTTTCTGCCGGTTAAGTTGTCGAGGGCTCATTTCTTGTCCTGTGATAAAAAGCCTTCTCTTTCAACTGCCAAACCTTTCAGAGGAGCATTTGCAACCGTTTGGCACCATTTTTGAATCAATTGCCGAAAGTCAGATTTTTGATGAAATTGTGACCCTGGGGCTTAGGGATTTTTTCAAAAAAATCTTTTTCTGCCGGTTAAGTTGTCGAGGGCTGATTTCTTTTCCTGTGATGAAAAGCCTTCTCTTTCGACCGCCAAACCTTTCAGGGGAGCATTTGCAACCGTTTGGCACCATTTTTGAGTGAATTGCCAAAAGTCAGATTTTTGAAGAAATTGTGACCCCGGGGCTTAGGGATTTTTTCAAAAAAATATTTTTCTGCCGGTTAAGTTGTCGAAGGCTGATTTATTTTTCTGTGATAAAAAGCCTTCTGTTTCGACCGCCAAACCTTTCAGGGGAGCATTTGCAACCGTTTGGCACCATTTTTGAGTCAATTGGAGAACGTCAGAGTTTTGATGAAATTGTGACCCCGGGGCTTAGGGATTTTTTCAAAAGAATCCTTTTCTACCGGTTTAGTTGTCGAGGGCTGATTTCTTTTCCTGTGATGAAAAGCCTTCTCTTTCGACCACCAAACCTTTCAGGGGGTCATTTGGAACCGTTTGGCACCATTTCTGAGTCAATTGCCAAAAGTCAGATTTTTGAAGAAATTGTGACCCCGGGGCTTAGTGATTTTTCCAAAAAAATATTTTTCTGCCGGTTAACTTGTCGAGGGCTGATTTCTTGTCCTGTGATAAAAAGCCTTCTGTTTCGACCGCCAAACCTTTCAGGGGAGCATTTGCAACCGTTTGGCACCATTTTTGAATGAATTGCCAAAAGTCAGATTTTTGAAGAAATTGTGACCCCGGGGCTTAGGGATTTTTTCAAAAAAATATTTTTCTGCCGCTTAAGTTGTCGAGGGCTGATTTCTTGTCCTGTGATAAAAAGCCTTCTGTTTCGACCGCCAAACCTTTCAGGGGAGCATTTGCAACCGTTTGGCACCATTTCTGAGTCAATTGGAGAACGTCAGAGTTTTGATGAAATTGTGACCCCGGGGCTTAGGGAATTTTTCAAAAAAATATTTTTCTGCCGGTTAAGTTGTCGAGGGCTCATTTCTTGTCCTGTGATAAAAAGCCTTCTCTTTCGACTGCCAAACCTTTCAGAGGAGCATTTGCAACCGTTTGGCACCATTTTTGAATCAATTGCCGAAAGTCAGATTTTTGATGAAATTGTGACCCTGGGGCTTAGGGATTTTTTCAAAAAAAAATTTTTCTGCCGGTTAAGTTGTCGAGGGCTGATTTCTTTTCCTGTGATGAAAAGCCTTCTCTTTCGACCACCAAACCTTTCAGGGGAGCATTTGGAACCGTTTGGCACCATTTCTGAGTCAATTGCCGAAAGTCAGATTTTTGATGAAATTGTGACCCCGGGGCTTAGGGATTTTTCCAAAAAAATATTTTTCTTCCGGTTAAGTTGTCGAGGGCTGATTTCTTGTCCTGTGATAAAAAGCCTTCTGTTTCGACCGCCAAACCTTTCAGGGGAGCATTTGCAACCGTTTGGCACCATTTTTGAATGAATTGCCAAAAGTCAGATTTTTGAAGAAATTGTGACCCCGGGGCTTAGGGATTTTTTCAAAAAAATATTTTTCTGCCGGTTAAGTTGTCGAGGGCTCATTTCTTGTCCTGTGATAAAAAGCCTTCTCTTTCGACTGCCAAACCTTTCAGAGGAGCATTTGCAACCGTTTGGCACCATTTTTGAATCAATTGCCGAAAGTCAGATTTTTGATGAAATTGTGACCCTGGGGCTTAGGGATTTTTTCAAAAAAAAATTTTTCTGCCGGTTAAGTTGTCGAGGGCTGATTTCTTTTCCTGTGATGAAAAGCCTTCTCTTTCGACCACCAAACCTTTCAGGGGAGCATTTGGAACCGTTTGGCACCATTTCTGAGTCAATTGCCGAAAGTCAGATTTTTGAAGAAATTGTGACCCCGGGGCTTAGTGATTTTTCCAAAAAAATATTTTTCTGCCGGTTAACTTGTCGAGGGCTGATTTCTTGTCCTGTGATAAAAAGCCTTCTGTTTCGACCGCCAAACCTTTCAGGGGAGCATTTGCAACCGTTTGGCACCATTTTTGAATGAATTGCCAAAAGTCAGATTTTTGAAGAAATTGTGACCCCGGGGCTTAGGGATTTTTTCAAAAAAATATTTTTCTGCCGGTTAAGTTGTCGAGGGCTGATTTCTTGTCCTGTGATAAAAAGCCTTCTGTTTCGACCGCCAAACCTTTCAGGGGAGCATTTGCAACCGTTTGGCACCATTTCTGAGTCAATTGGAGAACGTCAGAGTTTTGATGAAATTGTGACCCCGGGGCTTAGGGAATTTTTCAAAAAAATATTTTTCTGTCGGTTAAGTTGTCGAGGGCTCATTTCTTGTCCTGTGATAAAAAGCCTTCTCTTTCGACTGCCAAAACTTTCAGAGGAGCATTTGCAACCGTTTGGCACCATTTTTGAATCATTTGCCGAAAGTCAGATTTTTGATGAAATTGTGACCCTGGGGCTTAGGGATTTTTTCAAAAAAAATCTTTTTCTGCCGGTTAAGTTGTCGAGGGCTGATTTCTTTTCCTGTGATGAAAAGCCTTCTCTTTCGACCACCAAACCTTTCAGGGGAGCATTTGGAACCGTTTGGCACCATTTCTGAGTCAGTTGCCGAAAGTCAGATTTTTGATGAAATTGTGACCCCGGGGCTTAGGGATTTTTCCAAAAAAATATTTTTCTTCCGGTTAAGTTGTCGAGGGCTGATTTTTTGTCCTGTGATAAAAAGCCTTCTGTTTCGACCGCCAAACCTTTCAGGGGAGCATTTGCAACCGTTTGGCACCATTTTTGAGTGAATTGCCAAAAGTCAGATTTTTGAAGAAATTGTGACCCCGGGGCTTAGGGATTTTTTCAAAAAAATCTTTTTCTGCCGGTTAAGTTGTCGAGGGCTGATTTCTTTTCCTGTGATGAAAAGCCTTCTCTTTCGACCACCAAACCTTTCAGGGGAGCATTTGGCACCGTTTGGCAGCATTTCTGAGTCATTTGCCGAAAGTCAGATTTTTGATGAAATTGTGACCCCGGGGCTTAGGGATTTTTTCAAAAAATTTTTTTTCTGCCGGTTAAGTTGTTGAGGGCTGACTTCTTTTTCTGTGATAAAAAGACTTCTGTTTCGACCGCCAAACCTTTCAGGGGAGCATTTGCAACCGTTTGGCAGCATTTCTGAGACAATTGCCGAAAGTCAGATTTTTGATGAAATTGTGACCCGGGGCTTAGGGATTTTTCCAAGAAAATATTTTTCTGCCGGTTAAGTTGTCGAGGGCTGATTTCTTGTCCTGTGATAAAAAGCCTTCTGTTTCGACCGCCAAACCTTTCAGGGGAGCATTTGCAACCGTTTGGCACCATTTTTGAATCAATTGCCGAAAGTCAGATTTTTGATGAAATTGTGACCCCGGGGCTTAGGGATTTTTTCAAAAAAATCTTTTTCTGCCGGTTAAGTTGTCGAGGGCTGATTTCTTTTCCTGTGATGAAAAGCCTTCTCTTTCGACCACCAAACCTTTCAGGGGAGCGTTTGGAACCGTTTGGCACCATTTTTTAGTGAATTGCCAAAAGTCAGATTTTTGAAGAAATTGTGACCCCGGGGCTTAGGGATTTTTTCAAAAAAATATTTTTCTGCCGGTTAAGTTTTCGAAGGCTGATTTATTTTTCTGTGATAAAAAGCCTTCTGTTTCGACCGCCAAACTTTTCAGGGGAGCATTTGCAACCGTTTGGCACCATTTTTGAGTCAATTGGAGAACGTCAGAGTTTTGATGAAATTGTGACCCCGGGGCTTAGGGATTTTTTCAAAAAAATATTTTTCTGCCGGTTAAGTTGTCGAGGGCTGATTTCTTGTCCTGTGATAAAAAGCCTTCTGTTTCGACCGCCAAACCTTTCAGGGGAGCATTTGCAACCGTTTGGCACCATTTTTGAATGAATTGCCAAAAGACAGATTTTTGAAGAAATTGTGACCCCGGGGCTTAGGGATTTTTTCAAAAAAATATTTTTCTGCCGGTTAAGTTGTCGAGGGCTGATTTCTTGTCCTGTGATAAAAAGCCTTCTGTTTCGACCGCCAAACCTTTCAGGGGAGCATTTGCAACCGTTTGGCACCATTTCTGAGTCAATTGGAGAACGTCAGAGTTTTGATGAAATTGTGACCCCGGGGCTTAGGGAATTTTTCAAAAAAATATTTTTCTGCCGGTTAAGTTGTCGAGGGCTGATTTCTTGTCCTGTGATAAAAAGCCTTCTGTTTCGACCGCCAAACCTTTCAGGGGAG
Organism: Podarcis gaigeae; assembly: GCF_964106915.1. Classification (NCBI taxonomy): domain Eukaryota; kingdom Metazoa; phylum Chordata; class Lepidosauria; order Squamata; family Lacertidae; genus Podarcis; species Podarcis gaigeae. The sequence continues at coordinate 79,217,974 of NC_139683.1, read as the reverse complement.
CATTTGCAACCGTTTGGCACCATTTTTGAGTGAATTGCCGAAAGTCAGATTTTTGAAGAAATTGTGACCCCGGGGCTTAGGGATTTTTTCAAAAAAATCTTTTTCTGCCGGTTAAGTTGTCGAGGGCTGATTTCTTTTCCTGTGATGAAAAGCCTTCTCTTTCGACCACCAAACCTTCCAGGGGAGCATTTGGCACCGTTTGGCAGCATTTCTGAGTCATTTGCCGAAAGTCAGATTTTTGATGAAATTGTGAACCCGGGGCTTAGGGATTTTTTCAAAAAAAAAATTTTCTGCCGGTTAAGTTGTTGAGGGCTGACTTCTTTTTCTGTGATAAAAAGACTTCTGTTTCGACCGCCAAACCTTTCAGGGGAGCATTTGCAACCGTTTGGCAGCATTTCTGAGACAATTGCCGAAAGTCAGATTTTTGATGAAATTGTGACCCCGGGGCTTAGGGATTTTTCCAAAAAAATATTTTTCTTCCGGTTAAGTTGTCGAGGGCTGATTTTTTGTCCTGTGATAAAAAGCCTTCTGTTTCGACCACCAAACCTTTCAGGGGAGCGTTTGGAACCGTTTGGCACCATTTTTGAGTGAATTGCCAAAAGTCAGATTTTTGAAGAAATTGTGATCCCGGGGCTTAGGGATTTTTTCAAAAAAATCTTTTTCTGCCGGTTAAGTTTTCGAAGGCTGATTTATTTTTCTGTGATAAAAAGCCTTCTGTTTCGACCGCCAAACCTTTCAGGGGAGCATTTGCAACCGTTTGGCACCATTTTTGAGTCAATAGGAGAACGTCAGAGTTTTGATGAAATTGTGACCCCGGGGCTTAGGGATTTTTTCAAAAGAATATTTTTTTGCCGGTTAAGTTGTCGAAGGCTGATTTATTTTTCTGTGATAAAAAGCCTTCTGTTTCGACCGCCAAACCTTTCAGGGGAGCATTTGCAACCGTTTGGCACCATTTTTGAGTCAATTGGAGAACGTCAGAGTTTTGATGAAATTGTGACCCCGGGGCTTAGGGATTTTTTCAAAAGAATCTTTTTCTACCGGTTTAGTTGTCGAGGGCTGATTTCTTTTCCTGTGATGAAAAGCCTTCTCTTTCGACCACCAAACCTTTCAGGGGAGCATTTGGAACCGTTTGGCACCATTTCTGAGTCAATTGCCAAAAGTCAGATTTTTGAAGAAATTGTGACCCCGGGGCTTAGTGATTTTTCCAAAAAAATATTTTTCTGCCGGTTAACTTGTCGAAGGCTGATTTCTTGTCCTGTGATAAAAAGCCTTCTGTTTCGACCGCCAAACCTTTCAGGGGAGCATTTGCAACCGTTTGGCACCATTTTTGAATGAATTGCCAAAAGTCAGATTTTTGAAGAAATTGTGACCCCGGGGCTTAGGGATTTTTTCAAAAAAATATTTTTCTGCCGCTTAAGTTGTCGAGGGCTGATTTCTTGTCCTGTGATAAAAAGCCTCTGTTTCGACCGCCAAACCTTTCAGGGGAGCATTTGCAACCGTTTGGCACCATTTCTGAGTCAATTGGAGAACGTCAGAGTTTTGATGAAATTGTGACCCCGGGGCTTAGGGAATTTTTCAAAAAAATATTTTTCTGCCGGTTAAGTTGTCGAGGGCTCATTTCTTGTCCTGTGATAAAAAGCCTTCTCTTTCGACTGCCAAACCTTTCAGAGGAGCATTTGCAACCGTTTGGCACCATTTTTGAATCAATTGCCGAAAGTCAGATTTTTGATGAAATTGTGACCCTGGGGCTTAGGGATTTTTTCAAAAAAATTTTTTTCTGCCGGTTAAGTTGTCGAGGGCTGATTTCTTTTCCTGTGATGAAAAGCCTTCTCTTTCGACCACCAAACCTTTCAGGGGAGCATTTGGAACCGTTTGGCACCATTTCTGAGTCAATTGCCGAAAGTCAGATTTTTGATGAAATTGTGACCCCGGGGCTTAGGGATTTTTCCAAAAAAATATTTTTCTTCCGGTTAAGTTGTCGAGGGCTGATTTCTTGTCCTGTGATAAAAAGCCTTCTGTTTCGACCGCCAAACCTTTCAGGGGAGCCTTTGCAACCGTTTGGCACCATTTTTGAGTGAATTGCCAAAAGTCAGATTTTTGAAGAAATTGTGACCCCGGGGCTTAGCGATTTTTTCAAAAAAATCTTTTTCTGCCGCTTAAGTTGTCGAGGGCTGATTTCTTTTCCTGTGATGAAAAGCCTTCTCTTTCGACCACCAAACCTTTCAGGGGAGCATTTGGAACCGTTTGGCAGCATTTCTGAGTCAATTGCCGAAAGTCAGATTTTTGATGAAATTGTGACCCCGGGGCTTAGGGATTTTTTCAAAAGAATCTTTTTCTACCGGTTTAGTTGTCGAGGGCTGATTTCTTTTCCTGTGATGAAAAGCCTTCTCTTTCGACCACCAAACCTTTCAGGGGAGCATTTGGAACCGTTTGGCAGCATTTCTGAGTCAATTGCCAAAAGTCAGATTTTTGAAGAAATTGTGACCCCGGGGCTTAGTGATTTTTCCAAAAAAATATTTTTCTGCCGGTTAACTTGTCGAAGGCTGATTTCTTGTCCTGTGATAAAAAGCCTTCTGTTTCGACCGCCAAACCTTTCAGGGGAGCATTTGCAACCGTTTGGCACCATTTTTGAATGAATTGCCAAAAGTCAGATTTTTGAAGAAATTGTGACCCCGGGGCTTAGGGATTTTTTCAAAAAAATATTTTTCTGCCGGTTAAGTTGTCGAGGGCTGATTTCTTGTCCTGTGATAAAAAGCCTTCTGTTTCGACCGCCAAACCTTTCAGGGGAGCATTTGCAACCGTTTGGCACCATTTCTGAGTCAATTGGAGAACGTCAGAGTTTTGATGAAATTGTGACCCCGGGGCTTAGGGAATTTTTCAAAAAAATATTTTTCTGTCGGTTAAGTTGTCGAGGGCTCATTTCTTGTCCTGTGATAAAAAGCCTTCTCTTTCGACTGCCAAAACTTTCAGAGGAGCATTTGCAACCGTTTGGCACCATTTTTGAATCAATTGCCGAAAGTCAGATTTTTGATGAAATTGTGACCCTGGGGCTTAGGGATTTTTTCAAAAAAAATATTTTTCTGCCGGTTAAGTTGTCGAGGGCTGATTTCTTTTCCTGTGATGAAAAGCCTTCTCTTTCGACCACCAAACCTTTCAGGGGAGCATTTGGAACCGTTTGGCACCATTTCTGAGTCAGTTGCCGAAAGTCAGATTTTTGATGAAATTGTGACCCCGGGGCTTAGGGATTTTTCCAAAAAAATATTTTTCTTCCGGTTAAGTTGTCGAGGGCTGATTTTTTGTCCTGTGATAAAAAGCCTTCTGTTTCGACCGCCAAACCTTTCAGGGGAGCATTTGCAACCGTTTGGCACCATTTTTGAGTGAAGTGCCAAAAGTCAGATTTTTGAAGAAATTGTGACCCCGGGGCTTAGGGATTTTTTCAAAAAAATCTTTTTCTGCCGGTTAAGTTGTCGAGGGCTGATTTCTTTTCCTGTGATGAAAAGCCTTCTCTTTCGACCACCAAACCTTTCAGGGGAGCATTTGGCACCGTTTGGCAGCATTTCTGAGTCATTTGCCGAAAGTCAGATTTTTGATGAAATTGTGACCCCGGGGCTTAGGGATTTTTTCAAAAAAAAATTTTTCTGCCGGTTAAGTTGTTGAGGGCTGACTTCTTTTTCTGTGATAAAAAGACTTCTGTTTCGACCGCCAAACCTTTCAGGAGAGCATTTGCAACCGTTTGGCAGCATTTCTGAGACAATTGCCGAAAGTCAGATTTTTGATGAAATTGTGACCCCGGGGCTTAGGGATTTTTCCAAGAAAATATTTTTCTGCCGGTTAAGTTGTCGAGGGCTGATTTCTTGTCCTGTGATAAAAAGCCTTCTGTTTCGACCGCCAAACCTTTCAGGGGAGCATTTGCAACCGTTTGGCACCATTTTTGAATCAATTGCCGAAAGTCAGATTTTTGATGAAATTGTGACCCCGGGGCTTAGGGATTTTTTCAAAAAAATCTTTTTCTGCCGGTTAAGTTGTCGAGGGCTGATTTCTTTTCCTGTGATGAAAAGCCTTCTCTTTCGACCACCAAACCTTTCAGGGGAGCGTTTGGAACCGTTTGGCACCATTTTTTAGTGAATTGCCAAAAGTCAGATTTTTGAAGAAATTGTGACCCCGGGGCTTAGGGATTTTTTCAAAAAAATATTTTTCTGCCGGTTAAGTTTTCGAAGGCTGATTTATTTTTCTGTGATAAAAAGCCTTCTGTTTCGACCGCCAAACCTTTCAGGGGAGCATTTGCAACCGTTTGGCACCATTTTTGAGTCAATTGGAGAACGTCAGAGTTTTGATGAAATTGTGACCCCGGGGCTTAGGGATTTTTTCAAAAAAATATTTTTCTGCCGGTTAAGTTGTCGAGGGCTGATTTCTTGTCCTGTGATAAAAAGCCTTCTGTTTCGACCGCCAAACCTTTCAGGGGAGCATTTGCAACCGTTTGGCACCATTTTTGAATGAATTGCCAAAAGTCAGATTTTTGAAGAAATTGTGACCCCGGGGCTTAGGGATTTTTTCAAAAAAATATTTTTCTGCCGGTTAAGTTGTCGAGGGCTGATTTCTTGTCCTGTGATAAAAAGCCTTCTGTTTCGACCGCCAAACCTTTCAGGGGAGCATTTGCAACCGTTTGGCACCATTTCTGAGTCAATTGGAGAACGTCAGAGTTTTGATGAAATTGTGACCCCGGGGCTTAGGGAATTTTTCAAAAAAATATTTTTCTGCCGGTTAAGTTGTCGAGGGCTCATTTCTTGTCCTGTGATAAAAAGCCTTCTCTTTCAACTGCCAAACCTTTCAGAGGAGCATTTGCAACCGTTTGGCACCATTTTTGAATCAATTGCCGAAAGTCAGATTTTTGATGAAATTGTGACCCTGGGGCTTAGGGATTTTTTCAAAAAAATCTTTTTCTGCCGGTTAAGTTGTCGAGGGCTGATTTCTTTTCCTGTGATGAAAAGCCTTCTCTTTCGACCACCAAACCTTTCAGGGGAGCATTTGGAACCGTTTGGCACCATTTCTGAGTCAATTGCCGAAAGTCAGATTTTTGATGAAATTGTGACCCCGGGGCTTAGGGATTTTTCCAAAAAAATATTTTTCTTCCGGTTAAGTTGTCGAGGGCTGATTTCTTGTCCTGTGATAAAAAGCCTTCTGTTTCGACCGCCAAACCTTTCAGGGGAGCATTTGCAACCGTTTGGCACCATTTTTGAGTGAATTGCCAAAAGTCAGATTTTTGAAGAAATTGTGACCCCGGGGCTTAGGGATTTTTTCAAAAAAATATTTTTCTGCCGGTTAAGTTGTCGAAGGCTGATTTATTTTTCTGTGATAAAAAGCCTTCTGTTTCGACCGCCAAACCTTTCAGGGGAGCATTTGCAACCGTTTGGCACCATTTTTGAGTCAATTGGAGAACGTCAGAGTTTTGATGAAATTGTGACCCCGGGGCTTAGGGATTTTTTCAAAAGAATCTTTTTCTACCGGTTTAGTTGTCGAGGGCTGATTTCTTTTCCTGTGATGAAAAGCCTTCTCTTTCGACCACCAAACCTTTCAGGGGAGCATTTGGAACCGTTTGGCACCATTTCTGAGTCAATTGCCAAAAGTCAGATTTTTGAAGAAATTGTGACCCCGGGGCTTAGCGATTTTTTCAAAAAAATATTTTTCTGCCGGTTAAGTTGTCGAGGGCTGATTTCTTGTCCTGTGATAAAAAGCCTTCTGTTTCGACCGCCAAACCTTTCAGGGGAGCATTTGCAACCGTTTGGCACCATTTTTGAGTGAATTGCCAAAAGTCAGATTTTTGCAGAAATTGTGACCCCGGGGCTTAGCGATTTTTTCAAAAAAATCTTTTTCTGCCGGTTAAGTTGTCGAGGGCTGATTTCTTTTCCTGTGATGAAAAGCCTTCTCTTTCGACCACCAAACCTTTCAGGGGAGCATTTGGAACCGTTTGGCAGCATTTCTGAGTTAATTGCCGAAAGTCAGATTTTTGATGAAATTGTGACCCCGGGGCTTAGTGATTTTTCCAAAAAAATATTTTTCTGCCGGTTAACTTGTCGAGGGCTGATTTCTTGTCCTGTGATAAAAAGCCTTCTGTTTCGACCGCCAAACCTTTCAGGGGAGCATTTGCAACCGTTTGGCACCATTTTTGAATGAATTGCCAAAAGTCAGATTTTTGAAGAAATTGTGACCCCGGGGCTTAGGGATTTTTTCAAAAAAATATTTTTCTGCCGGTTAAGTTGTCGAGGGCTGATTTCTTGTCCTGTGATAAAAAGCCTTCTGTTTCGACCGCCAAACCTTTCAGGGGAGCATTTGCAACCGTTTGGCACCATTTCTGAGTCAATTGGAGAACGTCAGAGTTTTGATGAAATTGTGACCCCGGGGCTTAGGGAATTTTTCAAAAAAATATTTTTCTGCCGGTTAAGTTGTCGAGGGCTCATTTCTTGTCCTGTGATAAAAAGCCTTCTCTTTCGACTGCCAAACCTTTCAGAGGAGCATTTGCAACCGTTTGGCACAATTTTTGAATCAATTGCCGAAAGTCAGATTTTTGATGAAATTGGGACCCTGGGGCTTAGGGATTTTTTCAAAAAAAATCTTTTTCTGCCGGTTAAGTTGTCGAGGGCTGATTTCTTTTCCTGTGATGAAAAGCCTTCTCTTTCGACCACCAAACCTTTCAGGGGAGCATTTGGAACCGTTTGGCACCATTTTTGAATGAATTGCCAAAAGTCAGATTTTTGAAGAAATTGTGACCCCGGGGCTTAGGGATTTTTTCAAAAAAATATTTTTCTGCCGGTTAAGTTGTCGAGGGCTGATTTCTTGTCCTGTGATAAAAAGCCTTCTGTTTCGACCGCCAAACCTTTCAGGGGAGCATTTGCAACCGTTTGGCACCATTTTTGAGTGAATTGCCAAAAGTCAGATTTTTGAAGAAATTGTGACCCCGGGGCTTAGCGATTTTTTCAAAAAAATCTTTTTCTGCCGCTTAAGTTGTCGAGGGCTGATTTCTTTTCCTGTGATGAAAAGCCTTCTCTTTCGACCACCAAACCTTTCAGGGGAGCATTTGGAACCGTTTGGCAGCATTTCTGAGTCAATTGCCGAAAGTCAGATTTTTGATGAAATTGTGACCCCGGGGCTTAGGGATTTTTTCAAAAGAATCTTTTTCTACCGGTTTAGTTGTCGAGGGCTGATTTCTTTTCCTGTGATGAAAAGCCTTCTCTTTCGACCACCAAACCTTTCAGGGGAGCATTTGGAACCGTTTGGCAGCATTTCTGAGTCAATTGCCAAAAGTCAGATTTTTGAAGAAATTGTGACCCCAGGGCTTAGTGATTTTTCCAAAAAAATATTTTTCTGCCGGTTAACTTGTCGAGGGCTGATTTCTTGTCCTGTGATAAAAAGCCTTCTGTTTCGACCGCCAAACCTTTCAGGGGAGCATTTGCAACCGTTTGGCACCATTTCTGAGTCAATTGGAGAACGTCAGAGTTTTGATGAAATTGTGACCCCGGGGCTTAGGGAATTTTTCAAAAAAATATTTTTCTGTCGGTTAAGTTGTCGAGGGCTCATTTCTTGTCCTGTGATAAAAAGCCTTCTCTTTCGACTGCCAAAACTTTCAGAGGAGCATTTGCAACCGTTTGGCACCATTTTTGAATCAATTGCCGAAAGTCAGATTTTTGATGAAATTGTGACCCTGGGGCTTAGGGATTTTTTCAAAAAAAATCTTTTTCTGCCGGTTAATTTGTCGAGGGCTGATTTCTTTTCCTGTGATGAAAAGCCTTCTCTTTCGACCACCAAACCTTTCAGGGGAGCATTTGGAACCGTTTGGCACCATTTCTGAGTCAGTTGCCGAAAGTCAGATTTTTGATGAAATTGTGACCCCGGGGCTTAGGGATTTTTCCAAAAAAATATTTTTCTTCCGGTTAAGTTGTCGAGGGCTGATGTTTTGTCCTGTGATAAAAAGCCTTCTGTTTCGACCGCCAAACCTTTCAGGGGAGCATTTGCAACCGTTTGGCACCATTTTTGAGTGAAGTGCCAAAAGTCAGATTTTTGAAGAAATTGTGACCCCGGGGCTTAGGGATTTTTTCAAAAAAATCTTTTTCTGCCGGTTAAGTTGTCGAGGGCTGATTTCTTTTCCTGTGATGAAAAGCCTTCTCTTTCGACCACCAAACCTTTCAGGGGAGCATTTGGCACCGTTTGGCAGCAATTCTGAGTCATTTGCCGAAAGTCAGATTTTTGATGAAATTGTGACCCCGGGGCTTAGGGATTTTTTCAAAAAAATTTTTTTCTGCCGGTTAAGTTGTTGAGGGCTGACTTCTTTTTCTGTGATAAAAAGACTTCTGTTTCGACCGCCAAACCTTTCAGGGGAGCATTTGCAACCGTTTGGCAGCATTTCTGAGACAATTGCCGAAAGTCAGATTTTTGATGAAATTGTGACCCCGGGGCTTAGGGATTTTTCCAAGAAAATATTTTTCTGCCGCTTAAGTTGTCGAGGGCTGATTTCTTGTCCTGTGATAAAAAGCCTTCTGTTTCGACCGCCAAACCTTTCAGGGGAGCATTTGCAACCGTTTGGCACCATTTTTGAATCAATTGCCGAAAGTCAGATTTTTGATGAAATTGTGACCCCGGGGCTTAGGGATTTTTTCAAAAAAATCTTTTTCTGCCGGTTAAGTTGTCGAGGGCTGATTTCTTTTCCTGTAATGAAAAGCCTTCTCATTCGACCACCAAACCTTTCAGGGGAGCGTTTGGAACCGTTTGGCACCATTTTTTAGTGAATTGCCAAAAGTCAGATTTTTGAAGAAATTGTGACCCCGGGGCTTAGGGATTTTTTCAAAAAAATATTTTTCTGCCGGTTAAGTTTTCGAAGGCTGATTTATTTTTCTGTGATAAAAAGCCTTCTGTTTCGACCGCCAAACCTTTCAGGGGAGCATTTGCAACCGTTTGGCACCATTTTTGAGTCAATTGGAGAACGTCAGAGTTTTGATGAAATTGTGACCCCGGGGCTTAGGGATTTTTTCAAAAAAATATTTTTCTGCCGGTTAAGTTGTCGAGGGCTGATTTCTTGTCCTGTGATAAAAAGCCTTCTGTTTCGACCGCCAAACCTTTCAGGGGAGCATTTGCAACCGTTTGGCACCATTTTTGAATGAATTGCCAAAAGTCAGATTTTTGAAGAAATTGTGACCCCGGGGCTTAGGGATTTTTTCAAAAAAATATTTTTCTGCCGGTTAAGTTGTCGAGGGCTGATTTCTTGTCCTGTGATAAAAAGCCTTATGTTTCGACCGCCAAACCTTTCAGGGGAGCATTTGCAACCGTTTGGCACCATTTCTGAGTCAATTGGAGAACGTCAGAGTTTTGATGAAATTGTGACCCCGGGGCTTAGGGAATTTTTCAAAAAAATATTTTTCTGCCGGTTAAGTTGTCGAGGGCTCATTTCTTGTCCTGTGATAAAAAGCCTTCTCTTTCAACTGCCAAACCTTTCAGAGGAGCATTTGCAACCGTTTGGCACCATTTTTGAATCAATTGCCGAAAGTCAGATTTTTGATGAAATTGTGACCCTGGGGCTTAGGGATTTTTTCAAAAAAATCTTTTTCTGCCGGTTAAGTTGTCGAGGGCTGATTTCTTTTCCTGTGATGAAAAGCCTTCTCTTTCGACCACCAAACCTTTCAGGGGAGCATTTGGAACCGTTTGGCACCATTTCTGAGTCAATTGCCGAAAGTCAGATTTTTGATGAAATTGTGACCCCGGGGCTTAGGGATTTTTCCAAAAAAATATTTTTCTTCCGGTTAAGTTGTCGAGGGCTGATTTCTTGTCCTGTGGTAAAAAGCCTTCTGTTTCGACCGCCAAACCTTTCAGGGGAGCATTTGCAACCGTTTGGCACCATTTTTGAGTGAATTGCCAAAAGTCAGATTTTTGAAGAAATTGTGACCCCGGGGCTTAGGGATTTTTTCAAAAAAATATTTTTCTGCCGGTTAAGTTGTCGAAGGCTGATTTATTTTTCTGTGATAAAAAGCCTTCTGTTTCGACCGCCAAACCTTTCAGGGGAGCATTTGCAACCGTTTGGCACCATTTTTGAGTCAATTGGAGAACGTCAGAGTTTTGATGAAATTGTGACCCCGGGGCTTAGGGATTTTTTCAAAAGAATCTTTTTCTACCGGTTTAGTTGTCGAGGGCTGATTTCTTTTCCTGTGATGAAAAGCCTTCTCTTTCGACCACCAAACCTTTCAGGGGAGCATTTGGAACCGTTTGGCACCATTTCTGAGTCAATTGCCAAAAGTCAGATTTTTGAAGAAATTGTGACCCCGGGGCTTCGGGATTTTTTCAAAAAAATATTTTTCTGCCGGTTAAGTTGTCGAGGGCTGATTTCTTGTCCTGTGATAAAAAGCCTTCTGTTTCGACCGCCAAACCTTTCAGGGGAGCATTTGCAACCGTTTGGCACCATTTTTGAGTCAATTGGAGAACGTCAGAGTTTTGATGAAATTGTGACCCCGGGGCTTAGGGATTTTTTCAAAAGAATCTTTTTCTACCGGTTTAGTTGTCGAGGGCTGATTTCTTTTCCTGTGATGAAAAGCCTTCTCTTTCGACCACCAAACCTTTCAGGGGAGCATTTGGAACCGTTTGGCACCATTTCTGAGTCAATTGCCAAAAGTCAGATTTTTGAAGAAATTGTGACCCCGGGGCTTCGGGATTTTTTCAAAAAAATATTTTTCTGCCGGTTAAGTTGTCGAGGGCTGATTTCTTGTCCTGTGATAAAAAGCCTTCTGTTTCGACCGCCAAACCTTTCAGGGGAGCATTTGCAACCGTTTGGCACCATTTTTGAGTGAATTGCCAAAAGTCAGATTTTTGCAGAAATTGTGACCCCGGGGCTGAGCGATTTTTTCAAAAAAATCTTTTTCTGCCGGTTAAGTTGTTGAGGGCTGATTTCTTTTCCTGTGATGAAAAGCCTTCTCTTTCGACCACCAAACCTTTCAGGGGAGCATTTGGAACCGTTTGGCACCATTTCTGAGTCAATTGCCGAAAGTCAGATTTTTGATGAAATTGTGACCCCGGGGCTTAGTGATTTTTCCAAAAAAATATTTTTCTGCCGGTTAACTTGTCGAGGGCTGATTTCTTGTCCTGTGATAAAAAGCCTTCTGTTTCGACCGCCAAACCTTTCAGGGGAGCATTTGCAACCGTTTGGCACCATTTTTGAATGAATTGCCAAAAGTCAGATTTTTGAAGAAATTGTGACCCCGGGGCTTAGGGATTTTTTCAAAAAAATCTTTTTCTGCCGGTTAAGTTGTCGAGGGCTGATTTCTTGTCCTGTGATAAAAAGCCTTCTGTTTCGACCGCCAAACCTTTCAGGGGAGCATTTGCAACCGTTTGGCACCATTTCTGAGTCAATTGGAGAACGTCAGAGTTTTGATGAAATTGTGACCCCGGGGCTTAGGGAATTTTTCAAAAAAATATTTTTCTGCCGGTTAAGTTGTCGAGGGCTCATTTCTTGTCCTGTGATAAAAAGCCTTCTCTTTCGACTGCCAAACCTTTCAGAGGAGCATTTGCAACCGTTTGGCACAATTTTTGAATCAATTGCCGAAAGTCAGATTTTTGATGAAATTGTGACCCTGGGGCTGAGGGATTTTTTCAAAAAAAATCTTTTTCTGCCGGTTAAGTTGTCGAGGGCTGATTTCTTTTCCTGTGATGAAAAGCCTTCTCTTTCGACCACCAAACCTTTCAGGGGAGCATTTGGAACCGTTTGGCACCATTTCTGAGTCAATTGCCGAAAGTCAGATTTTTGATGAAATTGTGACCCCGGGGCTTAGGGATTTTTCCAAAAAAATATTTTTCTTCCGGTTAAGTTGTCGAGGGCTGATTTCTTGTCCTGTGATAAAAAGCCTTCTGTTTCGACCGCCAAACCTTTCAGAGGAGCATTTGCAACCGTTTGGCACCATTTTTGAGTGAATTGCCAAAAGTCAGATTTTTGAAGAAATTGTGACCCCGGGGCTTAGGGATTTTTTCAAAAAAATCTTTTTCTGCCGGTTAAGTTGTCGAGGGCTGATTTCTTTTCCTGTGATGAAAAGCCTTCTCTTTCGACCACCAAACCTTTCAGGGGAGCATTTGGAACCGTTTGGCACCATTTCTGAGTCAATTGCCGAAAGTCAGATTTTTGATGAAATTGTGACCCCGGGGCTTAGGGATTTTTTTTAAAAAATCTTTTTCTGCCGGTTAAGTTGTCGAGGGCTGATTTCTTGTCCTGTGATAAAAAGCCTTCTGTTTCGACCGCCAAACCTTTCAGGGGAGCATTTGCAACTGTTTGGAACCATTTTTGAATCAATTGCCGAAAGTCTGATTTTTGATGAAATTGTGACCCCGGGGCTTAGGGATTTTTTCAAAAAAATCTTTTTCTGCCGGTTAAGTTGTCGAGGGCTGATTTCTTTTCCTGTGATGAAAAGCCTTCTCTTTCGACCACCAAACCTTTCAGGGGAGCATTTGGAACCGTTTGGCACCATTTCTGAGTCAATTGCCAAAAGTCAGATTTTTGAAGAAATTGTGACCCCGGGGCTTCGGGATTTTTTCAAAAAAATATTTTTCTGCCGGTTAAGTTGTCGAGGGCTGATTTCTTGTCCTGTGATAAAAAGCCTTCTGTTTCGACCGCCAAACCTTTCAGGGGAGCATTTGCAACCGTTTGGCACCATTTTTGAGTGAATTGCCAAAAGTCAGATTTTTGCAGAAATTGTGACCCCGGGGCTGAGCGATTTTTTCAAAAAAATCTTTTTCTGCCGGTTAAGTTGTTGAGGGCTGATTTCTTTTCCTGTGATGAAAAGCCTTCTCTTTCGACCACCAAACCTTTCAGGGGAGCATTTGGAACCGTTTGGCACCATTTCTGAGTCAATTGCCGAAAGTCAGATTTTTGATGAAATTGTGACCCCGGGGCTTAGTGATTTTTCCAAAAAAATATTTTTCTGCCGGTTAACTTGTCGAGGGCTGATTTCTTGTCCTGTGATAAAAAGCCTTCTGTTTCGACCGCCAAACCTTTCAGGGGAGCATTTGCAACCGTTTGGCACCATTTTTGAATGAATTGCCAAAAGTCAGATTTTTGAAGAAATTGTGACCCCGGGGCTTAGGGATTTTTTCAAAAAAATCTTTTTCTGCCGGTTAAGTTGTCGAGGGCTGATTTCTTGTCCTGTGATAAAAAGCCTTCTGTTTCGACCGCCAAACCTTTCAGGGGAGCATTTGCAACCGTTTGGCACCATTTCTGAGTCAATTGGAGAACGTCAGAGTTTTGATGAAATTGTGACCCCGGGGCTTAGGGAATTTTTCAAAAAAATATTTTTCTGCCGGTTAAGTTGTCGAGGGCTCATTTCTTGTCCTGTGATAAAAAGCCTTCTCTTTCGACTGCCAAACCTTTCAGAGGAGCATTTGCAACCGTTTGGCACAATTTTTGAATCAATTGCCGAAAGTCAGATTTTTGATGAAATTGTGACCCTGGGGCTGAGGGATTTTTTCAAAAAAAATCTTTTTCTGCCGGTTAAGTTGTCGAGGGCTGATTTCTTTTCCTGTGATGAAAAGCCTTCTCTTTCGACCACCAAACCTTTCAGGGGAGCATTTGGAACCGTTTGGCACCATTTCTGAGTCAATTGCCGAAAGTCAGATTTTTGATGAAATTGTGACCCCGGGGCTTAGGGATTTTTCCAAAAAAATATTTTTCTTCCGGTTAAGTTGTCGAGGGCTGATTTCTTGTCCTGTGATAAAAAGCCTTCTGTTTCGACCGCCAAACCTTTCAGAGGAGCATTTGCAACCGTTTGGCACCATTTTTGAGTGAATTGCCAAAAGTCAGATTTTTGAAGAAATTGTGACCCCGGGGCTTAGGGATTTTTTCAAAAAAATCTTTTTCTGCCGGTTAAGTTGTCGAGGGCTGATTTCTTTTCCTGTGATGAAAAGCCTTCTCTTTCGACCACCAAACCTTTCAGGGGAGCATTTGGAACCGTTTGGCACCATTTCTGAGTCAATTGCCGAAAGTCAGATTTTTGATGAAATTGTGACCCCGGGGCTTAGGGATTTTTTTTAAAAAATCTTTTTCTGCCGGTTAAGTTGTCGAGGGCTGATTTCTTGTCCTGTGATAAAAAGCCTTCTGTTTCGACCGCCAAACCTTTCAGGGGAGCATTTGCAACTGTTTGGAACCATTTTTGAATCAATTGCCGAAAGTCTGATTTTTGATGAAATTGTGACCCCGGGGCTTAGGGATTTTTTCAAAAAAATCTTTTTCTGCCGGTTAAGTTGTCGAGGGCTGATTTCTTTTCCTGTGATGAAAAGCCTTCTCTTTCGACCACCAAACCTTTCAGGGGAGCATTTGGCACCGTTTGGCAGCATTTCTGAGTCATTTGCCGAAAGTCAGATTTTTGATGAAATTGTGACCCCGGGGCTTAGGGATTTTTTTCAAAAAAAATTTTTTCTGCCGGTTAAGTTGTTGAGGGCTGACTTCTTTTTCTGTGTTAAAAAGACTTCTGTTTCGACCGCCAAACCTTTCAGGGGAGCATTTGCAACCGTTTGGCAGCATTTCTGAGACAATTGCCGAAAGTCAGATTTTTGATGAAATTGTGACCCCGGGGCTTAGGGATTTTTTCAAAAAAATATTTTTCTGCCGGTTAAGTTGTCGAGGGCTGATTTCTTGTCCTGTGATAAAAAGCCTTCTGTTTCGACAGCCAAACCTTTCAGGGAAGCATTTGCAACCGTTTGGCACCATTTTTGAATCAATTGCCGAAAGTCAGATTTTTGATGAAATTGTGACCCCGGGGCTTAGGGATTTTTTCAAAAAAATCTTTTTCTGCCGGTTAAGTTGTCGAGGGCTGATTTCTTTTCCTGTGATGAAAAGCCTTCTCTTTCGACCACCAAACCTTTCAGGGGCGCATTTGGCACCGTTTGGCAGCATTTCTGAGTCATTTGCCGAAAGTCAGATTTTTGATGAAATTGTGACCCCGGTGCTTCGGGATTTTTTCAAAAAAATATTTTTCTGCCGGTTAAGTTGTCGAAGGCTGATTTCTTGTCCTGTGATAAAAAGCCTTCAGTTTCGACCCCCAAACCTTTCAGGGGAGCATTTGGAACCCTTTGGCATCATCTTTGATTCAATTGCCGAAAGTCAGATTTTTGAAGAAATTGTGACCCCGGGGCTTCGGGATTTTTTCAAAAAAATATTTTTCTGCCGGTTAAGTTGTCGAGGGCTTATTTCTTGTCCTGTGATAAAAAGCCTTCTGTTTCGACCGCCAAACCTTTCAGGGGAGCATTTGCAACCGTTTGGCACCATTTTTGAGTGAATTGCCAAAAGTCAGATTTTTGAAGAAATTGTGACCCCGGGGCTTAGGGATTTTTTCAAAAAAATTTTTTTCTGCCGGTTAAGTTGTTGAGGGCTGACTTCTTTTTCTGTGATAAAAAGACTTCTGTTTCGACCGCCAAACCTTTCAGGGGAGCATTTGCCACCGTTTGGCACCATTTTTGAGTCAATTGGAGAACGTCAGAGTTTTGAAGAAATTGTGACCCCGGGGCTTAGGGATTTTTTCAAAAAAATATTTTTCTGCCGCTTAAGTTGTCGAGGGCTGATTTCTTGTCCTGTGATAAAAAGCCTTCTGTTTCGACCGCCAAACCTTTCAGGGGAGCATTTGCAACCGTTTGGCAGCATTTCTGAGACAATTGCCGAAAGTCAGATTTTTGATGAAATTGTGACCCCGGGGCTTAGGGATTTTTTCAAAAAAATATTTTTCTGCCGGTTAAGTTGTCGAGGGCTGATTTCTTGTCCTGTGATAAAAAGCCTTCTGTTTCGACAGCCAAACCTTTCAGGGAAGCATTTGCAACCGTTTGGCACCATTTTTGAATCAATTGCCGAAAGTCAGATTTTTGATGAAATTGTGACCCCGGGGCTTAGGGATTTTTTCAAAAAAATCTTTTTCTGCCGGTTAAGTTGTCGAGGGCTGATTTCTTTTCCTGTGATGAAAAGCCTTCTCTTTCGACCACCAAACCTTTCAGGGGCGCATTTGGCACCGTTTGGCAGCATTTCTGAGTCATTTGCCGAAAGTCAGATTTTTGATGAAATTGTGACCCCGGTGCTTCGGGATTTTTTCAAAAAAATATTTTTCTGCCGGTTAAGTTGTCAAAGGCTGATTTCTTGTCCTGTGATAAAAAGCCTTCAGTTTCGACCCCCAAACCTTTCAGGGGAGCATTTGGAACCCTTTGGCATCATCTTTGATTCAATGGCCGAAAGTCAGATTTTTGAAGAAATTGTGACCCCGGGGCTTCGGGATTTTTTCAAAAAAATATTTTTCTGCCGGTTAAGTTGTCGAGGGCTGATTTCTTGTCCTGTGATAAAAAGCCTTCTGTTTCGACCGCCAAACCTTTCAGGGGAGCATTTGCAACCGTTTGGCACCATTTTTGAGTGAATTGCCAAAAGTCAGATTTTTGAAAAGTTAGGGATTTTTTCAAAAAAATCTTTTTCTGCCGGTTAAGTTGTCGAGGGCTGATTTCTTTTCCTGTGATGAAAAGCCTTCTCTTTCGACCACCAAACCTTTCAGGGGAGCATTTGGCACCGTTTGGCAGCATTTCTGAGTCATTTGCCGAAAGTCAGATTTTTGATGAAATTGTGACCCCGGGGCTTAGGGATTTTTTCAAAAAAATTTTTTTCTGCCGGTTAAGTTGTTGAGGGCTGACTTCTTTTTCTGTGATAAAAAGACTTCTGTTTCGACCGCCAAACCTTTCAGGGGAGCATTTGCAACCGTTTGGCAGCATTTCTGAGACAATTGCCGAAAGTCAGATTTTTGATGAAATTGTGACCCCGGGGCTTAGGGATTTTTCCAAGAAAATATTTTTCTGCCGGTTAAGTTGTCGAGGGCTGATTTCTTGTCCTGTGATAAAAAGCCTTCTGTTTCGACCGCCAAACCTTTCAGGGGAGCATTTGCAACCGTTTGGCACCATTTTTGAATGAATTGCCAAAAGTCAGATTTTTGAAGAAATTGTGACCCCGGGGCTTAGGGATTTTTTCAAAAAAATATTTTTCTGCCGCTTAAGTTGTCGAGGGCTGATTTCTTGTCCTGTGATAAAAAGCCTTCTGTTTCGACCGCCAAACCTTTCAGGGGAGCATTTGCAACCGTTTGGCACCATTTCTGAGTCAATTGGAGAACGTCAGAGTTTTGATGAAATTGTGACCCCGGGGCTTAGGGAATTTTTCAAAAAAATATTTTTCTGCCGGTTAAGTTGTCGAGGGCTCATTTCTTGTCCTGTGATAAAAAGCCTTCTCTTTCGACTGCCAAACCTTTCAGAGGAGCATTTGCAACCGTTTGGCACCATTTTTGAATCAATTGCCGAAAGTCAGATTTTTGATGAAATTGTGACCCTGGGGCTTAGGGATTTTTTCAAAAAAAATTTTTTCTGCCGGTTAAGTTGTCGAGGGCTGATTTCTTTTCCTGTGATGAAAAGCCTTCTCTTTCGACCACCAAACCTTTCAGGGGAGCATTTGGAACCGTTTGGCACCATTTTTGAATGAATTGCCAAAAGTCAGATTTTTGAAGAAATTGTGACCCCGGGGCTTAGGGATTTTTTCAAAAAAATATTTTTCTTCCGGTTAAGTTGTCGAGGGCTGATTTCTTGTCCTGTGATAAAAAGCCTTCTGTTTCGACCGCCAAACCTTTCAGGGGAGCATTTGCAACCGTTTGGCACCATTTTTGAGTGAATTGCCAAAAGTCAGATTTTTGAAGAAATTGTGACCCCGGGGCTTAGCGATTTTTTCAAAAAAATCTTTTTCTGCCGCTTAAGTTGTCGAGGGCTGATTTCTTTTCCTGTGATGAAAAGCCTTCTCTTTCGACCACCAAACCTTTCAGGGGAGCATTTGGAACCGTTTGGCAGCATTTCTGAGTCAATTGCCGAAAGTCAGATTTTTGATGAAATTGTGACCCCGGGGCTTAGGGATTTTTTCAAAAGAATCTTTTTCTACCGGTTTAGTTGTCGAGGGCTGATTTCTTTTCCTGTGATGAAAAGCCTTCTCTTTCGACCACCAAACCTTTCAGGGGAGCATTTGGAACCGTTTGGCAGCATTTCTGAGTCAATTGCCAAAAGTCAGATTTTTGAAGAAATTGTGACCCCGGGGCTTAGTGATTTTTCCAAAAAAATATTTTTCTGCCGGTTAACTTGTCGAGGGCTGATTTCTTGTCCTGTGATAAAAAGCCTTCTGTTTCGACCGCCAAACCTTTCAGGGGAGCATTTGCAACCGTTTGGCACCATTTTTGAATGAATTGCCAAAAGTCAGATTTTTGAAGAAATTGTGACCCCGGGGCTTAGGGATTTTTTCAAAAAAATATTTTTCTGCCGGTTAAGTTGTCGAGGGCTGATTTCTTGTCCTGTGATAAAAAGCCTTCTGTTTCGACCGCCAAACCTTTCAGGGGAGCATTTGCAACCGTTTGGCACCATTTCTGAGTCAATTGGAGAACGTCAGAGTTTTGATGAAATTGTGACCCCGGGGCTTAGGGAATTTTCCAAGAAAATATTTTTCTGCCGGTTAAGTTGTCGAGGGCTGATTTCTTGTCCTGTGATAAAAAGCCTTCTGTTTCGCCCGCCAAACCTTTCAGGGGAGCATTTGCAACCGTTTGGCACCATTTTTGAATCAATTGCCGAAAGTCAGATTTTTGATGAAATTGTGACCCCGGGGCTTAGGGATTTTTTCAAAAAAATCTTTTTCTGCCGGTTAAGTTGTCGAGGGCTGATTTCTTTTCCTGTGATGAAAAGCCTTCTCTTTCGACCACCAAACCTTTCAGGGGAGCGTTTGGAACCGTTTGGCACCATTTTTTAGTGAATTGCCAAAAGTCAGATTTTTGAAGAAATTGTGACCCCGGGGCTTAGGGATTTTTTCAAAAAAATATTTTTCTGCCGGTTAAGTTTTCGAAGGCTGATTTATTTTTCTGTGATAAAAAGCCTTCTGTTTCGACCGCCAAACCTTTCAGGGGAGCATTTGCAACCGTTTGGCACCATTTTTGAGTCAATTGGAGAACGTCAGAGTTTTGATGAAATTGTGACCCCGGGGCTTAGGGATTTTTTCAAAAAAATATTTTTCTGCCGGTTAAGTTGTCGAGGGCTGATTTCTTGTCCTGTGATAAAAAGCCTTCTGTTTCGACCGCCAAACCTTTCAGGGGAGCATTTGCAACCGTTTGGCACCATTTTTGAATGAATTGCCAAAAGTCAGATTTTTGAAGAAATTGTGACCCCGGGGCTTAGGGATTTTTTCAAAAAAATATTTTTCTGCCGCTTAAGTTGTCGAGGGCTGATTTCTTGTCCTGTGATAAAAAGCCTTCTGTTTCGACCGCCAAACCTTTCAGGGGAGCATTTGGCACCGTTTGGCAGCATTTCTGAGTCATTTGCCGAAAGTCAGATTTTTGATGAAATTGTGACCCCGGGGCTTAGGGATTTTTTCAAAAAAATTTTTTTCTGCCGGTTAAGTTGTTGAGGGCTGACTTCTTTTTCTGTGATAAAAAGACTTCTGTTTCGACCGCCAAACCTTTCAGGGGAGCATTTGCAACCGTTTGGCAGCATTTCTGAGACAATTGCCGAAAGTCAGATTTTTGATGAAATTGTGACCCCGGGGCTTAGGGATTTTTTCAAAAAAATCTTTTTCTGCCGGTTAAGTTGTCGAGGGCTGATTTCTTTTCCTGTGATGAAAAGCCTTCTCTTTCGACCACCAAACCTTTCAGGGGAGCATTTGGCACCGTTTGGCAGCATTTCTGAGTCATTTGCCGAAAGTCAGATTTTTGATGAAATTGTGACCCCGGGGCTTAGGGATTTTTTCAAAAAAAAATTTTTCTGCCGGTTAAGTTGTTGAGGGCTGACTTCTTTTTCTGTGATAAAAAGACTTCTGTTTCGACCGCCAAACCTTTCAGGGGAGCATTTGCCACCGTTTGGCACCATTTTTGAGTCAATTGGAGAACGTCAGAGTTTTGATGAAATTGTGACCCCGGGGCTTAGGGATTTTTTCAAAAAAAATTTTTTCTGCCGGTTAAGTTGTCGAGGGCTGATTTCTTGTCCTGTGATAAAAAGCCTTCTGTTTCGACCGCCAAACCTTTCAGGGGAGCATTTGCAACCGTTTGGCAGCATTTCTGAGACAATTGCCGAAAGTCAGATTTTTGATGAAATTGTGACCCCGGGGCTTAGGGATTTTTTCAAAAAAATATTTTTCTGCCGGTTAAGTTGTCGAGGGCTGATTTCTTGTCCTGTAATAAAAAGCCTTCTGTTTCGACAGCCAAACCTTTCAGGGAAGCATTTGCAACCGTTTGGCACCATTTTTGAATCAATTGCCGAAAGTCAGATTTTTGATGAAATTGTGACCCCGGGGCTTAGGGATTTTTTCAAAAAAATCTTTTTCTGCCGGTTAAGTTGTCGAGGGCTGATTTCTTTTCCTGTGATGAAAAGCCTTCTCTTTCGACCACCAAACCTTTCAGGGGCGCATTTGGCACCGTTTGGCAGCATTTCTGAGTCATTTGCCGAAAGTCAGATTTTTGATGAAATTGTGACCCCGGTGCTTCGGGATTTTTTCAAAAAAATATTTTTCTGCCGGTTAAGTTGTCAAAGGCTGATTTCTTGTCCTGTGATAAAAAGCCTTCAATTTCGACCCCCAAACCTTTCAGGGGAGCATTTGGAACCCTTTGGCATCATCTTTGATTCAATGGCCGAAAGTCAGATTTTTGAAGAAATTGTGACCCCGGGGCTTAGGGATTTTTTCAAAAAAATATTTTTCTGCCGGTTAAGTTGTCGAGGGCTGATTTCTTGTCCTGTGATAAAAAGCCTTCTGTTTCGACCGCCAAACCTTTCAGGGGAGCATTTGCAACCGTTTGGCACCATTTTTGAGTGAATTGCCAAAAGTCAGATTTTTGAAAAAATTGTGACCCCGGGGCTTAGGGATTTTTTCAAAAAAATCTTTTTCTGCCGGTTAAGTTGTCGAGGGCTGATTTCTTTTCCTGTGATGAAAAGCCTTCTCTTTCGACCACCAAACCTTTCAGGGGAGCATTTGGCACCGTTTGGCAGCATTTCTGAGTCATTTGCCGAAAGTCAGATTTTTGATGGAATTGTGACCCCGGGGCTTAGGGATTTTTTCAAAAAAAAATTTTTCTGCCGGTTAAGTTGTTGAGGGCTGACTTCTTTTTCTGTGATAAAAAGACTTCTGTTTCGACCGCCAAACCTTTCAGGGGAGCATTTGCAACCGTTTGGCAGCATTTCTGAGACAATTGCCGAAAGTCAGATTTTTGATGAAATTGTGACCCCGGGGCTTAGGGATTTTTCCAAGAAAATATTTTTCTGCCGGTTAAGTTGTCGAGGGCTGATTTCTTGTCCTGTGATAAAAAGCCTTCTGTTTCGACCGCCAAACCTTTCAGGGGAGCATTTGCAACCGTTTGGCACCATTTTTGAATGAATTGCCAAAAGTCAGATTTTTGAAGAAAATGTGACCCCGGGGCTTAGGGATTTTTTCAAAAAAATATTTTTCTGCCGCTTAAGTTGTCGAGGGCTGATTTCTTGTCCTGTGATAAAAAGCCTTCTGTTTCGACCGCCAAACCTTTCAGGGGAGCATTTGCAACCGTTTGGCACCATTTCTGAGTCAATTGGAGAACGTCAGAGTTTTGATGAAATTGTGACCCCGGGGCTTAGGGAATTTTTCAAAAAAATATTTTTCTGCCGGTTAAGTTGTCGAGGGCTCATTTCTTGTCCTGTGATAAAAAGCCTTCTCTTTCGACTGCCAAACCTTTCAGAGGAGCATTTGCAACCGTTTGGCACCATTTTTGAATCAATTGCCGAAAGTCAGATTTTTGATGAAATTGTGACCCTGGGGCTTAGGGATTTTTTCAAAAAAAATTTTTTCTGCCGGTTAAGTTGTCGAGGGCTGATTTCTTTTCCTGTGATGAAAAGCCTTCTCTTTCGACCACCAAACCTTTCAGGGGAGCATTTGGAACCGTTTGGCACCATTTCTGAGTCAATTGCCGAAAGTCAGATTTTTGATGAAATTGTGACCCCGGGGCTTAGGGATTTTTCCCAAAAAATATTTTTCTTCCGGTTAAGTTGTCGAGGGCTGATTTCTTGTCCTGTGATAAAAAGCCTTCTGTTTCGACCGCCAAACCTTTCAGGGGAGCATTTGCAACCGTTTGGCACCATTTTTGAGTGAATTGCCAAAAGTCAGATTTTTGAAGAAATTGTGACCCCGGGGCTTAGCGATTTTTTCAAAAAAATCTTTTTCTGCCGCTTAAGTTGTCGAGGGCTGATTTCTTTTCCTGTGATGAAAAGCCTTCTCTTTCGACCACCAAACCTTTCAGGGGAGCATTTGGAACCGTTTGGCAGCATTTCTGAGTCAATTGCCGAAAGTCAGATTTTTGATGAAATTGTGACCCCGGGGCTTAGGGATTTTTTCAAAAGAATCTTTTTCTACCGGTTTAGTTGTCGAGGGCTGATTTCTTTTCCTGTGATGAAAAGCCTTCTCTTTCGACCACCAAACCTTTCAGGGGAGCATTTGGAACCGTTTGGCAGCATTTCTGAGTCAATTGCCAAAAGTCAGATTTTTGAAGAAATTGTGACCCCGGGGCTTAGTGATTTTTCCAAAAAAATATTTTTCTGCCGGTTAACTTGTCGAGGGCTGATTTCTTGTCCTGTGATAAAAAGCCTTCTGTTTCGACCGCCAAACCTTTCAGGGGAGCATTTGCAACCGTTTGGCACCATTTTTGAATGAATTGCCAAAAGTCAGATTTTTGAAGAAATTGTGACCCCGGGGCTTAGGGATTTTTTCAAAAAAATATTTTTCTGCCGGTTAAGTTGTCGAGGGCTGATTTCTTGTCCTGTGATAAAAAGCCTTCTGTTTCGACCGCCAAACCTTTCAGGGGAGCATTTGCAACCGTTTGGCACCATTTCTGAGTCAATTGGAGAACGTCAGAGTTTTGATGAAATTGTGACCCCGGGGCTTAGGGAATTTTCCAATAAAATATTTTTCTGCCGGTTAAGTTGTCGAGGGCTGATTTCTTGTCCTGTGATAAAAAGCCTTCTGTTTCGACCGCCAAACCTTTCAGGGGAGCATTTGCAACCGTTTGGCACCATTTTTGAATCAATTGCCGAAAGTCAGATTTTTGATGAAATTGTGACCCCGGGGCTTAGGGATTTTTTCAAAAAAATCTTTTTCTGCCGGTTAAGTTGTCGAGGGCTGATTTCTTTTCCTGTGATGAAAAGCCTTCTCTTTCGACCACCAAACCTTTCAGGGGAGCGTTTGGAACCGTTTGGCACCATTTTTTAGTGAATTGCCAAAAGTCAGATTTTTGAAGAAATTGTGACCCCGGGGCTTAGGGATTTTTTCAAAAAAATATTTTTCTGCCGGTTAAGTTTTCGAAGGCTGATTTATTTTTCTGTGATAAAAAGCCTTCTGTTTCGACCGCCAAACCTTTCAGGGGAGCATTTGCAACCGTTTGGCACCATTTTTGAGTCAATTGGAGAACGTCAGAGTTTTGATGAAATTGTGACCCCGGGGCTTAGGGATTTTTTCAAAAAAATATTTTTCTGCCGGTTAAGTTGTCGAGGGCTGATTTCTTGTCCTGTGATAAAAAGCCTTCTGTTTCGACCGCCAAACCTTTCAGGGGAGCATTTGCAACCGTTTGGCACCATTTTTGAATGAATTGCCAAAAGTCAGATTTTTGAAGAAATTGTGACCCCGGGGCTTAGGGATTTTTTCAAAAAAATATTTTTCTGCCGCTTAAGTTGTCGAGGGCTGATTTCTTGTCCTGTGATAAAAAGCCTTCTGTTTCGACCGCCAAACCTTTCAGGGGAGCATTTGGCACCGTTTGGCAGCATTTCTGAGTCATTTGCCGAAAGTCAGATTTTTGATGAAATTGTGACCCCGGGGCTTAGGGATTTTTTCAAAAAAATTTTTTTCTGCCGGTTAAGTTGTTGAGGGCTGACTTCTTTTTCTGTGATTAAAAGACTTCTGTTTCGACCGCCAAACCTTTCAGGGGAGCATTTGCAACCGTTTGGCACCATTTCTGAGTCAATTGGAGAACGTCAGAGTTTTGATGAAATTGTGACCCCGGGGCTTAGGGAATTTTCCAAGAAAATATTTTTCTGCCGGTTAAGTTGTCGAGGGCTGATTTCTTGTCCTGTGATAAAAAGCCTTCTGTTTCGACCGCCAAACCTTTCAGGGGAGCATTTGCAACCGTTTGGGACCATTTTTGAATCAATTGCCGAAAGTCAGATTTTTGATGAAATTGTGACCCCGGGGCTTAGGGATTTTTTCAAAAAAATCTTTTTCTGCCGGTTAAGTTGTCGAGGGCTGATTTCTTTTCCTGTGATGAAAAGCCTTCTCTTTCGACCACCAAACCTTTCAGGGGAGCGTTTGGAACCGTTTGGCACCATTTTTTAGTGAATTGCCAAAAGTCAGATTTTTGAAGAAATTGTGACCCCGGGGCTTAGGGATTTTTTCAAAAAAATATTTTTCTGCCGGTTAAGTTTTCGAAGGCTGATTTATTTTTCTGTGATAAAAAGCCTTCTGTTTCGACCGCCAAACCTTTCAGGGGAGCATTTGCAACCGTTTGGCACCATTTTTGAGTCAATTGGAGAACGTCAGAGTTTTGATGAAATTGTGACCCCGGGGCTTAGGGATTTTTTCAAAAAAATATTTTTCTGCCGGTTAAGTTGTCGAGGGCTGATTTCTTGTCCTG
Organism: Podarcis gaigeae; assembly: GCF_964106915.1. NCBI lineage: Eukaryota > Metazoa > Chordata > Lepidosauria > Squamata > Lacertidae > Podarcis > Podarcis gaigeae. The sequence continues at coordinate 79,193,291 of NC_139683.1, read as the reverse complement.
TGATAAAAAGCCTTCTGTTTCGACCGCCAAACCTTTCAGGGGAGCATTTGCAACCGTTTGGCACCATTTTTGAATGAATTGCCAAAAGTCAGATTTTTGAAGAAATTGTGACCCCGGGGCTTAGGGATTTTTTCAAAAAAATATTTTTCTGCCGCTTAAGTTGTCGAGGGCTGATTTCTTGTCCTGTGATAAAAAGCCTTCTGTTTCGACCGCCAAACCTTTCAGGGGAGCATTTGGCACCGTTTGGCAGCATTTCTGAGTCATTTGCCGAAAGTCAGATTTTTGATGAAATTGTGACCCCGGGGCTTAGGGATTTTTTCAAAAAAATTTTTTTCTGCCGGTTAAGTTGTTGAGGGCTGACTTCTTTTTCTGTGATAAAAAGACTTCTGTTTCGACCGCCAAACCTTTCAGGGGAGCATTTGCAACCGTTTGGCAGCATTTCTGAGACAATTGCCGAAAGTCAGATTTTTGATGAAATTGTGACCCCGGGGCTTAGGGATTTTTCCAAGAAAATATTTTTCTGCCGGTTAAGTTGTCGAGGGCTGATTTCTTGTCCTGTGATAAAAAGCCTTCTGTTTCGACCGCCAAACCTTTCAGGGGAGCATTTGCAACCGTTTGGCACCATTTTTGAATGAATTGCCAAAAGTCAGATTTTTGAAGAAATTGTGACCCCGGGGCTTAGGGATTTTTTCAAAAAAATATTTTTCTGCCGCTTAAGTTGTCGAGGGCTGATTTCTTGTCCTGTGATAAAAAGCCTTCTGTTTCGACCGCCAAACCTTTCAGGGGAGCATTTGCAACCGTTTGGCACCATTTCTGAGTCAATTGGAGAACGTCAGAGTTTTGATGAAATTGTGACCCCGGGGCTTAGGGAATTTTTCAAAAAAATATTTTTCTGCCGGTTAAGTTGTCGAGGGCTCATTTCTTGTCCTGTGATAAAAAGCCTTCTCTTTCGACTGCCAAACCTTTCAGAGGAGCATTTGCAACCGTTTGGCACCATTTTTGAATCAATTGCCGAAAGTCAGATTTTTGATGAAATTGTGACCCTGGGGCTTAGGGATTTTTTCAAAAAAAATTTTTTCTGCCGGTTAAGTTGTCGAGGGCTGATTTCTTTTCCTGTGATGAAAAGCCTTCTCTTTCGACCACCAAACCTTTCAGGGGAGCATTTGGAACCGTTTGGCAGCATTTCTGAGTCATTTGCCGAAAGTCAGATTTTTGATGAAATTGTGACCCCGGTGCTTCGGGATTTTTTCAAAAAAATATTTTTCTGCCGGTTAAGTTGTCGAAGGCTGATTTCTTGTCCTGTGATAAAAAGCCTTCAGTTTCGACCCCCAAACCTTTCAGGGGAGCATTTGGAACCCTTTGGCATCATCTTTGATTCAATTGCCGAAAGTCAGATTTTTGAAGAAATTGTGACCCCGGGGCTTCGGGATTTTTTCAAAAAAATCTTTTTCTGCCGGTTAAGTTGTCGAGGGCTGATTTCTTTTCCTGTGATGAAAAGCCTTCTCTTTCGACCACCAAACCTTTCAGGGGAGCGTTTGGAACCGTTTGGCACCATTTTTTAGTGAATTGCCAAAAGTCAGATTTTTGAAGAAATTGTGACCCCGGGGCTTAGGGATTTTTTCAAAAAAATATTTTTCTGCCGGTTAAGTTTTCGAAGGCTGATTTATTTTTCTGTGATAAAAAGCCTTCTGTTTCGACCGCCAAACCTTTCAGGGGAGCATTTGCAACCGTTTGGCACCATTTTTGAGTCAATTGGAGAACGTCAGAGTTTTGATGAAATTGTGACCCCGGGGCTTAGGGATTTTTTCAAAAAAATATTTTTCTGCCGGTTAAGTTGTCGAGGGCTGATTTCTTGTCCTGTGATAAAAAGCCTTCTGTTTCGACCGCCAAACCTTTCAGGGGAGCATTTGCAACCGTTTGGCACCATTTTTGAATGAATTGCCAAAAGTCAGATTTTTGAAGAAATTGTGACCCCGGGGCTTAGGGATTTTTTCAAAAAAATATTTTTCTGCCGCTTAAGTTGTCGAGGGCTGATTTCTTGTCCTGTGATAAAAAGCCTTCTGTTTCGACCGCCAAACCTTTCAGGGGAGCATTTGGCACCGTTTGGCAGCATTTCTGAGTCATTTGCCGAAAGTCAGATTTTTGATGAAATTGTGACCCCGGGGCTTAGGGATTTTTTCAAAAAAAATTTTTTCTGCCGGTTAAGTTGTTGAGGGCTGACTTCTTTTTCTGTGATAAAAAGACTTCTGTTTCGACCGCCAAACCTTTCAGGGGAGCATTTGCAACCGTTTGGCAGCATTTCTGAGACAATTGCCGAAAGTCAGATTTTTGATGAAATTGTGACCCCGGGGCTTAGGGATTTTTCCAAGAAAATATTTTTCTGCCGGTTAAGTTGTCGAGGGCTGATTTCTTGTCCTGTGATAAAAAGCCTTCTGTTTCGACCGCCAAACCTTTCAGGGGAGCATTTGCAACCGTTTGGCACCATTTTTGAATGAATTGCCAAAAGTCAGATTTTTGAAGAAATTGTGACCCCGGGGCTTAGGGATTTTTTCAAAAAAATATTTTTCTGCCGCTTAAGTTGTCGAGGGCTGATTTCTTGTCCTGTGATAAAAAGCCTTCTGTTTCGACCGCCAAACCTTTCAGGGGAGCATTTGCAACCGTTTGGCACCATTTCTGAGTCAATTGGAGAACGTCAGAGTTTTGATGAAATTGTGACCCCGGGGCTTAGGGAATTTTTCAAAAAAATATTTTTCTGCCGGTTAAGTTGTCGAGGGCTCATTTCTTGTCCTGTGATAAAAAGCCTTCTCTTTCGACTGCCAAACCTTTCAGAGGAGCATTTGCAACCGTTTGGCACCATTTTTGAATCAATTGCCGAAAGTCAGATTTTTGATGAAATTGTGACCCTGGGGCTTAGGGATTTTTTCAAAAAAATTTTTTTCTGCCGGTTAAGTTGTCGAGGGCTGATTTCTTTTCCTGTGATGAAAAGCCTTCTCTTTCGACCACCAAACCTTTCAGGGGAGCATTTGGAACCGTTTGGCAGCATTTCTGAGTCATTTGCCGAAAGTCAGATTTTTGATGAAATTGTGACCCCGGTGCTTCGGGATTTTTTCAAAAAAATATTTTTCTGCCGGTTAAGTTGTCGAAGGCTGATTTCTTGTCCTGTGATAAAAAGCCTTCAGTTTCGACCCCCAAACCTTTCAGGGGAGCATTTGGAACCCCTTGGCATCATCTTTGATTCAATTGCCGAAAGTCAGATTTTTGAAGAAATTGTGACCCCGGGGCTTCGGGATTTTTTCAAAAAAATATTTTTCTGCCGGTTAAGTTGTCGAGGGCTGATTTCTTGTCCTGTGATAAAAAGCCTTCTGTTTCGACCGCCAAACCTTTCAGGGGAGCATTTGCAACCGTTTGGCACCATTTTTGAGTGAATTGCCAAAAGTCAGATTTTTGAAGAAATTGTGACCCCGGGGCTTAGGGATTTTTTCAAAAAAATCTTTTTCTGCCGGTTAAGTTGTCGAGGGCTGATTTCTTTTCCTGTGATGAAAAGCCTTCTCTTTCGACCACCAAACCTTTCAGGGGAGCATTTGGCACCGTTTGGCAGCATTTCTGAGTCATTTGCCGAAAGTCAGATTTTTGATGAAATTGTGACCCCGGGGCTTAGGGATTTTTTCAAAAAAAATTTTTTCTGCCGGTTAAGTTGTTGAGGGCTGACTTCTTTTTCTGTGATAAAAAGACTTCTGTTTCGACCGCCAAACCTTTCAGGGGAGCATTTGCCACCGTTTGGCACCATTTTTGAGTCAATTGGAGAACGTCAGAGTTTTGATGAAATTGTGACCCCGGGGCTTAGGGATTTTTTCAAAAAAATATTTTTCTGCCGGTTAAGTTGTCGAGGGCTGATTTCTTGTCCTGTGATAAAAAGCCTTCTGTTTCGACCGCCAAACCTTTCAGGGGAGCATTTGCAACCGTTTGGCAGCATTTCTGAGACAATTGCCGAAAGTCAGATTTTTGATGAAATTGTGACCCCGGGGCTTAGGGATTTTTTCAAAAAAATATTTTTCTGCCGGTTAAGTTGTCGAGGGCTGATTTCTTGTCCTGTGATAAAAAGCCTTCTGTTTCGACAGCCAAACCTTTCAGGGAAGCATTTGCAACCGTTTGGCACCATTTTTGAATCAATTGCCGAAAGTCAGATTTTTGATGAAATTGTGACCCCGGTGCTTAGGGATTTTTTCAAAAAAATATTTTTCTGCCGGTTAAGTTGTCGAGGGCTGATTTCTTGTCCTGTGATAAAAAGCCTTCTGTTTCGACCGCCAAACCTTTCAGGGGAGCATTTGCAACCATTTGGCACCATTTTTGAGTGAATTGCCAAAAGTCAGATTTTTGAAAAAATTGTGACCCCGGGGCTTAGGGATTTTTTCAAAATAATCTTTTTCTGCCGGTTAAGTTGTCGAGGGCTGATTTCTTTTCCTGTGATGAAAAGCCTTCTCTTTCGACCACCAAACCTTTCAGGGGAGCATTTGGCACCGTTTGGCAGCATTTCTGAGTCATTTGCCGAAAGTCAGATTTTTGATGAAATTGTGACCCCGGGGCTTAGGGATTTTTTCAAAAAAATTTTTTTCTGCCGGTTAAGTTGTTGAGGGCTGACTTCTTTTTCTGTGATAAAAAGACTTCTGTTTCGACCGCCAAACCTTTCAGGGGAGCATTTGCAACCGTTTGGCAGCATTTCTGAGACAATTGCCGAAAGTCAGATTTTTGATGAAATTGTGACCCCGGGGCTTAGGGATTTTTCCAAGAAAATATTTTTCTGCCGGTTAAGTTGTCGAGGGCTGATTTCTTGTCCTGTGATAAAAAGCCTTCTGTTTCGACCGCCAAACCTTTCAGGGGAGCATTTGCAACCGTTTGGCACCATTTTTGAATGAATTGCCAAAAGTCAGATTTTTGAAGAAATTGTGACCCCGGGGCTTAGGGATTTTTTCAAAAAAATATTTTTCTGCCGGTTAAGTTGTCGAGGGCTGATTTCTTGTCCTGTGATAAAAAGCCTTCTGTTTCGACCGCCAAACCTTTCAGGGGAGCATTTGCAACCGTTTGGCACCATTTCTGAGTCAATTGGAGAACGTCAGAGTTTTGATGAAATTGTGACCCCGGGGCTTAGGGAATTTTCCAAGAAAATATTTTTCTGCCGGTTAAGTTGTCGAGGGCTGATTTCTTGTCCTGTGATAAAAAGCCTTCTGTTTCGACCGCCAAACCTTTCAGGGGAGCATTTGCAACCGTTTGGCACCATTTTTGAATCAATTGCCGAAAGTCAGATTTTTGATGAAATTGTGACCCCGGGGCTTAGGGATTTTTTCAAAAAAATCTTTTTCTGCCGGTTAAGTTGTCGAGGGCTGATTTCTTTTCCTGTGATGAAAAGCCTTCTCTTTCGACCACCAAACCTTTCAGGGGAGCGTTTGGAACCGTTTGGCACCATTTTTTAGTGAATTGCCAAAAGTCAGATTTTTGAAGAAATTGTGACCCCGGGGCTTAGGGATTTTTTCAAAAAAATATTTTTCTGCCGGTTAAGTTTTCGAAGGCTGATTTATTTTTCTGTGATAAAAAGCCTTCTGTTTCGACCGCCAAACCTTTCAGGGGAGCATTTGCAACCGTTTGGCACCATTTTTGAGTCAATTGGAGAACGTCAGAGTTTTGATGAAATTGTGACCCCGGGGCTTAGGGATTTTTTCAAAAAAATATTTTTCTGCCGGTTAAGTTGTCGAGGGCTGATTTCTTGTCCTGTGATAAAAAGCCTTCTGTTTCGACCGCCAAACCTTTCAGGGGAGCATTTGCAACCGTTTGGCACCATTTTTGAATGAATTGCCAAAAGTCAGATTTTTGAAGAAATTGTGACCCCGGGGCTTAGGGATTTTTTCAAAAAAATATTTTTCTGCCGCTTAAGTTGTCGAGGGCTGATTTCTTGTCCTGTGATAAAAAGCCTTCTGTTTCGACCGCCAAACCTTTCAGGGGAGTATTTGCAACCGTTTGGCACCATTTCTGAGTCAATTGGAGAACGTCAGAGTTTTGATGAAATTGTGACCCCGGGGCTTAGGGATTTTTTCAAAATAATCTTTTTCTGCCGGTTAAGTTGTCGAGGGCTGATTTCTTTTCCTGTGATGAAAAGCCTTCTCTTTCGACCACCAAACCTTTCAGGGGAGCATTTGGCACCGTTTGGCAGCATTTCTGAGTCATTTGCCGAAAGTCAGATTTTTGATGAAATTGTGACCCCGGGGCTTAGGGATTTTTTCAAAAAAATTTTTTTCTGCCGGTTAAGTTGTTGAGGGCTGACTTCTTTTTCTGTGATAAAAAGACTTCTGTTTCGACCGCCAAACCTTTCAGGGGAGCATTTGCAACCGTTTGGCAGCATTTCTGAGACAATTGCCGAAAGTCAGATTTTTGATGAAATTGTGACCCCGGGGCTTAGGGATTTTTCCAAGAAAATATTTTTCTGCCGGTTAAGTTGTCGAGGGCTGATTTCTTGTCCTGTGATAAAAAGCCTTCTGTTTCGACCGCCAAACCTTTCAGGGGAGCATTTGCAACCGTTTGGCACCATTTTTGAATGAATTGCCAAAAGTCAGATTTTTGAAGAAATTGTGACCCCGGGGCTTAGGGATTTTTTCAAAAAAATATTTTTCTGCCGCTTAAGTTGTCGAGGGCTGATTTCTTGTCCTGTGATAAAAAGCCTTCTGTTTCGACCGCCAAACCTTTCAGGGGAGCATTTGCAACCGTTTGGCACCATTTCTGAGTCAATTGGAGAACGTCAGAGTTTTGATGAAATTGTGACCCCGGGGCTTAGGGAATTTTTCAAAAAAATATTTTTCTGCCGGTTAAGTTGTCGAGGGCTCATTTCTTGTCCTGTGATAAAAAGCCTTCTCTTTCGACTGCCAAACCTTTCAGAGGAGCATTTGCAACCGTTTGGCACCATTTTTGAATCAATTGCCGAAAGTCAGATTTTTGATGAAATTGTGACCCTGGGGCTTAGGGATTTTTTCAAAAAAATTTTTTTCTGCCGGTTAAGTTGTCGAGGGCTGATTTCTTTTCCTGTGATGAAAAGCCTTCTCTTTCGACCACCAAACCTTTCAGGGGAGCATTTGGAACCGTTTGGCACCATTTCTGAGTCAATTGCCGAAAGTCAGATTTTTGATGAAATTGTGACCCCGGGGCTTAGGGATTTTTCCAAAAAAATATTTTTCTTCCGGTTAAGTTGTCGAGGGCTGATTTCTTGTCCTGTGATAAAAAGCCTTCTGTTTCGACCGCCAAACCTTTCAGGGGAGCATTTGCAACCGTTTGGCACCATTTTTGAGTGAATTGCCAAAAGTCAGATTTTTGAAGAAATTGTGACCCCGGGGCTTAGCGATTTTTTCAAAAAAATCTTTTTCTGCCGCTTAAGTTGTCGAGGGCTGATTTCTTTTCCTGTGATGAAAAGCCTTCTCTTTCGACCACCAAACCTTTCAGGGGAGCATTTGGAACCGTTTGGCAGCATTTCTGAGTCAATTGCCGAAAGTCAGATTTTTGATGAAATTGTGACCCCGGGGCTTAGGGATTTTTTCAAAAGAATCTTTTTCTACCGGTTTAGTTGTCGAGGGCTGATTTCTTTTCCTGTGATGAAAAGCCTTCTCTTTCGACCACCAAACCTTTCAGGGGAGCATTTGGAACCGTTTGGCAGCATTTCTGAGTCAATTGCCAAAAGTCAGATTTTTGAAGAAATTGTGACCCCGGGGCTTAGTGATTTTTCCAAAAAAATATTTTTCTGCCGGTTAACTTGTCGAGGGCTGATTTCTTGTCCTGTGATAAAAAGCCTTCTGTTTCGACCGCCAAACCTTTCAGGGGAGCATTTGCAACCGTTTGGCACCATTTTTGAATGAATTGCCAAAAGTCAGATTTTTGAAGAAATTGTGACCCCGGGGCTTAGGGATTTTTTCAAAAAAATATTTTTCTGCCGGTTAAGTTGTCGAGGGCTGATTTCTTGTCCTGTGATAAAAAGCCTTCTGTTTCGACCGCCAAACCTTTCAGGGGAGCATTTGCAACCGTTTGGCACCATTTTTGAATGAATTGCCAAAAGTCAGATTTTTGAAGAAATTGTGACCCCGGGGCTTAGGGATTTTTTCAAAAAAATATTTTTCTGCCGGTTAAGTTGTCGAGGGCTGATTTCTTGTCCTGTGATAAAAAGCCTTCTGTTTCGACCGCCAAACCTTTCAGGGGAGCGTTTGGAACCGTTTGGCACCATTTTTTAGTGAATTGCCAAAAGTCAGATTTTTGAAGAAATTGTGACCCCGGGGCTTAGGGATTTTTTCAAAAAAATATTTTTCTGCCGGTTAAGTTTTCGAAGGCTGATTTATTTTTCTGTGATAAAAAGCCTTCTGTTTCGACCGCCAAACCTTTCAGGGGAGCATTTGCAACCGTTTGGCACCATTTTTGAGTCAATTGGAGAACGTCAGAGTTTTGATGAAATTGTGACCCCGGGGCTTAGGGATTTTTTCAAAAAAATATTTTTCTGCCGGTTAAGTTGTCGAGGGCTGATTTCTTGTCCTGTGATAAAAAGCCTTCTGTTTCGACCGCCAAACCTTTCAGGGGAGCATTTGCAACCGTTTGGCACCATTTTTGAATGAATTGCCAAAAGTCAGATTTTTGAAGAAATTGTGACCCCGGGGCTTAGGGATTTTTTCAAAAAAATATTTTTCTGCCGCTTAAGTTGTCGAGGGCTGATTTCTTGTCCTGTGATAAAAAGCCTTCTGTTTCGACCGCCAAACCTTTCAGGGGAGCATTTGGCACCGTTTGGCAGCATTTCTGAGTCATTTGCCGAAAGTCAGATTTTTGATGAAATTGTGACCCCGGGGCTTAGGGATTTTTTCAAAAAAAATTTTTTCTGCCGGTTAAGTTGTTGAGGGCTGACTTCTTTTTCTGTGATAAAAAGACTTCTGTTTCGACCGCCAAACCTTTCAGGGGAGCATTTGCAACCATTTGGCAGCATTTCTGAGACAATTGCCGAAAGTCAGATTTTTGATGAAATTGTGACCCCGGGGCTTAGGGATTTTTCCAAGAAAATATTTTTCTGCCGGTTAAGTTGTCGAGGGCTGATTTCTTGTCCTGTGATAAAAAGCCTTCTGTTTCGACCGCCAAACCTTTCAGGGGAGCATTTGCAACCGTTTGGCACCATTTTTGAATGAATTGCCAAAAGTCAGATTTTTGAAGAAATTGTGACCCCGGGGCTTAGGGATTTTTTCAAAAAAATATTTTTCTGCCGCTTAAGTTGTCGAGGGCTGATTTCTTGTCCTGTGATAAAAAGCCTTCTGTTTCGACCGCCAAACCTTTCAGGGGAGCATTTGCAACCGTTTGGCACCATTTCTGAGTCAATTGGAGAACGTCAGAGTTTTGATGAAATTGTGACCCCGGGGCTTAGGGAATTTTTCAAAAAAATATTTTTCTGCCGGTTAAGTTGTCGAGGGCTCATTTCTTGTCCTGTGATAAAAAGCCTTCTCTTTCGACTGCCAAACCTTTCAGAGGAGCATTTGCAACCGTTTGGCACCATTTTTGAATCAATTGCCGAAAGTCAGATTTTTGATGAAATTGTGACCCTGGGGCTTAGGGATTTTTTCAAAAAAAATTTTTTCTGCCGGTTAAGTTGTCGAGGGCTGATTTCTTTTCCTGTGATGAAAAGCCTTCTCTTTCGACCACCAAACCTTTCAGGGGAGCATTTGGAACCGTTTGGCACCATTTCTGAGTCAATTGCCGAAAGTCAGATTTTTGATGAAATTGTGACCCCGGGGCTTAGGGATTTTTCCAAAAAAATATTTTTCTTCCGGTTAAGTTGTCGAGGGCTGATTTCTTGTCCTGTGATAAAAAGCCTTCTGTTTCGACCGCCAAACCTTTCAGGGGAGCATTTGCAACCGTTTGGCACCATTTTTGAGTGAATTGCCAAAAGTCAGATTTTTGAAGAAATTGTGACCCCGGGGCTTAGCGATTTTTTCAAAAAAATCTTTTTCTGCCGCTTAAGTTGTCGAGGGCTGATTTCTTTTCCTGTGATGAAAAGCCTTCTCTTTCGACCACCAAACCTTTCAGGGGAGCATTTGGAACCGTTTGGCAGCATTTCTGAGTCAATTGCCGAAAGTCAGATTTTTGATGAAATTGTGACCCCGGGGCTTAGGGATTTTTTCAAAAGAATCTTTTTCTACCGGTTTAGTTGTCGAGGGCTGATTTCTTTTCCTGTGATGAAAAGCCTTCTCTTTCGACCACCAAACCTTTCAGGGGAGCATTTGGAACCGTTTGGCAGCATTTCTGAGTCAATTGCCAAAAGTCAGATTTTTGAAGAAATTGTGACCCCGGGGCTTAGTGATTTTTCCAAAAAAATATTTTTCTGCCGGTTAACTTGTCGAGGGCTGATTTCTTGTCCTGTGATAAAAAGCCTTCTGTTTCGACCGCCAAACCTTTCAGGGGAGCATTTGCAACCGTTTGGCACCATTTTTGAATGAATTGCCAAAAGTCAGATTTTTGAAGAAATTGTGACCCCGGGGCTTAGGGATTTTTTCAAAAAAATATTTTTCTGCCGGTTAAGTTGTCGAGGGCTGATTTCTTGTCCTGTGATAAAAAGCCTTCTGTTTCGACCGCCAAACCTTTCAGGGGAGCATTTGCAACCGTTTGGCACCATTTCTGAGTCAATTGGAGAACGTCAGAGTTTTGATGAAATTGTGACCCCGGGGCTTAGGGAATTTTCCAAGAAAATATTTTTCTGCCGGTTAAGTTGTCGAGGGCTGATTTCTTGTCCTGTGATAAAAAGCCTTCTGTTTCGACCGCCAAACCTTTCAGGGGAGCATTTGCAACCGTTTGGCACCATTTTTGAATCAATTGCCGAAAGTCAGATTTTTGATGAAATTGTGACCCCGGGGCTTAGGGATTTTTTCAAAAAAATCTTTTTCTGCCGGTTAAGTTGTCGAGGGCTGATTTCTTTTCCTGTGATGAAAAGCCTTCTCTTTCGACCACCAAACCTTTCAGGGGAGCGTTTGGAACCGTTTGGCACCATTTTTTAGTGAATTGCCAAAAGTCAGATTTTTGAAGAAATTGTGACCCCGGGGCTTAGGGATTTTTTCAAAAAAATATTTTTCTGCCGGTTAAGTTTTCGAAGGCTGATTTATTTTTCTGTGATAAAAAGCCTTCTGTTTCGACCGCCAAACCTTTCAGGGGAGCATTTGCAACCGTTTGGCACCATTTTTGAGTCAATTGGAGAACGTCAGAGTTTTGATGAAATTGTGACCCCGGGGCTTAGGGATTTTTTCAAAAAAATATTTTTCTGCCGGTTAAGTTGTCGAGGGCTGATTTCTTGTCCTGTGATAAAAAGCCTTCTGTTTCGACCGCCAAACCTTTCAGGGGAGCATTTGCAACCGTTTGGCACCATTTTTGAATGAATTGCCAAAAGTCAGATTTTTGAAGAAATTGTGACCCCGGGGCTTAGGGATTTTTTCAAAAAAATATTTTTCTGCCGCTTAAGTTGTCGAGGGCTGATTTCTTGTCCTGTGATAAAAAGCCTTCTGTTTCGGCCGCCAAACCTTTCAGGGGAGTATTTGCAACCGTTTGGCACCATTTCTGAGTCAATTGGAGAACGTCAGAGTTTTGATGAAATTGTGACCCCGGGGCTTAGGGAATTTTTCAAAAAAATCTTTTTCTGCCGGTTAAGTTGTCGAGGGCTCATTTCTTGTCCTGTGATAAAAAGCCTTCTCTTTCGACTGCCAAACCTTTCAGAGGAGCATTTGCAACCGTTTGGCACCATTTTTGAATCAATTGCCGAAAGTCAGATTTTTGATGAAATTGTGACCCTGGGGCTTAGGGATTTTTTCAAAAAAATTTTTTTCTGCCGGTTAAGTTGTCGAGGGCTGATTTCTTTTCCTGTGATGAAAAGCCTTCTCTTTCGACCACCAAACCTTTCAGGGGAGCATTTGGAACCGTTTGGCACCATTTCTGAGTCAATTGCCGAAAGTCAGATTTTTGATGAAATTGTGACCCCGGGGCTTAGGGAATTTTCCAAAAAAATATTTTTCTTCCGGTTAAGTTGTCGAGGGCTGATTTCTTGTCCTGTGATAAAAAGCCTTCTGTTTCGACCGCCAAACCTTTCAGGGGAGCATTTGCAACCGTTTGGCACCATTTTTGAGTGAATTGCCAAAAGTCAGATTTTTGAAGAAATTGTGACCCCGGGGCTTAGCGATTTTTTCAAAAAAATCTTTTTCTGCCGCTTAAGTTGTCGAGGGCTGATTTCTTTTCCTGTGATGAAAAGCCTTCTCTTTCGACCACCAAACCTTTCAGGGGAGCATTTGGAACCGTTTGGCAGCATTTCTGAGTCAATTGCCGAAAGTCAGATTTTTGATGAAATTGTGACCCCGGGGCTTAGGGATTTTTTCAAAAGAATCTTTTTCTACCGGTTTAGTTGTCGAGGGCTGATTTCTTTTCCTGTGATGAAAAGCCTTCTCTTTCGACCACCAAACCTTTCAGGGGAGCATTTGGAACCGTTTGGCAGCATTTCGGAGTCAATTGCCAAAAGTCAGATTTTTGAAGAAATTGTGACCCCGGGGCTTAGTGATTTTTCCAAAAAAATATTTTTCTGCCGGTTAACTTGTTGAGGGCTGATTTCTTGTCCTGTGATAAAAAGCCTTCTGTTTCGACCGCCAAACCTTTCAGGGGAGCATTTGCAACCGTTTGGCACCATTTTTGAATGAATTGCCAAAAGTCAGATTTTTGAAGAAATTGTGACCCCGGGGCTTAGGGATTTTTTCAAAAAAATATTTTTCTGCCGGTTAAGTTGTCGAGGGCTGATTTCTTGTCCTGTGATAAAAAGCCTTCTGTTTCGACCGCCAAACCTTTCAGGGGAGCATTTGCAACCGTTTGGCACCATTTCTGAGTCAATTGGAGAACGTCAGAGTTTTGATGAAATTGTGACCCCGGGGCTTAGGGAATTTTTCAAAAAAATATTTTTCTGTCGGTTAAGTTGTCGAGGGCTCATTTCTTGTCCTGTGATAAAAAGCCTTCTCTTTCGACTGCCAAAACTTTCAGAGGAGCATTTGCAACCGTTTGGCACCATTTTTGAATCAATTGCCGAAAGTCAGATTTTTGATGAAATTGTGACCCCGGGGCTTAGGGATTTTTCCAAAAAAATATTTTTCTTCCGGTTAAGTTGTCGAGGGCTGATTTTTTGTCCTGTGATAAAAAGCCTTCTGTTTCGACCGCCAAACCTTTCAGGGGAGCATTTGCAACCGTTTGGCACCATTTTTGAGTGAAGTGCCAAAAGTCAGATTTTTGAAGAAATTGTGACCCCGGGGCTTAGGGATTTTTTCAAAAAAATCTTTTTCTGCCGGTTAAGTTGTCGAGGGCTGATTTCTTTTCCTGTGATGAAAAGCCTTCTCTTTCGACCACCAAACCTTTCAGGGGAGCATTTGGCACCGTTTGGCAGCATTTCTGAGTCATTTGCCGAAAGTCAGATATTTGATCAAATTGTGACCCCGGGGCTTAGGGATTTTTTCAAAAAAAATTTTTTCTGCCGGTTAAGTTGTTGAGGGCTGACTTCTTTTTCTGTGATAAAAAGACTTCTGTTTCGACCGCCAAACCTTTCAGGGGAGCATTTGCAACCGTTTGGCAGCATTTCTGAGACAATTGCCGAAAGTCAGATTTTTGATGAAATTGTGACCCCGGGGCTTAGGGATTTTTCCAAGAAAATATTTTTCTGCCGGTTAAGTTGTCGAGGGCTGATTTCTTGTCCTGTGATAAAAAGCCTTCTGTTTCGACCGCCAAACCTTTCAGGGGAGCATTTGCAACCGTTTGGCACCATTTTTGAATCAATTGCCGAAAGTCAGATTTTTGATGAAATTGTGACCCCGGGGCTTAGGGATTTTTTCAAAAAAATCTTTTTCTGCCGGTTAAGTTGTCGAGGGCTGATTTCTTTTCCTGTGATGAAAAGCCTTCTCTTTCGACCACCAAACCTTTCAGGGGAGCGTTTGGAACCGTTTGGCACCATTTTTTAGTGAATTGCCAAAAGTCAGATTTTTGAAGAAATTGTGACCCCGGGGCTTAGGGATTTTTTCAAAAAAATATTTTTCTGCCGGTTAAGTTTTCGAAGGCTGATTTATTTTTCTGTGATAAAAAGCCTTCTGTTTCGACCGCCAAACCTTTCAGGGGAGCATTTGCAACCGTTTGGCACCATTTTTGAGTCAATTGGAGAACGTCAGAGTTTTGATGAAATTGTGACCCCGGCTTAGGGATTTTTTCAAAAAAATATTTTTCTGCCGGTTAAGTTGTCGAGGGCTGATTTCTTGTCCTGTGATAAAAAGCCTTCTGTTTCGACCGCCAAACCTTTCAGGGGAGCATTTGCAACCGTTTGGCACCATTTTTGAATGAATTGCCAAAAGTCAGATTTTTGAAGAAATTGTGACCCCGGGGCTTAGGGATTTTTTCAAAAAAATATTTTTCTGCCGGTTAAGTTGTCGAGGGCTGATTTCTTGTCCTGTGATAAAAAGCCTTCTGTTTCGACCGCCAAACCTTTCAGGGGAGCATTTGCAACCGTTTGGCACCATTTCTGAGTCAATTGGAGAACGTCAGAGTTTTGATGAAATTGTGACCCCGGGGCTTAGGGAATTTTTCAAAAAAATATTTTTCTGCCGGTTAAGTTGTCGAGGGCTCATTTCTTGTCCTGTGATAAAAAGCCTTCTCTTTCAACTGCCAAACCTTTCAGAGGAGCATTTGCAACCGTTTGGCACCATTTTTGAATCAATTGCCGAAAGTCAGATTTTTGATGAAATTGTGACCCTGGGGCTTAGGGATTTTTTCAAAAAAATCTTTTTCTGCCGGTTAAGATGTCGAGGGCTGATTTCTTTTCCTGTGATGAAAAGCCTTCTTTTTCGACCACCAAACCTTTCAGGGGAGCATTTGGAACCGTTTGGCACCATTTCTGAGTCAATTGCCGAAAGTCAGATTTTTGATGAAATTGTGACCCCGGGGCTTAGGGATTTTTCCAAAAAAATATTTTTCTTCCGGTTAAGTTGTCGAGGGCTGATTTCTTGTCCTGTGATAAAAAGCCTTCTGTTTCGACCGCCAAACCTTTCAGGGGAGCATTTGCAACCGTTTGGCACCATTTTTGAGTGAATTGCCAAAAGTCAGATTTTTGAAGAAATTGTGACCCCGGGGCTTAGGGATTTTTTCAAAAAAATATTTTTCTGCCGGTTAAGTTGTCGAAGGCTGATTTATTTTTCTGTGATAAAAAGCCTTCTGTTTCGACCGCCAAACCTTTCAGGGGAGCATTTGTAACCGTTTGGCACCATTTTTGAGTCAATTGGAGAACGTCAGAGTTTTGATGAAATTGTGACCCCGGGGCTTAGGGATTTTTTCAAAAGAATCTTTTTCTACCGGTTTAGTTGTCGAGGGCTGATTTCTTTTCCTGTGATGAAAAGCCTTCTCTTTCGACCACCAAACCTTTCAGGGGAGCATTTGGAACCGTTTGGCAGCATTTCTGAGTCAATTGCCGAAAGTCAGATTTTTGATGAAATTGTGACCCCGGGGCTTAGTGATTTTTCCAAAAAAATATTTTTCTGCCGGTTAACTTGTCGAGGGCTGATTTCTTGTCCTGTGATAAAAAGCCTTCTGTTTCGACCGCCAAACCTTTCAGGGGAGCATTTGCAACCGTTTGGCACCATTTTTGAATGAATTGCCAAAAGTCAGATTTTTGAAGAAATTGTGACCCCGGGGCTTAGGGATTTTTTCAAAAAAATATTTTTCTGCCGGTTAAGTTGTCGAGGGCTGATTTCTTGTCCTGTGATAAAAAGCCTTCTGTTTCGACCGCCAAACCTTTCAGGGGAGCATTTGCAACCGTTTGGCACCATTTCTGAGTCAATTGGAGAACGTCAGAGTTTTGATGAAATTGTGACCCCGGGGCTTAGGGAATTTTTCAAAAAAATATTTTTCTGCCGGTTAAGTTGTCGAGGGCTCATTTCTTGTCCTGTGATAAAAAGCCTTCTCTTTCGACTGCCAAACCTTTCAGAGGAGCATTTGCAACCGTTTGGCACCATTTTTGAATCAATTGCCGAAAGTCAGATTTTTGATGAAATTGTGACCCTGGGGCTTAGGGATTTTTTCAAAAAAAATCTTTTTCTGCCGGTTATGTTGTCGAGGGCTGATTTCTTTTCCTGTGATGAAAAGCCTTCTCTTTCGACCACCAAACCTTTCAGGGGAGCATTTGGAACCGTTTGGCACCATTTCTGAGTCAATTGCCGAAAGTCAGATTTTTGATGAAATTGTGACCCCGGGGCTTAGGGATTTTTCCAAAAAAATATTTTTCTTCCGGTTAAGTTGTCGAGGGCTGATTTCTTGTCCTGTGATAAAAAGCCTTCTGTTTCGACCGCCAAACCTTTCAGGGGACCATTTGCAACCGTTTGGCACCATTTTTGAGTGAATTGCCAAAAGTCAGATTTTTGAAGAAATTGTGACCCCGGGGCTTAGGGATTTTTTCAAAAAAATCTTTTTCTGCCGGTTAAGTTGTCGAGGGCTGATTTCTTTTCCTGTGATGAAAAGCCTTCTCTTTCGACCACCAAACCTTTCAGGGGAGCATTTGGAACCGTTTGGCCGCATTTCTGAGTCAATTGCCGAAAGTCAGATTTTTGATGAAATTGTGACCCCGGGGCTTAGGGATTTTTTTTAAAAAATCTTTTTCTGCCGGTTAAGTTGTCGAGGGCTGATTTCTTGTCCTGTGATAAAAAGCCTTCTGTTTCGACCGCCAAACCTTTCAGGGGAGCATTTGCAACCGTTTGGAACCATTTTTGAATCAATTGCCGAAAGTCTGATTTTTGATGAAATTGTGACCCCGGGGCTTAGGGATTTTTTCAAAAAAATCTTTTTCTGCCGGTTAAGTTGTCGAGGGCTGATTTCTTTTCCTGTGATGAAAAGCCTTCTCTTTCGACCACCAAACCTTTCAGGGGAGCATTTGGCACCGTTTGGCAGCATTTCTGAGTCATTTGCCGAAAGTCAGATTTTTGATGAAATTGTGACCCCGGGGCTTAGGGATTTTTTCAAAAATTTTTTTTTCTGCCGGTTAAGTTGTTGAGGGCTGACTTCTTTTTCTGTGTTAAAAAGACTTCTGTTTCGACCGCCAAACCTTTCAGGGGAGCATTTGCAACCGTTTGGCAGCATTTCTGAGACAATTGCCGAAAGTCAGATTTTTGATGAAATTGTGACCCCGGGGCTTAGGGATTTTTTCAAAAAAATATTTTTCTGCCGGTTAAGTTGTCGAGGGCTGATTTCTTGTCCTGTGATAAAAAGCCTTCTGTTTCGACAGCCAAACCTTTCAGGGAAGCATTTGCAACCGTTTGGCACCATTTTTGAATCAATTGCCGAAAGTCAGATTTTTGATGAAATTGTGACCCCGGGGCTTAGGGATTTTTTCAAAAAAATCTTTTTCTGCCGGTTAAGTTGTCGAGGGCTGATTTCTTTTCCTGTGATGAAAAGCCTTCTCTTTCGACCACCAAACCTTTCAGGGGCGCATTTGGCACCGTTTGGCAGCATTTCTGAGTCATTTGCCGAAAGTCAGATTTTTGATGAAATTGTGACCCCGGTGCTTCGGGATTTTTTCAAAAAAATATTTTTCTGCCGGTTAAGTTGTCGAAGGCTGATTTCTTGTCCTGTGATAAAAAGCCTTCAGTTTCGACCCCCAAACCTTTCAGGGGAGCATTTGGAACCCTTTGGCATCATCTTTGATTCAATTGCCGAAAGTCAGATTTTTGAAGAAATTGTGACCCCGGGGCTTCGGGATTTTTTCAAAAAAATATTTTTCTGCCGGTTAAGTTGTCGAGGGCTGATTTCTTGTCCTGTGATAAAAAGCCTTCTGTTTCGACCGCCAAACCTTTCAGGGGAGCATTTGCAACCGTTTGGCACCATTTTTGAGTGAATTGCCAAAAGTCAGATTTTTGAAGAAATTGTGACCCCGGGGCTTAGGGATTTTTTCAAAAAAATCTTTTTCTGCCGGTTAAGTTGTCGAGGGCTGATTTCTTTTCCTGTGATGAAAAGCCTTCTCTTTCGACCACCAAACCTTTCAGGGGAGCATTTGGCACCGTTTGGCAGCATTTCTGAGTCATTTGCCGAAAGTCAGATTTTTGATGAAATTGTGACCCCGGGGCTTAGGGATTTTTTCAAAAAATTTTTTTTCTGCCGGTTAAGTTGTTGAGGGCTGACTTCTTTTTCTGTGATAAAAAGACTTCTGTTTCGACCGCCAAACCTTTCAGGGGAGCATTTGCCACCGTTTGGCACCATTTTTGAGTCAATTGGAGAACGTCAGAGTTTTGATGAAATTGTGACCCCGGGGCTTAGGGATTTTTTCAAAAAAATATTTTTCTGCCGGTTAAGTTGTCGAGGGCTGATTTCTTGTCCTGTGATAAAAAGCCTTCTGTTTCGACCGCCAAACCTTTCAGGGGAGCATTTGCAACCGTTTGGCACCATTTTTGAGTGAATTGCCAAAAGTCAGATTTTTGAAGAAATTGTGACCCCGGGGCTTAGGGATTTTTTCAAAAAAATCTTTTTCTGCCGGTTAAGTTGTCGAGGGCTGATTTCTTTTCCTGTGATGAAAAGCCTTCTCTTTCGACCACCAAACCTTTCAGGGGAGCATTTGGCACCGTTTGGCAGCATTTCTGAGTCATTTGCCGAAAGTCAAATTTTTGATGAAATTGTGACCCCGGGGCTTAGGGATTTTTTCAAAAAAATTTTTTTCTGCCGGTTAAGTTGTTGAGGGCTGACTTCTTTTTCTGTGATAAAAAGACTTCTGTTTCGACCGCCAAACCTTTCAGGGGAGCATTTGCCACCGTTTGGCACCATTTTTGAGTCAATTGGAGAACGTCAGAGTTTTGATGAAATTGTGACCCCGGGGCTTAGGGATTTTTTCAAAAAAATATTTTTCTGCCGGTTAAGTTGTCGAGGGCTGATTTCTAGTCCTGTGATAAAAAGCCTTCTGTTTCGACCGCCAAACCTTTCAGGGGAGCATTTGCAACCGTTTGGCAGCATTTCTGAGACAATTGCCGAAAGTCAGATTTTTGATGAAATTGTGACCCCGGGGCTTAGGGATTTTTTCAAAAAAATATTTTTCTGCCGGTTAAGTTGTCGAGGGCTGATTTCTTGTCCTGTGATAAAAAGCCTTCTGTTTCGACAGCCAAACCTTTCAGGGAAGCATTTGCAACCGTTTGGCACCATTTTTGAATCAATTGCCGAAAGTCAGATTTTTGATGAAATTGTGACCCCGGGGCTTAGGGATTTTTTCAAAAAAATCTTTTTCTGCCGGTTAAGTTGTCGAGGGCTGATTTCTTTTCCTGTGATGAAAAGCCTTCTCTTTCGACCACCAAACCTTTCAGGGGCGCATTTGGCACCGTTTGGCAGCATTTCTGAGTCATTTGCCGAAAGTCAGATTTTTGATGAAATTGTGACCCCGGTGCTTCGGGATTTTTTCAAAAAAATATTTTTCTGCCGGTTAAGTTGTCGAAGGCTGATTTCTTGTCCTGTGATAAAAAGCCTTCAGTTTCGACCCCCAAACCTTTCAGGGGAGCATTTGGAACCCTTTGGCATCATCTTTGATTCAATGGCCGAAAGTCAGATTTTCGAAGAAATTGTGACCCCGGGGCTTCGGGATTTTTTCAAAAAAATATTTTTCTGCCGGTTAAGTTGTCGAGGGCTGATTTCTTGTCCTGTGATAAAACGCCTTCTGTTTCGACCGCCAAACCTTTCAGGGGAGCATTTGCAACCGTTTGGCACCATTTTTGAGTGAATTGCCAAAAGTCAGATTTTTGAAGAAATTGTGACCCCGGGGCTTAGGGATTTTTTCAAAAAAATCTTTTTCTGCCGGTTAAGTTGTCGAGGGCTGATTTCTTTTCCTGTGATGAAAAGCCTCTTTCGACCACCAAACCTTTCAGGGGAGCATTTGGCACCGTTTGGCAGCATTTCTGAGTCATTTGCCGAAAGTCAGATTTTTGATGAAATTGTGACCCCGGGGCTTAGGGATTTTTTCAAAAAAAAAATTTTCTGCCGGTTAAGTTGTTGAGGGCTGACTTCTTTTTCTGTGATAAAAAGACTTCTGTTTCGACCGCCAAACCTTTCAGGGGAGCATTTGCAACCGTTTGGCAGCATTTCTGAGACAATTGCCGAAAGTCAGATTTTTGATGAAATTGTGACCCCGGGGCTTCGGGATTTTTCCAAGAAAATATTTTTCTGCCGGTTAAGTTGTCGAGGGCTGATTTCTTGTCCTGTGATAAAAAGCCTTCTGTTTCGACCGCCAAACCTTTCAGGGGAGCATTTGCAACCGTTTGGCACCATTTTTGAATCAATTGCCGAAAGTCAGATTTTTGATGAAATTGTGACCCCGGGGCTTAGGGATTTTTTCAAAAAAATCTTTTTCTGCCGGTTAAGTTGTCGAGGGCTGATTTCTTTTCCTGTGATGAAAAGCCTTCTCTTTCGACCACCAAACCTTTCAGGGGAGCGTTTGGAACCGTTTGGCACCATTTTTGAGTGAATTGCCAAAAGTCAGATTTTTGAAGAAATTGTGACCCCGGGGCTTAGGGATTTTTTCAAAAAAATATTTTTCTGCCGGTTAAGTTTTCGAAGGCTGATTTATTTTTCTGTGATAAAAAGCCTTCTGTTTCGACCGCCAAACCTTTCAGGGGAGCATTTGCCACCGTTTGGCACCATTTTTGAATGAATTGCCAAAAGTCAGATTTTTGAAGAAATTGTGACCCCGGGGCTTAGGGATTTTTTCAAAAAAATATTTTTCTGCCGGTTAAGTTGTCGAGGGCTGATTTCTTTTCCTGTGATGAAAAGCCTTCTCTTTCGACCACCAAACCTTTCAGGGGAGCGTTTGGAACCGTTTGGCACCATTTTTGAGTGAATTGCCAAAAGTCAGATTTTTGAAGAAATTGTGACCCCGGGGCTTAGGGATTTTTTCAAAAAAATATTTTTCTGCCGGTTAAGTTTTCGAAGGCTGATTTATTTTTCTGTGATAAAAAGCCTTCTGTTTCGACCGCCAAACCTTTCAGGGGAGCATTTGCCACCGTTTGGCACCATTTTTGAGTCAATTGGAGAACGTCAGAGTTTTGATGAAATTGTGACCCCGGGGCTTAGGGATTTTTTCAAAAAAATCTTTTTCTGCCGGTTAAGTTGTCGAGGGCTGATTTCTTGTCCTGTGATAAAAAGCCTTCTGTTTCGACCGCCAAACCTTTCAGGGGAGCATTTGCAACCGTTTGGCACCATTTTTGAATGAATTGCCAAAAGTCAGATTTTTGAAGAAATTGTGACCCCGGGGCTTAGGGATTTTTTCAAAAAAATATTTTTCTGCCGGTTAAGTTGTCGAGGGCTGATTTCTTGTCCTGTGATAAAAAGCCTTCTCTTTCGACCGCCAAACCTTTCAGGGGAGCATTTGCAACCGTTTGGCACCATTTCTGAGTCAATTGGAGAACGTCAGAGTTTTGATGAAATTGTGACCCCGGGGCTTAGGGAATTTTTCAAAAAAATATTTTTCTGCCGGTTAAGTTGTCGAGGGCTCATTTCTTGTCCTGTGATAAAAAGCCTTCTCTTTCAACTGCCAAACCTTTCAGAGGAGCATTTGCAACCGTTTGGCACCATTTTTGAATCAATTGCCGAAAGTCAGATTTTTGATGAAATTGTGACCCTGGGGCTTAGGGATTTTTTCAAAAAAAATCTTTTTCTGCCGGTTATGTTGTCGAGGGCTGATTTCTTTTCCTGTGATGAAAAGCCTTCTCTTTCGACCACCAAACCTTTCAGGGGAGCATTTGGAACCGTTTGGCACCATTTCTGAGTCAATTGCCGAAAGTCAGATTTTTGATGAAATTGTGACCCCGGGGCTTAGGGATTTTTCCAAAAAAATATTTTTCTTCCGGTTAAGTTGTCGAGGGCTGATTTCTTGTCCTGTGATAAAAAGCCTTCTGTTTCGACCGCCAAACCTTTCAGGGGACCATTTGCAACCGTTTGGCACCATTTTTGAGTGAATTGCCAAAAGTCAGATTTTTGAAGAAATTGTGACCCCGGGGCTTAGGGATTTTTTCAAAAAAATCTTTTTCTGCCGGTTAAGTTGTCGAGGGCTGATTTCTTTTCCTGTGATGAAAAGCCTTCTCTTTCGACCACCAAACCTTTCAGGGGAGCATTTGGAACCGTTTGGCCGCATTTCTGAGTCAATTGCCGAAAGTCAGATTTCTGATGAAATTGTGACCCCGGGGCTTAGGGATTTTTTTTAAAAAATCTTTTTCTGCCGGTTAAGTTGTCGAGGGCTGATTTCTTTTCCTGTGATGAAAAGCCTTCTCTTTCGACCACCAAACCTTTCAGGGGAGCATTTGGAACCGTTTGGCCGCATTTCTGAGTCAATTGCCGAAAGTCAGATTTCTGATGAAATTGTGACCCCGGGGCTTAGGGATTTTTTCAAAAAAATCTTTTTCTGCCGGTTAAGTTGTCGAGGGCTGATTTCTTTTCCTGTGATGAAAAGCCTTCTCTTTCGACCACCAAACCTTTCAGGGGAGCATTTGGCACCGTTTGGCAGCATTTCTGAGTCATTTGCCGAAAGTCAGATTTTTGATGAAATTGTGACCCCGGGGCTTAGGGATTTTTTCAAAAATTTTTTTTTCTGCCGGTTAAGTTGTTGAGGGCTGACTTCTTTTTCTGTGTTAAAAAGACTTCTGTTTCGACCGCCAAACCTTTCAGGGGAGCATTTGCAACCGTTTGGCAGCATTTCTGAGACAATTGCCGAAAGTCAGATTTTTGATGAAATTGTGACCCCGGGGCTTAGGGATTTTTTCAAAAAAATATTTTTCTGCCGGTTAAGTTGTCGAGGGCTGATTTCTTGTCCTGTGATAAAAAGCCTTCTGTTTCGACAGCCAAACCTTTCAGGGAAGCATTTGCAACCGTTTGGCACCATTTTTGAATCAATTGCCGAAAGTCAGATTTTTGATGAAATTGTGACCCCGGGGCTTAGGGATTTTTTCAAAAAAATCTTTTTCTGCCGGTTAAGTTGTCGAGGGCTGATTTCTTTTCCTGTGATGAAAAGCCTTCTCTTTCGACCACCAAACCTTTCAGGGGCGCATTTGGCACCGTTTGGCAGCATTTCTGAGTCATTTGCCGAAAGTCAGATTTTTGATGAAATTGTGACCCCGGTGCTTCGGGATTTTTTCAAAAAAATATTTTTCTGCCGGTTAAGTTGTCGAAGGCTGATTTCTTGTCCTGTGATAAAAAGCCTTCAGTTTCGACCCCCAAACCTTTCAGGGGAGCATTTGGAACCCTTTGGCATCATCTTTGATTCAATTGCCGAAAGTCAGATTTTTGAAGAAATTGTGACCCCGGGGCTTCGGGATTTTTTCAAAAAAATATTTTTCTGCCGGTTAAGTTGTCGAGGGCTGATTTCTTGTCCTGTGATAAAAAGCCTTCTGTTTCGACCGCCAAACCTTTCAGGGGAGCATTTGCAACCGTTTGGCACCATTTTTGAGTGAATTGCCAAAAGTCAGATTTTTGAAGAAATTGTGACCCCGGGGCTTAGGGATTTTTTCAAAAAAATCTTTTTCTGCCGGTTAAGTTGTCGAGGGCTGATTTCTTTTCCTGTGATGAAAAGCCTTCTCTTTCGACCACCAAACCTTTCAGGGGAGCATTTGGCACCGTTTGGCAGCATTTCTGAGTCATTTGCCGAAAGTCAGATTTTTGATGAAATTGTGACCCCGGGGCTTAGGGATTTTTTCAAAAAATTTTTTTTCTGCCGGTTAAGTTGTTGAGGGCTGACTTCTTTTTCTGTGATAAAAAGACTTCTGTTTCGACCGCCAAACCTTTCAGGGGAGCATTTGCCACCGTTTGGCACCATTTTTGAGTCAATTGGAGAACGTCAGAGTTTTGATGAAATTGTGACCCCGGGGCTTAGGGATTTTTTCAAAAAAATATTTTTCTGCCGGTTAAGTTGTCGAGGGCTGATTTCTTGTCCTGTGATAAAAAGCCTTCTGTTTCGACCGCCAAACCTTTCAGGGGAGCATTTGCAACCGTTTGGCACCATTTTTGAGTGAATTGCCAAAAGTCAGATTTTTGAAGAAATTGTGACCCCGGGGCTTAGGGATTTTTTCAAAAAAATCTTTTTCTGCCGGTTAAGTTGTCGAGGGCTGATTTCTTTTCCTGTGATGAAAAGCCTTCTCTTTCGACCACCAAACCTTTCAGGGGAGCATTTGGCACCGTTTGGCAGCATTTCTGAGTCATTTGCCGAAAGTCAAATTTTTGATGAAATTGTGACCCCGGGGCTTAGGGATTTTTTCAAAAAAATTTTTTTCTGCCGGTTAAGTTGTTGAGGGCTGACTTCTTTTTCTGTGATAAAAAGACTTCTGTTTCGACCGCCAAACCTTTCAGGGGAGCATTTGCCACCGTTTGGCACCATTTTTGAGTCAATTGGAGAACGTCAGAGTTTTGATGAAATTGTGACCCCGGGGCTTAGGGATTTTTTCAAAAAAATATTTTTCTGCCGGTTAAGTTGTCGAGGGCTGATTTCTAGTCCTGTGATAAAAAGCCTTCTGTTTCGACCGCCAAACCTTTCAGGGGAGCATTTGCAACCGTTTGGCAGCATTTCTGAGACAATTGCCGAAAGTCAGATTTTTGATGAAATTGTGACCCCGGGGCTTAGGGATTTTTTCAAAAAAATATTTTTCTGCCGGTTAAGTTGTCGAGGGCTGATTTCTTGTCCTGTGATAAAAAGCCTTCTGTTTCGACAGCCAAACCTTTCAGGGAAGCATTTGCAACCGTTTGGCACCATTTTTGAATCAATTGCCGAAAGTCAGATTTTTGATGAAATTGTGACCCCGGGGCTTAGGGATTTTTTCAAAAAAATCTTTTTCTGCCGGTTAAGTTGTCGAGGGCTGATTTCTTTTCCTGTGATGAAAAGCCTTCTCTTTCGACCACCAAACCTTTCAGGGGCGCATTTGGCACCGTTTGGCAGCATTTCTGAGTCATTTGCCGAAAGTCAGATTTTTGATGAAATTGTGACCCCGGTGCTTCGGGATTTTTTCAAAAAAATATTTTTCTGCCGGTTAAGTTGTCGAAGGCTGATTTCTTGTCCTGTGATAAAAAGCCTTCAGTTTCGACCCCCAAACCTTTCAGGGGAGCATTTGGAACCCTTTGGCATCATCTTTGATTCAATGGCCGAAAGTCAGATTTTCGAAGAAATTGTGACCCCGGGGCTTCGGGATTTTTTCAAAAAAATATTTTTCTGCCGGTTAAGTTGTCGAGGGCTGATTTCTTTTCCTGTGATGAAAAGCCTTCTCTTTCGACCACCAAACCTTTCAGGGGAGCATTTGGAACCGTTTGGCACCATTTCTGAGTCAATTGCCGAAAGTCAGATTTTTGATGAAATTGTGACCCCGGGGCTTAGGGATTTTTCCAAAAAAATATTTTTCTTCCGGTTAAGTTGTCGAGGGCTGATTTCTTGTCCTGTGATAAAAAGCCTTCTGTTTCGACCGCCAAACCTTTCAGGGGAGCATTTGCAACCGTTTGGCACTATTTTTGAGTGAATTGCCAAAAGTCAGATTTTTGAAGAAATTGTGACCCCGGGGCTTAGGGATTTTTTCAAAAAAATATTTTTCTGCCGGTTAAGTTGTCGAAGGCTGATTCATTTTTCTGTGATAAAAAGCCTTCTGTTTCGACCGCCAAACCTTTCAGGGGAGCATTTGCAACCGTTTGGCACCATTTTTGAGTCAATTGGAGAACGTCAGAGTTTTGATGAAATTGTGACCCCGGGGCTTAGGGATTTTTTCAAAAGAATCTTTTTCTACCGGTTTAGTTGTCGAGGGCTGATTTCTTTTCCTGTGATGAAAAGCCTTCTCTTTCGACCACCAAACCTTTCAGGGGAGCATTTGGAACCGTTTGGCAGCATTTCTGAGTCAATTGCCGAAAGTCAGATTTTTGATGAAATTGTGACCCCGGGGCTTAGGGATTTTTTCAAAAGAATGTTTTTCTACCGGTTTAGTTGTCGAGGGCTGATTTCTTTTCCTGTGCTGAAAAGCCTTCTCTTTCGACCACCAAACCTTTCAGGGGAGCATTTGGAACCGTTTGGCAGCATTTATGAGTCAATTGCCAAAAGTCAGATTTTTGAAGAAATTGTGACCCCGGGGCTTAGTGATTTTTCCAAAAAAATATTTTTCTGCCGGTTAACTTGTCGAGGGCTGATTTCTTGTCCTGTGATAAAAAGCCTTCTGTTTCGACCGCCAAACCTTTCAGGGGAGCATTTGCAACCGTTTGGCACCATTTTTGAATGAATTGCCAAAAGTCAGATTTTTGAAGAAATTGTGACCCCGGGGCTTCGGGATTTTTTCAAAAAAATATTTTTCTGCCGGTTAAGTTGTCGAGGGCTGATTTCTTGTCCTGTGATAAAAAGCCTTCTGTTTCGACCGCCAAACCTTTCAGGGGAGCATTTGCAACTGTTTGGCACCATTTCTGAGTCAATTGGAGAACGTCAGAGTTTTGATGAAATTGTGACCCCGGGGCTTAGGGAATTTTTCAAAAAAATATTTTTCTGCCGGTTAAGTTGTCGAGGGCTCATTTCTTGTCCTGTGATAAAAAGCCTTCTCTTTCGACTGCCAAACCTTTCAGAGGAGCATTTGCAACCGTTTGGCACCATTTTTGAATCAATTGCCGAAAGTCAGATTTTTGATGAAATTGTGACCCTGGGGCTTAGGGATTTTTTCAAAAAAAATCTTTTTCTGCCGGTTAAGTTGTCGAGGGCTGATTTCTTTTCCTGTGATGAAAAGCCTTCTCTTTCGACCACCAAACCTTTCAGGGGAGCATTTTGAACCGTTTGGCACCATTTCTGAGTCAATTGCCGAAAGTCAGATTTTTGCAGAAATTGTGACCCCGGGGCTTAGGGATTTTTTCAAAAAAATATTTTTCTGCCAGTTAAGTTGTCGAAGGCTGATTTATTTTTCGGTGATAAAAAGCCTTCTGTTTCGACCGCCAAACCTTTCAGGGGAGCATTTGCAACCGTTTGGCACCATTTTTGAGTCAATTGGAGAACGTCAGAGTTTTGATGAAATTGTGACCCCGGGGCTTAGGGATTTTTTCAAAAAAATCTTTTTCTGCCGGTTAAGTTGTCGAGGGCTGATTTCTTTTCCTGTGATGAAAAGCCTTCTCTTTCGACCGCCAAACCTTTCAGGGGAGCATTTGGAACCGTTTGGCACCATTTTTGAGTCAATTGGAGAACGTCAGAGTTTTGATGAAATTGTGACCCCGGGGCTTAGGGATTTTTTCAAAAAAATCTTTTTCTGCCGGTTAAGTTGTCGAGGGCTGATTTCTTTTCCTGTGATGAAAAGCCTTCTCTTTCGACCACCAAACCTTTCAGGGGAGCATTTGGCACCGTTTGGCAGCATTTCTGAGTCATTTGCCGAAAGTCAGATTTTTGATGAAATTGTGACCCCGGGGCTTAGGGATTTTTTCAAAAAAATTTTTTTCTGCCGGTTAAGTTGTTGAGGGCTGACTTCTTTTTCTGTGATAAAAAGACTTCTGTTTCGACCGCCAAACCTTTCAGGGGAGCATTTGCAACCGTTTGGCAGCATTTCTGAGACAATTGCCGAAAGTCAGATTTTTGATGAAATTGTGACCCCGGGGCTTAGGGATTTTTTCAAAAAAATCTTTTTCTGCCGGTTAAGTTGTCGAGGGCTGATTTCTTTTCCTGTGATAAAAAGCCTTCTCTTTCGACCACCAAACCTTTCAGGGGCGCATTTGGCACCGTTTGGCAGCATTTCTGAGTCATTTGCCGAAAGTCAGATTTTTGATGAAATTGTGACCCCGGTGCTTCGGGATTTTTTCAAAAAAATATTTTTCTGCCGGTTAAGTTGTCGAAGGCTGATTTCTTGTCCTGTGATAAAAAGCCTTCAGTTTCGACCCCCAAACCTTTCAGGGGAGCATTTGGAACCCTTTGGCATCATCTTTGATTCAATTGCCGAAAGTCAGATTTTTGAAGAAATTGTGACCCCGGGGCTTCGGGATTTTTTCAAAAAAATATTTTTCTGCCGGTTAAGTTGTCGAGGGCTGATTTCTTGTCCTGTGATAAAAAGCCTTCTGTTTCGACCGCCAAACCTTTCAGGGGAGCATTTGCAACCGTTTGGCACCATTTTTGAGTGAATTGCCAAAAGTCAGATTTTTGAAGAAATTGTGACCCCGGGGCTTAGGGATTTTTTCAAAAAAATCTTTTTCTGCCGGTTAAGTTGTCGAGGGCTGATTTCTTTTCCTGTGATGAAAAGCCTTCTCTTTCGACCACCAAACCTTTCAGGGGAGCATTTGGCACCGTTTGGCAGCATTTCTGAGTCATTTGCCGAAAGTCAGATTTTTGATGAAATTGTGACCGCGGGGCTTAGGGATTTTTTCAAAAAAATTTTTTTCTGCCGGTTAAGTTGTTGAGGGCTGACTTCTTTTTCTGTGATAAAAAGACTTCTGTTTCGACCGCCAAACCTTTCAGGGGAGCATTTGCCACCGTTTGGCACCATTTTCGAGTCAATTGGAGAATGTCAGAGTTTTGATGAAATTGTGACCCCGGGGCTTAGGGATTTTTTCAAAAAAATATTTTTCTGCCGGTTAAGTTGTCGAGGGCTGATTTCTTGTCCTGTGATAAAAAGCCTTCTGTTTCGACCGCCAAACCTTTCAGGGGAGCACTTGCAACCGTTTGGCAGCATTTCTGAGACAATTGCCGAAAGTCAGATTTTTGATGAAATTGTGACCCCGGGGCTTAGGGATTTTTTCAAAAAAATATTTTTCTGCCGGTTAAGTTGTCGAGGGCTGATTTCTTGTCCTGTGATAAAAAGCCTTCTGTTTCGACAGCCAAACCTTTCAGGGAAGCATTTGCAACCGTTTGGCACCATTTTTGAATCAATTGCCGAAAGTCAGATTTTTGATGAAATTGTGACCCCGGGGCTTAGGGATTTTTTCAAAAAAATCTTTTTCTGCCGGTTAAGTTGTCGAGGGCTGATTTCTTTTCCTGTGATGAAAAGCCTTCTCTTTCGACCACCAAACCTTTCAGGGGCGCATTTGGCACCGTTTGGCAGCATTTCTGAGTCATTTGCCGAAAGTCAGATTTTTGATGAAATTGTGACCCCGGTGCTTCGGGATTTTTTCAAAAAAATATTTTTCTGCCGGTTAAATTGTCGAAGGCTGATTTCTTGTCCTGTGATAAAAAGCCTTCAGTTTCGACCCCCAAACCTTTCAGGGGAGCATTTGGAAACCTTTGGCATCATCTTTGATTCAATTGCCGAAAGTCAGATTTTTGAAGAAATTGTGACCCCGGGGCTTCGGGATTTTTTCAAAAAAATATTTTTCTGCCGGTTAAGTTGTCGAGGGCTGATTTCTTGTCCTGTGATAAAAAGCCTTCTGTTTCGACCGCCAAACCTTTCAGGGGAGCATTTGCAACCGTTTGGCACCATTTTTGAGTGAATTGCCAAAAGTCAGATTTTTGAAGAAATTGTGACCCCGGGGCTTAGGGATTTTTTCAAAAAAATCTTTTTCTGCCGGTTAAGTTGTCGAGGGCTGATTTCTTTTCCTGTGATGAAAAGCCTTCTCTTTCGACCACCAAACCTTTCAGGGGAGCATTTGGCACCGTTTGGCAGCATTTCTGAGTCATTTGCCGAAAGTCAGATTTTTGATGAAATTGTGACCGCGGGGCTTAGGGATTTTTTCAAAAAAAAATTTTTCTGCCGGTTAAGTTGTTGAGGGCTGACTTCTTTTTCTGTGATAAAAAGACTTCTGTTTCGACCGCCAAACCTTTCAGGGGAGCATTTGCCACCGTTTGGCACCATTTTTGAGTCAATTGGAGAATGTCAGAGTTTTGATGAAATTGTGACCCCGGGGCTTAGGGATTTTTTCAAAAAAATATTTTTCTGCCGGTTAAGTTGTCGAGGGCTGATTTCTTGTCCTGTGATAAAAAGCCTTCTGTTTCGACCGCCAAACCTTTCAGGGGAGCACTTGCAACCGTTTGGCAGCATTTCTGAGACAATTGCCGAAAGTCAGATTTTTGATGAAATTGTGACCCCGGGGCTTAGGGATTTTTTCAAAAAAATATTTTTCTGCCGGTTAAGTTGTCGAGGGCTGATTTCTTGTCCTGTGATAAAAAGCCTTCTGTTTCGACAGCCAAACCTTTCAGGGAAGCATTTGCAACCGTTTGGCACCATTTTTGAATCAATTGCCGAAAGTCAGATTTTTGATGAAATTGTGACCCCGGGGCTTAGGGATTTTTTCAAAAAAATCTTTTTCTGCCGGTTAAGTTGTCGAGGGCTGATTTCTTTTCCTGTGATGAAAAGCCTTCTCTTTCGACCACCAAACCTTTCAGGGGCGCATTTGGCACCGTTTGGCAGCATTTCTGAGTCATTTGCCGAAAGTCAGATTTTTGATGAAATTGTGACCCCGGTGCTTCGGGATTTTTTCAAAAAAATATTTTTCTGCCGGTTAAGTTGTCGAAGGCTGATTTCTTGTCCTGTGATAAAAAGCCTTCAGTTTCGACCCCCAAACCTTTCAGGGGAGCATTTGGAACCCTTTGGCATCATCTTTGATTCAATTGCCGAAAGTCAGATTTTTGAAGAAATTGTGACCCCGGGGCTTCGGGATTTTTTCAAAAAAATATTTTTCTGCCGCTTAAGTTGTCGAGGGCTGATTTCTAGTCCTGTGATAAAAAGCCTTCTGTTTCGACCGCCAAACCTTTCAGGGGAGCATTTGGCACCATTTGGCAGCATTTCTGAGTCATTTGCCGAAAGTCAGATTTTTGATGAAATTGTGACCCCGGGGCTTAGGGATTTTTTCAAAAAAATTTTTTTCTGCCGGTTAAGTTGTTGAGGGCTGACTTCTTTTTCTGTGATAAAAAGACTTCTGTTTCGACCGCCAAACCTTTCAGGGGAGCATTTGCAACCGTTTGGCAGCATTTCTGAGACAATTGCCGAAAGTCAGATTTTTGATGAAATTGTGACCCCGGGGCTTAGGGATTTTTCCAAGAAAATATTTTTCTGCCGGTTAAGTTGTCGAGGGCTGATTTCTTGTCCTGTGATAAAAAGCCTTCTGTTTCGACCGCCAAACCTTTCAGGGGAGCATTTGCAACCGTTTGGCACCATTTTTGAATCAATTGCCGAAAGTCAGATTTTTTATGAAATTGTGACCCCGGGGCTTAGGGATTTTTTCAAAAAAATCTTTTTCTGCCGGTTAAATTGTCGAGGGCTGATTTCTTTTCCTGTGATGAAAAGCCTTCTCTTTCGACCACCAAACCTTTCAGGGGAGCATTTGGAACCGTTTGGCACCATTTTTGAATGAATTGCCAAAAGTCAGATTTTTGAAGAAATTGTGACCCCGGGGCTTAGGGATTTTTTCAAAAAAATATTTTTCTGCCGCTTAAGTTGTCGAGGGCTGATTTCTTGTCCTGTGATAAAAAGCCTTCTGTTTCGACCGCCAAACCTTTCAGGGGAGCATTTGCAACCGTTTGGCACCATTTCTGAGTCAATTGGAGAACGTCAGAGTTTTGATGAAATTGTGACCCCGGGGCTTAGGGAATTTTTCAAAAAAATATTTTTCTGCCGGTTAAGTTGTCGAGGGCTCATTTCTTGTCCTGTGATAAAAAGCCTTCTCTTTCGACTGCCAAACCTTTCAGAGGAGCATTTGCAACCGTTTGGCACCATTTTTGAATCAATTGCCGAAAGTCAGATTTTTGATGAAATTGTGACCCTGGGGCTTAGGGATTTTTTCAAAAAAAATCTTTTTCTGCCGGTTAAGTTGTCGAGGGCTGATTTCTTTTCCTGTGATGAAAAGCCTTCTCTTTCGACCACCAAACCTTTCAGGGGAGCATTTGGAACCGTTTGGCACCATTTCTGAGTCAATTGCCGAAAGTCAGATTTTTGATGAAATTGTGACCCCGGGGCTTAGGGATTTTTCCCAAAAAATATTTTTCTTCCGGTTAAGTTGTCGAGGGCTGATTTCTTGTCCTGTGATAAAAAGCCTTCTGTTTCGACCGCCAAACCTTTCAGGGGAGCATTTGCAACCGTTTGGCACCATTTTTGAGTGAATTGCCGAAAGTCAGATTTTTGAAGAAATTGTGACCCCGGGGCTTAGGGATTTTTTCAAAAAAATCTTTTTCTGCCGGTTAAGTTGTCGAGGGCTGATTTCTTGTCCTGTGATGAAAAGCCTTCTCTTTCGACCACCAAACCTTTCAGGGGAGCATTTGGCACCGTTTGGCAGCATTTCTGAGTCATTTGCCGAAAGTCAGATTTTTGATGAAATTGTGACCCCGGGGCTTAGGGATTTTTTCAAAAAAATCTTTTTCTGCCGGTTAAGTTGTCGAGGGCTGATTTCTTTTCCTGTGATGAAAAGCCTTCTCTTTCGACCACCAAACCTTTCAGGGGCGCATTTGGCACCGTTTGGCAGCATTTCTGAGTCATTTGCCGAAAGTCAGATTTTTGATGAAATTGTGACCCCGGTGCTTCGGGATTTTTTCAAAAAAATATTTTTCTGCCGGTTAAGTTGTCGAAGGCTGATTTCTTGTCCTGTGATAAAAAGCCTTCAGTTTCGACCCCCAAACCTTTCAGGGGAGCATTTGGAACCCTTTGGCATCATCTTTGATTCAATTGCCGAAAGTCAGATTTTTGAAGAAATTGTGACCCCGGGGCTTCGGGATTTTTTCAAAAAAATATTTTTCTGCCGGTTAAGTTGTCGAGGGCTGATTTCTTGTCCTGTGATAAAAAGCCTTCTGTTTCGACCGCCAAACCTTTCAGGGGAGCATTTGGCACCGTTTGGCAGCATTTCTGAGTCATTTGCCGAAAGTCAGATTTTTGATGAAATTGTGACCCCGGGGCTTAGGGATTTTTTCAAAAAATTTTTTTTCTGCCGGTTAAGTTGTTGAGGGCTGACTTCTTTTTCTGTGATAAAAAGACTTCTGTTTCGACCGCCAAACCTTTCAGGGGAGCATTTGCAACCGTTTGGCAGCATTTCTGAGACAATTGCCGAAAGTCAGATTTTTGATGAAATTGTGACCCCGGGGCTTAGGGATTTTTCCAAGAAAATATTTTTCTGCCGGTTAAGTTGTCGAGGGCTGATTTCTTGTCCTGTGATAAAAAGCCTTCTGTTTCGACCGCCAAACCTTTCAGGGGAGCATTTGCAACCGTTTGGCACCATTTTTGAATCAATTGCCGAAAGTCAGATTTTTTATGAAATTGTGACCCCGGGGCTTAGGGATTTTTTCAAAAAAATCTTTTTCTGCCGGTTAAATTGTCGAGGGCTGATTTCTTTTCCTGTGATGAAAAGCCTTCTCTTTCGACCACCAAACCTTTCAGGGGAGCATTTGGAACCGTTTGGCACCATTTTTGAATGAATTGCCAAAAGTCAGATTTTTGAAGAAATTGTGACCCCGGGGCTTAGGGATTTTTTCAAAAAAATATTTTTCTGCCGCTTAAGTTGTCGAGGGCTGATTTCTTGTCCTGTGATAAAAAGCCTTCTGTTTCGACCGCCAAACC
This sequence comes from Podarcis gaigeae, assembly GCF_964106915.1. NCBI lineage: Eukaryota > Metazoa > Chordata > Lepidosauria > Squamata > Lacertidae > Podarcis > Podarcis gaigeae. Next base: position 79,159,779 of record NC_139683.1, on the reverse strand, counting down.
TTTCAGGGGAGCATTTGCAACCGTTTGGCACCATTTTTGAGTGAATTGCCGAAAGTCAGATTTTTGAAGAAATTGTGACCCCGGGGCTTAGGGATTTTTTCAAAAAAATCTTTTTCTGCCGGTTAAGTTGTCGAGGGCTGATTTCTTGTCCTGTGATGAAAAGCCTTCTCTTTCGACCACCAAACCTTTCAGGGGAGCATTTGGCACCGTTTGGCAGCATTTCTGAGTCATTTGCCGAAAGTCAGATTTTTGATGAAATTGTGACCCCGGGGCTTAGGGATTTTTTCAAAAAAATCTTTTTCTGCCGGTTAAATTGTCGAGGGCTGATTTCTTTTCCTGTGATGAAAAGCCTTCTCTTTCGACCACCAAACCTTTCAGGGGAGCATTTGGAACCGTTTGGCACCATTTTTGAATGAATTGCCAAAAGTCAGATTTTTGAAGAAATTGTGACCCCGGGGCTTAGGGATTTTTTCAAAAAAATATTTTTCTGCCGCTTAAGTTGTCGAGGGCTGATTTCTTGTCCTGTGATAAAAAGCCTTCTGTTTCGACCGCCAAACCTTTCAGGGGAGCATTTGCAACCGTTTGGCACCATTTTTGAGTGAATTGCCGAAAGTCAGATTTTTGAAGAAATTGTGACCCCGGGGCTTAGGGATTTTTTCAAAAAAATCTTTTTCTGCCGGTTAAGTTGTCGAGGGCTGATTTCTTGTCCTGTGATGAAAAGCCTTCTCTTTCGACCACCAAACCTTTCAGGGGAGCATTTGGCACCGTTTGGCAGCATTTCTGAGTCATTTGCCGAAAGTCAGATTTTTGATGAAATTGTGACCCCGGGGCTTAGGGATTTTTTCAAAAAAATCTTTTTCTGCCGGTTAAGTTGTCGAGGGCTGATTTCTTTTCCTGTGATGAAAAGCCTTCTCTTTCGACCACCAAACCTTTCAGGGGCGCATTTGGCACCGTTTGGCAGCATTTCTGAGTCATTTGCCGAAAGTCAGATTTTTGATGAAATTGTGACCCCGGTGCTTCGGGATTTTTTCAAAAAAATATTTTTCTGCCGGTTAAGTTGTCGAAGGCTGATTTCTTGTCCTGTGATAAAAAGCCTTCAGTTTCGACCCCCAAACCTTTCAGGGGAGCATTTGGAACCCTTTGGCATCATCTTTGATTCAATTGCCGAAAGTCAGATTTTTGAAGAAATTGTGACCCCGGGGCTTCGGGATTTTTTCAAAAAAATATTTTTCTGCCGGTTAAGTTGTCGAGGGCTGATTTCTTGTCCTGTGATAAAAAGCCTTCTGTTTCGACCGCCAAACCTTTCAGGGGAGCATTTGGCACCGTTTGGCAGCATTTCTGAGTCATTTGCCGAAAGTCAGATTTTTGATGAAATTGTGACCCCGGGGCTTAGGGATTTTTTCAAAAAAATTTTTTTCTGCCGGTTAAGTTGTTGAGGGCTGACTTCTTTTTCTGTGATAAAAAGACTTCTGTTTCGACCGCCAAACCTTTCAGGGGAGCATTTGCAACCGTTTGGCAGCATTTCTGAGACAATTGCCGAAAGTCAGATTTTTGATGAAATTGTGACCCCGGGGCTTAGGGATTTTTCCAAGAAAATATTTTTCTGCCGGTTAAGTTGTCGAGGGCTGATTTCTTGTCCTGTGATAAAAAGCCTTCTGTTTCGACCGCCAAACCTTTCAGGGGAGCATTTGCAACCGTTTGGCACCATTTTTGAATCAATTGCCGAAAGTCAGATTTTTTATGAAATTGTGACCCCGGGGCTTAGGGATTTTTTCAAAAAAATCTTTTTCTGCCGGTTAAATTGTCGAGGGCTGATTTCTTTTCCTGTGATGAAAAGCCTTCTCTTTCGACCACCAAACCTTTCAGGGGAGCATTTGGAACCGTTTGGCACCATTTTTGAATGAATTGCCAAAAGTCAGATTTTTGAAGAAATTGTGACCCCGGGGCTTAGGGATTTTTTCAAAAAAATATTTTTCTGCCGCTTAAGTTGTCGAGGGCTGATTTCTTGTCCTGTGATAAAAAGCCTTCTGTTTCGACCGCCAAACCTTTCAGGGGAGCATTTGCAACCGTTTGGCACCATTTCTGAGTCAATTGGAGAACGTCAGAGTTTTGATGAAATTGTGACCCCGGGGCTTAGGGAATTTTTCAAAAAAATATTTTTCTGCCGGTTAAGTTGTCGAGGGCTCATTTCTTGTCCTGTGATAAAAAGCCTTCTCTTTCGACTGCCAAACCTTTCAGAGGAGCATTTGCAACCGTTTGGCACCATTTTTGAATCAATTGCCGAAAGTCAGATTTTTGATGAAATTGTGACCCTGGGGCTTAGGGATTTTTTCAAAAAAAATCTTTTTCTGCCGGTTAAGTTGTCGAGGGCTGATTTCTTTTCCTGTGATGAAAAGCCTTCTCTTTCGACCACCAAACCTTTCAGGGGAGCATTTGGAACCGTTTGGCACCATTTCTGAGTCAATTGCCGAAAGTCAGATTTTTGATGAAATTGTGACCCCGGGGCTTAGGGATTTTTCCCAAAAAATATTTTTCTTCCGGTTAAGTTGTCGAGGGCTGATTTCTTGTCCTGTGATAAAAAGCCTTCTGTTTCGACCGCCAAACCTTTCAGGGGAGCATTTGCAACCGTTTGGCACCATTTTTGAGTGAATTGCCGAAAGTCAGATTTTTGAAGAAATTGTGACCCCGGGGCTTAGGGATTTTTTCAAAAAAATCTTTTTCTGCCGGTTAAGTTGTCGAGGGCTGATTTCTTGTCCTGTGATGAAAAGCCTTCTCTTTCGACCACCAAACCTTTCAGGGGAGCATTTGGCACCGTTTGGCAGCATTTCTGAGTCATTTGCCGAAAGTCAGATTTTTGATGAAATTGTGACCCCGGGGCTTAGGGATTTTTTCAAAAAAAAATTTTTCTGCCGGTTAAGTTGTCGAGGGCTGATTTCTTGTCCTGTGATAAAAAGCCTTCTGTTTCGACCGCCAAACCTTTCAGGGGAGCATTTGCAACCGTTTGGCACCATTTTTGAATCAATTGCCGAAAGTCAGATTTTTGATGAAATTGTGACCCCGGGGCTTAGGGATTTTTTCAAAAAAATCTTTTTCTGCCGGTTAAGTTGTCGAGGGCTGATTTCTTTTCCTGTGATGAAAAGCCTTCTCTTTCGACCACCAAACCTTTCAGGGGAGCATTTGGCACCGTTTGGCAGCATTTCTGAGTCATTTGCCGAAAGTCAGATTTTTGATGAAATTGTGACCCCGGGGCTTAGGGATTTTTTCAAAAAAATTTTTTTCTGCCGGTTAAGTTGTTGAGGGCTGACTTCTTTTTCTGTGATAAAAAGACTTCTGTTTCGACCGCCAAACCTTTCAGGGGAGCATTTGCAACCGTTTGGCAGCATTTCTGAGACAATTGCCGAAAGTCAGATTTTTGATGAAATTGTGACCCGGGGGCTTAGGGATTTTTTCAAAAAAATATTTTTCTGCCGGTTAAGTTGTTGAGGGCTGACTTCTTTTTCTGTGATAAAAAGCCTCCAGTTTCGACCGCCAAACCTTTCAGGGGAGCATTTGCAACCGTTTGGCACCATTTTTGAGTGAATTGCCAAAAGTCAGATTTTTGAAGAAATTGTGACCCCAGGGCTTAGGGATTTTTCCAAAAAAATATTTTTCTTCCGGTTAAGTTGTCGAGGGCTGATTTCTTGTCCTGTGATAAAAAGCATTCTGTTTCGACCGCCAAACCTTTCAGGGGAGCATTTGCAACCGTTTGGCACCATTTTTGAGTGAATTGCCGAAAGTCAGATTTTTGATGAAATTGTGACCCCGGGGCTTAGGGATTTTTTCAAAAAAATTTTTTTCTGCCGGTTAAGTTGTTGAGGGCTGACTTCTTTTTCTGTGATAAAAAGACTTCTGTTTCGACCGCCAAACCTTTCAGGGGAGCATTTGCAACTGTTTGGCAGCATTTCTGAGACAATTGGAGAACGTCAGAGTTTTGATGAAATTGTGACCCCGGGGCTTAGGGAATTTTTCAAAAAAATATTTTTCTGCCGGTTAAGTTGTCGAGGGCTCATTTCTTGTCCTGTGATAAAAAGCCTTCTCTTTCGACTGCCAAACCTTTCAGAGGAGCATTTGCAACCGTTTGGCACCATTTTTGAATCAATTGCCGAAAGTCAGATTTTTGATGAAATTGTGACCCTGGGGCTTAGGGATTTTTTCAAAAAAAATCTTTTTCTGCCGGTTAAGTTGTCGAGGGCTGATTTCTTTTCCTGTGATGAAAAGCCTTCTCTTTCGACCACCAAACCTTTCAGGGGAGCATTTGGAACCGTTTGGCACCATTTCTGAGTCAATTGCCGAAAGTCAGATTTTTGCAGAAATTGTGACCCCGGGGCTTAGGGATTTTTTCAAAAAAATATTTTTCTGCCAGTTAAGTTGTCGAAGGCTGATTTATTTTTCGGTGATAAAAAGCCTTCTGTTTCGACCGCCAAACCTTTCAGGGGAGCATTTGCAACCGTTTGGCACCATTTTTGAGTCAATTGGAGAACGTCAGAGTTTTGATGAAATTGTGACCCCGGGGCTTAGGGATTTTTTCAAAAAAATCTTTTTCTGCCGGTTAAGTTGTCGAGGGCTGATTTCTTTTCCTGTGATGAAAAGCCTTCTCTTTCGACCGCCAAACCTTTCAGGGGAGCATTTGGAACCGTTTGGCACCATTTTTGAGTCAATTGGAGAACGTCAGAGTTTTGATGAAATTGTGACCCCGGGGCTTAGGGATTTTTTCAAAAAAATCTTTTTCTGCCGGTTAAGTTGTCGAGGGCTGATTTCTTTTCCTGTGATGAAAAGCCTTCTCTTTCGACCACCAAACCTTTCAGGGGAGCATTTGGCACCGTTTGGCAGCATTTCTGAGTCATTTGCCGAAAGTCAGATTTTTGATGAAATTGTGACCCCGGGGCTTAGGGATTTTTTCAAAAAAATTTTTTTCTGCCGGTTAAGTTGTTGAGGGCTGACTTCTTTTTCTGTGATAAAAAGACTTCTGTTTCGACCGCCAAACCTTTCAGGGGAGCATTTGCAACCGTTTGGCAGCATTTCTGAGACAATTGCCGAAAGTCAGATTTTTGATGAAATTGTGACCCCGGGGCTTAGGGATTTTTTCAAAAAAATCTTTTTCTGCCGGTTAAGTTGTCGAGGGCTGATTTCTTTTCCTGTGATGAAAAGCCTTCTCTTTCGACCACCAAACCTTTCAGGGGCGCATTTGGCACCGTTTGGCAGCATTTCTGAGTCATTTGCCGAAAGTCAGATTTTTGATGAAATTGTGACCCCGGTGCTTCGGGATTTTTTCAAAAAAATATTTTTCTGCCGGTTAAGTTGTCGAAGGCTGATTTCTTGTCCTGTGATAAAAAGCCTTCAGTTTCGACCCCCAAACCTTTCAGTGGAGCATTTGGAACCCTTTGGCATCATCTTTGATTCAATTGCCGAAAGTCAGATTTTTGAAGAAATTGTGACCCCGGGGCTTCGGGATTTTTTCAAAAAAATATTTTTCTGCCGGTTAAGTTGTCGAGGGCTGATTTCTTGTCCTGTGATAAAAAGCCTTCTGTTTCGACCGCCAAACCTTTCAGGGGAGCATTTGCAACCGTTTGGCACCATTTTTGAGTGAATTGCCAAAAGTCAGATTTTTGAAGAAATTGTGACCCCGGGGCTTAGGGATTTTTTCAAAAAAATCTTTTTCTGCCGGTTAAGTTGTCGAGGGCTGATTTCTTTTCCTGTGATGAAAAGCCTTCTCTTTCGACCACCAAACCTTTCAGGGGAGCATTTGGCACCGTTTGGCAGCATTTCTGAGTCATTTGCCGAAAGTCAGATTTTTGATGAAATTGTGACCGCGGGGCTTAGGGATTTTTTCAAAAAAAATTTTTTCTGCCGGTTAAGTTGTTGAGGGCTGACTTCTTTTTCTGTGATAAAAAGACTTCTGTTTCGACCGCCAAACCTTTCAGGGGAGCATTTGCCACCGTTTGGCACCATTTTCGAGTCAATTGGAGAATGTCAGAGTTTTGATGAAATTGTGACCCCGGGGCTTAGGGATTTTTTCAAAAAAATATTTTTCTGCCGGTTAAGTTGTCGAGGGCTGATTTCTTGTCCTGTGATAAAAAGCCTTCTGTTTCGACCGCCAAACCTTTCAGGGGAGCACTTGCAACCGTTTGGCAGCATTTCTGAGACAATTGCCGAAAGTCAGATTTTTGATGAAATTGTGACCCCGGGGCTTAGGGATTTTTTCAAAAAAATATTTTTCTGCCGGTTAAGTTGTCGAGGGCTGATTTCTTGTCCTGTGATAAAAAGCCTTCTGTTTCGACAGCCAAACCTTTCAGGGAAGCATTTGCAACCGTTTGGCACCATTTTTGAATCAATTGCCGAAAGTCAGATTTTTGATGAAATTGTGACCCCGGGGCTTAGGGATTTTTTCAAAAAAATCTTTTTCTGCCGGTTAAGTTGTCGAGGGCTGATTTCTTTTCCTGTGATGAAAAGCCTTCTCTTTCGACCACCAAACCTTTCAGGGGCGCATTTGGCACCGTTTGGCAGCATTTCTGAGTCATTTGCCGAAAGTCAGATTTTTGATGAAATTGTGACCCCGGTGCTTTGGGATTTTTTCAAAAAAATATTTTTCTGCCGGTTAAATTGTCGAAGGCTGATTTCTTGTCCTGTGATAAAAAGCCTTCAGTTTCGACCCCCAAACCTTTCAGGGGAGCATTTGGAACCCTTTGGCATCATCTTTGATTCAATTGCCGAAAGTCAGATTTTTGAAGAAATTGTGACCCCGGGGCTTCGGGATTTTTTCAAAAAAATATTTTTCTGCCGGTTAAGTTGTCGAGGGCTGATTTCTTGTCCTGTGATAAAAAGCCTTCTGTTTCGACCGCCAAACCTTTCAGGGGAGCATTTGCAACCGTTTGGCACCATTTTTGAGTGAATTGCCAAAAGTCAGATTTTTGAAGAAATTGTGACCCCGGGGCTTAGGGATTTTTTCAAAAAAATCTTTTTCTGCCGGTTAAGTTGTCGAGGGCTGATTTCTTTTCCTGTGATGAAAAGCCTTCTCTTTCGACCACCAAACCTTTCAGGGGAGCATTTGGCACCGTTTGGCAGCATTTCTGAGTCATTTGCCGAAAGTCAGATTTTTGATGAAATTGTGACCGCGGGGCTTAGGGATTTTTTCAAAAAAATTTTTTTCTGCCGGTTAAGTTGTTGAGGGCTGACTTCTTTTTCTGTGATAAAAAGACTTCTGTTTCGACCGCCAAACCTTTCAGGGGAGCATTTGCCACCGTTTGGCACCATTTTTGAGTCAATTGGAGAATGTCAGAGTTTTGATGAAATTGTGACCCCGGGGCTTAGGGATTTTTTCAAAAAAATATTTTTCTGCCGGTTAAGTTGTCGAGGGCTGATTTCTTGTCCTGTGATAAAAAGCCTTCTGTTTCGACCGCCAAACCTTTCAGGGGAGCACTTGCAACCGTTTGGCAGCATTTCTGAGACAATTGCCGAAAGTCAGATTTTTGATGAAATTGTGACCCCGGGGCTTAGGGATTTTTTCAAAAAAATATTTTTCTGCCGGTTAAGTTGTCGAGGGCTGATTTCTTGTCCTGTGATAAAAAGCCTTCTGTTTCGACAGCCAAACCTTTCAGGGAAGCATTTGCAACCGTTTGGCACCATTTTTGAATCAATTGCCGAAAGTCAGATTTTTGATGAAATTGTGACCCCGGGGCTTAGGGATTTTTTCAAAAAAATCTTTTTCTGCCGGTTAAGTTGTCGAGGGCTGATTTCTTTTCCTGTGATGAAACGCCTTCTCTTTCGACCACCAAACCTTTCAGGGGAGCATTTGGCACCGTTTGGCAGCATTTCTGAGTCATTTGCCGAAAGTCAGATTTTTGATGAAATTGTGACCCCGGTGCTTCGGGATTTTTTCAAAAAAATATTTTTCTGCCGGTTAAGTTGTCGAAGGCTGATTTCTTGTCCTGTGATAAAAAGCCTTCAGTTTCGACCCCCAAACCTTTCAGGGGAGCATTTGGAACCCTTTGGCATCATCTTTGATTCAATTGCCGAAAGTCAGATTTTTGAAGAAATTGTGACCCCGGGGCTTCGGGATTTTTTCAAAAAAATATTTTTCTGCCGGTTAAGTTGTCGAGGGCTGACTTCTTTTTCTGTGATAAAAAGACTTCTGTTTCGACCGCCAAACCTTTCAGGGGAGCATTTGCAACCGTTTGGCAGCATTTCTGAGACAATTGCCGAAAGTCAGATTTTTGATGAAATTGTGACCCCGGGGCTTAGGGATTTTTCCAAGAAAATATTTTTCTGCCGGTTAAGTTGTCGAGGGCTGATTTCTAGTCCTGTGATAAAAAGCCTTCTGTTTCGACCGCCAAACCTTTCAGGGGAGCATTTGGCACCGTTTGGCAGCATTTCTGAGTCATTTGCCGAAAGTCAGATTTTTGATGAAATTGTGACCCCGGGGCTTAGGGATTTTTTCAAAAAAATTTTTTTCTGCCGGTTAAGTTGTTGAGGGCTGACTTCTTTTTCTGTGATAAAAAGACTTCTGTTTCGACCGCCAAACCTTTCAGGGGAGCATTTGCAACCGTTTGGCAGCATTTCTGAGACAATTGCCGAAAGTCAGATTTTTGATGAAATTGTGACCCCGGGGCTTAGGGATTTTTCCAAGAAAATATTTTTCTGCCGGTTAAGTTGTCGAGGGCTGATTTCTTGTCCTGTGATAAAAAGCCTTCTGTTTCGACCGCCAAACCTTTCAGGGGAGCATTTGCAACCGTTTGGCACCATTTTTGAATCAATTGCCGAAAGTCAGATTTTTTATGAAATTGTGACCCCGGGGCTTAGGGATTTTTTCAAAAAAATCTTTTTCTGCCGGTTAAATTGTCGAGGGCTGATTTCTTTTCCTGTGATGAAAAGCCTTCTCTTTCGACCACCAAACCTTTCAGGGGAGCATTTGGAACCGTTTGGCACCATTTTTGAATGAATTGCCAAAAGTCAGATTTTTGAAGAAATTGTGACCCCGGGGCTTAGGGATTTTTTCAAAAAAATATTTTTCTGCCGCTTAAGTTGTCGAGGGCTGATTTCTTGTCCTGTGATAAAAAGCCTTCTGTTTCGACCGCCAAACCTTTCAGGGGAGCATTTGCAACCGTTTGGCACCATTTCTGAGTCAATTGGAGAACGTCAGAGTTTTGATGAAATTGTGACCCCGGGGCTTAGGGAATTTTTCAAAAAAATATTTTTCTGCCGGTTAAGTTGTCGAGGGCTCATTTCTTGTCCTGTGATAAAAAGCCTTCTCTTTCGACTGCCAAACCTTTCAGAGGAGCATTTGCAACCGTTTGGCACCATTTTTGAATCAATTGCCGAAAGTCAGATTTTTGATGAAATTGTGACCCTGGGGCTTAGGGATTTTTTCAAAAAAAATCTTTTTCTGCCGGTTAAGTTGTCGAGGGCTGATTTCTTTTCCTGTGATGAAAAGCCTTCTCTTTCGACCACCAAACCTTTCAGGGGAGCATTTGGAACAGTTTGGCACCATTTCTGAGTCAATTGCCGAAAGTCAGATTTTTGATGAAATTGTGACCCCGGGGCTTAGGGATTTTTCCCAAAAAATATTTTTCTTCCGGTTAAGTTGTCGAGGGCTGATTTCTTGTCCTGTGATAAAAAGCCTTCTGTTTCGACCGCCAAACCTTTCAGGGGAGCATTTGCAACCGTTTGGCACCATTTTTGAGTGAATTGCCGAAAGTCAGATTTTTGAAGAAATTGTGACCCCGGGGCTTAGGGATTTTTTCAAAAAAATCTTTTTCTGCCGGTTAAGTTGTCGAGGGCTGATTTCTTGTCCTGTGATGAAAAGCCTTCTCTTTCGACCACCAAACCTTTCAGGGGAGCATTTGGCACCGTTTGGCAGCATTTCTGAGTCATTTGCCGAAAGTCAGATTTTTGATGAAATTGTGACCCCGGGGCTTAGGGATTTTTTCAAAAAAATCTTTTTCTGCCGGTTAAGTTGTCGAGGGCTGATTTCTTTTCCTGTGATGAAAAGCCTTCTCTTTCGACCACCAAACCTTTCAGGGGCGCATTTGGCACCGTTTGGCAGCATTTCTGAGTCATTTGCCGAAAGTCAGATTTTTGATGAAATTGTGACCCCGGTGCTTCGGGATTTTTTCAAAAAAATATTTTTCTGCCGGTTAAGTTGTCGAAGGCTGATTTCTTGTCCTGTGATAAAAAGCCTTCAGTTTCGACCCCCAAACCTTTCAGGGGAGCATTTGGAACCCTTTGGCATCATCTTTGATTCAATTGCCGAAAGTCAGATTTTTGAAGAAATTGTGACCCCGGGGCTTCGGGATTTTTTCAAAAAAATATTTTTCTGCCGGTTAAGTTGTCGAGGGCTGATTTCTTGTCCTGTGATAAAAAGCCTTCTGTTTCGACCGCCAAACCTTTCAGGGGAGCATTTGGCACCGTTTGGCAGCATTTCTGAGTCATTTGCCGAAAGTCAGATTTTTGATGAAATTGTGACCCCGGGGCTTAGGGATTTTTCCAAAAAATTTTTTTTCTGCCGGTTAAGTTGTTGAGGGCTGACTTCTTTTTCTGTGATAAAAAGACTTCTGTTTCGACCGCCAAACCTTTCAGGGGAGCATTTGCAACCGTTTGGCAGCATTTCTGAGACAATTGCCGAAAGTCAGATTTTTGATGAAATTGTGACCCCGGGGCTTAGGGATTTTTCCAAGAAAATATTTTTCTGCCGGTTAAGTTGTCGAGGGCTGATTTCTTGTCCTGTGATAAAAAGCCTTCTGTTTCGACCGCCAAACCTTTCAGGGGAGCATTTGCAACCGTTTGGCACCATTTTTGAATCAATTGCCGAAAGTCAGATTTTTTATGAAATTGTGACCCCGGGGCTTAGGGATTTTTTCAAAAAAATCTTTTTCTGCCGGTTAAATTGTCGAGGGCTGATTTCTTTTCCTGTGATGAAAAGCCTTCTCTTTCGACCACCAAACCTTTCAGGGGAGCATTTGGAACCGTTTGGCACCATTTTTGAATGAATTGCCAAAAGTCAGATTTTTGAAGAAATTGTGACCCCGGGGCTTAGGGATTTTTTCAAAAAAATATTTTTCTGCCGCTTAAGTTGTCGAGGGCTGATTTCTTGTCCTGTGATAAAAAGCCTTCTGTTTCGACCGCCAAACCTTTCAGGGGAGCATTTGCAACCGTTTGGCACCATTTCTGAGTCAATTGGAGAACGTCAGAGTTTTGATGAAATTGTGACCCCGGGGCTTAGGGAATTTTTCAAAAAAATATTTTTCTGCCGGTTAAGTTGTCGAGGGCTCATTTCTTGTCCTGTGATAAAAAGCCTTCTCTTTCGACTGCCAAACCTTTCAGAGGAGCATTTGCAACCGTTTGGCACCATTTTTGAATCAATTGCCGAAAGTCAGATTTTTGATGAAATTGTGACCCTGGGGCTTAGGGATTTTTTCAAAAAAAATCTTTTTCTGCCGGTTAAGTTGTCGAGGGCTGATTTCTTTTCCTGTGATGAAAAGCCTTCTCTTTCGACCACCAAACCTTTCAGGGGAGCATTTGGAACCGTTTGGCACCATTTCTGAGTCAATTGCCGAAAGTCAGATTTTTGATGAAATTGTGACCCCGGGGCTTAGGGATTTTTCCCAAAAAATATTTTTCTTCCGGTTAAGTTGTCGAGGGCTGATTTCTTGTCCTGTGATAAAAAGCCTTCTGTTTCGACCGCCAAACCTTTCAGGGGAGCATTTGCAACCGTTTGGCACCATTTTTGAGTGAATTGCCGAAAGTCAGATTTTTGAAGAAATTGTGACCCCGGGGCTTAGGGATTTTTTCAAAAAAATCTTTTTCTGCCGGTTAAGTTGTCGAGGGCTGATTTCTTGTCCTGTGATGAAAAGCCTTCTCTTTCGACCACCAAACCTTTCAGGGGAGCATTTGGCACCGTTTGGCAGCATTTCTGAGTCATTTGCCGAAAGTCAGATTTTTGATGAAATTGTGACCCCGGGGCTTAGGGATTTTTTCAAAAAAAAATTTTTCTGCCGGTTAAGTTGTCGAGGGCTGATTTCTTGTCCTGTGATAAAAAGCCTTCTGTTTCGACCGCCAAACCTTTCAGGGGAGCATTTGCAACCGTTTGGCACCATTTTTGAATCAATTGCCGAAAGTCAGATTTTTGATGAAATTGTGACCCCGGGGCTTAGGGATTTTTTCAAAAAAATCTTTTTCTGCCGGTTAAGTTGTCGAGGGCTGATTTCTTTTCCTGTGATGAAAAGCCTTCTCTTTCGACCACCAAACCTTTCAGGGGAGCATTTGGCACTGTTTGGCAGCATTTCTGAGTCATTTGCCGAAAGTCAGATTTTTGATGAAATTGTGACCCCGGGGCTTAGGGATTTTTTCAAAAAAATTTTTTTCTGCCGGTTAAGTTGTTGAGGGCTGACTTCTTTTTCTGTGATAAAAAGACTTCTGTTTCGACCGCCAAACCTTTCAGGGGAGCATTTGCAACCGTTTGGCAGCATTTCTGAGACAATTGCCGAAAGTCAGATTTTTGATGAAATTGTGACCCGGGGGCTTAGGGATTTTTTCAAAAAAATATTTTTCTGCCGGTTAAGTTGTTGAGGGCTGACTTCTTTTTCTGTGATAAAAAGCCTCCAGTTTCGACCACCAAACCTTTCAGGGGAGCATTTGCAACCGTTTGGCACCATTTTTGAGTGAATTGCCAAAAGTCAGATTTTTGAAGAAATTGTGACCCCAGGGCTTAGGGATTTTTCCAAAAAAATATTTTTCTTCCGGTTAAGTTGTCGAGGGCTGATTTCTTGTCCTGTGATAAAAAGCATTCTGTTTCGACCGCCAAACCTTTCAGGGGAGCATTTGCAACCGTTTGGCACCATTTTTGAGTGAATTGCCGAAAGTCAGATTTTTGATGAAATTGTGACCCCGGGGCTTAGGGATTTTTTCAAAAAAAATTTTTTCTGCCGGTTAAGTTGTTGAGGGCTGACTTCTTTTTCTGTGATAAAAAGACTTCTGTTTCGACCGCCAAACCTTTCAGGGGAGCATTTGCAACCGTTTGGCACCATTTTTGAGTGAATTGCCAAAAGTCAGATTTTTGAAGAAATTGTGACCCCGGGGCTTAGGGATTTTTCCCAAAAAATATTTTTCTTCCGGTTAAGTTGTCGAGGGCTGATTTCTTGTCCTGTGATAAAAAGCCTTCTGTTTCGACCGCCAAACCTTTCAGGGGAGCATTTGCAACCGTTTGGCACCATTTTTGAGTGAATTGCCGAAAGTCAGATTTTTGAAGAAATTGTGACCCCGGGGCTTAGGGATTTTTTCAAAAAAATCTTTTTCTGCCGGTTAAGTTGTCGAGGGCTGATTTCTTGTCCTGTGATGAAAAGCCTTCTCTTTCGACCACCAAACCTTTCAGGGGAGCATTTGGCACCGTTTGGCAGCATTTCTGAGTCATTTGCCGAAAGTCAGATTTTTGATGAAATTGTGACCCCGGGGCTTAGGGATTTTTTCAAAAAAATCTTTTTCTGCCGGTTAAGTTGTCGAGGGCTGATTTCTTTTCCTGTGATGAAAAGCCTTCTCTTTCGACCACCAAACCTTTCAGGGGCGCATTTGGCACCGTTTGGCAGCATTTCTGAGTCATTTGCCGAAAGTCAGATTTTTGATGAAATTGTGACCCCGGTGCTTCGGGATTTTTTCAAAAAAATATTTTTCTGCCGGTTAAGTTGTCGAAGGCTGATTTCTTGTCCTGTGATAAAAAGCCTTCAGTTTCGACCCCCAAACCTTTCAGGGGAGCATTTGGAACCCTTTGGCATCATCTTTGATTCAATTGCCGAAAGTCAGATTTTTGAAGAAATTGTGACCCCGGGGCTTCGGGATTTTTTCAAAAAAATATTTTTCTGCCGGTTAAGTTGTCGAGGGCTGATTTCTTGTCCTGTGATGAAAAGCCTTCTGTTTCGACCGCCAAACCTTTCAGGGGAGCATTTGGCACCGTTTGGCAGCATTTCTGAGTCATTTGCCGAAAGTCAGATTTTTGATGAAATTGTGACCCCGGGGCTTAGGGATTTTTCCAAAAAATTTTTTTTCTGCCGGTTAAGTTGTTGAGGGCTGACTTCTTTTTCTGTGATAAAAAGACTTCTGTTTCGACCGCCAAACCTTTCAGGGGAGCATTTGCAACCGTTTGGCAGCATTTCTGAGACAATTGCCGAAAGTCAGATTTTTGATGAAATTGTGACCCCGGGGCTTAGGGATTTTTCCAAGAAAATATTTTTCTGCCGGTTAAGTTGTCGAGGGCTGATTTCTTGTCCTGTGATAAAAAGCCTTCTGTTTCGACCGCCAAACCTTTCAGGGGAGCATTTGCAACCGTTTGGCACCATTTTTGAATCAATTGCCGAAAGTCAGATTTTTTATGAAATTGTGACCCCGGGGCTTAGGGATTTTTTCAAAAAAATCTTTTTCTGCCGGTTAAATTGTCGAGGGCTGATTTCTTTTCCTGTGATGAAAAGCCTTCTCTTTCGACCACCAAACCTTTCAGGGGAGCATTTGGAACCGTTTGGCACCATTTTTGAATGAATTGCCAAAAGTCAGATTTTTGAAGAAATTGTGACCCCGGGGCTTAGGGATTTTTTCAAAAAAATATTTTTCTGCCGCTTAAGTTGTCGAGGGCTGATTTCTTGTCCTGTGATAAAAAGCCTTCTGTTTCGACCGCCAAACCTTTCAGGGGAGCATTTGCAACCGTTTGGCACCATTTCTGAGTCAATTGGAGAACGTCAGAGTTTTGATGAAATTGTGACCCCGGGGCTTAGGGAATTTTTCAAAAAAATATTTTTCTGCCGGTTAAGTTGTCGAGGGCTCATTTCTTGTCCTGTGATAAAAAGCCTTCTCTTTCGACTGCCAAACCTTTCAGAGGAGCATTTGCAACCGTTTGGCACCATTTTTGAATCAATTGCCGAAAGTCAGATTTTTGATGAAATTGTGACCCTGGGGCTTAGGGATTTTTTCAAAAAAAATCTTTTTCTGCCGGTTAAGTTGTCGAGGGCTGATTTCTTTTCCTGTGATGAAAAGCCTTCTCTTTCGACCACCAAACCTTTCAGGGGAGCATTTGGAACCGTTTGGCACCATTTCTGAGTCAATTGCCGAAAGTCAGATTTTTGATGAAATTGTGACCCCGGGGCTTAGGGATTTTTCCCAAAAAATATTTTTCTTCCGGTTAAGTTGTCGAGGGCTGATTTCTTGTCCTGTGATAAAAAGCCTTCTGTTTCGACCGCCAAACCTTTCAGGGGAGCATTTGCAACCGTTTGGCACCATTTTTGAGTGAATTGCCGAAAGTCAGATTTTTGAAGAAATTGTGACCCCGGGGCTTAGGGATTTTTTCAAAAAAATCTTTTTCTGCCGGTTAAGTTGTCGAGGGCTGATTTCATGTCCTGTGATGAAAAGCCTTCTCTTTCGACCACCAAACCTTTCAGGGGAGCATTTGGCACCGTTTGGCAGCATTTCTGAGTCATTTGCCGAAAGTCAGATTTTTGATGAAATTGTGACCCCGGGGCTTAGGGATTTTTTCAAAAAAAATTTTTTCTGCCGGTTAAGTTGTCGAGGGCTGATTTCTTGTCCTGTGATAAAAAGCCTTCTGTTTCGACCGCCAAACCTTTCAGGGGAGCATTTGCAACCGTTTGGCACCATTTTTGAATCAATTGCCGAAAGTCAGATTTTTGATGAAATTGTGACCCCGGGGCTTAGGGATTTTATCAAAAAAATCTTTTTCTGCCGGTTAAGTTGTCGAGGGCTGATTTCTTTTCCTGTGATGAAAAGCCTTCTCTTTCGACCACCAAACCTTTCAGGGGAGCATTTGGCACCGTTTGGCAGCATTTCTGAGTCATTTGCCGAAAGTCAGATTTTTGATGAAATTGTGACCCCGGGGCTTAGGGATTTTTTCAAAAAAATTTTTTTCTGCCGGTTAAGTTGTTGAGGGCTGACTTCTTTTTCTGTGATAAAAAGACTTCTGTTTCGACCGCCAAACCTTTCAGGGGAGCATTTGCAACCGTTTGGCAGCATTTCTGAGACAATTGCCGAAAGTCAGATTTTTGATGAAATTGTGACCCGGGGGCTTAGGGATTTTTTCAAAAAAATATTTTTCTGCCGGTTAAGTTGTTGAGGGCTGACTTCTTTTTCTGTGATAAAAAGCCTCCAGTTTCGACCACCAAACCTTTCAGGGGAGCATTTGCAACCGTTTGGCACCATTTTTGAGTGAATTGCCAAAAGTCAGATTTTTGAAGAAATTGTGACCCCAGGGCTTAGGGATTTTTCCAAAAAAATATTTTTCTTCCGGTTAAGTTGTCGAGGGCTGATTTCTTGTCCTGTGATAAAAAGCATTCTGTTTCGACCGCCAAACCTTTCAGGGGAGCATTTGCAACCGTTTGGCACCATTTTTGAGTGAATTGCCGAAAGTCAGATTTTTGATGAAATTGTGACCCCGGGGCTTAGGGAATTTTTCAAAAAAATTTTTTTCTGCCGGTTAAGTTGTTGAGGGCTGACTTCTTTTTCTGTGATAAAAAGACTTCTGTTTCGACCGCCAAACCTTTCAGGGGAGCATTTGCAACCGTTTGGCAGCATTTCTGAGACAATTGCTGAAAGTCAGATTTTTGATGAAATTGTGACCCCGGGGCTTAGGGATTTTTCCAAGAAAATATTTTTCTGCCGGTTAAGTTGTCGAGGGCTGATTTCTTGTCCTGTGATAAAAAGCCTTCTG
The DNA here is from genome assembly GCF_964106915.1 of Podarcis gaigeae. NCBI lineage: Eukaryota > Metazoa > Chordata > Lepidosauria > Squamata > Lacertidae > Podarcis > Podarcis gaigeae. The sequence goes on along the minus strand of NC_139683.1, from coordinate 79,143,050 downwards.
TTTCGACCACCAAACCTTTCAGGGGAGCATTTGCAACCGTTTGGCACCATTTTTGAATCAATTGCCGAAAGTCAGATTTTTGATGAAATTGTGACCCCAGGGCTTAGGGATTTTTTCAAAAAAATCTTTTTCTGCCGGTTAAGTTGTCGAGGGCTGATTTCTTTTCCTGTGATGAATAGCCTTCTCTTTCGACCACCAAACCTTTCAGGGGAGCATTTGGCACCGTTTGGCAGCATTTCTGAGTCATTTGCCGAAAGTCAGATTTTTGATGAAATTGTGACCCCGGGGCTTAGGGATTTTTTCAAAAAAATTTTTTTCTGCCGGTTAAGTTGTTGAGGGCTGACTTCTTTTTCTGTGATAAAAAGACTTCTGTTTCGACCGCCAAACCTTTCAGGGGAGCATTTGCAACCGTTTGGCAGCATTTCTGAGACAATTGCCGAAAGTCAGATTTTTGATGAAATTGTTACCCCGGGGCTTAGGGATTTTTCCAAGAAAATATTTTTCTGCCGGTTAAGTTGTCGAGGGCTTATTTCTTGTCCTGTGATAAAAAGCCTTCTGTTTCGACCGCCAAACCTTTCAGGGGAGCATTTGCAACCGTTTGGCACCATTTTTGAATCAATTGCCGAAAGTCAGATTTTTGATGAAATTGTGACCCCGGGGCTTAGGGATTTTTTCAAAAAAATTTTTTTCTGCCGGTTAAGTTGTCGAGTGCTGATTTCTTTTCCTGTGATGAAAAGCCTTCTCTTTCGACCACCAAACCTTTCAGGGGAGCATTTGCAACCGTTTGGCACCATTTTTGAGTGAATTGCCAAAAGTCAGATTTTTGAAGAAATTGTGACCCCAGGGCTTAGGGATTTTTTCAAAAAAATATTTTTCTGCCGGTTAAGTTGTCGAAGGCTGATTTATTTTTCTGTGATAAAAAGCCTTCTGTTTCGACCGCCAAACCTTTCAGGGGAGCATTTGCAACCATTTGGCACCATTTTTGAGTCAATTGGAGAACGTCAGAGTTTTGATGAAATTGTGACCCCGGGGCTTAGGGATTTTTTCAAAAGAATCTTTTTCTACCGGTTTAGTTGTCGAGGTCTGATTTCTTTTCCTGTGATGAAAAGCCTTCTCTTTCGACCACCAAACCTTTCAGGGGAGCGTTTGGAAGCGTTTGGCACCATTTCTGAGTCAATTGCCAAAAGTCAGATTTTTGAAGAAATTGTGACCCCGGGGCTTAGTGATTTTTCCAAAAAAATATTTTTCTGCCGGTTAACTTGTCGAGGGCTGATTTCTTGTCCTGTGATAAAAAGCCTTCTGTTTCGACCGCCAAACCTTTCAGGGGAGCATTTGCAACCGTTTGGCACCATTTTTGAATGAATTGCCAAAAGTCAGATTTTTGAAGAAATTGTGACCCCGGGGCTTAGGGATTTTTTCAAAAAAATATTTTTCTGCCGGTTAAGTTGTCGAGGGCTGATTTCTTGTCCTGTGATAAAAAGCCTTCTGTTTCGACCGCCAAACCTTTCAGGGGAGCATTTGCAACCGTTTGGCACCATTTCTGAGTCAATTGGAGAACGTCAGAGTTTTGATGAAATTGTGACCCCGGGGCTTAGGGAATTTTTCAAAAAAATATTTTTCTGCCGGTTAAGTTGTCGAGGGCTCATTTCTTGTCCTGTGATAAAAAGCCTTCTCTTTCGACTGCCAAACCTTTCAGGGGAGCATTTGGAACCGTTTGGCACCATTTTTGAATCAATTGCCGAAAGTCAGATTTTTGATGAAATTGTGACCCTGGGGCTTAGGGATTTTTTCAAAAAAATCTTTTTCTGCCGGTTAAGTTGTCGAAGGCTGATTTCTTGTCCTGTGATAAAAAGCCTTCTGTTTCGACCGCCAAACCTTTCAGGGGAGCATTTGCAACCGTTTGGCACCATTTTTGAGTCAATTGGAGAACGTCAGAGATTTGATGAAATTTGACCCCGGGGCTTAGGGATTTTTTCAAAAAAATTTTTTTCTGCCGCTTAAGTTGTCGAGGGCTGACTTCTTTTTCTGTGATAAAAAGCCTTCTGTTTCGACCGCCAAACCTTTCAGGGGAGCATTTGCAACCGTTTGGCACCATTTCTGAGACAATTGCCGAAAGTCAGATTTTTGATGAAATTGTGACCCCGGGGCTTAGTGATTTTTTCCAAAAAAATATTTTTCTGCCGGTTAACTTGTCGAGGGCTGATTTCTTGTCCTGTGATAAAAAGCCTTCTGTTTCGACCGCCAAACCTTTCAGGGGAGCATTTGCAACCGTTTGGCACCATTTTTGAATGAATTGCCAAAAGTCAGATTTTTGAAGAAATTGTGACCCCGGGGCTTAGGGATTTTTTCAACAAAATATTTTTCTGCCGGTTAAGTTGTCGAGGGCTGATTTCTTGTGCTGTGATAAAAAGCCTTCAGTTTCGACCCCCAAACCTTTCAGGGGAGCATTTGGAACCCTTTGGCATCATCTTTGATTCAATTGCCGAAAGTCAGATTTTTGAAGAAATTGTGACCCCGGGGCTTCGGGATTTTTTCAAAAAAATATTTTTCTGCCGGTTAAGTTGTCGAAGGCTGATTTCTTGTCCTGTGATAAAAAGCCTTCTGTTTCGACCGCCAAACCTTTCAGGGGAGCATTTGCAACCGTTTGGCACCATTTTTGAGTCAATTGGAGAACGTCAGAGTTTTGAAGAAATTGTGACCCCGGGGCTTAGGGATTTTTTCAAAAAAATATTTTTCTGCCGCTTAAGTTGTCAAGGGCTGATTTATTTTTCTGTGATAAAAAGCCTTCTGTTTCGACCGCCAAACCTTTCAGGGGAGCATTTGGAACCCTTTGGCATCATCTTTGATTCAATTGCCGAAAGTCAGATTTTTGAAGAAATTGTGACCCCGGGGCTTAGGGATTTTTTCAAAAGAATCTTTTTCTGCCGGTTAAGTTGTCAAGGGCTGATTTCTTGTCCTGTGATAAAAAGCCTTCTGTTTCGACCGCCAAACCTTTCAGGGGAGCATTTGCAACCGTTTGGCACCATTTTTGAATGAATTGCCAAAAGTCAGATTTTTGAAGAAATTGTGACCCCGGGGCTTAGGGATTTTTTCAACAAAATATTTTTCTGCCGGTTAAGTTGTCGAGGGCTGATTTCTTGTGCTGTGATAAAAAGCCTTCAGTTTCGACCCCCAAACCTTTCAGGGGAGCATTTGGAACCCTTTGGCATCATCTTTGATTCAATTGCCGAAAGTCAGATTTTTGAAGAAATTGTGACCCCGGGGCTTCGGGATTTTTTCAAAAAAATATTTTTCTGCCGGTTAAGTTGTCGAAGGCTGATTTCTTGTCCTGTGATAAAAAGCCTTCTGTTTCGACCGCCAAACCTTTCAGGGGAGCATTTGCAACCGTTTGGCACCATTTTTGAGTCAATTGGAGAACGTCAGAGTTTTGATGAAATTGTGACCCCGGGGCTTAGGGATTTTTTCAAAAGAATCTTTTTCTGCCGGTTAAGTTGTCAAGGGCTGATTTCTTGTCCTGTGATAAAAAGCCTTCTGTTTCGACCGCCAAACCTTTCAGGGGACCATTTGCAACCGTTTGGCACCATTTTTGAGTGAATTGCCGAAAGTCAGATTTTTGAAGAAATTGTGACCACGGGGCTTAGGGATTTTTTCAAAAAAATCTTTTTCTGCCGGTTAAGTTGTCGAGGGCTGATTTCTTTTCCTGTGATGAAAAGCCTTCTCTTTCGACCACCAAACCTTTCAGGGGAGCATTTGGAACCGTTTGGCAGCATTTCTGAGTCAATTGCCGAAAGTCAGATTTTTGATGAAATTGTGACCCCGGGGCTTAGGGATTTTTTAAAAAAAATCTTTTTCTGGCGGTTAAGTTGTCGAGGGCTGATTTCTTGTCCTGTGATAAAAAGCCTTCTGTTTCGACCGCCAAACCTTTCAGGGGAGCATTTGCAACCGTTTGGAACCATTTTTGAATCAATTGCCGAAAGTCTGATTTTTGATGAAATTGTGACCCCGGGGCTTAGGGATTTTTTCAAAAAAATATTTTTCTGCCGGTTAAGTTGTCGAAGGCTGATTTCTTGTCCTGTGATAAAAAGCCTTCTGTTTCGACCGCCAAACCTTTCAGGGGAGCATTTGCAACCGTTTGGCACCATTTTTGAGTCAATTGGAGAACGTCAGAGTTTTGAAGAAATTGTGACCCCGGGGCTTAGGGATTTTTTCAAAAAAATATTTTTCTGCCGCTTAAGTTGTCAAGGGCTGATTTATTTTTCTGTGATAAAAAGCCTTCTGTTTCGACCGCCAAACCTTTCAGGGGAGCATTTGGAACCCTTTGGCATCATCTTTGATTCAATTGCCGAAAGTCAGATTTTTGAAGAAATTGTGACCCCGGGGCTTAGGGATTTTTTCAAAAGAATCTTTTTCTGCCGGTTAAGTTGTCAAGGGCTGATTTCTTGTCCTGTGATAAAAAGCCTTCTGTTTCGACCGCCAAACCTTTCAGGGGAGCATTTGCAACCGTTTGGCACCATTTTTGAATGAATTGCCAAAAGTCAGATTTTTGAAGAAATTGTGACCCCGGGGCTTAGGGATTTTTTCAACAAAATATTTTTCTGCCGGTTAAGTTGTCGAGGGCTGATTTCTTGTGCTGTGATAAAAAGCCTTCAGTTTCGACCCCCAAACCTTTCAGGGGAGCATTTGGAACCCTTTGGCATCATCTTTGATTCAATTGCCGAAAGTCAGATTTTTGAAGAAATTGTGACCCCGGGGCTTCGGGATTTTTTCAAAAAAATATTTTTCTGCCGGTTAAGTTGTCGAAGGCTGATTTCTTGTCCTGTGATAAAAAGCCTTCTGTTTCGACCGCCAAACCTTTCAGGGGAGCATTTGCAACCGTTTGGCACCATTTTTGAGTCAATTGGAGAACGTCAGAGTTTTGATGAAATTGTGACCCCGGGGCTTAGGGATTTTTTCAAAAGAATCTTTTTCTGCCGGTTAAGTTGTCAAGGGCTGATTTCTTGTCCTGTGATAAAAAGCCTTCTGTTTCGACCGCCAAACCTTTCAGGGGACCATTTGCAACCGTTTGGCACCATTTTTGAGTGAATTGCCGAAAGTCAGATTTTTGAAGAAATTGTGACCCCGGGGCTTAGGGATTTTTTCAAAAAAATCTTTTTCTGCCGGTTAAGTTGTCGAGGGCTGATTTCTTTTCCTGTGATGAAAAGCCTTCTCTTTCGACCACCAAACCTTTCAGGGGAGCATTTGGAACCGTTTGGCAGCATTTCTGAGTCAATTGCCGAAAGTCAGATTTTTGATGAAATTGTGACCCCGGGGCTTAGGGATTTTTTAAAAAAAATCTTTTTCTGGCGGTTATGTTGTCGAGGGCTGATTTCTTGTCCTGTGATAAAAAGCCTTCTGTTTCGACCGCCAAACCTTTCAGGGGAGCATTTGCAACCGTTTGGAACCATTTTTGAATCAATTGCCGAAAGTCTGATTTTTGATGAAATTGTGACCCCGGGGCTTAGGGATTTTTTCAAAAAAATCTTTTTCTGCCGGTTAAGTTGTCGAGGGCTGATTTCTTTTCCTGTGATGAAAAGCCTTCTCTTTCGACCACCAAACCTTTCAGGGGAGCATTTGGCACCGTTTGGCAGCATTTCTGAGTCATTTGCCGAAAGTCAGATTTTTGATGAAATTGTGACCCCGGGGCTTAGGGATTTTTTCAAAAAAATTTTTTTCTGCCGGTTAAGTTGTTGAGGGCTGACTTCTTTTTCTGTGATAAAAAGACTTCTGTTTCGACCGCCAAACCTTTCAGGGGAGCATTTGCAACCGTTTGGCAGCATTTTTGAGTGAATTGCCAAAAGTCAGATTTTTGATGAAATTGTGACCCCGGGGCTTAGGGATTTTTTCAAAAAAATATTTTTCTGCCGGTTAAGTTGTCGAGGGCTGATTTCTTGTCCTGTGATAAAAAGCCTTCTGTTTCGACAGCCAAACCTTTCAGGGAAGCATTTGCAACCGTTTGGCACCATTTTTGAATCAATTGCCGAAAGTCAGATTTTTGATGAAATTGTGACCCCGGGGCTTAGGGATTTTTTCAAAAAAATCTTTTTCTGCCGGTTAAGTTGTCGAGGGCTGATTTCTTTTCCTGTGATGAAAAGCCTTCTCTTTCGACCACCAAACCTTTCAGGGGCGCATTTGGCACCGTTTGGCAGCATTTCTGAGTCATTTGCCGAAAGTCAGATTTTTGATGAAATTGTGACCCCGGGGCTTCGGGATTTTTTCAAAAAAATATTTTTCTGCCGGTTAAGTTGTCGAAGGCTCATTTGTTGTCCTGTGATAAAAAGCCTTCTCATTCGACTGCCAAACCTTTCAGAGGAGCAGTTGCAACCGTTTGGCACCATTGTTGAATCAATTGCCGAAAGTCAGATTTTTGATGAAATTGTGACCCCGGGGCTTCGGGATTTTTTCAAAAAAATATTTTTCTGCCGGTTAAGTTGTCGAGGGCTGATTTCTTGTCCTGTGATAAAAAGCCTTCAGTTTCGACCCCCAAACCTTTCAGGGGAGCATTTGGAACCCTTTGGCATCATCTTTGATTCAATTGCCGAAAGTCAGATTTTTGAAGAAATTGTGACCCCGGGGCTTCGGGATTTTTTCAAAAAAAAATTTTTCTGCCGGTTAAGTTGTCGAAGGCTGATTTATTTTTCTGTGATAAAAAGCCTTCTGTTTCGACCGCCAAACCTTTCAGGGGAGCATTTGCAACCGTTTGGCACCATTTTTCAGTCAATTGGAGAACGTCAGAGTTTTGATGAAATTGTGACCCGGGGGCTTAGGGATTTTTTCAAAAAAATATTTTTCTGCCGGTTAAGTTGTTGAGGGCTGACTTCTTGTCCTGTGATAAAAAGCCTTCTGTTTCGACCGCCAAACCTTTCAGGGGAGCATTTGCAACCGTTTTGCACCATTTCTGAGACAATTGCCGAAAGTCAGATTTTTGATGAAATTGTGACCCCGGGGCTTAGTGATTTTTCCAAAAAAATATTTTTCTGCCGGTTAACTTGTCGAGGGCTGATTTCTTGTACTGTGATAAAAAGCCTTCTGTTTCGACCGCCAAACCTTTCAGGGGAGCATTTGCAACCGTTTGGCACCATTTTTGAATGAATTGCCAAAAGTCAGATTTTTGAAGAAATTGTGACCCCGGGGCTTAGGGATTTTTTCAAAAAATATTTTTCTGCCGGTTAAGTTGTTGAGGGCTGACTTCTTTTTCTGTGATAAAAAGCCTCCAGTTTCGACCACCAAACCTTTCAGGGGAGCATTTGGAACCCTTTGGAATCATCTTTGATTCAATTGCCGAAAGTCAGATTTTTGAAGAAATTGTGACCCGGGGGCTTCGGGATTTTTTCAAAAAAATATTTTTCTGCCGGTTAAGTTGTCGAAGGCTGATTTCTTGTCCTGTGATAAAAAGCCTTCTGTTTCGACCGCCAAACCTTTCAGGGGAGCATTTGCAACCATTTTGGCACCATTTTTGAGTCAATTGGAGAACGTCAGAGATTTGATGAAATTTGACCCCGGGGCTTAGGGATTTTTTCAAAAAAAAAATTTTCTGCCGGTTAAGTTGTCGAGGGCTGACTTCTTTTTCTGTGATAAAAAGCCTTCTGTTTCGACCGCCAAACCTTTCAGGGGAGCATTTGCAACCGTTTGGCACCATTTCTGAGACAATTGCCGAAAGTCAGATTTTTGATGAAATTGTGACCCCGGGGCATAGGGATTTTTCCCAAAAAATATTTTTCTGCCGGTTAAGTTTTCGAAGGCTGATTTCTTGTCCTGTGATAAAAAGCCTTCTGTTTCGACCGCCAAACCTTTCAGGGGAGCATTTGGAACCCTTTGGCATCATCTTTGATTCAATTGCCGAAAGTCAGATTTTTGAAGAAATTGTGACCCCGGGGCTTCGGGATTTTTTCAAAAAAATATTTTTCTGCCGGTTAAGTTGTCGAAGGCTGATTTCTTGTCCTGTGATAAAAAGCCTTCTGTTTCGACCGCCAAACCTTTCAGGGGAGCATTTGCAACCATTTTGGCACCATTTTTGAGTCAATTGGAGAACGTCAGAGATTTGATGAAATTTGACCCCGGGGCTTAGGGATTTTTTCAAAAAAAAAATTTTCTGCCGGTTAAGTTGTCGAGGGCTGACTTCTTTTTCTGTGATAAAAAGCCTTCTGTTTCGACCGCCAAACCTTTCAGGGGAGCATTTGCAACCGTTTGGCACCATTTCTGAGACAATTGCCGAAAGTCAGATTTTTGATGAAATTGTGACCCCGGGGCATAGGGATTTTTCCCAAAAAATATTTTTCTGCCGGTTAACTTGTCGAGGGCTGATTTCTTGTCCTGTGATAAAAAGCCTTCTGTTTCGACCGCCAAACCTTTCAGGGGAGCATTTGCAACCGTTTGGCACCATTATTGAATGAATTGCCAAAAGTCAGATTTTTGAAGAAATTGTGACCCCGGGGCTTAGGGATTTTTTCAAAAAAATATTTTTCTGCCGGTTAAGTTGTCGAGGGCTGATTTCTTGTGCTGTGATAAAAAGCCTTCAGTTTCGACCCCCAAACCTTTCAGGGGAGCATTTGGAACCCTTTGGCATCATCTTTGATTCAATTGCCGAAAGTCAGATTTTTGAAGAAATTGTGACCCCGGGGCTTCGGGATTTTTTCAAAAAAATATTTTTCTGCCGGTTAAGTTGTCGAAGGCTGATTTCTTGTCCTGTGATAAAAAGCCTTCTGTTTCGACCGTCAAACCTTTCAGGGGAGCATTTGCAACCGTTTGGCACCATTTTTGAGTCAATTGGAGAACGTCAGAGATTTGATGAAATTTGACCCCGGGGCTTAGGGATTTTTTCAAAAAATTTTTTTTCTGCCGGTTAAGTTGTCGAGGGCTGACTTCTTTTTCTGTGATAAAAAGCCTTCTGTTTCGACCGCCAAACCTTTCAGGGGAGCATTTGCAACCGTTTGGCACCATTTCTGAGACAATTGCCGAAAGTCAGATTTTTGATGAAATTGTGACCCCGGGGCTTAGTGATTTTTCCAAAAAAATATTTTTCTGCCGGTTAACTTGTCGAGGGCTGATTTCTTGTCCTGTGATAAAAAGCCTTCTGTTTCGACCGCCAAACCTTTCAGGGGAGCATTTGCAACCGTTTGGCACCATTTTTGAATGAATTGCCAAAAGTCAGATTTTTGAAGAAATTGTGACCCCGGGGCTTAGGGATTTTTTCAAAAAAATATTTTTCTGCCGGTTAAGTTGTCGAGGGCTGATTTCTTGTGCTGTGATAAAAAGCCTTCAGTTTCGACCCCCAAACCTTTCAGGGGAGCATTTGGAACCCTTTGGCATCATCTTTGATTCAATTGCCGAAAGTCAGATTTTTGAAGAAATTGTGACCCCGGGGCTTCGGGATTTTTTCAAAAAAATATTTTTCTGCCGTTTAAGTTGTCGAAGGCTGATTTCTTGTCCTGTGATAAAAAGCCTTCTGTTTCGACCGCCAAACCTTTCAGGGGAGCATTTGCAACCGTTTGGCACCATTTCTGAGTCAATTGCCGAAAGTCAGATTTTTGCAGAAATTATGACCCCGGGGCTTAGTGATTTTTTCAAAAAAATATTTTTCTGCCGGTTAAGTTGTCAAGGGCTGATTTATTTTTCTGTGATAAAAAGCCTTCTGTTTCGACCGCCAAACCTTTCAGGGGAGCATTTGCAACCGTTTGGCACCATTTTTGAGCCAATTGGAGAACGTCAGAGTTTTGATGAAATTGTGACCCCGGGGCTTAGGGAATTTTTCAAAAAAATATTTTTCTGCCGGTTAAGTTGTCGAGGGCTCATTTCTTGTCCTGTGATAAAAAGCCTTCTCTTTCGACTGCCAAACCTTTCAGAAGAGCATTTGGAACCGTTTGGCACCATTTCTGAGTCAATTGCCGAAAGTCAGATTTTTGCAGAAATTATGACCCTGGGGCTTAGGCATTTTTTCAAAAAAATATTTTTCTGCCGGTTAAGTTGTCAAGGGCTGATTTATTTTTCTGTGATAAAAAGCCTTCTCTTTCGACCGCCAAACCTTTCAGATGAGCATTTGCAACCGTTTGGCACCATTTTTGAGTGAATTGCCAAAAGTCAGAGTTTTGATGAAATTGTGACCCCGGGGCTTAGGGATTTTTTCAAAAGAATATTTTTCTGCCAGTTAAGTTGTCGAGGGCTGATTTCTTTTCCTGTGATAAAAAGCCTTCTGTTTCGACCGCCAAACCTTTCAGGGGAGCATTTGCAACCGTTTGGCACCATTTTTGAGTCAATTGGAGAACGTCAGAGTTTTGATGAAATTGTGACCCCGGGGCTTAGGGATTTTTTCAGAAGAATCTTTTTCTGCCGGTTAAGTTGTCGAGGGCTGATTTCTTTTCCTGTGATGAAAAGCCTTCTCTTTCGACCACCAAACCTTTCAGGGGAGCATTTGGAACCCTTTGGCATCATCTTTGATTCAATTGCCGAAAGTCAGATTTTTGAAGAAATTGTGACCCCGGGGCTTCGGGATTTTTTCAAAAAAATATTTTTCTGCCGGTTAAGTTGTCGAAGGCTGATTTATTTTTCTGTGATAAAAAGCCTTCTGTTTCGACCGCCAAACCTTTCAGGGGAGCATTTGCAACCGTTTGGCACCATTTTTGAGTCAATTGGAGAACGTCAGAGTTTTGATGAAATTGTGACCCCGGGGCTTAGGGATTTTTTCAACAGAATCTTTTTCTACCGGTTTAGTTGTCGAGGGCTGATTTCTTTTCCTGTGATGAAAAGCCTTCTGTTTCGACCACCAAACCTTTCAGGGGAGCATTTGGAACCGTTTGGCACCATTTCTGAGTCAATTGCTGAAAGTCAGATTTTTGATGAAATTGTGACCCCGGGGCTTAGTGATTTTTCCAAAAAAATATTTTTCTGCCGGTTAACTTGTCGAGGGCTGATTTCTTTTCCTGTGATAAAAAGCCTTCTCTTTCGACCGCCAAACCTTTCAGAGGAGCATTTGCAACCGTTTGGCACCATTTCTGAGTCAATTGCCGAAAGTCAGATTTTTGCAGAAATTATGACCCTGGGGCTTAGGGATTTTTTCAAAAAAATATTTTTCTGCCGGTTAAGTTGTCAAGGGCTGATTTATTTTTCTGTGATAAAAAGCCTTCTGTTTCGACCGCCAAACCTTTCAGGGGAGCATTTGCAACCGTTTGGCACCATTTTTGAGTCAATTGGAGAACGTCAGAGTTTTGATGAAATTGTGACCCCGGGGCTTCGGGATTTTTTCAAATAAATATTTTTCTGCCGGTTAAGTTGTCGAGGGCTCATTTCTTGTCCTGTGATAAAAAGCCTTCTCTTTCGACTGCCAAACCTTTCAGAGGAGCATTTGGAACCGTTTGGCACCATTTCTGAGTCAATTGCCGAAAGTCAGATTTTTGATGAATTTGTGACCCCGGGGCTTAGGGATTTTTCCAAAAAAATATTTTTCTGCCGGTTAAGTTGTCAAGGGCTGATTTATTTTTCTGTGATAAAAAGCCTTCTGTTTCGACCGCCAAACCTTTCAGGGGAGCATTTGCAACCGTTTGGCACCATTTTTGAGTCAATTGGAGAACGTCAGAGTTTTGATGAAATTGTGACCCCGGGGCTTCGGGATTTTTTCAAATAAATATTTTTCTGCCGGTTAAGTTGTCGAGGGCTCATTTCTTGTCCTGTGATAAAAAGCCTTCTCTTTCGACTGCCAAACCTTTCAGAGGAGCATTTGGAACCGTTTGGCACCATTTCTGAGTCAATTGCCGAAAGTCAGATTTTTGATGAATTTGTGACCCCGGGGCTTAGGGATTTTTCCAAAAAAATATTTTTCTGCCAGTTAAGTTGTCGAGGGCTGATTTCTTGTCCTGTGATAAAAAGCCTTCTGTTTCGACCGCCAAACCTTTCAGGGGAGCATTTGGAACCGTTTGGCACCATTTTTGAGTGAATTGCCAAAAGTCAGAGTTTTGATGAAATTGTGACCCCGGGGCTTAGGGATTTTTTCAAAAGAATCTTTTTCTGCCGGTTAACTTGTCGAGGGCTGATTTTTTTTCCTGTGATAAAAAGCCTTCTCTTTCAACCGCCAAACCTTTCAGAGGAGCATTTGCAACCGTTTGGCACCATTTTTGAGTGAATTGCCAAAAGTCAGAGTTTTGATGAAATTGTGACCCCAGGGCTTAGGGATTTTTTCAAAAGAATCTTTTTCTGCCGGTTAACTTGTCGAGGGCTGATTTCTTTTCCTGTGATAAAAAGCCTTCTGTTTCGACTGCCAAACCTTTCAGGGGAGCATTTGCAACCGTTTGGCACCATTTTTGAGTGAATTGCCAAAAGTCAGATTTTTGAAGAAATTGTGACCCCGGGGCTTAGTGATTTTTCCAAAAAAATATTTTTCTGCCGGTTAACTTGTCGAGGGCTGATTTCTTTTCCTGTGATAAAAAGCCTTCTCTTTCGACCGCCAAACCTTTCAGAGGAGCATTTGCAACCGTTTGGCACCATTTTTGAATGAATTGCCAAAAGTCAGATTTTTGAAGAAATTGTGACCCCGGGGCTTAGGGATTTTTTCAAAAAAATATTTTTCTGCCGGTTAAGTTGTCGAAGGCTGATTTCTTGTCCTGTGATAAAAAGCCTTCTGTTTCGACCGCCAAACCTTTCAGGGGAGCATTTGCAACCGTTTGGCACCATTTCTGAGTCAATTGCCGAAAATCAGATTTTTGCAGAAATTATGACCCTGGGGCTTAGGGATTTTTTCAAAAAAATATTTTTCTGCCGGTTAAGTTGTCAAGGGCTGATTTATTTTTCTGTGATAAAAAGCCTTCTGTTTCGACCGCCAAACCTTTCAGGGGAGCATTTGCAACCGTTTGGCACCATTTTTGAGTCAATTGGAGAACGTCAGAGTTTTGATGAAATTGTGACCCCGGGGCTTCGGGATTTTTTCAAAAAAATATTTTTCTGCCGGTTAAGTTGTCGAGGGCTCATTTCTTGTCCTGTGATAAAAAGCCTTCTCTTTCGACCGCCAAACCTTTCAGAGGAGCATTTGCAACCGTTTGGCACCATTTTTGAATGAATTGCCAAAAGTCAGATTTTTGAAGAAATTGTGACCCCGGGGCTTAGGGATTTTTTCAAAAAAATATTTTTCTGCCGGTTAAGTTGTCGAAGGCTGATTTCTTGTCCTGTGATAAAAAGCCTTCTGTTTCGACCGCCAAACCTTTCAGGGGAGCATTTGCAACCGTTTGGCACCATTTCTGAGTCAATTGCCGAAAATTAGATTTTTGCAGAAATTATGACCCTGGGGCTTAGGGATTTTTTCAAAAAAATATTTTTCTGCCGGTTAAGTTGTCAAGGGCTGATTTATTTTTCTGTGATAAAAAGCCTTCTGTTTCGACCGCCAAACCTTTCAGGGGAGCATTTGCAACCGTTTGGCACCATTTCTGAGACAATTGCCGAAAGTCAGATTTCTGATGAAATTGTTACCCCGGGGCTTAGGGATTTTTCCAAAAAAATATTTTTCTGCCGGTTAAGTTGTCGAGGGCTGATTTCTTGTCCTGTGATAAAAAGCCTTCTCTTTCGACCGCCAAAACTTTCAGAGGAGCATTTGCAACCGTTTGGCACCATTTTTGAGTGAATTTCCAAAAGTCAGAGTTTTGATGAAATTGTGACCCCGGGGCTTAGGGATTTTTTCAAAAGAATCTTTTTCTGCCGGTTAAGTTGTCGAGGGCTGATTTCTTTTCCTGTGATGAAAAGCCTTCTCTTTCGACCACCAAACCTTTCAGGGGAGCATTTGGAACCGTTTGGCACCATTTCTGAGTCAATTGCCGAAAGTCAGATTTTTGATGAAATTGTGACCCCGGGGCTTAGGGATTTTTCCAAAAAAATATTTTTCTGCCGGTTAACTTGTCGAGGGCTGATTTCTTTTCCTGTGATAAAAAGCCTTCTCTTTCGACCGCCAAACCTTTCAGAGGAGCATTTGCAACCGTTTGGCACCATTTTTTGAGTGAATTGCCAAAATTCAGAGTTTTGATGAAATTGTGACCCCAGGGCTTAGGGATTTTTTCAAAAGAATCTTTTTCTGCCGGTTAACTTGTCGAGGGCTGATTTCTTTTCCTGTGATAAAAAGCCTTCTGTTTCGACTGCCAAACCTTTCAGGGGAGCATTTGCAACCGTTTGGCACCATTTTTGAGTGAATTGCCAAAAGTCAGATTTTTGAAGAAATTGTGACCCCGGGGCTTAGGGATTTTTTCAAAAAAATCTTTTTCTGCCGGTTTAGTTGTCGAGGGCTGATTTATTTTTCTGTGATAAAAAGCCTTCTGTTTCGACCGCCAAACCTTTCAGGGGAGAATTTGCAACCGTTTGGCACCATTTTTGAATCAATTGCCGAAAGTCGGATTTTTGATGAAATTGTGACCCCGGGGCTTAGGGATTTTTTCAAAAAAATCTTTTTCTGCCGGTTAAGTTGTCGAGGGCTGATTTCTTTTCCTGTGATGAAAAGCCTTATCTTTCGACCACCAAACCTTTCAGGGGAGCATTTGGAACCGTTTGGCAGCATTTCTGAGTCATTTGCCGAAAATCAGATTTTTGATGAAATTGTGACCCCGGGGCTTAGGGATTTTTTCAAAAAAATATTTTTCTGCCGGTTAAGTTGTCGAGGGCTGATTTCTTGTCCTGTGATAAAAAGCCTTCTGTTTCGACCGCCAAACCTTTCAGGGGAGCATTTGCAACCGTTTGGCACCATTTTTGAGTGAATTGCCAAAAGTCAGATTTTTGAAGAAATTGTGACCCCGGGGCTTAGGGATTTTTTCAAAAAAATATTTTTCTTCCGGTTAAGTTGTCGAAGGCTGATTTATTTTTCTGTGATAATAAGCCTTCTGTTTCGACCGCCAAACCTTTCAGGGGAGCATTTGCAACCGTATGGCACCATTTTTGAGTCAATTGGAGAACGTCAGAGTTTTGATGAAATTGTGACCCCGGGGCTTAGGGATTTTTCCAAAAGAATCTTTTTCTACCGGTTAACTTGTCGAGGGCTAATTTCTTTTCCTGTGATAAAAAGCCTTCTGTTTCGACCGCCAAACCTTTCAGGGGAGCATTTGCAACCGTTTGGCACCATTTTTTAGTCAATTGGAGAACGTCAGAGTTTTGATGAAATTGTGACCCCGGGGCTTAGGGAATTTTTCAAAAAAATATTTTTCTGTCGGTTAAGTTGTCGAGGGCTCATTTCTTGTCCTGTGATAAAAAGCCTTCTCTTTCGACTGCCAAACCTTTCAGAGGAGCATTTGGAACCGTTTGGCACCATTTCTGAGTGAATTGCCAAAAGTCAGAGTTTTGATGAAATTGTGACCCTGGGGCTTAGGGATTTTTCAAAAGAATCTTTTTCTGCCGGTTAACTTGTTGAGGGCTGATTTCTTTTCCTGTGATAAAAAGCCTTCTGTTTCGACTGCCAAACCTTTCAGGGGAGCATTTGCAACCGTTTGGCACCATTTTTGAGTGAATTGCCAAAAGTCAGATTTTTGAAGAAATTGTGACCCCGGGGCTTAGGGATTTTTTCAAAAAAATATTTTTCTGCCGGTTAAGTTGTCGAAGGCTGATTTATTTTTCTGTGATAAAAAGCCTTCTGTTTCGACCGCCAAACCTTTCAGGGGAGCATTTGCAACCGTTTGGCACCATTTTTGAATGAATTGCCAAAAGTCAGATTTTTGAAGAAATTGTGACGCCGGGGCTTAGGGATTTTTTCAAAAGAATCTTTTTCTACCGGTTTTGTTGTCGAGGGCTGATTTCTTTTCCTGTGATGAAAAGCCTTCTCTTTCGACCACCAAATCTTTCAGGGGAGCATTTGGAACCGTTTGGCACCATTTCTGAGTCAATTGCCGAAAGTCAGATTTTTGATGAAGTTGTGACCCCGGGGCTTAGTGATTTTTCCAAAAAAATATTTTTCTGCCGGTTAACTTGTCGAGGGCTGATTTCTTTTCCTGTGATAAAAAGCCTTCTCTTTCGACCGCCAAACCTTTCAGAGGAGCATTTGCAACCGTTTGGCACCATTTTTGAGTGAATTGCCAAAAGTCAGAGTTTTGATGAAATTGTGACCCCGGGGCTTAAGGATTTTTTCAAAAGAATCTTTTTCTGCCGGTTAAGTTGTCGAGGGCTGATTTCTTTTCCTGTGGTGAAAAGCCTTCTCTTTCGACCACCAAACCTTTCAGGGGAGCATTTGGAACCGTTTGGCACCATTTCTGAGTCAATTGCCGAAAGTCAGATTTTTGATGAAATTGTGACCCTGGGGCTTAGGGATTTTTCCAAAAAAATATTTTTCTGCCGGTTAACTTGTCGAGGGCTGATTTCTTTTCCTGTGATAAAAAGCCTTCTCTTTCGACCGCCAAACCTTTCAGAGGAGCATTTGCAACCGTTTGGCAGCATTTCTGATTCATTTGCCGAAAATCAGATTTTTGATGAAATTGTGACCCCGGGGCTTAGGGATTTTTTCAAAAAAATATTTTTCTGCCGGTTAACTTGTCGAGGGCTGATTTCTTTTCCTGTGATAAAAAGCCTTCTGTTTCGACTGCCAAACCTTTCAGGGGAGCATTTGCAACCGTTTGGCACCATTTTTGAGTGAATTGCCAAAAGTCAGATTTTTGAAGAAATTGTGACCCCGGGGCTTAGGGATTTTTTCAAAAAAATATTTTTCTGCCGGTTAAGTTGTCGAAGACTGATTTATTTTTCTGTGATGAAAAGCCTTCTCTTTCGACCACCAAACCTTTCAGGGGAGCATTTGGAACCGTTTGGCAGCATTTCTGATTCATTTGCCGAAAATCAGATTTTTGATGAAATTGTGACCCCGGGGCTTAGGGATTTTTTCAAAAAAATATTTTTCTGCCGGTTAAGTTGTCGAGGGCTGGTTTATTTTTCTGTGATAAAAAGCCTTCTGTTTCGACCGCCAAACCTTTCAGGGGAGCATTTGCAACCGTTTGGCACCATTTTTGAGTGAATTGCCAAAAGTCAGATTTTTGATGAAATTGTGACCCCGGGGCTTAGGGATTTTTTCAAAAAAATCTTTTTCTGCCGGTTAAGTTGTCGAGGGCTGATTTCTTTTCCTGTGATGAAAAGCCTTCTCTTATGACCACCAAACCTTTCAGGAGAGCATTTGGAAACGTTTGGCAGCATTTCTGAGTCATTTGCCGAAAATCAGATTTTTGATGAAATTGTGACCCCGGGGCTTAGGGATTTTTCCAAAAAATATTTTTCTGCCGGTTAACTTGTCGAGGGCTGATTTCTTTTCCTGTGATAAAAAGCCTTCTCTTTCAACCGCCAAACCTTTCAGAGGAGCATTTGCAACCGTTTGGCACCATTTTTGAGTGAATTGCCAAAAGTCAGAGTTTTGATGAAATTGTGACCCTGGGGCTTAGGGATTTTTCAAAAGAATCTTTTTATGCCGGTTAACCTGTTGAGGGCTGATTTCTTTTCCTGTGATAAAAAGCCTTCTCTTTCGACCGCCAAACCTTTCAGAGGAGCATTTGCAACCGTTTGGCACCATTTTTGAGTGAATTGCCAAAATTCAGAGTTTTGATGAAATTGTGACCCCAGGGCTTAGGGATTTTTTCAAAAGAATCTTTTTCTGCCGGTTAACTTGTCGAGGGCTGATTTCTTTTCCTGTGATAAAAAGCCTTCTGTTTCGACTGCCAAACCTTTCAGGGGAGCATTTGCAACCGTTTGGCACCATTTTTGAGTGAATTGCCAAAAGTCAGATTTTTGAAGAAATTGTGACCCCGGGGCTTAGGGATTTTTTCAAAAAAATCTTTTTCTGCCGGTTTAGTTGTCGAGGGCTGATTTATTTTTCTGTGATAAAAAGCCTTCTGTTTCGACCGCCAAACCTTTCAGGGGAGCATTTGCAACCGTTTGGCACCATTTTTGAATCAATTGCCGAAAGTCGGATTTTTGATGAAATTGTGACCCCGGGGCTTAGGGATTTTTTCAAAAAAATCTTTTTCTGCCGGTTAAGTTGTCGAGGGCTGATTTCTTTTCCTGTGATGAAAAGCCTTATCTTTCGACCACCAAACCTTTCAGGGGAGCATTTGGAACCGTTTGGCAGCATTTCTGAGTCATTTGCCGAAAATCAGATTTTTGATGAAATTGTGACCCCGGGGCTTAGGGATTTTTTCAAAAAAATATTTTTCTGCCGGTTAAGTTGTCGAGGGCTGATTTCTTGTCCTGTGATAAAAAGCCTTCTGTTTCGACCGCCAAACCTTTCAGGGGAGCATTTGCAACCGTTTGGCACCATTTTTGAGTGAATTGCCAAAAGTCAGATTTTTGAAGAAATTGTGACCCCGGGGCTTAGGGATTTTTTCAAAAAAATATTTTTCTGCCGGTTAAGTTGTCGAAGGCTGATTTATTTTTCTGTGATAATAAGCCTTCTGTTTCGACCGCCAAACCTTTCAGGGGAGCATTTGCAACCGTATGGCACCATTTTTGAGTCAATTGGAGAACGTCAGAGTTTTGATGAAATTGTGACCCCGGGGCTTAGGGATTTTTCCAAAAGAATCTTTTTCTACCGGTTAACTTGTCGAGGGCTAATTTCTTTTCCTGTGATAAAAAGCCTTCTGTTTCGACCGCCAAACCTTTCAGGGGAGCATTTGCAACCGTTTGGCACCATTTTTTAGTCAATTGGAGAACGTCAGAGTTTTGATGAAATTGTGACCCCGGGGCTTAGGGAATTTTTCAAAAAAATATTTTTCTGTCGGTTAAGTTGTCGAGGGCTCATTTCTTGTCCTGTGATAAAAAGCCTTCTCTTTCGACTGCCAAACCTTTCAGAGGAGCATTTGGAACCGTTTGGCACCATTTCTGAGTGAATTGCCAAAAGTCAGAGTTTTGATGAAATTGTGACCCTGGGGCTTAGGGATTTTTCAAAAGAATCTTTTTCTGCCGGTTAACTTGTTGAGGGCTGATTTCTTTTCCTGTGATAAAAAGCCTTCTGTTTCGACTGCCAAACCTTTCAGGGGAGCATTTGCAACCGTTTGGCACCATTTTTGAGTGAATTGCCAAAAGTCAGATTTTTGAAGAAATTGTGACCCCGGGGCTTAGGGATTTTTTCAAAAAAATATTTTTCTGCCGGTTAAGTTGTCGAAGGCTGATTTATTTTTCTGTGATAAAAAGCCTTCTGTTTCGACCGCCAAACCTTTCAGGGGAGCATTTGCAACCGTTTGGCACCATTTTTGAATGAATTGCCAAAAGTCAGATTTTTGAAGAAATTGTGACGCCGGGGCTTAGGGATTTTTTCAAAAGAATCTTTTTCTACCGGTTTAGTTGTCGAGGGCTGATTTCTTTTCCTGTGATGAAAAGCCTTCTCTTTCGACCACCAAATCTTTCAGGGGAGCATTTGGAACCGTTTGGCACCATTTCTGAGTCAATTGCCGAAAGTCAGATTTTTGATGAAGTTGTGACCCCGGGGCTTAGTGATTTTTCCAAAAAAATATTTTTCTGCCGGTTAACTTGTCGAGGGCTGATTTCTTTTCCTGTGATAAAAAGCCTTCTCTTTCGACCGCCAAACCTTTCAGAGGAGCATTTGCAACCGTTTGGCACCATTTTTGAGTGAATTGCCAAAAGTCAGAGTTTTGATGAAATTGTGACCCCGGGGCTTAAGGATTTTTTCAAAAGAATCTTTTTCTGCCGGTTAAGTTGTCGAGGGCTGATTTCTTTTCCTGTGGTGAAAAGCCTTCTCTTTCGACCACCAAACCTTTCAGGGGAGCATTTGGAACCGTTTGGCACCATTTCTGAGTCAATTGCCGAAAGTCAGATTTTTGATGAAATTGTGACCCTGGGGCTTAGGGATTTTTCCAAAAAAATATTTTTCTGCCGGTTAACTTGTCGAGGGCTGATTTCTTTTCCTGTGATAAAAAGCCTTCTCTTTCGACCGCCAAACCTTTCAGAGGAGCATTTGCAACCGTTTGGCAGCATTTCTGATTCATTTGCCGAAAATCAGATTTTTGATGAAATTGTGACCCCGGGGCTTAGGGATTTTTTCAAAAAAATATTTTTCTGCCGGTTAACTTGTCGAGGGCTGATTTCTTTTCCTGTGATAAAAAGCCTTCTGTTTCGACTGCCAAACCTTTCAGGGGAGCATTTGCAACCGTTTGGCACCATTTTTGAGTGAATTGCCAAAAGTCAGATTTTTGAAGAAATTGTGACCCCGGGGCTTAGGGATTTTTTCAAAAAAATATTTTTCTGCCGGTTAAGTTGTCGAAGACTGATTTATTTTTCTGTGATGAAAAGCCTTCTCTTTCGACCACCAAACCTTTCAGGGGAGCATTTGCAACCGTTTGGCAGCATTTCTGATTCATTTGCCGAAAATCAGATTTTTGATGAAATTGTGACCCCGGGGCTTAGGGATTTTTTCAAAAAAATATTTTTCTGCCGGTTAAGTTGTCGAGGGCTGGTTTATTTTTCTGTGATAAAAAGCCTTCTGTTTCGACCGCCAAACCTTTCAGGGGAGCATTTGCAACCGTTTGGCACCATTTTTGAGTGAATTGCCAAAAGTCAGATTTTTGATGAAATTGTGACCCCGGGGCTTAGGGATTTTTTCAAAAAAATCTTTTTCTGCCGGTTAAGTTGTCGAGGGCTGATTTCTTTTCCTGTGATGAAAAGCCTTCTCTTATGACCACCAAACCTTTCAGGGGAGCATTTGGAAACGTTTGGCAGCATTTCTGAGTCATTTGCCGAAAATCAGATTTTTGATGAAATTGTGACCCCGGGGCTTAGGGATTTTTCCAAAAAATATTTTTCTGCCGGTTAACTTGTCGAGGGCTGATTTCTTTTCCTGTGATAAAAAGCCTTCTCTTTCAACCGCCAAACCTTTCAGAGGAGCATTTGCAACCGTTTGGCACCATTTTTGAGTGAATTGCCAAAAGTCAGAGTTTTGATGAAATTGTGACCCTGGGGCTTAGGGATTTTTTCAAAAGAATCTTTTTCTGCCGGTTAAGTTGTCGAGGGCTGATTTCTTTTCCTGTGATGAAAAGCCTTCTCTATCGACCACCAAACCTTTCAGGGGAGCATTTGGAACCGTTTGGCACCATTTCTGAGTCAATGGCCGAAAGTCAGATTTTTGATGAAATTGTGACCCCGGGGCTTCCGGATTTTTTCAAAAAAATATTTTTCAGCCGGTTAAGTTGTCGAAGGCTGATTTATTTTTCTGTGATAAAAAGCCTTCTGTTTCGACCGCCAAACCTTTCAGGGGAGCATTTGCAACCGTTTGGCACCATTTTTGAATGAATTGCCAAAAGTCAGATTTTTGAAGAAATTGTGACCCCGGGGCTTAGTGATTTTTCCCAAAAAATATTTTTCTGCCGGTTAACTTGTCGAGGGCTGATTTCTTTTCCTGTGATAAAAAGCCTTCTCTTTCGACCGCCAAACCTTTCAGAGGAGCATTTGCAACCGTTTGGCACCATTTTTGAGTGAATTGCCAAAAGTCCGAGTTTTGATGAAATTGTGACCCCGGGGCTTAGGGATTTTTTCAAAAGAATCTTTTTCTGCCGGTTAAGTTGTCGAGGGCTGATTTCTTTTCCTGTGGTGAAAAGCCTTCTCTTTCGACCACCAAACCTTTCAGGGGAGCATTTGGAACCGTTTGGCACCATTTCTGAGTCAATTGCCGAAAGTCAGATTTTTGATGAAATTGTGACCCCGGGGCTTAGGGATTTTTCCAAAAAAAATATTTTTCTGCCGGTTAACTTGTCGAGGGCTGATTTCTTTTCCTGTGATAAAAAGCCTTCTCTTTCGACCGCCAAACCTTTCAGAGGAGCATTTGCAACCGTTTGGCAGCATTTCTGATTCATTTGCCGAAAATCAGATTTTTGATGAAATTGTGACCCCGGGGCTTAGGGATTTTTTCAAAAGAATCTTTTTCTACCGGTTTAGTTGTCGAGGGCTGATTTCTTTTCCTGTGATGAAAAGCCTTCTCTTTCCACCACCAAACCTTTTAGGGGAGCATTTGGTACCCTTTGGCATCATCTTTGATTCAATTGCCGAAAGTCAGATTTTTGAAGAAATTGTGACCCCGGGGCTTCGGGATTTTTTCAAAAAAATATTTTTCTGCCGGTTAAGTTGTCGAAGGCTCATTTGTTGTCCTGTGATAAAAAGCCTTCTCTTTCGACTGCCAAACCTTTCAGAGGAGCATTTGCAACCGTTTGGCACCATTGTTGAATCAATTGCCAAAATTCAGATTTTTGATGAAATTGTGACTGCGGGGCTTAGGGATTTTTTCAAAAAAAATTTTTTCTGCCGGTTAAGTTGTTGAGGGCTGACTTCTTTTTCTGTGATAAAAAGCCTTCTCTTTCGACCGCTAAACCTTTCAGAGGAGCATTTGGAACCGTTTGGCACCATTTTTGAGTGAATTGCCAAAAGTCAGAGTTTTGATGAAATTGTGACCCCGGGGCTTAGGGATTTTTTCAAAAGAATCTTTTTCTGCCGGTTAAGTTGTCGAGGGCTGATTTCTTTTCCTGTGATGAAAAGCCTTCTCTATCGACCACCAAACCTTTCAGGGGAGCATTTGGAACCGTTTGGCACCATTTCTGAGTCAATGGCCGAAAGTCAGATTTTTGATGAAATTGTGACCCCGGGGCTTCCGGATTTTTTCAAAAAAATATTTTTCAGCCGGTTAAGTTGTCGAAGGCTGATTTCTTGTCCTGTGATAAAAAGCCTTCTGTTTCGGCCGCCAAACCTTTCAGGGGAGCATTTGCAACCGTTTGGCACCATTTTTGAGTCAATTGGAGAACGTCAGAGTTTTGATGAAATTGTGACCCCGGGGCTTAGGGATTTTTTCAAAAAAATTTTTTTCTGCCGGTTAAGTTGTTGAGGGCTGACTTCTTTTTCTGTGATAAAAAGCCTTCTCTTTCGACCGCTAAACCTTTCAGAGGAGCATTTGGAACCGTTTGGCACCATTTCTGAGACAATTGCCAAAAGTCAGATTTTTGATGAAATTGTGACCCCGGGGCTTAGGGATTTTTTCAAAAAAATATGTTTCTGCCGGTTAAGTTGTCGAAGGCTGATTTATTTTTCTGTGATAAAAAGACTTCTGTTTCGACCGCCAAACCTTTCAGGGGAGCATTTGCAACCGTTTGGCACCATTTTTGAGTCAATTGGAGAACGTCAGAGTTTTGATGAAATTGTGACCCCGGGGCTTAGGGATTTTTTCAAAAGAATCTTTTTCTGCCGGTTAAGTTGTCGAGGGCTGATTTCTTTTCCTGTGATGAAAAGCCTTCTCTTTCGACCACCAAACCTTTCAGGGGAGCATTTGGAACCGTTTGGCACCATTTCTGAGTCAATTGCCGAAAGTCAGATTTTTGATGAAATTGTGACCCCGGGGCTTAGTGATTTTTTCAAAAAAAATTTTTTCTGCCGGTTAAGTTGTTGAGGGCTGACTTCTTTTTCTGTGATAAAAAGCCTTCTGTTTCAACCGCCAAACCTTTCAGGGGAGCATTTGGAACCGTTTGGCACCATTTTTGAGTGAATTGCCAAAAGTCAGAGTTTTGATGAAATTGTGACCCCGGGGCTTAGGGATTTTTTCAAAAGAATCTTTTTCTGCCGGTTAACTTGTCGAGGGCTGATTTCATTATCTGTGATAAAAAGCCTTCTCTTTCGACCGCCAAAACTTTCAGAGGAGCATTTGCAACCGTTTGGCACCATTTTTGAGTGAATTGCCAAAAGTCAGAGTTTTGATGAAATTGTGACCCAGGGGCTTAGGGATTTTTTCAAAAGAATCTTTTTCTACCGGTTTAGTTGTCGAGGGCTGATTTCTTTTCCTGTGATGAAAAGCCTTCTCTTTCCACCACCAAACCTTTTAGGGGAGCATTTGGTACCCTTTGGCATCATCTTTGATTCAATTGCCGAAAGTCAGATTTTTGAAGAAATTGTGACCCCGGGGCTTAGGGATTTTTTCAAAAAAATATTTTTCTGCCGGTTAAGTTGTTGAGGACTGACTTCTTTTTCTGTGATAAAAAGCCTTCTCTTTCGACCGCTAAACCTTTCAGAGGAGCATTTGGAACCGTTTGGCACCATTTTTGAGTGAATTGCCAAAAGTCAGAGTTTTGATGAAATTGTGACCCCGGGGCTTAGGGATTTTTTCAAAAGAATCTTTTTCTGCCGGTTAAGTTGTCGACGGCTGATTTCTTTTCCTGTGATGAAAAGCCTTCTCTATCGACCACCAAACCTTTCAGGGGAGCATTTGGAACCGTTTGGCACCATTTCTGAGTCAATGGCCGAAAGTCAGATTTTTGATGAAATTGTGACCCCGGGGCTTCGGGATTTTTTCAAAAAAATATTTTTCTGCTGGTTAAGTTGTCGAAGGCTGATTTCTTGTCCTGTGATAAAAAGCCTTCTGTTTCGAACGCCAAACCTTTCAGAGGAGCATTTGGAACCGTTTGGCACCATTTTTGAGTGAATTGCCAAAAGTCAGAGTTTTGATGAAATTGTGACCCCGGGGCTTAGGGATTTTTTCAAAAGAATCTTTTTCTGCCGGTTAAGTTGTCGAGGGCTGATTTCTTTTCCTGTGATGAAAAGCCTTCTCTTTCGACCACCAAACCTTTCAGGGGAGCATTTGGAACCGTTTGGCAACATTTCTGAGTGAATTGCCAAAAGTCAGATTTTTGAAGAAATTGTGACCCCGGGGCTTAGGGATTTTTTCAAAAAAATATTTTTCTGCCGGTTAAGTTGTCGAAGGCTGATTTATTTTTCTGTGATAAAAAGACTTCTGTTTCGACCGCCAAACCTTTCAGGGGAGCATTTGCAACCGTTTGGCACCATTTTTGAGTCAATTGGAGAACGTCAGAGTTTTGATGAAATTGTGACCCCGGGGCTTAGGGATTTTTTCAAAAGAATCTTTTTCTGCCGGTTAAGTTGTCGAGGGCTGATTTCTTTTCCTGTGATGAAAAGCCTTCTCTTTCGACCACCAAACCTTTCAGGGGAGCATTTGGAACCGTTTGGCACCATTTCTGAGTCAATTGCCCAAAGTCAGATTTTTGATGAAATTGTGACCCCGGGGCTTAGGGATTTTTTCAAAAAAAATTTTTTCTGCCGGTTAAGTTGTTGAGGGCTGACTTCTTTTTCTGTGATAAAAAGCCTTCTGCTTCGACCGCCAAACCTTTCAGGGGAGCATTTGGAACCGTTTGGCACCATTTTTGAGTGAATAGCCAAAAGTCAGAGTTTTGATGAAATTGTGACCCCGGGGCTTAGGAATTTTTTCAAAAGAATCTTTTTCTGCCGGTTAAGTTTTCGAGGGCTGATTTCTTTTCCTGTGATGAAAAGCCTTCTCTTTCGACCACCAAACCTTTCAGGGGAGTATTTGGAACCGTTTGGCACCATTTCTGAGTCAATTGCCGAAAGTCAGATTTTTGATGAAATTGTGACCCCGGGGCTTAGGGATTTTTTCAAAAAAATATTTTTCTGCCGGTTAAGTTGTCGAAGGCTCATTTGTTGTCCTGTGATAAAAAGCCTTCTCATTCGACTGCCAAACCTTTCAGAGGAGCAGTTGCAACCGTTTGGCACCATTGTTGAATCAATTGCCGAAAGTCAGATTTTTGATGAAATTGTGACCCCGGGGCTTAGGGATTTTTTCAAAAAAAAAAATTTCTGCTGGTTAAGTTGTTGAGGGCTGACTTCTTTTTCTGTGATAAAAAGCCTTCTCTTTCGACCGCTAAACCTTTCAGAGGAGCATTTGGAACCGTTTGGCACCATTTTTGAGTGAATTGCCAAAAGTCAGAGTTTTGATGAAATTGTGACCCCGGGGCTTAGGGATTTTTTCAAAAAAATATTTTTGTGCCGGTTAAGTTGTCGAAGGCTGATTTATTTTTTTGTGATAAAAAGCCTTCTGTTTCGACCCCCAAACCTTTCAGGGGAGCATTTGGTACCATTTGGCATCATCTTTGATTCAATTGCCGAAAGTCAGATTTTTGAAGAAATTGTGACCCCGGGGCTTTGGGATTTTTTCAAAAAAATATTTTTCTGCCGGTTAAGTTGTCGAAGGCTCATTTGTTGTCCTGTGATAAAAAGCCTTCTCATTCGACTGCCAAACCTTTCAGAGGAGCAGTTGCAACCGTTTGGCACCATTGTTGAATCAATTGCCGAAAGTCAGATTTTTGAAGAAATTGTGACACCGGGGCTTAGGGATTTTTTCAAAAAAATATTTTTGTGCCGGTTAAGTTGTCGAAGGCTGATTTATTTTTTTGTGATAAAAAGCCTTCTGTTTCGACCCCCAAACCTTTCAGGGGAGCATTTGGTACCATTTGGCATCATCTTTGATTCAATTGCCGAAAGTCAGATTTTTGAAGAAATTGTGACCCCGGGGCTTCGGGATTTTTTCAAAAAAATATTTTTCTGCCGGTTAAGTTGTCGAAGGCTCATTTGTTGTCCTGTGATAAAAAGCCTTCTCATTCGACTGCCAAACCTTTCAGAGGAGCAGTTGCAACCGTTTGGCACCATTGTTGAATCAATTGCCGAAAGTCAGATTTTTGATGAAATTGTGACCCCGGGGCTTAGGGATTTTTTCAAAAAAAAAAATTTCTGCTGGTTAAGTTGTTGAGGGCTGACTTCTTTTTCTGTGATAAAAAGCCTTCTCTTTCGACCGCTAAACCTTTCAGAGGAGCATTTGGAACCGTTTGGCACCATTTTTGAGTGAATTGCCAAAAGTCAGAGTTTTGATGAAATTGTGACCCCGGGGCTTAGGGATTTTTTCAAAAGAATCTTTTTCTGCCGGTTAAGTTGTCGAGGGCTGATTTCTTTTCCTGTGATGAAAAGCCTTCTCTTTCGACCACCAAACCTTTCAGGGGAGCATTTGGAACCGTTTGGCAACATTTCTGAGTCAATGGCCGAAACTCAGATTTTTGATGAAATTGTGACCCCGGGGCTTAGGGATTTTTTCAAAAAAATATTTTTCTGCCGGTTAAGTTGTCGAGGGCTGATTTCTTGTCCTGTGATAAAAAGCCTTCAGTTTCGACCCCCAAACCTTTCAGGGGAGCATTTGGAACCGTTTGGCACCATTTCTGAGACAATTGCCGAAAGTCAGATTTTTGATGAAATTGTGACCCCGGGGCTTAGGGATTTTTTCAAAAAAATTTTTTTCTGCCGGTTAAGTTGTTGAGGGCTGACTTCTTTTTCTGTGATAAAAAGCCTTCTGTTTCGACCGCCAAACCTTTCAGGGGAGCATTTGCAACCGTTTGGCACCATTTTTGAGTCAATTGCCGAAAGTCAGATTTTTGAAGAAATTGTGACCCCGGGGCTTAGGGATTTTTTCAAAAAAATATTTTTCTGCCGGTTAAGTTGTCGAAGGCTGATTTATTTTTCTGTGATAAAAAGACTTCTGTTTCGACCGCCAAACCTTTCAGGGGAGCATTTGCAACCGTTTGGCACCATTTTTGAGTCAATTGGAGAACGTCAGAGTTTTGATGAAATTGTGACCCCGGGGCTTAGGGATTTTTTCAAAAGAATCTTTTTCTGCCGGTTAAGTTGTCGAGGGCTGATTTCTTTTCCTGTGATGAAAAGCCTTCTCTTTCGACCACCAAACCTTTCAGGGGAGCATTTGGAACCGTTTGGCACCATATCTGAGTCAATGGCCGAAAGTCAGATTTTTGATGAAATTGTGACCCTGGGGCTTAGGGATTTTTTCAAAAAAAATTTTTTCTGCCGGTTAAGTTGTTGAGGGCTGACTTCTTTTTCTGTGATAAAAAGCCTTCTGTTTCGACCGCCAAACCTTTCAGGGGAGCATTTGCAACCGTTTGGCACCATTTTTGAGTGAATTGCCGAAAGTCAGATTTTTGATGAAATTGTGACCCCGGGGCTTAGCGATTTTTTCAAAAAAATCTTTTTGTGCCGGTTAAGTTGTCGAAGGCTGATTTATTTTTTTGTGATAAAAAGCCTTCTGTTTCGACCCCCAAACCTTTCAGGGGAGCATTTGGTACCCTTTGGCATCATCTTTGATTCAATTGCCGAAAGTCAGATTTTTGAAGAAATTGTGACCCCGGGGCTTCGGGATTTTTTCAAAAAAATATTTTTCTGCCGGTTAAGTTGTCGAAGGCTCATTTGTTGTCCTGTGATAAAAAGCCTTCTCATTCGACTGCCAAACATTTCAGAGGAGCAGTTGCAACCGTTTGGCACCATTGTTGAATCAATTGCCGAAAGTCAGATTTTTGATGAAATTGTGACCCTGGGGCTTAGGGATTTTTTCAAAAAAAAAATTTTCTTCTGGTTAAGTTGTTGAGGGCTGACTTCTTTTTCTGTGATAAAAAGCCTTCTCTTTCGACCGCTAAACCTTTCAGAGGAGCATTTGGAACCGTTTGGCACCATTTTTGAGTGAATTGCCAAAAGTCAGAGTTTTGATGAAATTGTGACCCCGGGGCTTAGGGATTTTTTCAAAAGAATCTTTTTCTGCCGGTTAAGTTGTCGAGGGCTGATTTCTTGTCCTGTGATAAAAAGCCTTCAGTTTCGACCGCCAAACCTTTCAGGGGAGCATTTGGAACCCTTTGGCATCATCTTTGATTCAATTGCCGAAAGTCAGATTTTTGATGAAATTGTGACCCCGGGGCTTAGGGATTTTTCCAAAAAAATATTTTTCTGCCGGTTATGTTGTCGAAGGCTGATTTCTTGTCCTGTGATAAAAAGCCTTCTGTTTCGACCGCCAAACCTTTCAGGGGAGCATTTGCAACCGTTTGCACCATTTCTGAGACAATTGCCGAAAGTCAGATTTTTGATGAAATTGTGACCCCGGGGCTTAGGGATTTTTTCAAAAAAATTTTTTTCTGCCGGTTAATTTGTCGAAGGCTGATTTCTTGTCCTGTGATAAAAAGCCTTCTGTTTCGACCGCCAAACCTTTCAGGGGAGCATTTGCAACCGTTTGGCACCATTTCTGAGACAATTGCCGAAAGTCAGATTTTTGATGAAATTGTGACCCCGGGGCTTAGGGATTTTTCCAAAAAAATATTTTTCTGCCGGTTAAGTTGTCGAGGGCTGATTTCTCGTCCTGTGATAAAAAGCCTTCTGTTTCGACCGCCAAACCTTTCAGGGGAGCATTTGCAACCGTTTGGCACCATTTTTGAGTCAATTGCCGAAAGTCAGATTTTTGAAGAAATTGTGACCCCGGGGCTTAGGGATTTTTTCAAAAAAATATTTTTCTGCCGGTTAAGTTGTCGAAGGCTGATTTATTTTTCTGTGATAAAAAGACTTCTGTTTCGACCGCCAAACCTTTCAGGGGAGCATTTGCAACCGTTTGGCACCATTTTTGAGTCAATTGGAGAACGTCAGAGTTTTGATGAAATTGTGACCCCGGGGCTTAGGGATTTTTTCAAAAGAATCTTTTTCTGCCGGTTAAGTTGTCGAGGGCTGATTTCTTTTCCTGTGATGAAAAGCCTTCTCTTTCGACCACCAAACCTTTCAGGGGAGCATTTGGAACCGTTTGGCACCATTTTTGAATCAATTGCCGAAAGTCAGATTTTTGATGAAATTGTGACCCTGGGGCTTAGGGATTTTTTCAAAAAAATTTTTTTCTGCCGGTTAAGTTGTTGAGGGCTGACTTCTTTTTATGTGATAAAAAGCCTTCTGTTTCGACCGCCAAACCTTTCAGGGGAGCATTTGCAACCGTTTGGCACCATTTTTGAGTGAATTGCCAAAAGTCAGATTTTTGAAGAAATTGTGACCCCGGGACTTAGCGATTTTTTCCAAAAAATATTTTTCTGCCGGTTAAGTTGTCGAAGGCTGATTTATTTTTTTGTGATAAAAAGCCTTCTGTTTCGACCGCCAAACCTTTCAGGGGAGCATTTGCAACTGTTTGGCAGCGTTTTTGAGTCAATTGGAGAACGTCAGAGTTTTGATGAAATTGTGACCCCGGGGCTTAGGGATTTTTTCAAAAGAATCTTTTTCTACCGGTTTAGTTGTCGAGGGCTGATTTCTTTTCCTGTGATGAAAAGCCTTCTCTTTCCACCACCAAACCTTTCAGGGCAGCATTTGGTACCCTTTGGCATCATCTTTGATTCAATTGCCGAAAGTCAGATTTTTTAAGAAATTGTGACCCCGGGGCTTCGGGATTTTTTCAAAAAAATATTTTTCTGCCGGTTAAGTTGTCGAGGGCTGATTTCTTTTCCTGTGATGAAAAGCCTTCTCTTTCGACCACCAAACCTTTCAGGGGAGCATTTGGAACCGTTTGGCACCATTTCTGAGTCAATGGCCGAAAGTCAGATTTTTGATGAAATTGTGACCCCGGGGCTTAGGGATTTTTTCAAAAAAAATTTTTTCTGCCGGTTAAGTTGTTGAGGGCTGACTTCTTTTTCTGTGATAAAAAGCCTTCTGTTTCGACCGCCAAACCTTTCAGGGGAGCATTTGCAACTGTTTGGCAGCATTTTTGAGTCAATTGGAGAACGTCAGAGTTTTGATGAAATTGTGACCCCGGGGCTTAGAGATTTTTTCAAAAGAATCTTTTTCTACCGGTTTAGTTGTCGAGGGCTGATTTCTTTTCCTGTGATGAAAAGCCTTCTCTTTCCACCACCAAACCTTTCAGGGGAGCATTTGGTACCCTTTGGCATCATCTTTGATTCAATTGCCGAAAGTCAGATTTTTTAAGAAATTGTGACCCCGGGGCTTCGGGATTTTTTCAAAAAAATCTTTTTCTGCCGGTTAAGTTGTCGAGGGCTGATTTCTTTTTCTGTGATAAAAAGCCTTCTGTTTCGACCGCCAAACCTTTCAGGGGAGCATTTGCAACCGTTTGGCACCATTTTTGAGTGAATTGCCAAAAGTCAGATTTTTGAAGAAATTGTGACCCCGGGGCTTAGGGATTTTTTCAAAAAAATATTTTTGTGCCGGTTAAGTTGTCGAAGGCTGATTTATTTTTTTGTGATAAAAAGCCTTCTGTTTCGACCGCCAAACCTTTCAGGGGAGCATTTGCAACTGTTTGGCAGCATTTTTGAGTCAATTGGAGAACGTCAGAGTTTTGATGAAATTGTGACCCCGGGGCTTAGAGATTTTTTCAAAAGAATCTTTTTCTACCGGTTTAGTTGTCGAGGGCTGATTTCTTTTCCTGTGATGAAAAGCCTTCTCTTTCGACCACCAAACCTTTCAGGGGAGCATTTGGAACCGTTTGGCACCATTTCTGAGTCAATGGCCGAAAGTCAGATTTTTGATGAAATTGTGACCCCGGGGCTTAGGGATTTTTTCAAAAAAAAATTTTTCTGCCGGTTAAGTTGTTGAGGGCTGACTTCTTTTTCTGTGATAAAAAGCCTTCTGTTTCGACCGCCAAACCTTTCAGGGGAGCATTTGCAACCGTTTGGCACCATTTTTGAGTGAATTGCCAAAAGTCAGATTTTTGAAGAAATTGTGACCCCGGGGCTTAGGGATTTTTTCAAAAAAATATTTTTGTGCCGGTTAAGTTGTCGAAGGCTGATTTATTTTTTTGTGATAAAAAGCCTTCTGTTTCGACCGCCAAACCTTTCAGGGGAGCATTTGCAACTGTTTGGCAGCATTTTTGAGTCAATTGGAGAACGTCAGAGTTTTGATGAAATTGTGACCCCGGGGCTTAGGGATTTTTTCAAAAGAATCTTTTTCTGCCGGTTAAGTTGTTGAGGGCTGATTTCTTTTCCTGTGATGAAAAGCCTTCTCTTTCCACCACCAAACCTTTCAGGGGAGCATTTGGTACCCTTTGGCATCATCTTTGATTCAATTGCCGAAAGTCAGATTTTTTAAGAAATTGTGACCCCGGGGCTTCGGGATTTTTTCAAAAAAATATTTTTCTGCCGGTTAAGTTGTCGAAGGCTCATTTGTTGTCCTGTGATAAAAAGCCTTCTCTTTCGACTGCCAAACCTTTCAGAGGAGCATTTGCAACCGTTTGGCACCATTGTTGAATCAATGGCCGAAAGTCAGATTTTTGATGAAATTGTGACCCCGGGGCTTAGGGATTTTTTCAAAAAAATTTTTTTCTGCCGGTTAAGTTTTTGAGGGCTGACTTCTTTTTCTGTGATAAAAAGCCTTCTCTTTCGACCGCTAAACCTTTCAGAGGAGCATTTGCAACCGTTTGGCACCATTTTTGAGTGAATTGCCAAAAGTCAGAGTTTTGATGAAATTGTGACCCCGGGGCTTAGGGATTTTTTCAAAAGAATCTTTTTCTGCCGGTTAAGTTGTCGAGGGCTGATTTCTTTTCCTGTGATGAAAAGCCTTCTCTTTCGACCACCAAATCTTTCAGGGGAGCATTTGGAACCGTTTGGCACCATTTCTGAGTCAATGGCCGAAAGTCAGATTTTTGATGAAATTGTGACCCCGGGGCTTAGGGATTTTTTCAAAAAAATATTTTTCTGCCGGTTAAGTTGTCGAGGGCTGATTTCTTGTCCTGTGATAAAAATCCTTCAGTTTCGACCCCCAAACCTTTCAGGGGAGCATTTGGAACCCTTTGGCATCATCTTTGATTCAATTGCCGAAAGTCAGATTTTTGATGAAATTGTGACCCCGGGGCTTAGGGATTTTTTCAAAAAAATATTTTTCTGCCGGTTAAGTTGTCGAAGGCTGATTTAATTTTCCTGTGATAAAAAGCCTTCTGTTTCGACCGCTAAACCTTTCAGAGGAGCATTTGGAACCGTTTGGCACCATTTTTGAGTCAATTGGAGAACGTCAGAGTTTTGATCAAATTGTGACCCCGGGGCTTAGGGATTTTTTCAAAAGAATCTTTTTCTGCCGGTTAAGTTGTCGAGGGCTGATTTCTTTTCCTGTGATGAAAAGCCTTCTCTTTCGACCACCAAACCTTTCAGGGGAGCATTTGGAACCGTTTGGCACCATTTCTGAGTCAATGGCCGAAAGTCAGATTTTTGATGAAATTGTGACCCCGGGGCTTAGGGATTTTTTCAAAAGAATATTTTTCTGCCGGTTAAGTTGTCGAGGGCTGATTTCTTGTCCTGTGATAAAAATCCTTCAGTTTCGACCCCCAAACCTTTCAGGGGAGCATTTGGAACCCTTTGGCATCATCTTTGATTCAATTGCCGAAAGTCAGATTTTTGATGAAATTGTGACCCCGGGGCTTAGGGATTTTTTCAAAAAAATATTTTTCTGCCGGTTAAGTTGTCGAAGGCTGATTTAATTTTCCTGTGATAAAAAGCCTTCTGTTTCGACCGCTAAACCTTTCAGAGGAGCATTTGGAACCGTTTGGCACCATTTTTGAGTCAATTGGAGAACGTCAGAGTTTTGATCAAATTGTGACCCCGGGGCTTAGGGATTTTTTCAAAAGAATCTTTTTCTGCCGGTTAAGTTGTCGAGGGCTGATTTCTTTTCCTGTGATGAAAAGCCTTCTCTTTCGACCACCAAACCTTTCAGGGGAGCATTTGGAACCGTTTGGCACCATTTCTGAGTCAATGGCCGAAAGTCAGATTTTTGATGAAATTGTGACCCCAGGGCTTAGGGATTTTTTCAAAAGAATCTTTTTCTGCCGGTTAAGTTGTCGAGGGCTGATTTCTTTTCCTGTGATGAAAAGCCTTCTCTTTCGACCACCAAATCTTTTAGGGGAGCATTTGGAACCGTTTGGCACCATTTCTGAGTCAATGGCCGAAAGTCAGATTTTTGATGAAATTGTGACCCCGGGGCTTAGGGATTTTTTCAAAAAAATATTTTTCTGCCGGTTAAGTTGTCGAGGGCTGATTTCTTGTCCTGTGATAAAAATCCTTCAGTTTCGACCCCCAAACCTTTCAGGGGAGCATTTGGAACCCTTTGGCATCATCTTTGATTCAATTGCCGAAAGTCAGATTTTTGATGAAATTGTGACCCCGGGGCTTAGGGATTTTTTCAAAAAAATATTTTTCTGCCGGTTAAGTTGTCGAAGGCTGATTTAATTTTCCTGTGATAAAAAGCCTTCTGTTTCGACCGCTAAACCTTTCAGAGGAGCATTTGGAACCGTTTGGCACCATTTTTGAGTCAATTGGAGAACGTCAGAGTTTTGATCAAATTGTGACCCCGGGGCTTAGGGATTTTTTCAAAAGAATCTTTTTCTGCCGGTTAAGTTGTCGAGGGCTGATTTCTTTTCCTGTGATGAAAAGCCTTCTCTTTCGACCACCAAACCTTTCAGGGGAGCATTTGGAACCGTTTGGCACCATTTCTGAGTCAATGGCCGAAAGTCAGATTTTTGATGAAATTGTGAAATTGTGCTTAGGGAATTTTCCAAAAAAATATTTTTCTGCC
Source organism: Podarcis gaigeae (assembly GCF_964106915.1). NCBI lineage: Eukaryota > Metazoa > Chordata > Lepidosauria > Squamata > Lacertidae > Podarcis > Podarcis gaigeae. The sequence continues at coordinate 79,108,880 of NC_139683.1, read as the reverse complement.
GGTTAAGTTGTCGAGGGCTGATTTCTTGTCCTGTCATAAAAAGCCTTCTGTTTCGACCGCCAAACCTTTCAGGGGAGCATTTGCAACCGTTTGGCACCATTTTTGAGTCAATTGCCGAAAGTCAGATTTTTGAAGAAATTGTGACCCCGGGGCTTAGGGATTTTTTCAAAAAAATATTTTTCTGCCGGTTAAGTTGTCGAAGCCTGATTTATTTTTCTGTGATAAAAAGCCTTCTGTTTCGACCGCCAAACCTTTCAGGGGAGCATTTGCAACCGTTTGGCACCATTTTTGAGTCAATTGGAGAACGTCAGAGTTTTGATGAAATTGTGACCCCGGGGCTTAGGGATTTTTTCAAAAGAATCTTTTTCTGCCGGTTAAGTTGTCGAGGGCTGATTTCTTTTCCTGTGATGAAAAGCCTTCTCTTTCGACCACCAAACCTTTCAGGGGAGCATTTGGAACCGTTTGGCACCATTTTTGAGTGAATTGCCAAAAGTCAGAGTTTTGATGAAATTGTGACCCCGGGGCTTAGGGATTTTTTCAAAAGAATCTTTTTCTGCCGGTTAAGTTGTCGAGGGCTGATTTCTTTTCCTGTGATGAAAAGCCTTCTCTTTCGACCACCAAACCTTTCAGGGGAACATTTGGAACCGTTTGGCACCATTTCTGAGTCAATGGCCGAAAGTCAGATTTTTGATGAAATTGTGACCCTGGGGCTTAGGGATTTTTTCAAAAAAATATTTTTCTGCCGGTTAAGTTGTCGAGGGCTGATTTCTTGTCCTGTGATAAAAAGCCTTCAGTTTCGACCCCCAAACCTTTCAGGGGAGCATTTGGAACCCTTTGGCATCATCTTTGATTCAATTGCCGAAAGTCAGATTTTTGAAGAAATTGTGACCCCGGGGCTTCGGGATTTTTTCAAAAAAATATTTTTCTGCCGGTTAAGTTGTCGAGGGCTGATTTCTTTTCCTGTGATGAAAAGCCTTCTCTTTCGACCACTAAACCTTTCAGGGGAGCATTTGCAACCGTTTGGCACCATTTTTGAGTGAATTGCCAAAAGTCAGATTTTTGAAGAAATTGTGACCCCGGGGCTTAGCGATTTTTTCAAAAAAATATTTTTCTGCCGGTTAAGTTGTCGAAGGCTGATTTATTTTTTTGTGATAAAAAGCCTTCTGTTTCGACCGCCAAACCTTTCAGGGGAGCATTTGCAACTGTTTGGCAGCATTTTTGAGTCAATTGGAGAACGTCAGAGTTTTGATGAAATTGTGACCCCGGGGCTTAGGGATTTTTTCAAAAGAATCTTTTTCTACCGGTTTAGTTGTCGAGGGCTGATTTCTTTTCCTGTGATGAAAAGCCTTCTCTTTCCACCACCAAACCTTTCAGGGGAGCATTTGGTACCCTTTGGCATCATCTTTGATTCCATTGCCGAAAGTCAGATTTTTTAAGAAATTGTGACCCCGGGGCTTCGGGATTTTTTCAAAAAAATATTTTTCTGCCGGTTAAGTTGTCGAGGGCTGATTTCTTTTCCTGTGATGAAAAGCCTTCTCTTTCGACCACCAAACCTTTCAGGGGAGCATTTGGAACCGTTTGGCACCATTTCTGAGTCAATGGCCGAAAGTCAGATTTTTGATGAAATTGTGACCCCGGGGCTTAGGGATTTTTTCAAAAAAATTTTTTTCTGCCGGTTAAGTTGTTGAGGGCTGACTTCTTTTTCTGTGATAAAAAGCCTTCTGTTTCGACCGCCAAACCTTTCAGGGGAGCATTTGCAACCGTTTGGCACCATTTTTGAGTGAATTGCCAAAAGTCAGATTTTTGAAGAAATTGTGACCCCGGGGCTTAGGGATTTTTTCAAAAAAATATTTTTGTGCCGGTTAAGTTGTCGAAGGCTGATTTATTTTTTTGTGATAAAAAGCCTTCTGTTTCGACCGCCAAACCTTTCAGGGGAGCATTTGCAACTGTTTGGCAGCATTTTTGAGTCAATTGGAGAACGTCAGAGTTTTGATGAAATTGTGACCCCGGGGCTTAGGGATTTTTTCAAAAGAATCTTTTTCTGCCGGTTAAGTTGTTGAGGGCTGATTTCTTTTCCTGTGATGAAAAGCCTTCTCTTTCCACCACCAAACCTTTCAGGGGAGCATTTGGTACCCTTTGGCATCATCTTTGATTCAATTGCCGAAAGTCAGATTTTTTAAGAAATTGTGACCCCGGGGCTTCGGGATTTTTTCAAAAAAATATTTTTCTGCCGGTTAAGTTGTCGAAGGCTCATTTGTTGTCCTGTGATAAAAAGCCTTCTCTTTCGACTGCCAAACCTTTCAGAGGAGCATTTGCAACCGTTTGGCACCATTGTTGAATCAATGGCCGAAAGTCAGATTTTTGATGAAATTGTGACCCCGGGGCTTAGGGATTTTTTCAAAAAAAATTTTTTCTGCCGGTTAAGTTTTTGAGGGCTGACTTCTTTTTCTGTGATAAAAAGCCTTCTCTTTCGACCGCTAAACCTTTCAGAGGAGCATTTGCAACCGTTTGGCACCATTTTTGAGTGAATTGCCAAAAGTCAGAGTTTTGATGAAATTGTGACCCCGGGGCTTAGGGATTTTTTCAAAAGAATCTTTTTCTGCCGGTTAAGTTGTCGAGGGCTGATTTCTTTTCCTGTGATGAAAAGCCTTCTCTTTCGACCACCAAATCTTTCAGGGGAGCATTTGGAACCGTTTGGCACCATTTCTGAGTCAATGGCCGAAAGTCAGATTTTTGATGAAATTGTGACCCCGGGGCTTAGGGATTTTTTCAAAAAAATATTTTTCTGCCGGTTAAGTTGTCGAGGGCTGATTTCTTGTCCTGTGATAAAAATCCTTCAGTTTCGACCCCCAAACCTTTCAGGGGAGCATTTGGAACCCTTTGGCATCATCTTTGATTCAATTGCCGAAAGTCAGATTTTTGATGAAATTGTGACCCCGGGGCTTAGGGATTTTTTCAAAAAAATATTTTTCTGCCGGTTAAGTTGTCGAAGGCTGATTTAATTTTCCTGTGATAAAAAGCCTTCTGTTTCGACCGCTAAACCTTTCAGAGGAGCATTTGGAACCGTTTGGCACCATTTTTGAGTCAATTGGAGAACGTCAGAGTTTTGATCAAATTGTGACCCCGGGGCTTAGGGATTTTTTCAAAAAAATATTTTTCTGCCGGTTAAGTTGTCGAAGGCTGATTTAATTTTCCTGTGATAAAAAGCCTTCTGTTTCGACCGCTAAACCTTTCAGAGGAGCATTTGGAACCGTTTGGCACCATTTTTGAGTCAATTGGAGAACGTCAGAGTTTTGATCAAATTGTGACCCCGGGGCTTAGGGATTTTTTCAAAAGAATCTTTTTCTGCCGGTTAAGTTGTCGAGGGCTGATTTCTTTTCCTGTGATGAAAAGCCTTCTCTTTCGACCACCAAACCTTTCAGGGGAGCATTTGGAACCGTTTGGCACCATTTCTGAGTCAATGGCCGAAAGTCAGATTTTTGATGAAATTGTGACCCCGGGGCTTAGGGATTTTTTCAAAAGAATATTTTTCTGCCGGTTAAGTTGTCGAGGGCTGATTTCTTGTCCTGTGATAAAAATCCTTCAGTTTCGACCCCCAAACCTTTCAGGGGAGCATTTGGAACCCTTTGGCATCATCTTTGATTCAATTGCCGAAAGTCAGATTTTTGATGAAATTGTGACCCCGGGGCTTAGGGATTTTTTCAAAAAAATATTTTTCTGCCGGTTAAGTTGTCGAAGGCTGATTTAATTTTCCTGTGATAAAAAGCCTTCTGTTTCGACCGCTAAACCTTTCAGAGGAGCATTTGGAACCGTTTGGCACCATTTTTGAGTCAATTGGAGAACGTCAGAGTTTTGATCAAATTGTGACCCCGGGGCTTAGGGATTTTTTCAAAAGAATCTTTTTCTGCCGGTTAAGTTGTCGAGGGCTGATTTCTTTTCCTGTGATGAAAAGCCTTCTCTTTCGACCACCAAACCTTTCAGGGGAGCATTTGGAACCGTTTGGCACCATTTCTGAGTCAATGGCCGAAAGTCAGATTTTTGATGGAATTGTGACCCCGGGGCTTAGGGATTTTTTCAAAAGAATCTTTTTCTGCCGGTTAAGGTGTCGAGGGCTGATTTCTTTTCCTGTGATGAAAAGCCTTCTCTTTCGACCACCAAATCTTTCAGGGGAGCATTTGGAACCGTTTGGCACCATTTCTGAGTCAATTGGAGAACGTCAGAGTTTTGATGAAATTGTGACCCCGGGGCTTAGGGATTTTTTCAAAAAAATATTTTTCTGCCGGTTAAGTTGTCGAAGGCTGATTTCTTGTCCTGTGATAAAAAGTTTTATGTTTCGACGCCAAACCTTTCAGGGTAGCATTTGCAACCGTTTGGCACCATTTTTGAGTCAATTGGAGAACGTCAGAGTTTTGATGAAATTGTGACCCCGGGGCTTAGGGATTTTTTCAAAAAAATCTTTTTCTGCCGGTTAAGTTGTCGAGGGCTGACTTCTTTTTCTGTGATAAAAAGCCTTCTGTTTCGACCGCCAAACCTTTCAGGGGAGCATTTGCAACCGTTTGGCACCATTTCTGAGACAATTGCCGAAAGTCAGATTTTTGATGAAATTGTGAAATTGTGCTTAGGGAATTTTCCAAAAAAATATTTTTCTGCCGGTTAAGTTGTCGAGGGCTGATTTCTTGTCCTGTCATAAAAAGCCTTCTGTTTCGACCGCCAAACCTTTCAGGGGAGCATTTGCAACCGTTTGGCACCATTTTTGAGTCAATTGCCGAAAGTCAGATTTTTGAAGAAATTGTGACCCCGGGGCTTAGGGATTTTTTCAAAAAAATATTTTTCTGCCGGTTAAGTTGTCGAAGCCTGATTTATTTTTCTGTGATAAAAAGCCTTCTGTTTCGACCGCCAAACCTTTCAGGGGAGCATTTGCAACCGTTTGGCACCATTTTTGAGTCAATTGGAGAACGTCAGAGTTTTGATGAAATTGTGACCCCGGGGCTTAGGGATTTTTTCAAAAGAATCTTTTTCTGCCGGTTAAGTTGTCGAGGGCTGATTTCTTTTCCTGTGATGAAAAGCCTTCTCTTTCGACCACCAAACCTTTCAGGGGAGCATTTGGAACCGTTTGGCACCATTTTTGAGTGAATTGCCAAAAGTCAGAGTTTTGATGAAATTGTGACCCCGGCGCTTAGGGATTTTTTCAAAAGAATCTTTTTCTGCCGGTTAAGTTGTCGAGGGCTGATTTCTTTTCCTGTGATGAAAAGCCTTCTCTTTCGACCACCAAACCTTTCAGGGGAACATTTGGAACCGTTTGGCACCATTTCTGAGTCAATGGCCGAAAGTCAGATTTTTGATGAAATTGTGACCCTGGGGCTTAGGGATTTTTTCAAAAAAATATTTTTCTGCCGGTTAAGTTGTCGAGGGCTGATTTCTTGTCCTGTGATAAAAAGCCTTCAGTTTCGACCCCCAAACCTTTCAGGGGAGCATTTGGAACCCTTTGGCATCATCTTTGATTCAATTGCCGAAAGTCAGATTTTTGAAGAAATTGTGACCCCGGGGCTTCGGGATTTTTTCAAAAAAATATTTTTCTGCCGGTTAAGTTGTCGAGGGCTGATTTCTTTTCCTGTGATGAAAAGCCTTCTCTTTCGACCGCTAAACCTTTCAGGGGAGCATTTGCAACCGTTTGGCACCATTTTTGAGTGAATTGCCAAAAGTCAGATTTTTGAAGAAATTGTGACCCCGGGGCTTAGCGATTTTTTCAAAAAAATATTTTTCTGCCGGTTAAGTTGTCGAAGGCTGATTTATTTTTTTGTGATAAAAAGCCTTCTGTTTCGACCGCCAAACCTTTCAGGGGAGCATTTGCAACTGTTTGGCAGCATTTTTGAGTCAATTGGAGAACGTCAGAGTTTTGATGAAATTGTGACCCCGGGGCTTAGGGATTTTTTCAAAAGAATCTTTTTCTACCGGTTTAGTTGTCGAGGGCTGATTTCTTTTCCTGTGATGAAAAGCCTTCTCTTTCCACCACCAAACCTTTCAGGGGAGCATTTGGTACCCTTTGGCATCATCTTTGATTCAATTGCCGAAAGTCAGATTTTTTAAGAAATTGTGACCCCGGGGCTTCGGGATTTTTTCAAAAAAATATTTTTCTGCCGGTTAAGTTGTCGAGGGCTGATTTCTTTTCCTGTGATGAAAAGCCTTCTCTTTCGACCACCAAACCTTTCAGGGGAGCATTTGGAACCGTTTGGCACCATTTCTGAGTCAATGGCCGAAAGTCAGATTTTTGATGAAATTGTGACCCCGGGGCTTAGGGATTTTTTCAAAAAAATTTTTTTCTGCCGGTTAAGTTGTTGAGGGCTGACTTCTTTTTCTGTGATAAAAAGCCTTCTGTTTCGACCGCCAAACCTTTCAGGGGAGCATTTGCAACCGTTTGGCACCATTTTTGAGTGAATTGCCAAAAGTCAGATTTTTGAAGAAATTGTGACCCCGGGGCTTAGGGATTTTTTCAAAAAAATATTTTTGTGCCGGTTAAGTTGTCGAAGGCTGATTTATTTTTTTGTGATAAAAAGCCTTCTGTTTCGACCGCCAAACCTTTCAGGGGAGCATTTGCAACTGTTTGGCAGCATTTTTGAGTCAATTGGAGAACGTCAGAGTTTTGATGAAATTGTGACCCCGGGGCTTAGGGATTTTTTCAAAAGAATCTTTTTCTGCCGGTTAAGTTGTTGAGGGCTGATTTCTTTTCCTGTGATGAAAAGCCTTCTCTTTCCACCACCAAACCTTTCAGGGGAGCATTTGGTACCCTTTGGCATCATCTTTGATTCAATTGCCGAAAGTCAGATTTTTTAAGAAATTGTGACCCCGGGGCTTCGGGATTTTTTCAAAAAAATATTTTTCTGCCGGTTAAGTTGTCGAAGGCTCATTTGTTGTCCTGTGATAAAAAGCCTTCTCTTTCGACTGCCAAACCTTTCAGAGGAGCATTTGCAACCGTTTGGCACCATTGTTGAATCAATGGCCGAAAGTCAGATTTTTGATGAAATTGTGACCCCGGGGCTTAGGGATTTTTTCAAAAAAAATTTTTTCTGCCGGTTAAGTTTTTGAGGGCTGACTTCTTTTTCTGTGATAAAAAGCCTTCTCTTTCGACCGCTAAACCTTTCAGAGGAGCATTTGCAACCGTTTGGCACCATTTTTGAGTGAATTGCCAAAAGTCAGAGTTTTGATGAAATTGTGACCCCGGGGCTTAGGGATTTTTTCAAAAGAATCTTTTTCTGCCGGTTATGTTGTCGAGGGCTGATTTCTTTTCCTGTGATGAAAAGCCTTCTCTTTCGACCACCAAATCTTTCAGGGGAGCATTTGGAACCGTTTGGCACCATTTCTGAGTCAATGGCCGAAAGTCAGATTTTTGATGAAATTGTGACCCCGGGGCTTAGGGATTTTTTCAAAAAAATATTTTTCTGCCGGTTAAGTTGTCGAGGGCTGATTTCTTGTCCTGTGATAAAAAGCCTTCAGTTTCGACCCCCAAACCTTTCAGGGGAGCATTTGGAACCCTTTGGCATCATCTTTGATTCAATTGCCGAAAGTCAGATTTTTGATGAAATTGTGACCCCGGGGCTTAGGGATTTTTTCAAAAAAATATTTTTCTGCCGGTTAAGTTGTCGAAGGCTGATTTAATTTTCCTGTGATAAAAAGCCTTCTGTTTCGACCGCTAAACCTTTCAGAGGAGCATTTGGAACCGTTTGGCACCATTTTTGAGTCAATTGGAGAACGTCAGAGTTTTGATCAAATTGTGACCCCGGGGCTTAGGGATTTTTTCAAAAGAATCTTTTTCTGCCGGTTAAGTTGTCGAGGGCTGATTTCTTTTCCTGTGATGAAAAGCCTTCTCTTTCGACCACCAAACCTTTCAGGGGAGCATTTGGAACCGTTTGGCACCATTTCTGAGTCAATGGCCGAAAGTCAGATTTTTGATGAAATTGTGACCCCGGGGCTTCGGGATTTTTTCAAAAAAATATTTTTCTGCCGGTTAAGTTGTCGAAGGCTGATTTCTTGTACTGTGATAAAAAGTCTTATGTTTCGACGCCAAACCTTTCAGGGGAGCATTTGCAACCGTTTGGCACCATTTTTGAGTCAATTGGAGAACGTCAGAGTTTTGATGAAATTGTGACCCCGGGGCTTAGGGATTTTTTCAAAAAAATCTTTTTCTGCCGGTTAAGTTGTCGAGGGCTGACTTCTTTTTCTGTGATAAAAAGCCTTCTGTTTCGACCGCCAAACCTTTCAGGGGAGCATTTGCAACCGTTTGGCACCATTTCTGAGACAATTGCCGAAAGTCAGATTTTTGATGAAATTGTGACCCCGGGGCTTAGGGAATTTTCCAAAAAAATATTTTTCTGCCGGTTAAGTTGTCGAGGGCTGATTTCTTGTCCTGTCATAAAAAGCCTTCTGTTTCGACCGCCAAACCTTTCAGGGGAGCATTTGCAACCGTTTGGCACCATTTCTGAGACAATTGCCGAAAGTCAGATTTTTGATGAAATTGTGACCCCGGGGCTTAGGGATTTTTCCAAAAAAATATTTTTCTGCCGGTTAAGTTGTCGAAGGCTGATTTCTCGTCCTGTGATAAAAAGCCTTCTGTTTCGACCGCCAAACCTTTCAGGGGAGCATTTGCAACCGTTTGGCACCATTTTTGAGTCAATTGCCGAAAGTCAGATTTTTGAAGAAATTGTGACCCCGGGGCTTAGGGATTTTTTCAAAAAAATATTTTTCTGCCGGTTAAGTTGTTGAAGGCTGATTTATTTTTCTGTGATAAAAAGACTTCTGTTTCGACCGCCAAACCTTTCAGGGGAGCATTTGCAACCGTTTGGCACCATTTTTGAGTCAATTGGAGAACGTCAGAGTTTTGATGAAATTGTGACCCCGGGGCTTAGGGAATTTTCCAAAAAAATATTTTTCTGCCGGTTAAGTTGTCGAGGGCTGATTTCTTGTCCTGTCATAAAAAGCCTTCTGTTTCGACCGCCAAACCTTTCAGGGGAGCATTTGCAACCGTTTGGCACCATTTCTGAGACAATTGCCGAAAGTCAGATTTTTGATGAAATTGTGACCCTGGGGCTTAGGGATTTTTTCAAAAAAAATTTTTTCTGCCGGTTAAGTTGTTGAGGGCTGACTTCTTTTTCTGTGATAAAAAGCCTTCTGTTTCGACCGCCAAACCTTTCAGGGGAGCATTTGCAACCGTTTGGCACCATTTTTGAGTGAATTGCCAAAAGTCAGATTTTTGAAGAAATTGTGACCCCGGGGCTTAGCGATTTTTTCAAAAAAATATTTTTCTGCCGGTTAAGTTGTCGAAGGCTGATTTATTTTTTTGTGATAAAAAGCCTTCTGTTTCGACCGCCAAACCTTTCAGGGGAGCATTTGCAACTGTTTGGCAGCATTTTTGAGTCAATTGGAGAACGTCAGAGTTTTGATGAAATTGTGACCCCGGGGCTTAGGGATTTTTTCAAAAGAATCTTTTTCTACCGGTTTAGTTGTCGAGGGCTGATTTCTTTTCCTGTGATGAAAAGCCTTCTCTTTCCACCACCAAACCTTTCAGGGGAGCATTTGGTACCCTTTGGCATCATCTTTGATTCAATTGCCGAAAGTCAGATTTTTTAAGAAATTGTGACCCCGGGGCTTCGGGATTTTTTCAAAAAAATATTTTTCTGCCGGTTAAGTTGTCGAGGGCTGATTTCTTTTCCTGTGATGAAAAGCCTTCTCTTTCGACTGCCAAACCTTTCAGAGGAGCATTTGCAACCGTTTGGCACCATTGTTGAATCAATGGCCGAAAGTCAGATTTTTGATGAAATTGTGACCCCTGGGCTTAGGGATTTTTTCAAAAAATTTTTTTTCTGCCGGTTAAGTTTTTGAGGGCTGACTTCTTTTTCTGTGATAAAAAGCGTTCTCTTTCGACCGCTAAACCTTTCAGAGGAGCATTTGCAACCGTTTGGCAACATTTTTGAGTGAATTGCCAAAAGTCAGAGTTTTGATGAAATTGTGACCCCGGGGCTTAGGGATTTTTTCAAAAGAATCTTTTTCTGCCGGTTAAGTTGTCGAGGGCTGATTTCTTTTCCTGTGATGAAAAGCCTTCTCTTTCGACCACCAAATCTTTCAGGGGAGCATTTGGAACCGTTTGGCACCATTTCTGAGTCAATGGCCGAAAGTCAGATTTTTGATGAAATTGTGACCCCGGGGCTTAGGGATTTTTTCAAAAAAATATTTTTCTGCCGGTTAAGTTGTCGAGGGCTGATTTCTTGTCCTGTGATAAAAAGCCTTCAGTTTCGACCCCCAAACCTTTCAGGGGAGCATTTGGAACCCTTTGGCATCATCTTTGATTCAATTGCCGAAAGTCAGATTTTTGATGAAATTGTGACCCCGGGGCTTAGGGATTTTTTCAAAAAAATATTTTTCTGCCGGTTAAGTTGTCGAAGGCTGATTTAATTTTCCTGTGATAAAAAGCCTTCTGTTTCGACCGCTAAACCTTTCAGAGGAGCATTTGGAACCGTTTGGCACCATTTTTGAGTCAATTGGAGAACGTCAGAGTTTTGATCAAATTGTGACCCCGGGGCTTAGGGATTTTTTCAAAAAAATCTTTTTCTGCCGGTTAAGTTGTCGAGGGCTGACTTCTTTTTCTGTGATAAAAAGCCTTCTGTTTCGACCGCCAAACCTTTCAGGGGAGCATTTGCAACCGTTTGGCACCATTTCTGAGACAATTGCCGAAAGTCAGATTTTTGATGAAATTGTGAAATTGTGCTTAGGGAATTTTCCAAAAAAATATTTTTCTGCCGGTTAAGTTGTCGAGGGCTGATTTCTTGTCCTATCATAAAAAGCCTTCTGTTTCGACCGCCAAACCTTTCAGGGGAGCATTTGCAACCGTTTGGCACCATTTTTGAGTCAATTGCCGAAAGTCAGATTTTTGAAGAAATTGTGACCCCGGGGCTTAGGGATTTTTTCAAAAAAATATTTTTCTGCCGGTTAAGTTGTCGAAGCCTGATTTATTTTTCTGTGATAAAAAGCCTTCTGTTTCGACCGCCAAACCTTTCAGGGGAGCATTTGCAACCGTTTGGCACCATTTTTGAGTCAATTGGAGAACGTCAGAGTTTTGATGAAATTGTGACCCCGGGGCTTAGGGATTTTTTCAAAAGAATCTTTTTCTGCCGGTTAAGTTGTCGAGGGCTGATTTCTTTTCCTGTGATGAAAAGCCTTCTCTTTCGACCACCAAACCTTTCAGGGGAGCATTTGGAACCGTTTGGCACCATTTTTGAGTGAATTGCCAAAAGTCAGATTTTTGATGAAATTGTGACCCCGGGGCTTAGGGATTTTTTCAAAAGAATCTTTTTCTGCCGGTTAAGTTGTCGAGGGCTGATTTCTTTTCCTGTGATGAAAAGCCTTCTCTTTCGACCACCAAACCTTTCAGGGGAACATTTGGAACCGTTTGGCACCATTTCTGAGTCAATGGCCGAAAGTCAGATTTTTGATGAAATTGTGACCCCGGGGCTTAGGGATTTTTTCAAAAAAATATTTTTCTGCCGGTTAAGTTGTCGAGGGCTGATTTCTTGTCCTGTGATAAAAAGCCTTCAGTTTCGACCCCCAAACCTTTCAGGGTAGCATTTGGAACCCTTTGGCATCATCTTTGATTCAATTGCCGAAAGTCAGATTTTTGAAGAAATTGTGACCCCGGGGCTTCGGGATTTTTTCAAAAAAATATTTTTCTGCCGGTTAAGTTGTCGAGGGCTGATTTCTTTTCCTGTGATGAAAAGCCTTCTCTTTCGACCACTAAACCTTTCAGGGGAGCATTTGCAACCGTTTGGCACCATTTCTGAGTCAATTGCCGAAAGTCAGATTTTTGATGAAATTGTGACCCCGGGGCTTAGGGATTTTTCAAAAAAATCTTTTTCTGCCGGTTAAGTTGTCGAGGGCTGATTTCTTTTCCTGTGATGAAAAGCCTACTCTTTCGACCACCAAACATTTCAGGGGAGCATTTGGTACCCTTTGGCATCATTTTTGATTCAATTGCCGAAAGTCAGATTTTTGAAGAAATTGTGACCCCGGGGCTTCGGGATTTTTTCAAAAAAATATTTTTCTGCCAGTTAAGTTTTCGAAGGTTGATTTCTTGTCCTGTGAAAAAAAGCCTTCTGTTTCGACCGCCAAACCTTTCAGGGGAGCTTTTGCAACCGTTTGGCACCATTTCTGAGTCAATTGCCGAAAGTCAGATTTTTGCAGAAATTGTGACCCCGGGGCTTAGGGATTTTTTCAAAAAAATATTTTTCTGCCGGTTAAGTTGTTGAAGGCTGATTTATTTTTCTGTGATAAAAAGCCTTCTGTTTCGACCGCCAAACCTTTCAGGGGAGCATTTGCAACCGTTTGGCACCATTTTTGAGTCAATTGGAGAACGTCAGATTTTTGATGAAATTGTGACCCCGGGGCTTAGGGATTTTTTCAAAAAAATCTTTTTCTGCCGGTTAAGTTGTCGAGGGCTGACTTCTTTTTCTGTGATAAAAAGCCTTCTGTTTCGACCGCCAAACCTTTCAGGGGAGCATTTGCAACCGTTTGGCACCATTTCTGAGACAATTGCCGAAAGTCAGATTTTTGATGAAATTGTGAAATTGTGCTTAGGGAATTTTCCAAAAAAATATTTTTCTGCCGGTTTAGTTGTCGAAGGCTGATTTATTTTTCTGTGATAAAAAGCCTTCTGTTTCGACTGCTAAACCTTTCAGTGGAGCATTTGCAACCGTTTGGCACGATTTCTGAGTCAATTGCCGAAAGTCAGAGTTTTGATGAAATTGTGACCCCGGGGCTTAGGGATTTTTTCAAAAGAATCTTTTTCTGCCGGTTATGTTGTCGAGGGCTGATTTCTTTTCCTGTGATGAAAAGCCTTCTCTTTCGACCACCAAATCTTTCAGGGGAGCATTTGGAACCGTTTGGCACCATTTCTGAGTCAATGGCCGAAAGTCAGATTTTTGATGAAATTGTGACCCCGGGGCTTAGGGATTTTTTCAAAAAAATATTTTTCTGCCGGTTAAGTTGTCGAGGGCTGATTTCTTGTCCTGTGATAAAAAGCCTTCAGTTTCGACCCCCAAACCTTTCAGGGGAGCATTTGGAACCCTTTGGCATCATCTTTGATTCAATTGCCGAAAGTCAGATTTTTGATGAAATTGTGACCCCGGGGCTTAGGGATTTTTTCAAAAAAATATTTTTCTGCCGGTTAAGTTGTCGAAGGCTGATTTAATTTTCCTGTGATAAAAAGCCTTCTGTTTCGACCGCTAAACCTTTCAGAGGAGCATTTGGAACCGTTTGGCACCATTTTTGAGTCAATTGGAGAACGTCAGAGTTTTGATCAAATTGTGACCCCGGGGCTTAGGGATTTTTTCAAAAGAATCTTTTTCTGCCGGTTAAGTTGTCGAGGGCTGATTTCTTTTCCTGTGATGAAAAGCCTTCTCTTTCGACCACCAAACCTTTCAGGGGAGCATTTGGAACCGTTTGGCACCATTTCTGAGTCAATGGCCGAAAGTCAGATTTTTGATGAAATTGTGACCCCGGGGCTTCGGGATTTTTTCAAAAAAATATTTTTCTGCCGGTTAAGTTGTCGAAGGCTGATTTCTTGTACTGTGATAAAAAGTCTTATGTTTCGACGCCAAACCTTTCAGGGGAGCATTTGCAACCGTTTGGCACCATTTTTGAGTCAATTGGAGAACGTCAGAGTTTTGATGAAATTGTGACCCCGGGGCTTAGGGATTTTTTCAAAAAAATCTTTTTCTGCCGGTTAAGTTGTCGAGGGCTGACTTCTTTTTCTGTGATAAAAAGCCTTCTGTTTCGACCGCCAAACCTTTCAGGGGAGCATTTGCAACCGTTTGGCACCATTTCTGAGACAATTGCCGAAAGTCAGATTTTTGATGAAATTGTGACCCCGGGGCTTAGGGAATTTTCCAAAAAAATATTTTTCTGCCGGTTAAGTTGTCGAGGGCTGATTTCTTGTCCTGTCATAAAAAGCCTTCTGTTTCGACCGCCAAACCTTTCAGGGGAGCATTTGCAACCGTTTGGCACCATTTCTGAGACAATTGCCGAAAGTCAGATTTTTGATGAAATTGTGACCCCGGGGCTTAGGGATTTTTCCAAAAAAATATTTTTCTGCCGGTTAAGTTGTCGAAGGCTGATTTCTCGTCCTGTGATAAAAAGCCTTCTGTTTCGACCGCCAAACCTTTCAGGGGAGCATTTGCAACCGTTTGGCACCATTTTTGAGTCAATTGCCGAAAGTCAGATTTTTGAAGAAATTGTGACCCCGGGGCTTAGGGATTTTTTCAAAAAAATATTTTTCTGCCGGTTAAGTTGTTGAAGGCTGATTTATTTTTCTGTGATAAAAAGACTTCTGTTTCGACCGCCAAACCTTTCAGGGGAGCATTTGCAACCGTTTGGCACCATTTTTGAGTCAATTGGAGAACGTCAGAGTTTTGATGAAATTGTGACCCCGGGGCTTAGGGAATTTTCCAAAAAAATATTTTTCTGCCGGTTAAGTTGTCGAGGGCTGATTTCTTGTCCTGTCATAAAAAGCCTTCTGTTTCGACCGCCAAACCTTTCAGGGGAGCATTTGCAACCGTTTGGCACCATTTCTGAGACAATTGCCGAAAGTCAGATTTTTGATGAAATTGTGACCCTGGGGCTTAGGGATTTTTTCAAAAAAAATTTTTTCTGCCGGTTAAGTTGTTGAGGGCTGACTTCTTTTTCTGTGATAAAAAGCCTTCTGTTTCGACCGCCAAACCTTTCAGGGGAGCATTTGCAACCGTTTGGCACCATTTTTGAGTGAATTGCCAAAAGTCAGATTTTTGAAGAAATTGTGACCCCGGGGCTTAGCGATTTTTTCAAAAAAATATTTTTCTGCCGGTTAAGTTGTCGAAGGCTGATTTATTTTTTTGTGATAAAAAGCCTTCTGTTTCGACCGCCAAACCTTTCAGGGGAGCATTTGCAACTGTTTGGCAGCATTTTTGAGTCAATTGGAGAACGTCAGAGTTTTGATGAAATTGTGACCCCGGGGCTTAGGGATTTTTTCAAAAGAATCTTTTTCTACCGGTTTAGTTGTCGAGGGCTGATTTCTTTTCCTGTGATGAAAAGCCTTCTCTTTCCACCACCAAACCTTTCAGGGGAGCATTTGGTACCCTTTGGCATCATCTTTGATTCAATTGCCGAAAGTCAGATTTTTTAAGAAATTGTGACCCCGGGGCTTCGGGATTTTTTCAAAAAAATATTTTTCTGCCGGTTAAGTTGTCGAGGGCTGATTTCTTTTCCTGTGATGAAAAGCCTTCTCTTTCGACTGCCAAACCTTTCAGAGGAGCATTTGCAACCGTTTGGCACCATTGTTGAATCAATGGCCGAAAGTCAGATTTTTGATGAAATTGTGACCCCTGGGCTTAGGGATTTTTTCAAAAAATTTTTTTTCTGCCGGTTAAGTTTTTGAGGGCTGACTTCTTTTTCTGTGATAAAAAGCGTTCTCTTTCGACCGCTAAACCTTTCAGAGGAGCATTTGCAACCGTTTGGCAACATTTTTGAGTGAATTGCCAAAAGTCAGAGTTTTGATGAAATTGTGACCCCGGGGCTTAGGGATTTTTTCAAAAGAATCTTTTTCTGCCGGTTAAGTTGTCGAGGGCTGATTTCTTTTCCTGTGATGAAAAGCCTTCTCTTTCGACCACCAAATCTTTCAGGGGAGCATTTGGAACCGTTTGGCACCATTTCTGAGTCAATGGCCGAAAGTCAGATTTTTGATGAAATTGTGACCCCGGGGCTTAGGGATTTTTTCAAAAAAATATTTTTCTGCCGGTTAAGTTGTCGAGGGCTGATTTCTTGTCCTGTGATAAAAATCCTTCAGTTTCGACCCCCAAACCTTTCAGGGGAGCATTTGGAACCCTTTGGCATCATCTTTGATTCAATTGCCGAAAGTCAGATTTTTGATGAAATTGTGACCCCGGGGCTTAGGGATTTTTTCAAAAAAATATTTTTCTGCCGGTTAAGTTGTCGAAGGCTGATTTAATTTTCCTGTGATAAAAAGCCTTCTGTTTCGACCGCTAAACCTTTCAGAGGAGCATTTGGAACCGTTTGGCACCATTTTTGAGTCAATTGGAGAACGTCAGAGTTTTGATCAAATTGTGACCCCGGGGCTTAGGGATTTTTTCAAAAGAATCTTTTTCTGCCGGTTAAGTTGTCGAGGGCTGATTTCTTTTCCTGTGATGAAAAGCCTTCTCTTTCGACCACCAAACCTTTCAGGGGAGCATTTGGAACCGTTTGGCACCATTTCTGAGTCAATGGCCGAAAGTCAGATTTTTGATGAAATTGTGACCCCGGGGCTTCGGGATTTTTTCAAAAAAATATTTTTCTGCCGGTTAAGTTGTCGAAGGCTGATTTCTTGTCCTGTGATAAAAAGTCTTATGTTTCGACGCCAAACCTTTCAGGGGAGCATTTGCAACCGTTTGGCACCATTTTTGAGTCAATTGGAGAACGTCAGAGTTTTGATGAAATTGTGACCCCGGGGCTTAGGGATTTTTTCAAAAAAATCTTTTTCTGCCGGTTAAGTTGTCGAGGGCTGACTTCTTTTTCTGTGATAAAAAGCCTTCTGTTTCGACCGCCAAACCTTTCAGGGGAGCATTTGCAACCGTTTGGCACCATTTCTGAGACAATTGCCGAAAGTCAGATTTTTGATGAAATTGTGAAATTGTGCTTAGGGAATTTTCCAAAAAAATATTTTTCTGCCGGTTAAGTTGTCGAGGGCTGATTTCTTGTCCTATCATAAAAAGCCTTCTGTTTCGACCGCCAAACCTTTCAGGGGAGCATTTGCAACCGTTTGGCACCATTTTTGAGTCAATTGCCGAAAGTCAGATTTTTGAAGAAATTGTGACCCCGGGGCTTAGGGATTTTTTCAAAAAAATATTTTTCTGCCGGTTAAGTTGTCGAAGCCTGATTTATTTTTCTGTGATAAAAAGCCTTCTGTTTCGACCGCCAAACCTTTCAGGGGAGCATTTGCAACCGTTTGGCACCATTTTTGAGTCAATTGGAGAACGTCAGAGTTTTGATGAAATTGTGACCCCGGGGCTTAGGGATTTTTTCAAAAGAATCTTTTTCTGCCGGTTAAGTTGTCGAGGGCTGATTTCTTTTCCTGTGATGAAAAGCCTTCTCTTTCGACCACCAAACCTTTCAGGGGAGCATTTGGAACCGTTTGGCACCATTTTTGAGTGAATTGCCAAAAGTCAGATTTTTGATGAAATTGTGACCCCGGGGCTTAGGGATTTTTTCAAAAGAATCTTTTTCTGCCGGTTAAGTTGTCGAGGGCTGATTTCTTTTCCTGTGATGAAAAGCCTTCTCTTTCGACCACCAAACCTTTCAGGGGAACATTTGGAACCGTTTGGCACCATTTCTGAGTCAATGGCCGAAAGTCAGATTTTTGATGAAATTGTGACCCCGGGGCTTAGGGATTTTTTCAAAAAAATATTTTTCTGCCGGTTAAGTTGTCGAGGGCTGATTTCTTGTCCTGTGATAAAAAGCCTTCAGTTTCGACCCCCAAACCTTTCAGGGTAGCATTTGGAACCCTTTGGCATCATCTTTGATTCAATTGCCGAAAGTCAGATTTTTGAAGAAATTGTGACCCCGGGGCTTCGGGATTTTTTCAAAAAAATATTTTTCTGCCGGTTAAGTTGTCGAGGGCTGATTTCTTTTCCTGTGATGAAAAGCCTTCTCTTTCGACCACTAAACCTTTCAGGGGAGCATTTGCAACCGTTTGGCACCATTTCTGAGTCAATTGCCGAAAGTCAGATTTTTGATGAAATTGTGACCCCGGGGCTTAGGGATTTTTCAAAAAAATCTTTTTCTGCCGGTTAAGTTGTCGAGGGCTGATTTCTTTTCCTGTGATGAAAAGCCTACTCTTTCGACCACCAAACATTTCAGGGGAGCATTTGGTACCCTTTGGCATCATTTTTGATTCAATTGCCGAAAGTCAGATTTTTGAAGAAATTGTGACCCCGGGGCTTCGGGATTTTTTCAAAAAAATATTTTTCTGCCAGTTAAGTTTTCGAAGGTTGATTTCTTGTCCTGTGAAAAAAAGCCTTCTGTTTCGACCGCCAAACCTTTCAGGGGAGCTTTTGCAACCGTTTGGCACCATTTCTGAGTCAATTGCCGAAAGTCAGATTTTTGCAGAAATTGTGACCCCGGGGCTTAGGGATTTTTTCAAAAAAATATTTTTCTGCCGGTTAAGTTGTTGAAGGCTGATTTATTTTTCTGTGATAAAAAGCCTTCTGTTTCGACCGCCAAACCTTTCAGGGGAGCATTTGCAACCGTTTGGCACCATTTTTGAGTCAATTGGAGAACGTCAGATTTTTGATGAAATTGTGACCCCGGGGCTTAGGGATTTTTCAAAAAAAATATTTTTCTACCGGTTAAGTTGTTGAGGGCTGATTTCTTTTCCTGTGATACAAAGCCTTTTCTTTCGACCGCCAAACCTTTCAGAGGAGCATTTGCAACCGTTTGGCACCATTTTTGAGTGAATTGCCAAAAGTCAGATTTTTGAAGAAATTGTGACCCCGGGGCTTAGGGATTTTTTCAAAAAAATATTTTTGTGCCGGTTAAGTTGTCGAAGGCTGATTTATTTTTTTGTGATAAAAAGCCTTCTGTTTCGACCGCCAAACCTTTCAGGGGAGCATTTGCAACCGTTTGGCACCATTTTTGAGTCAATTGGAGAACGTCAGAGTTTAGATGAAATTGTGACCCCGGGGCTTAGGGATTTTTTCAAAAGAATCTTTTTCTACCGGTTTAGTTGTTGAGGGCTGATTACTTTTCCTGTGATGAAAAGCCTTCTCTTTCCACCACCAAACCTTTCAGGGGAGCATTTGGTACCCTTTGGCATCATCTTTGATTCAATTGCCGAAAGTCAGATTTTTGAAGAAATTGTGACCCCGGGGCTTCGGGATTTTTTCAAAAAAATATTTTTCTGCCTGTTAAGTTGTCGAAGGCTGATTTATTTTTCTGTGATAAAAAGCCTTCTGTTTCGACCGTCAAACCTTTCAGGGGAGCATTTGCAACCGTTTGGTACCATTTCTGAGTCAATTGCCGAAAGTCAGATTTTTGATGAAATTGTGACCCCGGGGCTTAGGGATTTTTTCAAAAAAAAATTTTTCTGCCGCTTAAGTTGTTGAGGGCTGACTTCTTTTTCTGTGATAAAAAGCCTTCTGTTTCGACCGCCAAACCTTTCAGGGGAGCATTTGCAACCGTTTGGCACCATTTTTGAGTCAATTGGAGAACGTCAGAATTTTGATGAAATTGTGACCCCGGGGCTTAGGGATTTTTTCAAAAAAATCTTTTTCTGCCGGTTAAGTTGTCGAGGGCTGATTTCTTGTCCTGTGATAAAAAGCCTTCTCTTTCGACTGCCAAACCTTTCAGAGGAGCATTTGCAACCGTTTGGCACCATTTTTGAATCAATTGCCGAAAGTCAGATTTTTGATGAAATTGTGACCCCGGGGCTTCGGGATTTTTTCAAAAAAATCTTTTTCTGCCGGTTAAGTTGTCGAGGGCTGATTTCTTTTCCTGTGATGAAATCCTTCTCTTTCGACCAACAAACCTTTCAGGGGGGCATTTGGAACCGTTTGGCACCATTTCTGAGTCAATTGCCGAAAGTCAGATTTTTGATGAAATTGTGACCCCGGGGCTTAGGGATTTTTTCAAAAAAAAAATTTTCTGCCGCTTAAGTTGTTGAGGGCTGACTTCTTTTTCTGTGATAAAAAGCCTTCTGTTTCGACCGCCAAACCTTTCAGGGGAGCATTTGCAACTGTTTGGCACCATTTCTGAGACAATTGCCGAAAGTCAGATTTTTGATGAAATTGTGACCCCGAGGCTTAGGGATTTTTCCAAAAAATTTTTTTCTGCCGGTTAAGTTGTCGAGGGCTGATTTCTTGTCCTCTGATAAAAAGCCTTCTGTTTCGACCGCCAAACCTTTCAGGGGAGCATTTGCAACCGTTTGGCACCATTTTTGAGTGAATTGCCAAAAGTTAGATTTTTGAAGAAATTGTTACCCCGGGGCTTACGGATTTTTTTAAAAAAATATTTTTCTGCCGGTTAAGTTGTCGAAGGCTGATTTATTTTTCTGTGATAAAAAGCCTTCTGTTTCGACCGCCAAACCTTTCAGTGGAGCATTTGCAACCGTTTGGCACCATTTTTGAGTCAATTGGAGAACGTCAGAATTTTGATGAAATTGTGACCCCGGGGCTTAGGGATTTTTTCAATAGAATCTTTTTCTACCGGTTTAGTTGTCGAGGGCTGATTTCTTTTCCTGTGATGAAAAGCCTTCTCTTTCGACCAGCAAACCTTTCAGGGGAGCATTTGGAACCGTTTGGCAGCATTTCTGAGTCAATTGCCGAAAGTCAGATTTTTGATGAAATTGTGACCCCGGGGCTTCGGGATTTTTTCAAAAAAATATTTTTCTGCCGGTTAAGTTGTCGAAGGATCATTTGTTGTCCTGTGATAAAAAGCCTTCTCTTTCGACTGCCAAACCTTTCAGAGGAGCATTTGCAACCGTTTGACACCATTGTTGAATCAATTGCCGAAAGTCAGATTTTTGATGAAATTGTGACCCCGGGGCTTAGGGATTTTTTCAAAAAAATTTTTTTATGCCGGTTAAGTTGTTGAGGGCTGACTTCTTTTTCTGTGATAAAAAGCCTTCTCTTTCGACCGCTAAACTTTCAGAGGAGCATTTGGAACCGTTTGGCACCATTTTTGAGTGAATTGCCAAAAGTCAGAGTTTTGATGAAATTGTGACCCCGGGGCTTAGGGATTTTTTCAAAAGAATCTTTTTCTGCCGGTTAAGTTGTCGAGGGCTGATTTCTTTTCCTGTGATGAAAAGCCTTCTCTTTCGACCACCAAACCTTTCAGGGGAGCATTTGGAACCGTTTGGCACCATTTCTGAGTCAATGGCCGAAAGTCAGATTTTTGATGAAATTGTGACCCCGGGGCTTAGGGATTTTTTCAAAAAAATATTTTTCTGCCGGTTAAGTTGTCGAGGGCTGATTTCTTGTCCTGTGATAAAAAGCCTTCAGTTTCGACCCCCAAACCTTTCAGGGGAGCATTTGGAACCCTTTGGCATCATCTTTGATTCAATTGCCGAAAGTCAGATTTTTGAAGAAATTGTGACCCCGGGTCTTCGGGATTTTTTCAAAAAAATATTTTTCTGCCGGTTAAGTTGTCGAGGGCTGATTTCTTTTCCTGTGATGAAAAGCCTTCTCTTTCGACCACTAAACCTTTCAGGGGAGCATTTGCAACCGTTTGGCACGATTTCTGAGTCAATTGCCGAAAGTCAGATTTTTGATGAAATTGTGACCCCGGCCGGGGCTTAGGGATTTTTCAAAAAAAAAAATTTTCTGCCGGTTAAGTTGTCGAGGGATGATTTCTTTTCCTGTGATGAAAAGCCTTCTTTTTCGACCACCAAACATTTCAGAGGAGCATTTGGAACCGTTTGGCACCATTTTTGAGTGAATTGCCAAAAGTCAGAGTTTTGATGAAATTGTGACCCCGGGGCTTAGGGATTTTTTCAAAAAAATATTTTTCTGCCGGTTAAGTTGTCGAAGGCTGATTTCTTGTCCTGTGATAAAAAGCCTTCTGTTTCGACCGCCAAACCTTTCAGGGGAGCATTTGCAACCGTTTGGCACCATTTCTGAGTCAATTGCCGAAAGTCAGATTTTTGCAAAAATTGTGACCCCGGGGCTTAGGGATTTTTTCAAAAAAATATTTTTCTGCCGGTTAAGTTGTTGAAGGCTGATTTGTTTTTCTGTGATAAAAAGCCTTCTGTTTCGACCGCCAAACCTTTCAGGGGAGCATTTGCAACCGTTTGGCACCATTTTTGAGTCAATTGGAGAACGTCAGAGTTTTGATGAAATTGTGACCCCGGGGCTTAGGGAATTTTTCAAAAAAATATTTTTCTGCCGGTTAAGTTGTTGAGGGCTGATTTCTTGTCCTGTGATAAAAAGCCTTCTCTTTCGACTGCCAAACCTTTCAGAGGAGCATTTGCAACCGTTTGGCACCATTTTTGAATCAATTGCCGAAAGTCAGATTTTTGATGAAATTGTGACCCCGGGTCTTAGAGATTTTTTCAAAAAAATCTTTTTCTGCCGGTTAAGTTGTCGACGGCTGATTTCTTTTCCTGTGATGAAATCCTTCTCTTTCGACCACCAAAACTTTCAGGGGGGCATTTGGAACCGTTTGGCACCATTTCTGAGTCAATAGCCGAAAGTCAGATTTTGATGAAATTGTGACCCCGGGTGTTTAGTGATTTTTTCAAAAAAAATTTTTTCTGCCGGTTAAGTTGTTGAGGGCTGACTTCTTTTTCTGTGATAAAAAGCCTTCTGTTTCGACCGCCAAACCTTTCAGGGGAGCATTTGCAACTGTTTGGCACCATTTCTGAGACAATTGCCGAAAGTCAGATTTTTGATGAAATTGTGACCCCGGGGCTTAGGGATTTTTCCAAAAAATATTTTTCTGCCGGTTAAGTTGTCGAAGGATCATTTGTTGTCCTGTGATAAAAAGCCTTCTCTTTCGACTGCCAAACCTTTCAGAGGAGCATTTGCAACCGTTTGGCACCATTTTTGAATCAATTGCCGAAAGTCAGATTTTTGATGAAATTGTGACCCCGGGGCTTCGGGATTTTTT
Organism: Podarcis gaigeae; assembly: GCF_964106915.1. Taxonomy (NCBI): domain Eukaryota; kingdom Metazoa; phylum Chordata; class Lepidosauria; order Squamata; family Lacertidae; genus Podarcis; species Podarcis gaigeae. The sequence goes on along the minus strand of NC_139683.1, from coordinate 79,086,212 downwards.
CAAAAAAATATTTTTCTGCTGGTTAAGTTGTCGAGGGCTGATTTCTTTTCCTGTGATGAAAAGCCTTCTCTTTCGACCACCAAACCTTTCAGGGGAGCATTTGGAACCGTTTGGCACCATTTCTGAGTCAATGGCCGAAAGTCAGATTTTTGATGAAATTGTGACCCCGGGGCTTAGGGATTTTTTCAAAAAAATATTTTTCTGCCGGTTAAGTTGTCGAGGGCTGATTTCTTGTCCTGTGATAAAAAGCCTTCAGTTTCGACCCCCAAACCTTTCAGGGGAGCATTTGGAACCCTTTGGCATCATCTTTGATTCAATTGCCGAAAGTCAGATTTTTGAAGAAATTGTGACCCCGGGTCTTCGGGATTTTTTCAAAAAAATATTTTTCTGCCGGTTAAGTTGTCGAGGGCTGATTTCTTTTCCTGTGATGAAAAGCCTTCTCTTTCGACCACTAAACCTTTCAGGGGAGCATTTGCAACCGTTTGGCACGATTTCTGAGTCAATTGCCGAAAGTCAGATTTTTGATGAAATTGTGACCCCGGCCGGGGCTTAGGGATTTTTCAAAAAAAAAAATTTTCTGCCGGTTAAGTTGTCGAGGGATGATTTCTTTTCCTGTGATGAAAAGCCTTCTTTTTCGACCACCAAACATTTCAGGGGAGCATTTGGTACCCTTTGGCATCATTTTTGATTCAATTGCCGAAAGTCAGATTTTTGAAGAAATTGTGACCCCGGGGCTTCGGGATTTTTTCAAAAAAATATTTTTCTGCCGGTTAAGTTGTCGAAGGCTGATTTCTTGTCCTGTGATAAAAAGCCTTCTGTTTCGACCGCCAAACCTTTCAGGGGAGCATTTGCAACCGTTTGGCACCATTTCTGAGTCAATTGCCGAAAGTCAGATTTTTGCAAAAATTGTGACCCCGGGGCTTAGGGATTTTTTCAAAAAAATATTTTTCTGCCGGTTAAGTTGTTGAAGGCTGATTTGTTTTTCTGTGATAAAAAGCCTTCTGTTTCGACCGCCAAACCTTTCAGGGGAGCATTTGCAACCGTTTGGCACCATTTTTGAGTCAATTGGAGAACGTCAGAGTTTTGATGAAATTGTGACCCCGGGGCTTAGGGAATTTTTCAAAAAAATATTTTTCTGCCGGTTAAGTTGTTGAGGGCTGATTTCTTGTCCTGTGATAAAAAGCCTTCTCTTTCGACTGCCAAACCTTTCAGAGGAGCATTTGCAACCGTTTGGCACCATTTTTGAATCAATTGCCGAAAGTCAGATTTTTGATGAAATTGTGACCCCGGGTCTTAGAGATTTTTTCAAAAAAATCTTTTTCTGCCGGTTAAGTTGTCGAGGGCTGATTTCTTTTCCTGTGATGAAATCCTTCTCTTTCGACCACCAAAACTTTCAGGGGGGCATTTGGAACCGTTTGGCACCATTTCTGAGTCAATAGCCGAAAGTCAGATTTTGATGAAATTGTGACCCCGGGTGTTTAGTGATTTTTTCAAAAAAAATTTTTTCTGCCGGTTAAGTTGTTGAGGGCTGACTTCTTTTTCTGTGATAAAAAGCCTTCTGTTTCGACCGCCAAACCTTTCAGGGGAGCATTTGCAACTGTTTGGCACCATTTCTGAGACAATTGCCGAAAGTCAGATTTTTGATGAAATTGTGACCCCGGGGCTTAGGGATTTTTCCAAAAAAATTTTTTCTGCCGGTTAAGTTGTCGAGGGCTGATTTCTTGTCCTGTGATAAAAAGCCTTCTCTTTCGACTGCCAAACCTTTCAGAGGAGCATTTGCAACCGTTTGGCACCATTTTTGAATCAATTGCCGAAAGTCAGATTTTTGATGAAATTGTGACCCCGGGGCTTAGGGATTTTTTCAAAAAAATATTTTTCTGCCGGTTAAGTTGTCGAAGGCTGATTTCTTGTCCTGTGATAAAAAGCCTTCTGTTTCGACCGCCAAACCTTTCAGGGGAGCATTTGCAACCGTTTCGCACCATTTCTGAGTCAATTGCCGAAAGTCAGATTTTTGCAAAAATTGTGACCCCGGGGCTTAGGGATTTTTTCAAAAAAATATTTTTCTGCCGGTTAAGTTGTTGAAGGCTGATTTGTTTTTCTGTGATAAAAAGCCTTCTGTTTCGACCGCCAAACCTTTCAGGGGAGCATTTGCAACCGTTTGGCACCATTTTTGAGTCAATTGGAGAACGTGAGAGTTTTGATGAAATTGTGACCCCGGGGCTTAGGGAATTTTTCAAAAAAATATTTTTCTGCCGGTTAAGTTGTCGAGGGCTGATTTCTTGTCCTGTGATAAAAAGCCTTCTCTTTCGACTGCCAAACCTTTCAGAGGAGCATTTGCAACCGTTTGGCACCATTTTTGAATCAATTGCCGAAAGTCAGATTTTTGATGAAATTGTGACCCCGGGGCTTAGGGATTTTTTCAAAAAAATCTTTTTCTGCCGGTTAAGTTGTCGAGGGCTGATTTCTTTTCCTGTGATGAAATCCTTCTCTTTCGACCACTAAACCTTTCAGGGGAGCATTTGCAACTGTTTGGCACCATTTCTGAGACAATTGCCGAAAGTCAGATTTTTGATGAAATTGTGACCCCGGGTCTTAGGGATTTTTCCAAAAATAAATTTTCTGCCGGTTAAGTTGTCGAGGGCTGATTTCTTGTCCTGTGATAAAAAGCCTTCTGTTTCGACCGCCAAACCTTTCAGGGGAGCATTTGCAACCGTTTGGCACCATTTTTGAGTGAATTGCCAAAAGTTAGATTTTTGAAGAAATTGATACCCCGGGGCTTACGGATTTTTTTAAAAAAATATTTCTCTGCCGGTTAAGTTGTCGAAGGCTGATTTATTTTTCTGTGATAAAAAGCCTTCTGTTTCGACCACTAAACCTTTCAGTGGAGCATTTGCAACCGTTTGGCACGATTTCTGAGTCAATTGCCGAAAGTCAGATTTTTGATGTAATTGTGACCCCGGGGCTTAGGGATTTTTTTAAAAAAATCTTTTTCTGCCGGTTAAGTTGTCAAGGGCTGATTTCTTTTCCTGTGATGAAAAGCCTTCTCTTTCGACCACCAAACCTTTCAGTGGAGCATTTGCAACCGTTTGGCACCATTTTTGAGTCAATTGGAGAACGTCAGAGTTTTGATGAAATTGTGACCCCGGGGCTTAGGGATTTTTTCAAAAAAAATTTTTTCTGCCGGTTAAGTTGTTGAGGGCTGACTTCTTTTTCTGTGATAAAAAGCCTTCTGTTTCGACCGCCAAACCTTTCAGGGGAGCATTTGGAACCGTTCGGCAGCATTTCTGAGTCAATTGCCGAAAGTCAGATTTTTGATGAAATTGTGACCCCGGGGCTTAGGGAATTTTTCAAAAAAATATTTTTCTGCTGGTTAAGTTGTTGAGGGCTGATTTCTTGTCCTGTGATAAAAAGCCTTCTCTTTCGACCACTAAACCTTTCAGGGGAGCATTTGCAACCGTTTGGCACGATTTCTGAGTCAATTGCCGAAAGTCAGATTTTTGATGAAATTGTGACCCCGGGGCTTAGGGATTTTTTCAAAAAAATCTTTTTCTGCCGGTTAAGTTGTCGAGGGCTGATTTCTTTTCCTGTGATGAAAAGCCTTCTCTTTCGACCACCAAACCTTTCAGGGGGGCATTGGGAACCGTTTGGCACCATTTCTGAGTCAATTGCCGAAAGTCAGATTTTTGATGAAATTGTGACCCCGGGGCTTAGGGATTTTTTCAAAAAAAAAAATTTTCTGCCGGTTAAGTTGTTGAGGGCTGACTTCTTTTTCTGTGATAAAAAGCCTTCTGTTTCGACCGCCAAACCTTTCAGGGGAGCATTTGCAACTGTTTAGCACCATTTCTGAGACAATTGCCGAAATCAGATTTTTGATGAAATTGTGACCCCGGGGATTAGGGATTTTTCCAAAAAAAATTTTTCTGCCGGTTAAGTTGTCGAGGGCTGATTTCTTGTCCTGTGATAAAAAGCCTTCTGTTTCGACCGCCAAACCTTTCAGGGGAGCATTTGCAACCGTTTGGCACCATTTTTGAGTGAATTGCCAAAAGTTAGATTTTTGAAGAAATTGTTACCCCGGGGCTTACGGATTTTTTTAAAAAAATATTTTTCTGCCGGTTTAGTTGTCGAAGGCTGATTTATTTTTCTGTGATAAAAAGCCTTCTGTTTCGACTGCTAAACCTTTCAGTGGAGCATTTGCAACCGTTTGGCACGATTTCTGAGTCAATTGCCGAAAGTCAGATTTTTGATGAAATTGTGACCCCGGGGCTTAGGGATTTTTTCAAAAAAATCTTTTTCTGCCGGTTAAGTTGTCAAGGGCTGATTTCTTTTCCTGTGATGAAAAGCCTTCTCTTTCGACCACCAAACCTTTCAGTGGAGCATTTGCAACCGTTTGGCACCATTTCTGAGTCAATTGGAGAACGTCAGAGTTTTGATGAAATTGTGACCCCGGGGCTTAGGGATTTTTTCAAAAGAATCTTTTTCTGCCGGTTTAGTTGTCGAGGGCTGATTTCTTTTCCTGTGATGAAAAGCCTTCTCTTTCGACCGCCAAACCTTTCAGGGGAGCATTTGCAACCGTTTGGCAACATTTCTGAGTCAATTGCCAAAAGTCAGAGTTTTGATGAAATTGTGACCCCGGGGCTTAGGGAATTTTTCAAAAAAATATTTTTCTGCTGGTTAAGTTGTCGAGGGCTGATTTCTTGTCCTGTGATAAAAAGCCTTCTCTTTCGACCACAAAACCTTTCAGGGGAGCATTTGCAACCGTTTGGCACCATTTCTGAGTCAATTGGAGAACGTCAGAGTTTTGATGAAATTGTGACCCCGGGGCTTAAGGTTTTTTTCAAAAGAATCTTTTTCTGCCGGTTTAGTTGTCGAGGGCTGATTTCTTTTCCTGTGATGAAAAGGCTTCTCTTTCGACCACGAAACCTTTCAGGGGAGCATTTGGAACCGTTTGGCAGCATTTCTGAGTCAATTGCCGAAAGTCAGATTTTTGATCAAATTGTGACCCCGGGGCTTAGGGATTTTTTCAAAAAAATATTTTTCTGCCGGTTAAGTTGTTGAGGGCTGACTTCTTTTTCTGTGATAAAAAGCCTTCAGTTTCGACCCCCAAACCTTTCAGGTTAGCATTTGGAACCCTTTGGCATCATTTTTGATTCAATTGCAGAAAGTCAGATTTTTGAAGAAATTGTGACCCCGGGGCTTAGGGATTTTTTCAAAAAAATATTTTTCTGCCGGTTAAGTTGTCGAAGGCTGATTTCTTTTCCTGTGATAAAAAGTCTTCTGTTTCGACTCCCAAACCTTTCAGGGGAGCATTTGCAACCGTTTGGCACCATTTTTGAGTCAATTGGAGAACGTCAGAGTTTTGATGAAATTGTGACCCCGGGGCTTAGGGATTTTTTCAAAAAAATATTTTTCTGCCGGTTAAGTTGTCGAGGGCTCATTTCTTGTCCTGTGATAAAAAGCCTTCTCTTTCGACCGCCAAACCTTTCAGAGGAGCATTTGCAACCGTTTGGCACCATTTTTGAATCAATTGGAGAACGTCAGAGTTTTGATGAAATTGTGATCCCGGGGCTTAGGGATTTTTTCAAAAAAATATTTTTCTGCCGGTTAAGTTGTCGAGGGCTCATTTCTTGTCCTGTGATAAAAAGCCTTCTCTTTCGACTGCCAAACCTTTCAGAGGAGCATTTGCAACCGTTTGGCACCATTTTTGAATCAATTGCCGAAAGTCAGATTTTTGATGAAATTGTGACCCCGGGGCTTAGGGATTTTTCCAAAAAATTTTTTTCTGCCGGTTAAGTTGTCGAGGGCTGATTTCTTGTCCTGTGATAAAAAGCCTTCTGTTTCGACCGCCAAACCTTTCAGGGGAGCATTTGCAACCGTTTGGCACCATTTTTGAGTGAATTGCCAAAAGTTAGATTTTTGAAGAAATTGTTACCCCGGGGCTTACGGATTTTTTTAAAAAAATATTTTTCTGCCGGTTAAGTTGTCGAAGGCTGATTTATTTTTCTGTGATAAAAAGCCTTCTGTTTCGACCGCTAAACCTTTCAGTGGAGCATTTGCAACCGTTTGGCACGATTTCTGAGTCAATTGCCGAAAGTCAGATTTTTGATGAAATTGTGACCCCGGGGCTTAGGGATTTTTTCAAAAAAATCTTTTTCTGCCGGTTAAGTTGTCAAGGGCTGATTTCTTTTCCTGTGATGAAAAGCCTTCTCTTTCGACCACCAAACCTTTCAGTGGAGCATTTGCAACCGTTTGGCACCATTTCTGAGTCAATTGGAGAACGTCAGAGTTTTGATGAAATTGTGACCCCGGGGCTTAGGGATTTTTTCAAAAGAATCTTTTTCTGCCGGTTTAGTTGTCGAGGGCTGATTTCTTTTCCTGTGATGAAAAGCCTTCTCTTTCGACCGCCAAACCTTTCAGGGGAGCATTTGCAACCGTTTGGCACCATTTTTGAGTCAATTGGAGAACGTCAGAGTTTTGATGAAATTGTGACCCCGGGGCTTCGGGATTTTTTCAAAAAAATATTTTTCTGCCGGTTAAGTTGTCGAAGGCTGATTTCTTGTCCTGTGATAAAAAGCCTTCTCTTTCGACCACAAAACCTTTCAGGGGAGCATTTGCAACCGTTTGGCACCATTTCTGAGTCAATTGGAGAACGTCAGAGTTTTGATGAAATTGTGACCCCGGGGCTTAAGGTTTTTTTCAAAAGAATCTTTTTCTGCCGGTTTAGTTGTCGAGGGCTGATTTCTTTTCCTGTGATGAAAAGGCTTCTCTTTCGACCACGAAACCTTTCAGGGGAGCATTTGGAACCGTTTGGCAGCATTTCTGAGTCAATTGCCGAAAGTCAGATTTTTGATCAAATTGTGACCCCGGGGCTTAGGGATTTTTTCAAAAAAATATTTTTCTGCCGGTTAAGTTGTTGAGGGCTGACTTCTTTTTCTGTGATAAAAAGCCTTCAGTTTCGACCCCCAAACCTTTCAGGTTAGCATTTGGAACCCTTTGGCATCATTTTTGATTCAATTGCAGAAAGTCAGATTTTTGAAGAAATTGTGACCCCGGGGCTTAGGGATTTTTTCAAAAAAATATTTTTCTGCCGGTTAAGTTGTCGAAGGCTGATTTCTTTTCCTGTGATAAAAAGTCTTCTGTTTCGACCCCCAAACCTTTCAGGGGAGCATTTGCAACCGTTTGGCACCATTTTTGAGTCAATTGGAGAACGTCAGAGTTTTGATGAAATTGTGACCCCGGGGCTTAGGGATTTTTTCAAAAAAATATTTTTCTGCCGGTTAAGTTGTCGAGGGCTCATTTCTTGTCCTGTGATAAAAAGCCTTCTCTTTCGACCGCCAAACCTTTCAGAGGAGGATTTGCAACCGTTTGGCACCATTTTTGAATCAATTGGAGAACGTCAGAGTTTTGATGAAATTGTGATCCCGGGGCTTAGGGATTTTTTCAAAAAAATATTTTTCTGCCGGTTAAGTTGTCGAGGGCTCATTTCTTGTCCTGTGATAAAAAGCCTTCTCTTTCGACTGCCAAACCTTTCAGAGGAGCATTTGCAACCGTTTGGCACCATTTTTGAATCAATTGCCGAAAGTCAGATTTTTGAAGAAATTGTTACCCCGGGGCTTACGGATTTTTTTAAAAAAATATTTTTCTGCCGGTTAAGTTGTCGAAGGCTGATTTATTTTTCTGTGATAAAAAGCCTTCTGTTTCGACCGCCAAACCTTTCAGGGGAGCATTTGCAACCGTTTGGCACCATTTCTGAGACAATTGCCGAAAGTCAGATTTTTGATGAAATTGTGACCCCCGGGGCTTAGGGATTTTTTCAATAGAATCTTTTTCTACTGGTTTAGTTGTCGAGGGCTGATTTCTTTTCCTGTGATGAAAAGCCTTCTCTTTCGACCACCAAACCTTTCAGGGGAGCATTTGGAACCGTTCGGCAGCATTTCTGAGTCAATTGCCGAAAGTCAGATTTTTGATGAAATTGTGACCCCGGGGCTTAGGGAATTTTTCAAAAAAATATTTTTCTGCTGGTTAAGTTGTCGAGGGCTGATTTCTTGTCCTGTGATAAAAAGCCTTCTCTTTCGACCACTAAACCTTTCAGGGGAGCATTTGCAACCGTTTGGCACGATTTCTGAGTCAATTGCCGAAAGTCAGATTTTTGATGAAATTGTGACCCCGGGGCTTAGGGATTTTTTCAAAAAAATCTTTTTCTGCCGGTTAAGTTGTCGAGGGCTGATTTCTTTTCCTGTGATAAAAAGCCTTCTCTTTCGACCACAAAACCTTTCAGGGGAGCATTTGCAACCGTTTGGCACCATTTCTGAGTCAATTGGAGAACGTCAGAGTTTTGATGAAATTGTGACCCCGGGGCTTAAGGTTTTTTTCAAAAGAATCTTTTTCTGCCGGTTTAGTTGTCGAGGGCTGATTTCTTTTCCTGTGATGAAAAGGCTTCTCTTTCGACCACGAAACCTTTCAGGGGAGCATTTGGAACCGTTTGGCAGCATTTCTGAGTCAATTGCCGAAAGTCAGATTTTTCATCAAATTGTGACCCCGGGGCTTAGGGATTTTTTCAAAAAAATATTTTTCTGCCGGTTAAGTTGTTGAGGGCTGACTTCTTTTTCTGTGATAAAAAGCCTTCAGTTTCGACCCCCAAACCTTTCAGGTTAGCATTTGGAACCCTTTGGCATCATTTTTGATTCAATTGCAGAAAGTCAGATTTTTGAAGAAATTGTGACCCCGGGGCTTAGGGATTTTTTCAAAAAAATATTTTTCTGCCGGTTAAGTTGTCGAAGGCTAATTTCTTGTCCTGTGATAAAAAGTCTTCTGTTTCGACCTCCAAACCTTTCAGGGGAGCATTTGCAACCGTTTGGCACCATTTTTGAGTCAATTGGAGAACGTCAGAGTTTTGATGAAATTGTGATCCCGGGGCTTAGGGATTTTTTCAAAAAAATATTTTTCTGCCGGTTAAGTTGTCGAGGGCTCATTTCTTGTCCTGTGATAAAAAGCCTTCTCTTTCGACCACCAAACCTTTCAGGGGAGCATTTGCAACCGTTTGGCACCATTTCTGAGTCAATTGCCAAAAGTCAGATTTTTGAAGAAATTGTTACCCCGGGGCTTACGGATTTTTTTAAAAAAATATTTTTCTGCCGGTTAAGTTGTCGAAGGCTGATTTATTTTTCTGTGATAAAAAGCCTTCTGTTTCGACCGCCAAACCTTTCAGGGGAGCATTTGCAACCGTTTGGCACCATTTCTGAGACAATTGCCGAAAGTCAGATTTTTGATGAAATTGTGACCCCCGGGGCTTAGGGATTTTTTCAATAGAATCTTTTTCTACTGGTTTAGTTGTCGAGGGCTGATTTCTTTTCCTGTGATGAAAAGCCTTCTCTTTCGACCACCAAACCTTTCAGGGGAGCATTTGGAACCGTTCGGCAGCATTTCTGAGTCAATTGCCGAAAGTCAGATTTTTGATGAAATTGTGACCCCGGGGCTTAGGGAATTTTTCAAAAAAATATTTTTCTGCTGGTTAAGTTGTCGAGGGCTGATTTCTTGTCCTGTGATAAAAAGCCTTCTCTTTCGACCACTAAACCTTTCAGGGGAGCATTTGCAACCGTTTGGCACGATTTCTGAGTCAATTGCCGAAAGTCAGATTTTTGATGAAATTGTGACCCCGGGGCTTAGGGATTTTTTCAAAAAAATCTTTTTCTGCCGGTTAAGTTGTCGAGGGCTGATTTCTTTTCCTGTGATAAAAAGCCTTCTCTTTCGACCACAAAACCTTTCAGGGGAGCATTTGCAACCGTTTGGCACCATTTCTGAGTCAATTGGAGAACGTCAGAGTTTTGATGAAATTGTGACCCCGGGGCTTAAGGTTTTTTTCAAAAGAATCTTTTTCTGCCGGTTTAGTTGTCGAGGGCTGATTTCTTTTCCTGTGATGAAAAGGCTTCTCTTTCGACCACGAAACCTTTCAGGGGAGCATTTGGAACCGTTTGGCAGCATTTCTGAGTCAATTGCCGAAAGTCAGATTTTTGATCAAATTGTGACCCCGGGGCTTAGGGATTTTTTCAAAAAAATATTTTTCTGCCGGTTAAGTTGTTGAGGGCTGACTTCTTTTTCTGTGATAAAAAGCCTTCAGTTTCGACCCCCAAACCTTTCAGGTTAGCATTTGGAACCCTTTGGCATCATTTTTGATTCAATTGCAGAAAGTCAGATTTTTGAAGAAATTGTGACCCCGGGGCTTAGGGATTTTTTCAAAAAAATATTTTTCTGCCGGTTAAGTTGTCGAGGGCTAATTTCTTGTCCTGTGATAAAAAGTCTTCTCTTTCGACCACCAAACCTTTCAGGGGAGCATTTGCAACCGTTTGGCACCATTTTTGAGTGAATTGCCAAAAGTTAGATTTTTGAAGAAATTGTTACCCCGGGGCTTACGGATTTTTTCAAAAAAATCTTTTTCTGCCGGTTAAGTTGTCAAGGGCTGATTTCTTTTCCTGTGATGAAAAGCCTTCTCTTTCGACCACCAGACCTTTCAGTGGAGCATTTGCAACCGTTTGGCACCATTTTTGAGTCAATTGGAGAACGTCAGAGTTTTGATGAAATTGTGACCCCGGGGCTTAGGGATTTTTTCAAAAGAATCTTTTTCTGCCGGTTTACCTGTCGAGGGCTGATTTCTTTTCCTGTGATGAAAAGCCTTCTCTTTCAACCACCAAACCTTTCAGGGGAGCATTTGGAACCGTTAGGCAGCATTTCTGAGTCAATTGCCGAAAGTCAGATTTTTGACGAAATTGTGACCCCGGGGCTTAGGGATTTTTTCAAAAAAATATTTTTCTGCCGGTTAAGTTGTTGAGGGCTGACTTCTTTTTCTGTGATAAAAAGCCTTCTGTTTCGACCGCCAAACCTTTCAGGGGAGCATTTGCAACTGTTTGGCACCATTTCTGAGACAATTGCCGAAAGTCAGATTTTTGATGAAATTGTGACCCCGGGGCGTAGGGATTTTTCCAAAAAATTTTTTTCTGCCGGTTAAGTTGTCGAGGGCTGATTTCTTGTCCTGTGATAAAAAGCCTTCTGTTTCGACCGCCAAACCTTTCAGGGGAGCATTTGCAACCGTTTGGCACCATTTCTGAGTCAATTGCCAAAAGTCAGAGTTTTGATGAAATTGTGACCCCGGGGCTTAGGGATTTTTCCAAAAAAATATTTTTCTGCTGGTTAAGTTGTCGAGGGCTGATTTATTGTCCTGTGATAAAAAGCCTTCTCTTTCGACCACGAAACCTTTCAGGGGAGCATTTGGAACCGTTTGGCAGCATTTCTGAGTCAATTGCCGAAAGTCAGATTTTTGATCAAATTGTGACCCCGGGGCTTAGGGATTTTTTCAAAAAAATATTTTTCTGCCGGTTAAGTTGTTGAGGGCTGACTTCTTTTTCTGTGATAAAAAGCCTTCAGTTTCGACCCCCAAACCTTTCAGGTAAGCATTTGGAACCCTTTGGCATCATTTTTGATTCAATTGCAGAAAGTCAGATTTTTGAAGAAATTGTGACCCCGGGGCTTAGGGATTTTTTCAAAAAAATATTTTTCTGCCGGTTAAGTTGTCGAAGGCTGATTTCTTTTCCTGTGATAAAAAGTCTTCTGTTTCGACCCCCAAACCTTTCAGGGGAGCATTTGCAACCGTTTGGCACCATTTTTGAGTCAATTGGAGAACGTCAGAGTTTTGATGAAATTGTGACCCCGGGGCTTAGGGATTTTTTCAAAAAAATTATTTTTCTGCCGGTTAAGTTGTCGAGGGCTCATTTCTTGTCCTGTGATAAAAAGCCTTCTCTTTCGACCGCCAAACCTTTCAGAGGAGCATTTGCAACCGTTTGGCACCATTTTTGAATCAATTGGAGAACGTCAGAGTTTTGATGAAATTGTGATCCCGGGGCTTAGGGATTTTTTCAAAAAAATATTTTTCTGCCGGTTAAGTTGTCGAGGGCTCATTTCTTGTCCTGTGATAAAAAGCCTTCTCTTTCGACTGCCAAACCTTTCAGAGGAGCATTTGCAACCGTTTGGCACCATTTTTGAATCAATTGCCGAAAGTCAGATTTTTGAAGAAATTGTTACCCCGGGGCTTACGGATTTTTTTAAAAAAATATTTTTCTGCCGGTTAAGTTGTCGAAGTCTGATTTATTTTTCTGTGATAAAAAGCCTTCTGTTTCGACCGCCAAACCTTTCAGGGGAGCATTTGCAACCGTTTGGCACCATTTCTGAGACAATTGCCGAAAGTCAGATTTTTGATGAAATTGTGACCCCCGGGGCTTAGGGATTTTTTCAATAGAATCTTTTTCTACTGGTTTAGTTGTCGAGGGCTGATTTCTTTTCCTGTGATGAAAAGCCTTCTCTTTCGACCACCAAACCTTTCAGGGGAGCATTTGGAACCGTTCGGCAGCATTTCTGAGTCAATTGCCGAAAGTCAGATTTTTGATGAAATTGTGACCCCGGGGCTTAGGGAATTTTTCAAAAAAATATTTTTCTGCTGGTTAAGTTGTCGAGGGCTGATTTCTTGTCCTGTGATAAAAAGCCTTCTCTTTCGACCACTAAACCTTTCAGGGGAGCATTTGCAACCGTTTGGCACGATTTCTGAGTCAATTGCCGAAAGTCAGATTTTTGATGAAATTGTGACCCCGGGGCTTAGGGATTTTTTCAAAAAAATCTTTTTCTGCCGGTTAAGTTGTCGAGGGCTGATTTCTTTTCCTGTGATGAAATCCTTCTCTTTCGACCACCAAACCTTTCAGGGGGGCATTTGGAACCGTTTGGCACCATTTCTGAGTCAATTGCCGAAAGTCAGATTTTTGATGAAATTGTGACCCCGGGGCTTAGGGATTTTTTCAAAAAAATTTTTTTCTGCCGGTTAAGTTGTTGAGGGCTGACTTCTTTTTCTGTGATAAAAAGCCTTCTGTTTCGACCGCCAAACCTTTCAGGGGAGCATTTGCAACTGTTTGGCACCATTTCTGAGACAATTGCCGAAATCAGATTTTTGATGAAATTGTGACCCCGGGGATTAGGGATTTTTCCAAAAAAAAATTTTCTGCCGGTTAAGTTGTCGAGGGCTGATTTCTTGTCCTGTGATAAAAAGCCTTCTGTTTCGACCGCCAAACCTTTCAGGGGAGCATTTGCAACCGTTTGGCACCATTTTTGAGTGAATTGCCAAAAGTTAGATTTTTGAAGAAATTGTTACCCCGGGGCTTACGGATTTTTTTAAAAAAATATTTTTCTGCCGGTTAAGTTGTCGAAGGCTGATTTATTTTTCTGTGATAAAAAGCCTTCTGTTTCGACCGCTAAACCTTTCAGTGGAGCATTTGCAACCGTTTGGCACGATTTCTGAGTCAATTGCCGAAAGTCAGATTTTTGATGAAATTGTGACCCCGGGGTTTGGGATTTTTTCAAAAAAATCTTTTTCTGCCTGTTAAGTTGTCAAGGGCTGATTTCTTTTCCTGTGATGAAAAGCCTTCTCTTTCGACCACCAAACCTTTCAGTGGAGCATTTGCAATCGTTTGGCACCATTTCTGAGTCAATTGGAGAACGTCAGAGTTTTGATGAAATTGTGACCCCGGGGCTTAGGGATTTTTTCAAAAGAATCTTTTTCTGCCGGTTTAGTTGTCGAGGGCTGATTTCTTTCCCTGTGATGAAAAGCCTTCTCTTTCGACCGCCAAACCTTTCAGGGGAGCATTTGCAACCGTTTGGCAACATTTCTGAGTCAATTGCCAAAAGTCAGAGTTTTGATGAAATTGTGACCCCGGGGCTTAGGGAATTTTTCAAAAAAATATTTTTCTGCTGGTTAAGTTGTCGAGGGCTGATTTCTTGTCCTGTGATAAAAAGCCTTCTCTTTCGAACACAAAACCTTTCAGGGGAGCATTTGCAACCGTTTGGCACCATTTCTGAGTCAATTGGAGAACGTCAGAGTTTTGATGAAATTGTGACCCCGGGGCTTAAGGTTTTTTTCAAAAGAATCTTTTTCTGCCGGTTTAGTTGTCGAGGGCTGATTTCTTTTCCTGTGATGAAAAGGCTTCTCTTTCGACCACGAAACCTTTCAGGGGAGCATTTGGAACCGTTTGGCAGCATTTCTGAGTCAATTGCCGAAAGTCAGATTTTTCATCAAATTGTGACCCCGGGGCTTAGGGATTTTTTCAAAAAAATATTTTTCTGCCGGTTAAGTTGTTGAGGGCTGACTTCTTTTTCTGTGATAAAAAGCCTTCAGTTTCGAACCCCAAACCTTTCAGGTTAGCATTTGGAACCCTTTGGCATCATTTTTGATTCAATTGCAGAAAGTCAGATTTTTGAAGAAATTGTGACCCCGGGGCTTAGGGATTTTTTCAAAAAAATATTTTTCTGCCGGTTAAGTTGTCGAGGGCTCATTTCTTGTCCTGTGATAAAAAGCCTTCTCTTTCGACCACCACACCTTTCAGGGGAGCATTTGCAACCGTTTGGCACCATTTTTGAGTGAATTGCCAAAAGTTAGATTTTTGAAGAAATTGTTACCCCGGGGCTTACGGATTTTTTCAAAAAAATCTTTTTCTGCCGGTTAAGTTGTCAAGGGCTGATTTCTTTTCCTGTGATGAAAAGCCTTCTGTTTCGACCACCAGACCTTTCAGTGGAGCATTTGCAACCGTTTGGCACCATTTTTGAGTCAATTGGAGAACGTCAGAGTTTTGATGAAATTGTGACCCCGGGGCTTAGGGATTTTTTCAAAAGAATCTTTTTCTGCCGGTTTACCTGTCGAGGGCTGATTTCTTTTCCTGTGATGAAAAGCCTTCTCTTTCAACCACCAAACCTTTCAGGGGAGCATTTGGAACCGTTTGGCAGCATTTCTGAGTCAATTGCCGAAAGTCAGATTTTTGACGAAATTGTGACCCCGGGGCTTAGGGATTTTTTCAAAAAAATATTTTTCTGCCGGTTAAGTTGTTGAGGGCTGACTTCTTTTTCTGTGATAAAAAGCCTTCTGTTTCGACCGCCAAACCTTTCAGGGGAGCATTTGCAACTGTTTGGCACCATTTCTGAGACAATTGCCGAAAGTCAGATTTTTGATGAAATTGTGACCCCGGGGCGTAGGGATTTTTCCAAAAAATTTTTTTCTGCCGGTTAAGTTGTCGAGGGCTGATTTCTTGTCCTGTGATAAAAAGCCTTCTGTTTCGACCGCCAAACCTTTCAGGGGAGCATTTGCAACCGTTTGGCACCATTTCTGAGTCAATTGCCAAAAGTCAGAGTTTTGATGAAATTGTGACCCCGGGGCTTAGGGATTTTTCCAAAAAAATATTTTTCTGCTGGTTAAGTTGTCGAGGGCTGATTTATTGTCCTGTGATAAAAAGCCTTCTCTTTCGACCACGAAACCTTTCAGGGGAGCATTTGGAACCGTTTGGCAGCATTTCTGAGTCAATTGCCGAAAGTCAGATTTTTGATCAAATTGTGACCCCGGGGCTTAGGGATTTTTTCAAAAAAATATTTTTCTGCCGGTTAAGTTGTTGAGGGCTGACTTCTTTTTCTGTGATAAAAAGCCTTCAGTTTCGACCCCCAAACCTTTCAGGTAAGCATTTGGAACCCTTTGGCATCATTTTTGATTCAATTGCAGAAAGTCAGATTTTTGAAGAAATTGTGACCCCGGGGCTTAGGGATTTTTTCAAAAAAATATTTTTCTGCCGGTTAAGTTGTCGAAGGCTGATTTCTTTTCCTGTGATAAAAAGTCTTCTGTTTCGACCCCCAAACCTTTCAGGGGAGCATTTGCAACCGTTTGGCACCATTTTTGAGTCAATTGGAGAACGTCAGAGTTTTGATGAAATTGTGACCCCGGGGCTTAGGGATTTTTTCAAAAAAATATTTTTCTGCCGGTTAAGTTGTCGAGGGCTCATTTCTTGTCCTGTGATAAAAAGCCTTCTCTTTCGACCGCCAAACCTTTCAGAGGAGCATTTGCAACTGTTTGGCACCATTTTTGAATCAATTGGAGAACGTCAGAGTTTTGATGAAATTGTGATCCCGGGGCTTAGGGATTTTTTCAAAAAAATATTTTTCTGCCGGTTAAGTTGTCGAGGGCTCATTTCTTGTCCTGTGATAAAAAGCCTTCTCTTTCGACTGCCAAACCTTTCAGAGGAGCATTTGCAACCGTTTGGCACCATTTTTGAATCAATTGCCGAAAGTCAGATTTTTGAAGAAATTGTTACCCCGGGGCTTACGGATTTTTTAAAAAAAATATTTTTCTGCCGGTTAAGTTGTCGAAGTCTGATTTATTTTTCTGTGATAAAAAGCCTTCTGTTTCGACCGCCAAACCTTTCAGGGGAGCATTTGCAACCGTTTGGCACCATTTCTGAGACAATTGCCGAAAGTCAGATTTTTGATGAAATTGTGACCCCCGGGGCTTAGGGATTTTTTCAATAGAATCTTTTTCTACTGGTTTAGTTGTCGAGGGCTGATTTCTTTTCCTGTGATGAAAAGCCTTCTCTTTCGACCACCAAACCTTTCAGGGGAGCATTTGGAACCGTTCGGCAGCATTTCTGAGTCAATTGCCGAAAGTCAGATTTTTGATGAAATTGTGACCCCGGGGCTTAGGGAATTTTTCAAAAAAATATTTTTCTGCTGGTTAAGTTGTCGAGGGCTGATTTCTTGTCCTGTGATAAAAAGCCTTCTCTTTCGACCACTAAACCTTTCAGGGGAGCATTTGCAACCGTTTGGCACGATTTCTGAGTCAATTGCCGAAAGTCAGATTTTTGATGAAATTGTGACCCCGGGGCTTAGGGATTTTTTCAAAAAAATCTTTTTCTGCCGGTTAAGTTGTCGAGGGCTGATTTCTTTTCCTGTGATGAAATCCTTCTCTTTCGACCACCAAACCTTTCAGGGGGGCATTTGGAACCGTTTGGCACCATTTCTGAGTCAATTGCCGAAAGTCAGATTTTTGATGAAATTGTGACCCCGGGGCTTAGGGATTTTTTCAAAAAAATTTTTTTCTGCCGGTTAAGTTGTCGAGGGCTGATTTCTTGTCCTGTGATAAAAAGCCTTCTGTTTCGACCGCCAAACCTTTCAGGGGAGCATTTGCAACCGTTTGGCACCATTTTTGAGTGAATTGCCAAAAGTTAGATTTTTGAAGAAATTGTTACCCCGGGGCTTACGGATTTTTTTAAAAAAATATTTTTCTGCCGGTTAAGTTGTCGAAGGCTGATTTATTTTTCTGTGATAAAAAGCCTTCTGTTTCGACCGCTAAACCTTTCAGTGGAGCATTTGCAACCGTTTGGCACGATTTCTGAGTCAATTGCCGAAAGTCAGATTTTTGATGAAATTGTGACCCCGGGGCTTAGGGATTTTTTCAAAAAAATCTTTTTCTGCCTGTTAAGTTGTCAAGGGCTGATTTCTTTTCCTGTGATGAAAAGCCTTCTCTTTCGACCACCAAACCTTTCAGTGGAGCATTTGCAATCGTTTGGCACCATTTCTGAGTCAATTGGAGAACGTCAGAGTTTTGATGAAATTGTGACCCCGGGGCTTAGGGATTTTTTCAAAAGAATCTTTTTCTGCCGGTTTAGTTGTCGAGGGCTGATTTCTTTTCCTGTGATGAAAAGCCTTCTCTTTCGACCGCCAAACCTTTCAGGGGAGCATTTGCAACCGTTTGGCAACATTTCTGAGTCAATTGCCAAAAGTCAGAGTTTTGATGAAATTGTGACCCCGGGGCTTAGGGAATTTTTCAAAAAAATATTTTTCTGCTGGTTAAGTTGTCGAGGGCTGATTTCTTGTCCTGTGATAAAAAGCCTTCTCTTTCGAACACAAAACCTTTCAGGGGAGCATTTGCAACCGTTTGGCACCATTTCTGAGTCAATTGGAGAACGTCAGAGTTTTGATGAAATTGTGACCCCGGGGCTTAAGGTTTTTTTCAAAAGAATCTTTTTCTGCCGGTTTAGTTGTCGAGGGCTGATTTCTTTTCCTGTGATGAAAAGGCTTCTCTTTCGACCACGA
Organism: Podarcis gaigeae; assembly: GCF_964106915.1. Classification (NCBI taxonomy): domain Eukaryota; kingdom Metazoa; phylum Chordata; class Lepidosauria; order Squamata; family Lacertidae; genus Podarcis; species Podarcis gaigeae. The sequence goes on along the minus strand of NC_139683.1, from coordinate 79,068,278 downwards.
AACCTTTCAGGGGAGCATTTGGAACCGTTTGGCAGCATTTCTGAGTCAATTGCCGAAAGTCAGATTTTTGATCAAATTGTGACCCCGGGGCTTAGGGATTTTTTCAAAAAAATATTTTTCTGCCGGTTAAGTTGTTGAGGGCTGACTTCTTTTTCTGTGATAAAAAGCCTTCAGTTTCGAACCCCAAACCTTTCAGGTTAGCATTTGGAACCCTTTGGCATCATTTTTGATTCAATTGCAGAAAGTCAGATTTTTGAAGAAATTGTGACCCCGGGGCTTAGGGATTTTTTCAAAAAAATATTTTTCTGCCGGTTAAGTTGTCGAAGGCTAATTTCTTGTCCTGTGATAAAAAGTCTTCTGTTTCGACCGCCAAACCTTTCAGGGGAGCATTTGCAACCGTTTGGCACCATTTTTGAGTCAATTGGAGAACGTCAGAGTTTTGATGAAATTGTGATCCCGGGGCTTAGGGATTTTTTCAAAAAAATATTTTTCTGCCGGTTAAGTTGTCGAGGGCTCATTTCTTGTCCTATGATAAAAAGCCTTCTCTTTCGACCACCAAACCTTTCAGGGGAGCATTTGCAACCGTTTGGCACCATTTTTGAGTGAATTGCCAAAAGTTAGATTTTTGAAGAAATTGTTACCCCGGGGCTTACGGATTTTTTCAAAAAAATCTTTTTCTGCCGGTTAAGTTGTCAAGGGCTGATTTCTTTTCCTGTGATGAAAAGCCTTCTCTTTCGACCACCAGACCTTTCAGTGGAGCATTTGCAACCGTTTGGCACCATTTTTGAGTCAATTGGAGAACGTCAGAGTTTTGATGAAATTGTGACCCCGGGGCTTAGGGATTTTTTCAAAAGAATCTTTTTCTGCCGGTTTAGCTGTCGAGGGCTGATTTCTTTTCCTGTGATGAAAAGCCTTCTCTTTCAACCACCAAACCTTTCAGGGGAGCATTTGGAACCGTTTGGCAGCATTTCTGAGTCAATTGCCGAAAGTCAGATTTTTGACGAAATTGTGACCCCGGGGCTTAGGGATTTTTTCAAAAAAATATTTTTCTGCCGGTTAAGTTGTTGAGGGCTGACTTCTTTTTCTTTGATAAAAAGCCTTCTGTTTCGACCGCCAAACCTTTCAGGGGAGCATTTGCAACTGTTTGGCACCATTTCTGAGACAATTGCCGAAAGTCAGATTTTTGATGAAATTGTGACCCCGGGGCGTAGGGATTTTTCCAAAAAATTTTTTTCTGCCGGTTAAGTTGTCGAGGGCTGATTTCTTGTCCTGTGATAAAAAGCCTTCTGTTTCGACCGCCAAACCTTTCAGGGGAGCATTTGCAACCGTTTGGCACCATTTCTGAGTCAATTGCCAAAAGTCAGAGTTTTGATGAAATTGTGACCCCGGGGCTTAGGGATTTTTCCAAAAAAATATTTTTCTGCTGGTTAAGTTGTCGAGGGCTGATTTATTGTCCTGTGATAAAAAGCCTTCTCTTTCGACCACAAAACCTTTCAGGGGAGCATTTGCAACCGTTTGGCACCATTTTTGAGTCAATTGGAGAACGTCAGAGTTTTGATGAAATTGTGACCCCGGGGCTTAGGGATTTTTTCAAAAAAATCTTTTTCTGCCGGTTAAGTTGTCAAGGGCTGATTTCTTTTCCTGTGATGAAAAGCCTTCTCTTTCGACCACCAAACCTTTCAGTGGAGCATTTGCAACCGTTTGGCACCATTTCTGAGTCAATTGGAGAACGTCAGAGTTTTGATGAAATTGTGACCCCGGGGGCTTAAGGATTTTTTCAAAAGAATCTTTTTCTGCCGGTTTAGTTGTCGAGGGCTGATTTCTTTTCCTGTGATGAAAAGGCTTCTCTTTCTACCGCCAACCTTTTCAGGGGAGCATTTGCAACCGTTTGGCAACATTTCTGAGTCAATTGCCAAAAGTCAGAGTTTTGATGAAATTGTGACCCCGGGGCTTAGGGAATTTTTCAAAAAAATATTTTTCTGCTGGTTAAGTTGTCGAGGGCTGATTTCTTGTCCTGTGATAAAAAGCCTTCTCTTTCGACCACAAAACCTTTCAGGGGAGCATTTGCAACCGTTTGGCACCATTTTTGAGTCAATTGGAGAACGTCAGAGTTTTGATGAAATTGTGACCCCGGAGCTTAGGGATTTTTTCAAAAAAATCTTTTTCTGCCGGTTAAGTTGTCAAGGGCTGATTTCTTTTCCTGTGATGAAAAGCCTTCTCTTTCGACCTCCAAACCTTTCAGGGGAGCATTTGGAACCGTTTGGCACCATTTTTTAGTCAATTGGAGAACGTCAGAGTTTTGATGAAATTGTGACCCCGGGGCTTAGGGATTTTTTCAAAAGAATCTTTTTCTGCCGGTTAAGTTGTTGAGGGCTGACTTCTTTTTCTGTGATAAAAAGCCTTCAGTTTCGACCCCCAAACCTTTCAGGGGAACATTTGGAACCCTTTGGCATCATTTTTGATTCAATTGCCGAAAGTCAGATTTTTGAAGAAATTGTGACCCCGGGGCTTAGGGATTTTTTCAAAAATTTTTTTTTCTGCCGGTTAAGTTGTTGAAGGCTGATTTGTTTTTCTGTGATAAAAAGCCTTCTGTTTCGATCGCCAAACCTTTCAGGGGAGCATTTGCAAACGTTTGGCACCATTTTTGAGTGAATTGCCAAAAGTCAGATTTTTGAAGAAATTGTGACCCCGGGGCTTAGGGATTTTTCCAAAAAAATATTTTTCTGCCGGTTAAGTTGTTGAAGGCTGATTTGTTTTTCTGTGATAAAAAGCCTTCTGTTTCGACCACGAAACCTTTCAGGGGAGCATTTGGAACCGTTTGGCAGCATTTCTGAGTCAATTGCCGAAAGTCAGATTTTTGATCAAATTGTGACCCCGGGGCTTAGGGATTTTTTCAAAAAAATATTTTTCTGCCGGTTAAGTTGTTGAGGGCTGACTTCTTTTTCTGTGATAAAAAGCCTTCAGTTTCGACCCCCAAACCTTTCAGGTAAGCATTTGGAACCCTTTGGCATCATTTTTGATTCAATTGCAGAAAGTCAGATTTTTGAAGAAATTGTGACCCCGGGGCTTAGGGATTTTTTCAAAAAAATATTTTTCTGCCGGTTAAGTTGTCGAAGGCTGATTTCTTTTCCTGTGATAAAAAGTCTTCTGTTTCGACCCCCAAACCTTTCAGGGGAGCATTTGCAACCGTTTGGCACCATTTTTGAGTCAATTGGAGAACGTCAGAGTTTTGATGAAATTGTGACCCCGGGGCTTAGGGATTTTTTCAAAAAAATATTTTTCTGCCGGTTAAGTTGTCGAGGGCTCATTTCTTGTCCTGTGATAAAAAGCCTTCTCTTTCGACCGCCAAACCTTTCAGAGGAGCATTTGCAACCGTTTGGCACCATTTTTGAATCAATTGGAGAACGTCAGAGTTTTGATGAAATTGTGATCCCGGGGCTTAGGGATTTTTTCAAAAAAATATTTTTCTGCCGGTTAAGTTGTCGAGGGCTCATTTCTTGTCCTGTGATAAAAAGCCTTCTCTTTCGACTGCCAAACCTTTCAGAGGAGCATTTGCAACCGTTTGGCACCATTTTTGAATCAATTGCCGAAAGTCAGATTTTTGAAGAAATTGTTACCCCGGGGCTTACGGATTTTTTTAAAAAAATATTTTTCTGCCGGTTAAGTTGTCGAAGTCTGATTTATTTTTCTGTGATAAAAAGCCTTCTGTTTCGACCGCCAAACCTTTCAGGGGAGCATTTGCAACCGTTTGGCACCATTTCTGAGACAATTGCCGAAAGTCAGATTTTTGATGAAATTGTGACCCCCGGGGCTTAGGGATTTTTTCAATAGAATCTTTTTCTACTGGTTTAGTTGTCGAGGGCTGATTTCTTTTCCTGTGATGAAAAGCCTTCTCTTTCGACCACCAAACCTTTCAGGGGAGCATTTGGAACCGTTCGGCAGCATTTCTGAGTCAATTGCCGAAAGTCAGATTTTTGATGAAATTGTGACCCCGGGGCTTAGGGAATTTTTCAAAAAAATATTTTTCTGCTGGTTAAGTTGTCGAGGGCTGATTTCTTGTCCTGTGATAAAAAGCCTTCTCTTTCGACCACTAAACCTTTCAGGGGAGCATTTGCAACCGTTTGGCACGATTTCTGAGTCAATTGCCGAAAGTCAGATTTTTGATGAAATTGTGACCCCGGGGCTTAGGGATTTTTTCAAAAAAATCTTTTTCTGCCGGTTAAGTTGTCGAGGGCTGATTTCTTTTCCTGTGATGAAATCCTTCTCTTTCGACCACCAAACCTTTCAGGGGGGCATTTGGAACCGTTTGGCACCATTTCTGAGTCAATTGCCGAAAGTCAGATTTTTGATGAAATTGTGACCCCGGGGCTTAGGGATTTTTTCAAAAAAATTTTTTTCTGCCGGTTAAGTTGTCGAGGGCTGATTTCTTGTCCTGTGATAAAAAGCCTTCTGTTTCGACCGCCAAACCTTTCAGGGGAGCATTTGCAACCGTTTGGCACCATTTTTGAGTGAATTGCCAAAAGTTAGATTTTTGAAGAAATTGTTACCCCGGGGCTTACGGATTTTTTTAAAAAAATATTTTTCTGCCGGTTAAGTTGTCGAAGGCTGATTTATTTTTCTGTGATAAAAAGCCTTCTGTTTCGACCGCTAAACCTTTCAGTGGAGCATTTGCAACCGTTTGGCACGATTTCTGAGTCAATTGCCGAAAGTCAGATTTTTGATGAAATTGTGACCCCGGGGCTTAGGGATTTTTTCAAAAAAATCTTTTTCTGCCTGTTAAGTTGTCAAGGGCTGATTTCTTTTCCTGTGATGAAAAGCCTTCTCTTTCGACCACCAAACCTTTCAGTGGAGCATTTGCAATCGTTTGGCACCATTTCTGAGTCAATTGGAGAACGTCAGAGTTTTGATGAAATTGTGACCCCGGGGCTTAGGGATTTTTTCAAAAGAATCTTTTTCTGCCGGTTTAGTTGTCGAGGGCTGATTTCTTTTCCTGTGATGAAAAGCCTTCTCTTTCGACCGCCAAACCTTTCAGGGGAGCATTTGCAACCGTTTGGCAACATTTCTGAGTCAATTGCCAAAAGTCAGAGTTTTGATGAAATTGTGACCCCGGGGCTTAGGGAATTTTTCAAAAAAATATTTTTCTGCTGGTTAAGTTGTCGAGGGCTGATTTCTTGTCCTGTGATAAAAAGCCTTCTCTTTCGAACACAAAACCTTTCAGGGGAGCATTTGCAACCGTTTGGCACCATTTCTGAGTCAATTGGAGAACGTCAGAGTTTTGATGAAATTGTGACCCCGGGGCTTAAGGTTTTTTTCAAAAGAATCTTTTTCTGCCGGTTTAGTTGTCGAGGGCTGATTTCTTTTCCTGTGATGAAAAGGCTTCTCTTTCGACCACGAAACCTTTCAGGGGAGCATTTGGAACCGTTTGGCAGCATTTCTGAGTCAATTGCCGAAAGTCAGATTTTTGATCAAATTGTGACCCCGGGGCTTAGGGATTTTTTCAAAAAAATATTTTTCTGCCGGTTAAGTTGTTGAGGGCTGACTTCTTTTTCTGTGATAAAAAGCCTTCAGTTTCGAACCCCAAACCTTTCAGGTTAGCATTTGGAACCCTTTGGCATCATTTTTGATTCAATTGCAGAAAGTCAGATTTTTGAAGAAATTGTGACCCCGGGGCTTAGGGATTTTTTCAAAAAAATATTTTTCTGCCGGTTAAGTTGTCGAAGGCTAATTTCTTGTCCTGTGATAAAAAGTCTTCTGTTTCGACCGCCAAACCTTTCAGGGGAGCATTTGCAACCGTTTGGCACCATTTTTGAGTCAATTGGAGAACGTCAGAGTTTTGATGAAATTGTGATCCCGGGGCTTAGGGATTTTTTCAAAAAAATATTTTTCTGCCGGTTAAGTTGTCGAGGGCTCATTTCTTGTCCTATGATAAAAAGCCTTCTCTTTCGACCACCAAACCTTTCAGGGGAGCATTTGCAACCGTTTGGCACCATTTTTGAGTGAATTGCCAAAAGTTAGATTTTTGAAGAAATTGTTACCCCGGGGCTTACGGATTTTTTCAAAAAAATCTTTTTCTGCCGGTTAAGTTGTCAAGGGCTGATTTCTTTTCCTGTGATGAAAAGCCTTCTCTTTCGACCACCAGACCTTTCAGTGGAGCATTTGCAACCGTTTGGCACCATTTTTGAGTCAATTGGAGAACGTCAGAGTTTTGATGAAATTGTGACCCCGGGGCTTAGGGATTTTTTCAAAAGAATCTTTTTCTGCCGGTTTAGCTGTCGAGGGCTGATTTCTTTTCCTGTGATGAAAAGCCTTCTCTTTCAACCACCAAACCTTTCAGGGGAGCATTTGGAACCGTTTGGCAGCATTTCTGAGTCAATTGCCGAAAGTCAGATTTTTGACGAAATTGTGACCCCGGGGCTTAGGGATTTTTTCAAAAAAATATTTTTCTGCCGGTTAAGTTGTTGAGGGCTGACTTCTTTTTCTGTGATAAAAAGCCTTCTGTTTCGACCGCCAAACCTTTCAGGGGAGCATTTGCAACTGTTTGGCACCATTTCTGAGACAATTGCCGAAAGTCAGATTTTTGATGAAATTGTGACCCCGGGGCGTAGGGATTTTTCCAAAAAATTTTTTTCTGCCGGTTAAGTTGTCGAGGGCTGATTTCTTGTCCTGTGATAAAAAGCCTTCTGTTTCGACCGCCAAACCTTTCAGGGGAGCATTTGCAACCGTTTGGCACCATTTCTGAGTCAATTGCCAAAAGTCAGAGTTTTGATGAAATTGTGACCCCGGGGCTTAGGGATTTTTCCAAAAAAATATTTTTCTGCTGGTTAAGTTGTCGAGGGCTGATTTATTGTCCTGTGATAAAAAGCCTTCTCTTTCGACCACAAAACCTTTCAGGGGAGCATTTGCAACCGTTTGGCACCATTTTTGAGTCAATTGGAGAACGTCAGAGTTTTGATGAAATTGTGACCCCGGGGCTTAGGGATTTTTTCAAAAAAATCTTTTTCTGCCGGTTAAGTTGTCAAGGGCTGATTTCTTTTCCTGTGATGAAAAGCCTTCTCTTTCGACCACCAAACCTTTCAGTGGAGCATTTGCAACCGTTTGGCACCATTTCTGAGTCAATTGGAGAACGTCAGAGTTTTGATGAAATTGTGACCCCGGGGGCTTAAGGATTTTTTCAAAAGAATCTTTTTCTGCCGGTTTAGTTGTCGAGGGCTGATTTCTTTTCCTGTGATGAAAAGGCTTCTCTTTCTACCGCCAACCTTTTCAGGGGAGCATTTGCAACCGTTTGGCAACATTTCTGAGTCAATTGCCAAAAGTCAGAGTTTTGATGAAATTGTGACCCCGGGGCTTAGGGAATTTTTCAAAAAAATATTTTTCTGCTGGTTAAGTTGTCGAGGGCTGATTTCTTGTCCTGTGATAAAAAGCCTTCTCTTTCGACCACAAAACCTTTCAGGGGAGCATTTGCAACCGTTTGGCACCATTTTTGAGTCAATTGGAGAACGTCAGAGTTTTGATGAAATTGTGACCCCGGGGCTTAGGGATTTTTTCAAAAAAATCTTTTTCTGCCGGTTAAGTTGTCAAGGGCTGATTTCTTTTCCTGTGATGAAAAGCCTTCTCTTTCGACCTCCAAACCTTTCAGGGGAGCATTTGGAACCGTTTGGCACCATTTTTTAGTCAATTGGAGAACGTCAGAGTTTTGATGAAATTGTGACCCCGGGGCTTAGGGATTTTTTCAAAAGAATCTTTTTCTGCCGGTTAAGTTGTTGAGGGCTGACTTCTTTTTCTGTGATAAAAAGCCTTCAGTTTCGACCCCCAAACCTTTCAGGGGAACATTTGGAACCCTTTGGCATCATTTTTGATTCAATTGCCGAAAGTCAGATTTTTGAAGAAATTGTGACCCCGGGGCTTAGGGATTTTTTCAAAAATTTTTTTTTCTGCCGGTTAAGTTGTTGAAGGCTGATTTGTTTTTCTGTGATAAAAAGCCTTCTGTTTCGATCGCCAAACCTTTCAGGGGAGCATTTGCAAACGTTTGGCACCATTTTTGAGTGAATTGCCAAAAGTCAGATTTTTGAAGAAATTGTGACCCCGGGGCTTAGGGATTTTTCCAAAAAAATATTTTTCTGCCGGTTAAGTTGTTGAAGGCTGATTTGTTTTTCTGTGATAAAAAGCCTTCTGTTTCGACCACCAAACCTTTCAGGGGAGCATTTGCAACCGTTTGGCACCATTTTTGAGTCAATTGCCGAAAGTCAGATTTTTGATGAAATTGTGACCCCGGGGCTTAGGGATTTTTTCAAAAAAATATTTTTTTGCCGGTTAAGTTGTCGAAGGCTGATTTCTTGTCCTGTGATAAAAAGCCTTCTGTTTCGACCGCCAAACCTTTCAGGGGAGCATTTGCAACAGTTTGGCAGCATTTCTGAGTCAATTGCCGAAAGTCAGATTTTTGCAAAAATTGTGACCCCGGGGCTTAGGGATTTTTTCAAAAAAATATTTTTCTGCCGGTTAAGTTGTTGAAGGCTGATTTATTTTTCTGTGATAAAAAGCTTTCTGTTTCGACCGCCAAACCTTTCAGGGGAGCATTTGCAACCGTTTGGCACCATTTTTGAGTCAATTGGAGAACATCAGAGTTTTGATGAAATTGTGACCCCGGGGCTCAGGGATTTTTTCAGAAGAATCTTTTTCTGCCGGTTTAGTTGTCGAGGGCTGATTTCTTTTCCTGTGATGAAAAGCCTTCTCTTCCGACCACCAAACCTTTCAGGGGAGCCTTTGGAACCGTTTGGCAGCATTTCTGAGTCAATTGCCGAAAGTCAGATTTTTGATGAAATTGTGACCCCGGGGCTTAGGGATTTTTCCAAAAAAATATTTTTCTGCCGGTTAACTTGTCGAGGGCTGATTTCTTTTCCTGTGATAAAAAGCCTTCTCTTTCGACCGCCAAACCTTTCAGAGGAGCATTTGCAACCGTTTGGCACCATTTTTGAGTGAATTGCCAAAAGTCAGATTTTTGATGAAATTGTGACCCCGGGGCTTAGGGATTTTTTCAAAAAAATTTTTTTCTGACGGTTAAGTTGTTGAGGGCTGACTTCTTTTTCTGTGATAAAAAGCCTTCTGTTTCGATCGCCAAACCTTTCAGGGGAGCATTTGCAACAGTTTGGCAGCATTTCTGAGTCAATTGCCGAAAGTCAGATTTTTGCAAAAATTGTGACCCCGGGGCTTAGGGATTTTTTCAAAAAAATATTTTTCTGCCGGTTAAGTTGTTGAAGGCTGATTTATTTTTCTGTGATAAAAAGCTTTCTGTTTCGACCGCCAAACCTATCAGGGGAGCATTTGCAACCGTTTGGCACCATTTTTGAGTCAATTGGAGAACATCAGAGTTTTGATGAAATTGTGACCCCGGGGCTCAGGGATTTTTTCAGAAGAATCTTTTTCTGCCGGTTTAGTTGTCGAGGGCTGATTTCTTTTCCTGTGATGAAAAGCCTTCTCTTCCGACCACCAAACCTTTCAGGGGAGCCTTTGGAACCGTTTGGCAGCATTTCTGAGTCAATTGCCGAAAGTCAGATTTTTGATGAAATTGTGACCCCGGGGCTTAGGGATTTTTCCAAAAAAATATTTTTCTGCCGGTTAACTTGTCGAGGGCTGATTTCTTTTCCTGTGATAAAAAGCCTTCTCTTTCGACCGCCAAACCTTTCAGAGGAGCATTTGCAACTGTTTGGCACCATTTTTGAGTGAATTGCCAAAAGTCAGATTTTTGATGAAATTGTGACCCCGGGGCTTAGGGATTTTTTCAAAAAAATTTTTTTCTGACGGTTAAGTTGTTGAGGGCTGACTTCTTTTTCTGTGATAAAAAGCCTTCAGTTTCGAACCCCAAACCTTTCAGGTTAGCATTTGGAACCCTTTGGCATCATTTTTGATTCAATTGCAGAAAGTCAGATTTTTGAAGAAATTGTGACCCCGGGGCTTAGGGATTTTTTCAAAAAAATATTTTTCTGCCGGTTAAGTTGTCGAAGGCTAATTTCTTGTCCTGTGATAAAAAGTCTTCTGTTTCGACCGCCAAACCTTTCAGGGGAGCATTTGCAACCGTTTGGCACCATTTTTGAGTCAATTGGAGAACGTCAGAGTTTTGATGAAATTGTGACCCCGGGGCTTAGGGATTTTTTCAAAAAAATCTTTTTCTGCCGGCTTAGTTGTCGAGGGCTGATTTCTTTTCCTGTGATGAAAAGCCTTCTCTTTCGACCGCCAAACCTTTCAGGGGAGCATTTGCAACCGTTTGGCAACATTTCTGAGTCAATTGCCAAAAGTCAGAGTTTTGATGAAATTGTGACCCCGGGGCTTAGGGAATTTTTCAAAAAAATATTTTTCTGCTGGTTAAGTTGTCGAGGGCTGATTTCTTGTCCTGTGATAAAAAGCCTTCTCTTTCGAACACAAAACCTTTCAGGGGAGCATTTGCAACCGTTTGGCACCATTTCTGAGTCAATTGGAGAACGTCAGAGTTTTGATGAAATTGTGACCCCGGGGCTTAAGGTTTTTTTCAAAAGAATCTTTTTCTGCCGGTTTAGTTGTCGAGGGCTGATTTCTTTTCCTGTGATGAAAAGGCTTCTCTTTCGACCACGAAACCTTTCAGGGGAGCATTTGGAACCGTTTGGCAGCATTTCTGAGTCAATTGCCGAAAGTCAGATTTTTGATCAAATTGTGACCCCGGGGCTTAGGGATTTTTTCAAAAAAATATTTTTCTGCCGGTTAAGTTGTTGAGGGCTGACTTCTTTTTCTGTGATAAAAAGCCTTCAGTTTCGAACCCCAAACCTTTCAGGTTAGCATTTGGAACCCTTTGGCATCATTTTTGATTCAATTGCAGAAAGTCAGATTTTTGAAGAAATTGTGACCCCGGGGCTTAGGGATTTTTTCAAAAAAATATTTTTCTGCCGGTTAAGTTGTCGAAGGCTAATTTCTTGTCCTGTGATAAAAAGTCTTCTGTTTCGACCGCCAAACCTTTCAGGGGAGCATTTGCAACCGTTTGGCACCATTTTTGAGTCAATTGGAGAACGTCAGAGTTTTGATGAAATTGTGATCCCGGGGCTTAGGGATTTTTTCAAAAAAATATTTTTCTGCCGGTTAAGTTGTCGAGGGCTCATTTCTTGTCCTATGATAAAAAGCCTTCTCTTTCGACCACCAAACCTTTCAGGGGAGCATTTGCAACCGTTTGGCACCATTTTTGAGTGAATTGCCAAAAGTTAGATTTTTGAAGAAATTGTTACCCCGGGGCTTACGGATTTTTTCAAAAAAATCTTTTTCTGCCGGTTAAGTTGTCGAGGGCTGATTTCTTTTCCTGTGATGAAAAGCCTTCTCTTTCGACCACCAGACCTTTCAGTGGAGCATTTGCAACCGTTTGGCACCATTTTTGAGTCAATTGGAGAACGTCAGAGTTTTGATGAAATTGTGACCCCGGGGCTTAGGGATTTTTTCAAAAGAATCTTTTTCTGCCGGTTTAGCTGTCGAGGGCTGATTTCTTTTCCTGTGATGAAAAGCCTTCTCTTTCAACCACCAAACCTTTCAGGGGAGCATTTGGAACCGTTTGGCAGCATTTCTGAGTCAATTGCCGAAAGTCAGATTTTTGACGAAATTGTGACCCCGGGGCTTAGGGATTTTTTCAAAAAAATATTTTTCTGCCGGTTAAGTTGTTGAGGGCTGACTTCTTTTTCTGTGATAAAAAGCCTTCTGTTTCGACCGCCAAACCTTTCAGGGGAGCATTTGCAACTGTTTGGCACCATTTCTGAGACAATTGCCGAAAGTCAGATTTTTGATGAAATTGTGACCCCGGGGCGTAGGGATTTTTCCAAAAAATTTTTTTCTGCCGGTTAAGTTGTCGAGGGCTGATTTCTTGTCCTGTGATAAAAAGCCTTCTGTTTCGACCGCCAAACCTTTCAGGGGAGCATTTGCAACCGTTTGGCACCATTTCTGAGTCAATTGCCAAAAGTCAGAGTTTTGATGAAATTGTGACCCCGGGGCTTAGGGATTTTTCCAAAAAAATATTTTTCTGCTGCTTAAGTTGTCGAGGGCTGATTTATTGTCCTGTGATAAAAAGCCTTCTCTTTCGACCACAAAACCTTTCAGGGGAGCATTTGCAACCGTTTGGCACCATTTTTGAGTCAATTGGAGAACGTCAGAGTTTTGATGAAATTGTGACCCCGGGGCTTAGGGATTTTTTCAAAAAAATCTTTTTCTGCCGGTTAAGTTGTCAAGGGCTGATTTCTTTTCCTGTGATGAAAAGCCTTCTCTTTCGACCACCAAACCTTTCAGTGGAGCATTTGCAACCGTTTGGCACCATTTCTGAGTCAATTGGAGAACGTCAGAGTTTTGATGAAATTGTGACCCCGGGGGCTTAAGGATTTTTTCAAAAGAATCTTTTTCTGCCGGTTTAGTTGTCGAGGGCTGATTTCTTTTCCTGTGATGAAAAGGCTTCTCTTTCGACCACCAAACCTTTCAGGGGAGCATTTGGAACCGTTTGGCAGCATTTCTGAGTCAATTGCCGAAAGTCAGATTTTTGATGAAATTGTGACCCCGGGGCTTAGGGAATTTTTCAAAAAAATATTTTTCTGCTGGTTAAGTTGTCGAGGGCTGATTTCTTGTCCTGTGATAAAAAGCCTTCTCTTTCGACCACTAAACCTTTCAGGGGAGCATTTGCAACCGTTTGGCACGATTTCTGAGTCAATTGCCGAAAGTCAGATTTTTGATGAAATTGTGACCCCGGGGCTTAGGGATTTTTTCAAAAAAATCTTTTTCTGCCGGTTAAGTTGTCAAGGGCTGATTTCTTTTCCTGTGATGAAAAGCCTTCTCTTTCGACCACCAAACCTTTCAGTGGAGCATTTGCAACCGTTTGACACCATTTCTGAGTCAAGTGGAGAACGTCAGAGTTTTGATGAAATTGTGACCCCGGGGCTTAGGGATTTTTTCAAAAGAATCTTTTTCTGCCGGTTTAGTTGTCGAGGGCTGATTTCTTTTCCTGTGATGAAAAGCCTTCTCTTTCTACCGCCAACCTTTTCAGGGGAGCATTTGCAACCGTTTGGCAACATTTCTGAGTCAATTGCCAAAAGTCAGAGTTTTGATGAAATTGTGACCCCGGGGCTTAGGGAATTTTTCAAAAAAATATTTTTCTGCTGGTTAAGTTGTCGAGGGCTGATTTCTTGTCCTGTGATAAAAAGCCTTCTCTTTCGACCACAAAACCTTTCAGGGGAGCATTTGCAACCGTTTGGCACCATTTTTGAGTCAATTGGAGAACGTCAGAGTTTTGATGAAATTGTGACCCCGGGGCTTAGGGATTTTTTCAAAAAAATCTTTTTCTGCCGGTTAAGTTGTCAAGGGCTGATTTCTTTTCCTGTGATGAAAAGCCTTCTCTTTCGACCTCCAAACCTTTCAGGGGAGCATTTGGAACCGTTTGGCACCATTTTTGAGTCAATTGGAGAACGTCAGAGTTTTGATGAAATTGTGACCCCGGGGCTTAGGGATTTTTTCAAAAGAATCTTTTTCTGCCGGTTAAGTTGTTGAGGGCTGACTTCTTTTTCTGTGATAAAAAGCCTTCAGTTTCGACCCCCAAACCTTTCAGGGGAACATTTGGAACCCTTTGGCATCATTTTTGATTCAATTGCCGAAAGTCAGATTTTTGAAGAAATAGTGACCCCGGGGCTTAGGGATTTTTTCAAAAAATTTTTTTTCTGCCGGTTAAGTTGTTGAAGGCTGATTTGTTTTTCTGTGATAAAAAGCCTTCTGTTTCGATCGCCAAACCTTTCAGGGGAGCATTTGCAAACGTTTGGCACCATTTTTGAGTGAATTGCCAAAAGTCAGATTTTTGAAGAAATTGTGACCCCGGGGCTTAGGGATTTTTCCAAAAAAATATTTTTCTGCCGGTTAAGTTGTTGAAGGCTGATTTGTTTTTCTGTGATAAAAAGCCTTCTGTTTCGACCACCAAACCTTTCAGGGGAGCATTTGCAACCGTTTGGCACCATTTTTGAGTCAATTGCCGAAAGTCAGATTTTTGATGAAATTGTGACCCCGGGGCTTAGGGATTTTTTCAAAAAAATATTTTTTTGCCGGTTAAGTTGTCGAAGGCTGATTTCTTGTCCTGTGATAAAAAGCCTTCTGTTTCGACCGCCAAACCTTTCAGGGGAGCATTTGCAACAGTTTGGCAGCATTTCTGAGTCAATTGCCGAAAGTCAGATTTTTGCAAAAATTGTGACCCCGGGGCTTAGGGATTTTTTCAAAAAAATATTTTTCTGCCGCTTAAGTTGTTGAAGGCTGATTTATTTTTCTGTGATAAAAAGCTTTCTGTTTCGACCGCCAAACCTTTCAGGGGAGCATTTGCAACCGTTTGGCACCATTTTTGAGTCAATTGGAGAACATCAGAGTTTTGATGAAATTGTGACCCCGGGGCTCAGGGATTTTTTCAGAAGAATCTTTTTCTGCCGGTTTAGTTGTCGAGGGCTGATTTCTTTTCCTGTGATGAAAAGCCTTCTCTTCCGACCACCAAACCTTTCAGGGGAGCCTTTGGAACCGTTTGGCAGCATTTCTGAGTCAATTGCCGAAAGTCAGATTTTTGATGAAATTGTGACCCCGGGGCTTAGGGATTTTTCCAAAAAAATATTTTTCTGCCGGTTAACTTGTCGAGGGCTGATTTCTTTTCCTGTGATAAAAAGCCTTCTCTTTCGACCGCCAAACCTTTCAGAGGAGCATTTGCAACCGTTTGGCACCATTTTTGAGTGAATTGCCAAAAGTCAGATTTTTGATGAAATTGTGACCCCGGGGCTTAGGGATTTTTTCAAAAAAAAATTTTTCTGACGGTTAAGTTGTCGAGGGCTGATTTCTTTTCCTGTGATGAAAAGCCTTCTCTTTCTACCGCCAACCTTTTCAGGGGAGCATTTGCAACCGTTTGGCAACATTTCTGAGTCAATTGCCAAAAGTCAGAGTTTTGATGAAATTGTGACCCCGGGGCTTAGGGAATTTTTCAAAAAAATATTTTTCTGCTGGTTAAGTTGTCGAGGGCTGATTTCTTGTCCTGTGATAAAAAGCCTTCTCTTTCGACCACAAAACCTTTCAGGGGAGCATTTGCAACCGTTTGGCACCATTTTTGAGTCAATTGGAGAACGTCAGAGTTTTGATGAAATTGTGACCCCGGGGCTTAGGGATTTTTTCAAAAAAATCTTTTTCTGCCGGTTAAGTTGTCAAGGGCTGATTTCTTTTCCTGTGATGAAAAGCCTTCTCTTTCGACCTCCAAACCTTTCAGGGGAGCATTTGGAACCGTTTGGCACCATTTTTGAGTCAATTGGAGAACGTCAGAGTTTTGATGAAATTGTGACCCCGGGGCTTAGGGATTTTTTCAAAAGAATCTTTTTCTGCCGGTTAAGTTGTTGAGGGCTGACTTCTTTTTCTGTGATAAAAAGCCTTCAGTTTCGACCCCCAAACCTTTCAGGGGAACATTTGGAACCCTTTGGCATCATTTTTGATTCAATTGCCGAAAGTCAGATTTTTGAAGAAATTGTGACCCCGGGGCTTAGGGATTTTTTCAAAAAATTTTTTTTCTGCCGGTTAAGTTGTTGAAGGCTGATTTGTTTTTCTGTGATAAAAAGCCTTCTGTTTCGATCGCCAAACCTTTCAGGGGAGCATTTGCAAACGTTTGGCACCATTTTTGAGTGAATTGCCAAAAGTCAGATTTTTGAAGAAATTGTGACCCCGGGGCTTAGGGATTTTTCCAAAAAAATATTTTTCTGCCGGTTAAGTTGTTGAAGGCTGATTTGTTTTTCTGTGATAAAAAGCCTTCTGTTTCGACCACCAAACCTTTCAGGGGAGCATTTGCAACCGTTTGGCACCATTTTTGAGTCAATTGCCGAAAGTCAGATTTTTGATGAAATTGTGACCCCGGGGCTTAGGGATTTTTTCAAAAAAATATTTTTTTGCCGGTTAAGTTGTCGAAGGCTGATTTCTTGTCCTGTGATAAAAAGCCTTCTGTTTCGACCGCCAAACCTTTCAGGGGAGCATTTGCAACAGTTTGGCAGCATTTCTGAGTCAATTGCCGAAAGTCAGATTTTTGCAAAAATTGTGACCCCGGGGCTTAGGGATTTTTTCAAAAAAATATTTTTCTGCCGGTTAAGTTGTTGAAGGCTGATTTATTTTTCTGTGATAAAAAGCTTTCTGTTTCGACCGCCAAACCTTTCAGGGGAGCATTTGCAACCGTTTGGCACCATTTTTGAGTCAATTGGAGAACATCAGAGTTTTGATGAAATTGTGACCCCGGGGCTCAGGGATTTTTTCAGAAGAATCTTTTTCTGCCGGTTTAGTTGTCGAGGGCTGATTTCTTTTCCTGTGATGAAAAGCCTTCTCTTCCGACCACCAAACCTTTCAGGGGAGCCTTTGGAACCGTTTGGCAGCATTTCTGAGTCAATTGCCGAAAGTCAGATTTTTGATGAAATTGTGACCCCGGGGCTTAGGGATTTTTCCAAAAAAATATTTTTCTGCCGGTTAACTTGTCGAGGGCTGATTTCTTTTCCTGTGATAAAAAGCCTTCTCTTTCGACCGCCAAACCTTTCAGAGGAGCATTTGCAACCGTTTGGCACCATTTTTGAGTGAATTGCCAAAAGTCAGATTTTTGATGAAATTGTGACCCCGGGGCTTAGGGATTTTTTCAAAAAAATTTTTTTCTGACGGTTAAGTTGTTGAGGGCTGACTTCTTTTTCTGTGATAAAAAGCCTTCTGTTTCGATCGCCAAACCTTTCAGGGGAGCATTTGCAACAGTTTGGCAGCATTTCTGAGTCAATTGCCGAAAGTCAGATTTTTGCAAAAATTGTGACCCCGGGGCTTAGGGATTTTTTCAAAAAAATATTTTTCTGCCGGTTAAGTTGTTGAAGGCTGATTTATTTTTCTGTGATAAAAAGCTTTCTGTTTCGACCGCCAAACCTTTCAGGGGAGCATTTGCAACCGTTTGGCACCATTTTTGAGTCAATTGGAGAACATCAGAGTTTTGATGAAATTGTGACCCCGGGGCTCAGGGATTTTTTCAGAAGAATCTTTTTCTGCCGGTTTAGTTGTCGAGGGCTGATTTCTTTTCCTGTGATGAAAAGCCTTCTCTTCCGACCACCAAACCTTTCAGTGGAGCCTTTAGAACCGTTTGGCAGCATTTCTGAGTCAATTGCCGAAAGTCAGATTTTTGATGAAATTGTGACCCCGGGGCTTAGGGATTTTTCCAAAAAAATATTTTTCTGCCGGTTAAGTTGTCGAGGGCTGATTTCTTTTCCTGTGATAAAAAGCCTTCTCTTTCGACCGCCAAACCTTTCAGAGGAGCATTTGCAACCGTTTGGCACCATTTTTGAGTGAATTGCCAAAAGTCAGATTTTTGATGAAATTGTGACCCCGGGGCTTAGGGATTTTTTCAAAAAAATTTTTTTCTGACGGTTAAGTTGTTGAGGGCTGACTTCTTTTTCTGTGATAAAAAGCCTTCTGTTTCGACCGCCAAACCTTTCAAGGGAGCATTTGCAACCGTTTGGCACCATTTCTGAGACAATTGCCAAAAGTCAGATTTTTGATGAAATTGTGACCCCGGGGCTTAGGGATTTTTTCAAAAAAATTTTTTTCTGCCGGTTAAGTTGTTGAAGGCTGATTTGTGTTTCTGTGATAAAAAGCCTTCTGTTTCGACCACCAAACCTTTCAGGGGAGCATTTGCAACCGTTTGGCACCATTTTTGAGTCAATTGCCGAAAGTCAGATTTTTGATGAAATTGTGACCCCGGGGCTTAGGGATTTTTTCAAAAAAATATTTTTTCTGCCGGTTAAGTTGTCGAAGGCTGATTTCCTGTCCTGTGATAAAAAGCCTTCTGTTTCGACCGCCAAACCTTTCAGGGGAGCATTTGCAACCGTTTGGCACCATTTCTGAGTCAATTGCCGAAAGTCAGATTTTTGCAAAAATTGTGACCCCGGGGCTTAGGGATTTTTTCAAAAAAATATTTTTCTGCCGGTTAAGTTGTTGAAGGCTGATTTGTTTTTCTGTGATAAAAAGCCTTCTCTTTCGACCACCAAACCTTTCAGGGGAGCCTTTGGAACCGTTTGGCAGCATTTCTGAGTCAATTGCCGAAAGTCAGAGTTTAGATGAAATTGTGACCCCGGGGCTTAGGGATTTTTCCAAAAAAATATTTTTCTGCCGGTTAACTTGTCGAGGGCTGATTTCTTTTCCTGTGATAAAAAGCCTTCTCTTTCGACCGCCAAACCTTTCAGAGGAGCATTTGCAACCGTTTGGCACCATTTTTGAGTGAATTGCCAAAAGTCAGAGTTTTGATGAAATTGTGACACCGGGGCTTAGGGATTTTTTCAAAAGAATCTTTTTCTGCCGGTTAAGTTGCCGAGGGCTGATTTCTTTTCCTGTGATGAAAAGCCTTCTCTTTCGACCACCAAACCTTTCAGGGGAGCTTTTGGAAGCGTTTGGCACCATTTCTGAGTCAATGGCCGAAAGTCAGATTTTTGATGAAATTGTGACCCCGGGGCTTAGGGATTTTTTCAAAAAAATATTTTTCTGCCGGTTAAGTTGTTGAGGGCTGACTTCTTTTTCTGTGATAAAAAGCCTTCAGTTTCGACCCCCAAACCTTTCAGGGGAGCATTTGGAACCCTTTGGCATCATTTTTTATTCCATTGCCGAAAGTCAGATTTTTGAAGAAATTGTGACCCCGGGGCTTAGGGATTTTTTCAAAAAAATATTTTTCTGCCGGTTAAGTTGTCGAAGGCTGATTTCTTGTCCTGTGATAAAAAGCCTTCTGTTTCGACCGCCAAACCTTTCAGGGGAGCATTTGCAGCCATTTGGCACCATTTTTGAGTGAATTGCCAAAAGTCAGATTTTTGAAGAAATTGTGACCCCGGGGCTTAGGGATTTTTTCAAAAGAATCTTTTTCTGCCGGTTTATTTGTCGAGGGCTGATTTCTTTTCCTGTGATAAAAAGCCTTCTGTTTCGTCCGCCAAACCTTTCAGGGGAGCATTTGCAACCGTTTGGCGCCATTTTTTAGTCAATTGGAGAACATCAGATTTTTGAAGAAATTGTGACCCCGGGGCTTAGGGATTTTTTCAAAAAAGTATTTTTCTGCCGGTTAAGTTGTCAAGGGCTGATTTATTTTTCTGTGATAAAAAGCCTTCTGTTTCGACCGCCAAACCTTTCAGGGGAGCATTTGCAACCGTTTGGCACCATTTTTGAGTGAATTGCCAAAAGTCAGATTTTTGAAGAAATTGTGACCCCGGGATTTAGGGATTTTTTCAAAAAAAATTTTTTCTGCCGGTTAAGTTGTTGAGTGATGACTTCTTTTTCTGTGATCAAAAGCTTTCTGTTTCGACCGCCAAACCTTTCAGGGGAGCATTTGCAACCGTTTGGCACCAGTTCTGAGACAATTGCCGAAAGTCAGATTTTTGAAGAAATTGTGACCCCGGGGCTTAGGGATTTTTTCAAAAAAATCTTTTTCTGCCGGTTAAGTTGTCGAGGGCTGATTTCTTTTTCTGTGATAAAAAGCCTTCTGTTTCGACCGTCAAACCTTTCAGGGGAGCATTTGCAACCGTTTGGCACCATTTTTGAGTCAATTGGAGAACGTCAGAGTTTTGATGAAATTGTGACCCCGGGGCTTAGGGATTTTTCCAAAAAAATATTTTTCTGCCGGTTAAGTTGTCGAGGGCTTATTTCTTGTCCTGTGATAAAAAGCCTTCTGTTTCGATCGCCAAACCTTTCAGGGGAGCATTTGCAACCGTTTGGCACCATTTTTGAGTCAATTGGAGAACATCAGATTTTTGAAGAAATTGTGACCCCGGGGCTTAGGGATTTTTTCAAAAAAATATTTTTCTGCCTGTTAAGTTGTCGAAGGCTGATTTATTTTTCTGTGATAAAAAGCCTTCTGTTTCGACCGTCAAACCTTTCAGGGGAGCATTTGCAACCGTTTGGTACCATTTCTGAGTCAATTGCCGAAAGTCAGATTTTTGATGAAATTGTGACCCCGGGGCTTAGGGATTTTTCAAAAAAAAATTTTTCTGCCGCTTCAGTTGTTGAGGGCTGACTTTTTCTGTGATAAAAAGCCTTCTGTTTCGACCGCCAAACCTTTCAGGGGAGCATTTGCAACCGTTTGGCACCATTTCTGAGACAATTGCCGCAAGTCAGATTTTTGATGAAATTGTGACCCCGGGGCTTAGGGATTTTTCCAAAAAAATCTTTTTCTGCCGGTTAAGTTGCCGAGGGCTGATTTCTTGTCCTGTGATAAAAAGCCTTCTGTTTCGATCGCCAAACCTTTCAGGGGAGCATTTGCAACCGTTTGGCACCATTTTTGAGTCAATTGCCGAAAGTCAGATTTTTGATGAAATTGTGACCCCGGGGCTTAGGGATTTTTTCAAAAAAATTTCTTTCTGCCGGTTAAGTTGTTGAGGGCTGACTTCTTTTTCTGTGATAAAAAGCCTTCTGTTTTGACCGCCAAACCTTTCAGGGGAGCATTTGCAACCGTTTGGCAGCATTTCTGAGACAATTGCCGCAAGTCAGATTTTTGATGAAATTGTGACCCCGGGGCTTTGGGATTTTTTCAAAAAATTTTTTTTCTGCCGGTTAAGTTGTTGAGTGCTGACTTCTTTTTCTGTGATAAAAAGCCTTCTGTTTCGACCGCCAAACCTTTCAGGGGAGCATTTGCAACCGTTTGGCACCATTTCTGAGACAATTGCCGAAAGTCAGATTTTTGAAGAAATTGTGACCCCGGGGCTTAGGGATTTTTCCCAAAAAATATTTTTCTGCCGGTTAAGTTGTCGAGGGCTGATTTCTTGTCCTGTGATAAAAAGCCTTCTGTTTCGATCGCCAAACCTTTCAGGGAAGCATTTGCAACCGTTTGGCACCATTTTTGAGTGAACTGCCAAAAGTCAGATTTTTGAAGAAATTGTGACCCCGGGGCTTAGGGATTTTTTCAAAAAAATATTTTTCTACCTGTTAAGTTGTCGAAGGCTGATTTATTTTTCTGTGATAAAAAGCCTTCTGTTTCGACCGTCAAACCTTTCAGGGGAGCATTTGCAACCGTTTGGTACCATTTCTGAGTCAATTGCCGAAAGTCAGATTTTTGATGAAATTGTGACCCCGGGGCTTAGGGATTTTTTCAAAAAAATTTTTTTCTGCCGCTTAAGTTGTTGAGGGATGACTTCTTTTTCTGTGATAAAAAGCCTTCTGTTTCGACCGCCAAACCTTTCAGGGGAGCATTTGCAACCGTTTGGCACCATTTCTGAGACAATTGCCGCAAGTCAGATTTTTGATGAAATTGTGACCCCGGGGCTTAGGGATTTTTCCAAAAAAAACTTTTTCTGCCGGTTAAGTTGCCGAGGGCTGATTTCTTGTCCTGTGATAAAAAGCCTTCTCTTTCGACCGCCAAACCTTTCAGGGGAGCATTTGCAACCGTTTGGCACCATTTTTGAGTCAATTGGAGAACGTCAGAGTTTTGATCAAATTGTGACCCCCGGGCTTAGGGAATTTTTCAAAAAAATATTTTTCTGCCGGTTAAGTTGTCGAGGGCTGATTTCTTTTCCTGTGATGAAAAGCCTTCTCTTTCGACCACTAAACCTTTCAGGGGAGCATTTGCAACCGTTTGGCACGATTTCTGAGTCAATTGCCGAAAGTCAGATTTTTGATGAAATTGTGACCCCGGGGCTTAGGGATTTTTTCAAAAAAATCTTTTTCTGCCGGTTAAGTTGTCGAGGGCTGATTTCTTTTTCTGTGATAAAAAGCCTTCTGTTTCGACCGTCAAACCTTTCAGGGGAGCATTTGCAACCGTTTGGTACCATTTCTGAGTCAATTGCCGAAAGTCAGATTTTTGATGAAATTGCTTAGGGATTTTTTCAAAAAAAAATTTTTCTGCCGGTTAAGTTGTTGAGGGCTGACTTCTTTTTCTGTGATAAAAAGCCTTCTCTTTTGACCGCCAAACCTTTCAGGGGAGCATTTGCAACCGTTTGGCACCATTTTTGAGTGAATTGGAGAACGTCAGATTTTTGAAGTAATTGTGACCCCGGGGCTTAGGGATTTTTTCAAAAAAATATTTTTCTGCAGGTTAAGTTGTCAAGGGCTGATTTATTTTTCTGTGATAAAAAGCCTTCTGTTTCGACCGCCAAACCTTTCAGGGGAGCATTTGCAACCGTTTGGCACCATTTTTGAGTGAATTGGAGAACTTCAGAGTTTTGATGAAATTGTGACCCCGGGGCTTAGGGATTTTTTCAAAAGAATCTTTTTCTGCCGGTTAAGTTCTTGAGGGCTGACTTCTTTTTCTGTGATAAAAAGCCTTCATTTTCGACCCCCAAACCTTTCAGGGGAGCATTTGGAACACTTTGGCCTCATTTTTGATTCAATTGGGGAACGTCAGAGTTTTGATGAAATTGTGACCCCGGGGCTTAGGGATTTTTTCAAAAAAATATTTTTCGGCCTGTTAAGTTGTCAAGGGCTGATTTATTTTTCTGTGATAAAAAGCCTTCTGTTTCGACCGCCAAACCTTTCAGGGGAGCATTTGCAACCGTTTGGCACCATTTTTGAGTCAATTGGAGAACTTCAGAGTTTTGATGAAATTGTTACCCCGGGGCTTAGGGATTTTTTCAAAAGAATCTTTTTCTGCCGGTTAAGTTGCCAAGGGCTGACTTCTTTTTCTGTGATAAAAAGCCTTCTCTTTCGACCGCCAAACCTTTCAGGGGAGCATTTGCAACCGTTTGGCACCATTTTTGAGTGAATTGCCAAAAGTCAGATTTTTGAAGAAATTGTGACCCCGGGGCTTCGGGATTTTTTCAAAAGAATCTTTTTCTGCCGGTTAAGTTGCCAAGGGCTGATTTCTTGTCCTGTGATAAAAAGCCTTCTCTTTCGACCGCCAAACCTTTCAGGGGAGCATTTGCAACCGTTTTGCACCATTTTTGAGTCAATTGGAGAACGTCAGAGTTTTGATGAAATTGTGACCCCGGGGCTTAGGGATTTTTTCAAAAAAATCTTTTTCTGCCGGTTAAGTTGTCGAGGGCTGATTTCTTTTCCTGTGATGAAAAGCCTTCCCTTTCGACCACCAAACCTTTCAGGGGAGCATTTGGAACCGTTTGGCACCATTTCTGAGTCAATTGCCGCAAGTCAGATTTTTGAAGAAATTCTGACCCCGGGGCTTAGGGATTTTTTCAAAAGAATCTTTTTCTGCCGGTTAAGTTCTTGAGGGCTGACTTCTTTTTCTGTGATAAAAAGCCTTCATTTTCGACCCCCAAACCTTTCAGGGGAGCATTTGGAACACTTTGGCCTCATTTTTGATTCAATTGGGGAACGTCAGAGTTTTGATGAAATTGTGACCCCGGGGCTTAGGGATTTTTTCAAAAAAATATTTTTCGGCCTGTTAAGTTGTCAAGGGCTGATTTATTTTTCTGTGATAAAAAGCCTTCTGTTTCGACCGCCAAACCTTTCAGGGGAGCATTTGCAACCGTTTGGCACCATTTTTGAGTCAATTGGAGAACTTCAGAGTTTTGATGAAATTGTTACCCCGGGGCTTAGGGATTTTTTCAAAAGAATCTTTTTCTGCCGGTTAAGTTGCCAAGGGCTGACTTCTTTTTCTGTGATAAAAAGCCTTCTCTTTCGACCGCCAAACCTTTCAGGGGAGCATTTGCAACCGTTTGGCACCATTTTTGAGTGAATTGCCAAAAGTCAGATTTTTGAAGAAATTGTGACCCCGGGGCTTCGGGATTTTTTCAAAAGAATCTTTTTCTGCCGGTTAAGTTGCCAAGGGCTGATTTCTTGTCCTGTGATAAAAAGCCTTCTCTTTCGACCGCCAAACCTTTCAGGGGAGCATTTGCAACCGTTTTGCACCATTTTTGAGTCAATTGGAGAACGTCAGAGTTTTGATGAAATTGTGACCCCGGGGCTTAGGGATTTTTTCAAAAAAATCTTTTTCTGCCGGTTAAGTTGTCGAGGGCTGATTTCTTTTCCTGTGATGAAAAGCCTTCCCTTTCGACCACCAAACCTTTCAGGGGAGCATTTGGAACCGTTTGGCACCATTTCTGAGTCAATTGCCGCAAGTCAGATTTTTGAAGAAATTCTGACCCCGGGGCTTAGGGATTTTTTCAAAAGAATCTTTTTCTGCCGGTTAAGTTCTTGAGGGCTGACTTCTTTTTCTGTGATAAAAAGCCTTCATTTTCGACCCCCAAACCTTTCAGGGGAGCATTTGGAACACTTTGGCCTCATTTTTGATTC
Organism: Podarcis gaigeae; assembly: GCF_964106915.1. Lineage (NCBI taxonomy): Eukaryota > Metazoa > Chordata > Lepidosauria > Squamata > Lacertidae > Podarcis > Podarcis gaigeae. The sequence continues at coordinate 79,044,065 of NC_139683.1, read as the reverse complement.
AATTGGGGAACGTCAGAGTTTTGATGAAATTGTGACCCCGGGGCTTAGGGATTTTTTCAAAAAAATATTTTTCGGCCTGTTAAGTTCTCAAGGGCTGATTTATTTTTCTGTGATAAAAAGCCTTCTGTTTCGACCGCCAAACCTTTCAGGGGAGCATTTGCAACCGTTTGGCACCATTTTTGAGTCAATTGGAGAACTTCAGAGTTTTGATGAAATTGTTACCCCGGGGCTTAGGGATTTTTTCAAAAGAATCTTTTTCTGCCGGTTAAGTTCTTGAGGGCTGACTTCTTTTTCTGTGATAAAAAGCCTTCATTTTCGACCCCCAAACCTTTCAGGGGAGCATTTGGAACACTTTGGCATCATTTTTGATTCAATTGGGGAACGTCAGAGTTTTGATGAAATTGTGACCACGGGGCTTAGGGAATTTTTCAAAAAAATATTTTTCTGCCGGTTAAGTTGTCAAGGGCTGATTTCTTGTCCTGTGATAAAAAGCCTTCTCTTTCGACTGCCAAACCTTTCAGAGGAGCATTTGCAACCGTTTGGAACCATTTCTCAGTCAATTGCCGAAAGTCAGATTTTTGCAGAAATTGTGACCCCGGGGCTTAGGGATTTTTTCAAAAAAATATTTTTCTGCCGGTTAAGTTGTTGAATGCTGATTTATTTTTCTGTGATAAAAAGCCTTCTGTTTCGACCGCCAAAACTTTCAGGGGAGCATTTGCAACCGTTTTTCACCATTTTTGAGTGAATTGCCAAAAGTCAGATTTTTTATGAAATTGTGACCCCGGGGCTTAGGGAATTTTTCAAAAAAATATTTTTCTGCCCGTTAAGTTGTCGAGGGCTGATTTCTTTTCCTGTGATGAAAAGCCTTCTCTTTCGACCACTAAACCTTTCAGGGGAGCATTTGCAACCGTTTGGCACCATTTTTGAGTCAATTGGAGAACGTCAGAGTTTTGATGAAATTGTGACCCCGGGGCTTCGGGATTTTTTCAAAAAAATATTTTTCTGCCGGTTAAGTTGACGAGGTCTGATTTCTTTTCCTGTGATGAAAAGCCTTCTCTTTCGACCACTAAACCTTTCAGGGGAGCATTTGCAACCGTTTGGCACGATTTCTGAGTCAATTGCCGAAAGTCAGATTTTTGATGAAATTGTGACCCCGGGGCTTAGGGATTTTTTCAAAAAAATCTTTTTCTGCCGGTTAAGTTGTCAAGGGCTGATTTCTTGTCCTGTGATAAAAAGCCTTCTCTTTCGACTGCCAAAACTTTCAGAGGAGCTTTTGCAACCGTTTGGCAGCATTTCTGAGTCAATTGCCGAAAGTCAGATTTTTGATGAAATTGTGACCCCGGGGCTTAGGGATTTTTTCAAAAAAAATTTTTTATGCCGCTTAAGTTGTTGAGGGATGACTTCTTTTTCTGTGATAAAAAGCCTTCTGTTTCGACCGCCAAACCTTTCAGGGGAGCATTTGCAACCGTTTGGCACCATTTTTGAGTCAATTGGAGAACGTCAGAGTTTTGATGAAATTGTGACCCTGGGGCTTAGGGAATTTTTCAAAAAAATATTTTTCTGCCGGTTAAGTTGACGAGGGCTGATTTCTTTTCCTGTGATGAAAAGCCTTCTCTTTCGACCACTAAACCTTTAAGAGGAGCATTTGCAACCGTTTGGCACCATTTTTGAGTCAATTGGAGAACGTCAGAGTTTTGATGAAATTGTTACCCCGGGGCTTAGGGATTTATTCAAAAGAATCTTTTTCTGCCGGTTTAGTTGTCGAAGACTGATTTCTTTTCCTGTGATGAAAAGCCTTCTCTTTCGACCACCAAACCTTTCAGGGGAGCACTTGGTACCGTTTGGAACCATTTTTGAGTCAATTGGAGAACGTCAGAGTTTTGATGAAATTGTGACCCCGGGGCTTAGGGAATTTTTCAAAAAAAATATTTTTCTGCCGGTTAAGTTGTCAAGGGCTGATTTCTTGTCCTGTGATAAAAAGCCTTCTCTTTCGACTGCCAAACCTTTCAGAGGAGCTTTTGCAACCGTTTGGCAGCATTTCTGAGTCAATTGCCGAAAGTCAGATTTTTGATGAAATTGTGACCCCGGGGCTTAGGGATTTTTCCAAAAAAATCTTTTTCTGCTGGTTAATTTGTTGAGGGCTGCTTTCTTTTCCTGTGAGAAAAAGCCTTCTCTTTCGACCACCGAACCTTTCAGGGGAGCATTTGCAACCGTTTGGAACCATTTTTGAGTGAATTGCCGGAAGTCAGATTTTTGCTGAAATTGTGACCCCGGCGCTTAGGGATTTTTTCAAAAAAATCTTTTTCTGCCAGTTAAGTTGTGGAGGGCTGATTTCTTTTCCTGTGATGAAAAGCCTTCTGTTTCGACCGCCAAATCTTTCAGGGGAGCATTAGCAACCGTTTGGCACCATTTTTGAGTGAATTGCCGAAAGTCAGATTTTTAATCAAATTCTGACCCCGGGGCTTAGGGATTTTTTCAAAAAAATCTTTTTCTGCCGGTTAAGTTGTCGAGGGCTGATTTCTTTTCCTGTGATGAAAAGCCTTCTGTTTCGACTGCCAAACCTTTCAGGGGAGCATTTGCAACCGTTTGGCATCATTTTTGAGTCATTTGCCGAAAGTCAGAGTTTTGATGAAATTGTGACCCCGGGGCTTAGGGATTTTTTGAAAAAAATCTTTTTCTGCCGGTTAAGTTGTGGAGGGCTGATTTCTTTTCCTGTGATGAAGAGCCTTCTGTTTCGACCGCCAAATCTTTCAGGGGAGCATTAGCAACCGTTTGGCACCATTTTTGAGTCAATTGCCGAAAGTCAGATTTTTAATCAAATTCTGACCCCGGGGCTTAGGGATTTTTTCAAAAAAATCTTTTTCTGCCGGTTAATTTGTTGAGGGCTGCTTTCTTTTCCTGTGGGAAAAAGCCTTCTGTTTCGACGGCAAACCTTTCAGGGGAGCATTTGCAACCGTTTGGCACCATTTTTGAGTCAATTGCCGAAAGTCAGATTTTTACTCAAATTCTGGGCTAAGGGATTTTTTCAAAAAAATCTTTTCCTGCCGGTTAAGTTGTTGAGGGCTGCTTTCTTTTCCTGTGAGAAAAAGCCTTCTGTTTCGACCGCCAAACCTTTCAGGGGAGCATTTGCAACCGTTTGGCATCATTTTTGAGTCATTTGCCGAAAGTCAGAGTTTTGATGAAATTGTGACCCCGGAGCTTAGGATTTTTTCAAAAAAATCTTTTTCTGCCGGTTAAGTTGTCGAGGGCTGATTTCTTTTCCTGTGATGAAAAGCCTTCTGTTTCGACTGCCAAACCTTTCAGGGGAGCATTAGCAACCGTTTGGCACCATTTTTGAGTCAATTGGAGAACGTCAGAGTTTTGATGAAATTGTGACCCCCGGGCTTAGGGAATTTTTCAAAAAAATATTTTTCTGCCGGTTAAGTTGACGAGGGCTGATTTCTTTTCCTGTGATGAAAAGCCTTCTCTTTCGACCACCAAACCTTTCAGGGGAGCATTTGGAACCGTTTGGCACCATTTCTGAGTCAATTGCCGCAAGTCAGATTTTTGAAGAAATTGAGACCCCGGGGCTTAGGGATTTTTTCAAAAAAATATTTTTCTGCCGGTTAAGTTGTCGAAGGCTGTTTTCTTGTCCTGTGATAAAAAGCCTTCTGTTTCGACCGCCAAACCTTTCAGGGGAGCATTTGCAACCGTTTGGCGCCATTTTTGAGTCAATTGGAGAACGTCAGATTTTTGAAGTAATTGTGACCCCGGGGCTTAGGGATTTTTTCAAAAAAATATTTTTCTGCCGGTTAAGTTGCCGAGGGCTGATTTCTTGTCCTGTGATAAAAAGCCTTCTGTTTCGACCGCCAAACCTTTCAGGGGAGCATTTGCAACCGTTTGGCGCCATTTTTGAGTCAATTGGAGAACGTCAGATTTTTGAAGTAATTGTGACCCCGGGGCTTAGGGATTTTTTCAAAAAAATATTTTTCTGCCTGTTAAGTTGTCAAGGGCTGATTTATTTTTCTGTGATGAAAAGCCTTCCCTTTCGACCACCAAACCTTTCAGGGGAGCATTTGGAACCGTTTGGCACCATTTCTGAGTGAATTGCCAAAAGTCAGATTTTTGAAGAAATTATGCCCCCGGGGCTTAGGGATTTTTTCAAAAGAATCTTTTTCTGCCGGTTAAGTTGCCGAGGGCTGATTTCTTGTCCTGTGATGAAAAGCCTTCCTTTTCGACCACCAAACCTTTCAGGGGAGCATTTGGAACCGTTTGGCACCATTTCTGAGTCAATTGCCGCAAGTCAGATTTTTGAAGAAATTGTGACCCCGGGGCTTCGGGATTTTTTCAAAAAAATATTTTTCTGCCGGTTAAGTTGTCGAAGGCTGTTTTCTTGTCCTGTGATAAAAAGCCTTCTGTTTCGACCGCCAAACCTTTCAGGGGAGCATTTGCAACCGTTTGGCGCCATTTTTGAGTGAATTGCCAAAAGTCAGATTTTTTATGAAATTGTGACCCCGGGGCTTAGGGAATTTTTCAAAAAAATATTTTTCTGCCGGTTAAGTTGTCGAGGGCTGATTTCTTTTCCTGTGATGAAAAGCCTTCTCTTTCGACCACTAAACCTTTCAGGGGAGCATTTGCAACCGTTTGGCACCATTTTTGAGTCAATTGGAGAACGTCAGAGTTTTGATGAAATTGTGACCCCGGGGCTTAGGGAATTTTTCAAAAAAATATTTTTCTGCCGGTTAAGTTGACGAGGTCTGATTTCTTTTCCTGTGATGAAAAGCCTTCTCTTTCGACCACTAAACCTTTCAGGGGAGCATTTGCAACCGTTTGGCACGATTTCTGAGTCAATTGCCGAAAGTCAGATTTTTGATGAAATTGTGACCCCGGGGCTTAGGGATTTTTTCAAAAAAATCTTTTTCTGCCGGTTAAGTTGTCGAGGGCTGATTTCTTTTCCTGTGATGAAAAGCCTTCCCTTTCGCCCACCAAACCTGTCAGGGGAGCATTTGGAACCGTTTGGCACCATTTCTGAGTCAATTGCCGAAAGTCAGATTTTTGATGAAATTGTGACCCCGGGGCTTAGGGATTTTTTCAAAAAAATATTTTTCCGCCGGTTAAGTTGTCAAGGGCTGATTTCTTGTCCTGTGATAAAAAGCCTTCTGTTTCTACAGCCAAACCTTTCAGGGGAGCATTTGCAACCGTTTGGCACCATTTTTGAGTCAATTGGAGAACTTCAGAGTATTGATCAAATTGTTACCCCGGGGCTTAGGGATTTTTTCAAAAAAATATTTTTCCGCCGGTTAAGTTGTCAAGGGCTGATTTCTTGTCCTGTGATAAAAAGCCTTCTGTTTCTACCGCCAAACCTTTCAGGGGAGCATTTGCAACCGTTTGGCGCCATTTTTGAGTCAATTGGAGAACGTCAGATTTTTGAAGTAATTGTGACCCCGGGGCTTAGGGATTTTTTCAAAAAAATATTTTTCTGCCGGTTAAGTTGCCGAGGGCTGATTTCTTGTCCTGTGATAAAAAGCCTTCTGTTTCGACCGCCAAACCTTTCAGGGGAGCATTTGCAACCGTTTGGCGCCATTTTTGAGTCAATTGGAGAACGTCAGATTTTTGAAGTAATTGTCACCCCGGGGCTTAGGGATTTTTTCAAAAAAATATTTTTCTGCCTGTTAAGTTGTCAAGGGCTGATTTATTTTTCTGTGATGAAAAGCCTTCCCTTTCGACCACCAAACCTTTCAGGGGAGCATTTGGAACCGTTTGGCACCATTTCTGAGTGAATTGCCAAAAGTCAGATTTTTGAAGAAATTATGCCCCCGGGGCTTAGGGATTTTTTCAAAAGAATCTTTTTCTGCCGGTTAAGTTGCCGAGGGCTGATTTCTTGTCCTGTGATGAAAAGCCTTCCTTTTCGACCACCAAACCTTTCAGGGGAGCATTTGGAACCGTTTGGCACCATTTCTGAGTCAATTGCCGCAAGTCAGATTTTTGAAGAAATTGTGACCCCGGGGCTTCGGGATTTTTTCAAAAAAATATTTTTCTGCCGGTTAAGTTGTCGAAGGCTGTTTTCTTGTCCTGTGATAAAAAGCCTTCTGTTTCGACCGCCAAACCTTTCAGGGGAGCATTTGCAACCGTTTGGCGCCATTTTTGAGTGAATTGCCAAAAGTCAGATTTTTTATGAAATTGTGACCCCGGGGCTTAGGGAATTTTTCAAAAAAATATTTTTCTGCCGGTTAAGTTGTCGAGGGCTGATTTCTTTTCCTGTGATGAAAAGCCTTCTCTTTCGACCACTAAACCTTTCAGGGGAGCATTTGCAACCGTTTGGCACCATTTTTGAGTCAATTGGAGAACGTCAGAGTTTTGATGAAATTGTGACCCCGGGGCTTAGGGAATTTTTCAAAAAAATATTTTTCTGCCGGTTAAGTTGACGAGGTCTGATTTCTTTTCCTGTGATGAAAAGCCTTCTCTTTCGACCACTAAACCTTTCAGGGGAGCATTTGCAACCGTTTGGCACGATTTCTGAGTCAATTGCCGAAAGTCAGATTTTTGATGAAATTGTGACCCCGGGGCTTAGGGATTTTTTCAAAAAAATCTTTTTCTGCCGTTTAAGTTGTCGAGGGCTGATTTCTTTTCCTGTGATGAAAAGCCTTCCCTTTCGCCCACCAAACCTGTCAGGGGAGCATTTGGAACCGTTTGGCACCATTTCTGAGTCAATTGCCGAAAGTCAGATTTTTGATGAAATTGTGACCCCGGGGCTTAGGGATTTTTTCAAAAAAATATTTTTCCGCCGGTTAAGTTGTCAAGGGCTGATTTCTTGTCCTGTGATAAAAAGCCTTCTGTTTCTACCGCCAAACCTTTCAGGGGAGCATTTGCAACCGTTTGGCACCATTTTTGAGTCAATTGGAGAACTTCAGAGTATTGATCAAATTGTTACCCCGGGGCTTAGGGATTTTTTCAAAAGAATCTTTTTCTGCCGGTTTATTTGTCGAGGGCTGATTTCTTTTCCTGTGATGAAAAGCCTTCTCTTTCGACCACCAAACCTTTCAGGGGAGCATTTGGAACCGTTTGGCAGCATTTCTGAGTCAATTGCCGAAAGTCAGATTTTTGATGAAATTGTGACCCCGGGGCTTAGGGAATTTTTCAAAAAAATATTTTTCTGCCGGTTAAGTTGTCAAGGGCTGATTTCTTTTCCTGTGATGAAAAGCCTTCTCTTTCGACCACTAAACCTTTCAGGGGAGCATTTGCTACCGTTTGGCGCCATTTTTTAGTCAATTGGAGAACATCAGATTTTTGAAGAAATTGTGACCCCGGGGCTTAGGGATTTTTTCAAAAAAATATTTTTCTGCCGGTTAAGTTGTCAAGGGCTGATTTATTTTTCTGTGATAAAAAGCCTTCTGTTTCGACCGCCAAACCTTTCAGGGGAGCATTTGCAACCGTTTGGCACCATTTTTGAGTGAATTGCCAAAAGTCAGATTTTTTATGAAACTGTGACCCCGGGGCTTAGGGAATTTTTCAAAAAAATATTTTTCTGCCGGTTAAGTTGTCGAGGGCTGATTTCTTTTTCTGTGATGAAAAGCCTTCTCTTTCGACCACTAAACCTTTCAGGGGAGCATTGGCAACCGTTTGGCACGATTTCTGAGTCAATTGCCGAAAGTCAGATTTTTGATGAAATTGTTACCCAGGGGTTTAGGGATTTTTTCAAAAAAATATTTTTCTGCCGGTTAAGTTGTTGAGGGCTGACTTCTTTTTCTGTGATAAAAAGCCTTCAGTTTCGACCCCCAAACCTTTCAGGGGAGCATTTGGAACCCTTTGGCATCATTTTTGAATTAATTGCCGAAAGTCTGATTTTTGAAGAAATTGTGTCCCCGGGGCTCGGGATTTTTTCAAAAAACATATTTTCCTGCCGGTTAAGTTGTCGAAGGCTGATTTCTTGTCCTGTCATAAAAAGCCTTCTGTTTCGACTGCCAAACCTTTCAGGGGGGCATTTGCAACCGTTTGGCACCATTTTTGAGTCAATTGGAGAACGTCAGAGTTTTGATGAAATTGTGACCCTGGGGCTTAGGGAATTTTTCAAAAAAATATTTTTCTGCCGGTTAAGTTGACGAGGGCTGATTTCTTTTCCTGTGATGAAAAGCCTTCTCTTTCGACCACTAAACCTTTAAGAGGAGCATTTGCAACCGTTTGGCACCATTTTTGAGTCAATTGGAGAACGTCAGAGTTTTCATGAAATTGTTACCCCGGGGCTTAGGGATTTATTCAAAAGAATCTTTTTCTGCCGGTTTAGTTGTCGAGGGCTGATTTCTTTTCCTGTGATGAAAAGCCTTCTCTTTCGACCACCAAACATTTCAGGGGAGCATTTGGAACCGTTTGGCAGCATTTCTGAGTCAATTGCCGAAAGTCAGATTTTTGATGAAATTGTGACCCCGGGGCTTAGGGATTTTTTCAAAAAAATATTTTTCTGCCGGTTAAGTTGTCGAAGACTGATTTCTTTTCCTGTGATGAAAAGCCTTCTCTTTCGACCACCAAACCTTTCAGGGGAGCACTTGGTACCGTTTGGAACCATTTTTGAGTCAATTGGAGAACGTCAGAGTTTTGATGAAATTGTGACCCCGGGGCTTAGGGAATTTTTCAAAAAAATATTTTTCGGCCGGTTAAGTTGTCAAGGGCTGATTTCTTGTCCTGTGATAAAAAGCCTTCTCTTTCGACTGCCAAACCTTTCAGAGGAGCTTTTGCAACCGTTTGGCACCATTTTTGAGTCAATTGGAGAACGTCAGAATTTTGATGAAATTGTGACCCCGGGGCTTAGGGAATTTTTCAAAAAAATATTTTTCTGCCGGTTAAGTTGTCGAAGACTGATTTCTTTTCCTGTGATAAAAAGCCTTCTCTTTCGACTGCCAAACCTTTCAGAGTAGCTTTTGCAACCGTTTGGCACCATTTTTGAGTCAATTGGAGAACGTCAGAATTTTGATGAAATTGTGACCCCGGGGCTTAGGGATTTTTTCAAAAGAATCTTTTTCTGCCGGTTAAGTTGTCGAGGGCTGATTTCTTTTCCTGTGATGAAAAGCCTTCTCTTTCGACCACCAAACCTTTCAGGGGAGCATTTGGAACCGTTTGGAACCATTTCTGAGTCAATTGCCGAAAGTCAGATTTTTGAAGAAATTGTGACCCCGGGGCTTCGGGATTTTTTCAAAAAAATATTTTTCTGCTGGTTAAGTTGTCGAGGGCTGATTTCTTGTCCTGTGATAAAAAGCCTTCTCTTTCGACTGCGAAACCTTTCAGGGGAGCATTTGGAACCGTTTGGCAGCATTTCTGAGTCAATTGCCGAAAGTCAGATTTTTGATGAAATTGTGACCCCGGGGCTTAGGGAATTTTTCAAAAAAATATTTTTCTGCCGGTTAAGTTGTCAAGGGCTGATTTCTTGTCCTGTGATAAAAAGCCTTCTCTTTCGACTGCCAAACCTTTCAGAGGAGCTTTTGCAACCGTTTGGCACCATTTTTGAGTCAGTTGGAGAACGTCAGAATTTTGATGAAATTGTGACCCCGGGGCTTAGGGAATTTTTCAAAAAAATATTTTTCTGTTGGTTAAGTTGTCGAGGGCTGATTTCTTGTCCTGTGATAAAAAGCCTTCTCTTTCGACTGCCAAACCTTTCAGAGGAGCTTTTGCAACCGTTTGGCACCATTTTTGAGTCAATTGGAGAACGTCAGAATTTTGATGAAATTGTGACCCCGGGGCTTAGGGAATTTTTCAAAAAAATATTTTTCTGCCGGTTAAGTTGTCGAAGACTGATTTCTTTTCCTGTGATAAAAAGCCTTCTCTTTCGACTGCCAAACCTTTCAGAGTAGCTTTTGCAACCGTTTGGCATCATTTTTGAATCAATTGCCGAAAGTCAGATGTTTGAAGAAATTGTGACCCTGGGGCTTCGGGATTTTTTCAAAAAAATATTTTTCTGCCGGTTAAATTGTCGAAGGCTGATTTCTTGTCCTGTAATAAAAAGCCTTCTGTTTCGACCGCCAAACCATTCAGGGGAGCATTTGCAACCGTTTGGCACCATTTTTGAGTCAATTGGAGAACGTCAGAGTTTTGATGAAATTGTGACCCCGGGGCTTAGGGAATTTTTCAAAAAAATATTTTTCTGCCGGTTAAGTTGTCAAGGGCTGATTTCTTGTCCTGTGATAAAAAGCCTTCTCTTTCGACTGTGAAACCTTTGAGGGGAGCATTTGGAACCGTTTGGCAGCATTACTGAGTCAATTGCCGAAAGTCAGATTTTTGATGAAATTGTGACCCCGGGGCTTAGGGATTTTTTCAAAAAAATATTTTTCTGCCGGTATTGTTGTTGAGGTCTGACTTCTTTTTCTGTGATAAAAAGCCTTCAGTTTCGACCCCCAAAGCTTTCAGGGGAGCATTTGGAACCCTTTGGCATCATTTTTGAATCAATTGCCGAAAGTCAGATTTTTGAAGAAATTGTGACCCCGGGGCTTCGGGATTTTTTCAAAGAAATATTTGTCTGCCGGTTAAGTTGTCGAAGGCTGTTTTCTTGTCCTGTGATAAAAAGCCTTCTGTTTCGACCGCCAAACCTTTCAGGGGAGCATTTGCAACAGTTTAGGAACAATTTTTCAGTCAATTGGAGAACGTCAGAGTTTTGATGAAATTGTGACCCCGGGGCTTAGGGATTTTTTTAAAAAAATTTTTTTCTGCCGGTTAAGTTGTTGAGGGATGACTTCTTTTTCTGTGATAAAAAACCTTCAGTTTCGACCCCCAAACCTTTCAGGGGAGCATTTGGAACCCTTTGGCATCATTTTTGAATCAATTGCCGAAATCAGATGTTTGAAGAAATTGTGACCTCGGGGCTTAGTGAATTTTTCAAAAAAATATTTTTCTGTCGGTTAAGTTGTCGAGGACTGATTTCTTTTCCTGTGATAAAAAGCCTTCTGTTTCGACCGCCAAACCTTTCAGGGGAGCATTTGCAACCGTTTGGCACTATTTCTGAGTCAATTGGAGAACGTCAGAGTTTTGATGAAATTGTGACCCCGGGGCTTAGGGAATTTTTCAAAAAAATATTTTTCTGCCGGTTAAGTTGTCAAGGGCTGATTTCTTGTCCTGTGATAAAAAGCCTTCTCTTTCAACTGCCAAACCCTTCAGAGGAGCATTTGCAACCGTTTGGCAACATTTTAGAGTCAATTGGAGAACGTCAGAATTTTGATGAAATTGAGACCCCGGGGCTTAGGGATTTTTTCAAAAGAATCTTTTTCTGCCGGTTAAGTTGTCGAGGACTGATTTCTTTTCCTGTGATGAAAAGCGTTCTCTTTCGACCACCAAACCTTTCAGGGGAGCATTTGCAACCGTTTGGCACCATTTTTGAGTCAACTGGAGAACGTCAGAGTTTTGATGAAATTGTGACCCCGGGGCTTAGGGAATTTTTCAAAAAAATATTTTTCTGCCGGTTAAGTTGTCAAAGGCTGATTTCTTGTCCTGTGATAAAAAGCCTTCTGTTTCGACCGCCAAACCTTTCAGGGGAACATTTGCAACCGTTTGGCACTATTTTTGAGTCAATTGGAGAACGTCAGATTTTTGATGAAATTGTGACCCCGGGGCTTAGGGATTTTTTCAAAAAAATATTTTTCTGCCGGTATAGTTGTTGAGGTCTGACTTCTTTTTCTGTGATAAAAAGCCTTCAGTTTCGACCCCCAAACCTTTCAGGGGAGCATTTGGAACCCTTTGGCATCATTTTTGAATCAATTGCCGAAAGTCAGATTTTTGAAGAAATTGTGACCCCGGGGCTTCGGGATTTTTTCAAAAAAATATTTTTCTGCAGGTTAAGTTGTCAAAGGCTGATTTCTTGTCGTGTGATAATAAGCCTTCTGTTTCGACCGCCAAACCTTTCAGGGGAGCATTTGCAACCGTTTGGCACCATTTCTGAGTCAATTGGAGAACGTCAGAGTTTTGATGAAATTGTGACCCCGGGTCTTAGGGATTTTTTTAAAAAAAATTTTTTCTGCCGGTTAAGTTGTTGAGGGATGACTTCTTTTTCTGTGATAAAAAACCTTCAGTTTCGACCCCCAAACCTTTCAGGGGAGCATTTGGAACCCTTTGGCATCATTTTTGAATCAATTGCCGAAATCAGATGTTTGAAGAAATTGTGACCCCGGGGCTTAGGGAATTTTTCAAAAAAATATTTTTCTGTCGGTTAAGTTGTCGAGGACTGATTTCTTTTCCTGTGATAAAAAGCCTTCTGTTTCGACCGCCAAACCTTTCAGGGGAGCATTTGCAACCGTTTGGCACCATTTTTGAGTCAACTGGAGAACGTCAGAGTTTTGATGAAATTGTGACCCCGGGGCTTAGGGAATTTTTCAAAAAAATATTTTTCTGCCGGTTAAGTTGTCAAAGGCTGATTTCTTGTCCTGTGATAAAAAGCCTTCTGTTTCGACCGCCAAACCTTTCAGGGGAACATTTGCAACCGTTTGGCACTATTTTTGAGTCAATTGGAGAACGTCAGATTTTTGATGAAATTGTGACCCCGGGGCTTAGGGATTTTTTCAAAAAAATATTTTTCTGCCGGTATAGTTGTTGAGGTCTGACTTCTTTTTCTGTGATAAAAAGCCTTCAGTTTCGACCCCCAAACCTTTCAGGGGAGCATTTGGAACCCTTTGGCATCATTTTTGAATCAATTGCCGAAAGTCAGATTTTTGAAGAAATTGTGACCCCGGGGCTTCGGGATTTTTTCAAAAAAATATTTTTCTGCAGGTTAAGTTGTCAAAGGCTGATTTCTTGTCGTGTGATAATAAGCCTTCTGTTTCGACCGCCAAACCTTTCAGGGGAGCATTTGCAACCGTTTGGCACCATTTTTGAGTCATTTGGAGAACGTCAGAGTTTTGATGAAATTGTGACCCCGGGGCTTAGGGAATTTTTCAAAAATATATTTTTCTGCCGGTTAAGTTGTCAAGGGCTGATTTCTTGTCCTGTGATAAAAAGCCTTCTCTTTCGACAGCCAAACCTTTCAGAGGAGCATTTGCAACCGTTTGGCACCATTTTTGAGTCAATTGGAGAACGTCAGAATTTTGATGAAATTGTGACCCCGGGGCTTAGGGAATTTTTCAAAAAAATATTTTTCTGCCGGTTAAGTTGTCGAAGACTGATTTCTTTTCCTGTGATAAAAAGCCTTCTCTTTCGACTGCCGAACCTTTCAGAGTAGCTTTTGCAACCGTTTGGCACCATTTTTGAGTCAATTGGAGAACGTCAGAATTTTGATGAAATTGTGACCCCGGGGCTTAGGGATTTTTTCAAAAGAATCTTTTTCTGCCGGTTAAGTTGTCGAGGGCTGATTTCTTTTCCTGTGATGAAAAGCCTTCTCTTTCGACCACCAAACCTTTCAGGGGAGCATTTGGAACCGTTTGGAACCATTTTTTAATCAATTGGAGAACGTCAGAGTTTTGATGAAATTGTGACCCCGGGGCTTAGGGAATTTTTCAAAAAATTATTTTTCTGCCGGTTAAGTTGTCAAGGGCTGATTTATTTTTCTGTGATAAAAAGCCTTCTGTTTCGACCGCCAAACCTTTCAGGGGAGCATTTGCAACCGTTTGGCACCATTTCTGAGTCAATTGGAGAACGTCAGAGTTTTGATGAAATTGTGACCCCGGGGCTTAGGGATTTTTTCAAAAAAAAAGTTTTTGCCGGTTAAGTTGTTGAGGGCTGACTTCTTTTTCTGTGATAAAAAGCCTTCAGTTTCGACCGCCAAAGCTTTCAGGGGAGCATTTGGAACCCTTTGGCATCATTTTTGAATCAATTGCCGAAAGTCAGATGTTTGAAGAAATTGTGACCCCGGGGCTTAGGGAATTTTTCAAAAAAATATTTTTCTCCCGGTTAAGTTGTCGAGGGCTGATTTCTTTTCCTGTGATAAAAAGCCTTCTGTTTCGACCGCCAAACCTTTCAGGGGAGCATTTGCAACCGTTTGGCACCATTTTTGAGTCATTTGGAGAATGTCAGAGTTTTGATGAAATTGTGACCCCGGGGCTTAGGGATTTTTTTAAAAAAATTTTTTTCTGCCGGTTAAGTTGTCGAGGGTTGATTTCTTTTCCTGTGATAAAAAGCCTTCTGTTTCGACCGCCAAACCTTTCAGGGGAGCATTTGCAACCGTTTGGCATCATCTTTGATTCAATTGCCGAAAGTCAGAGTTTTGATGAAATTGTGACCCCGGGGCTTAGGGAATTTTTCAAAAAAATATTTTTCTGCCGGTTAAGTTGTCAAGGGCTGATTTCTTGTCCTGTGATAAAAAGCCTTCTCTTTCGACAGCCAAACCTTTCAGAGGAGCATTTGCAACCGTTTGGCACCATTTTTGAGTCAATTGGAGAACGTCAGAATGTTGATGAAATTGTGACCCCGGGGCTTAGGGATTTTTTCAAAAGAATCTTTTTCTGCCGGTTAAGTTGTCGAGGGCTGATTTCTTTTCCTGTGATGAAAAGCCTTCTCTTTCGACCACCAAACCTTTCAGGGGAGCATTTGGAACCGTTTGGAACCATTTTTGAATCAATTGGAGAACGTCAGAGTTTTGATGAAATTGTGACCCCGGGGCTTCGGGATTTTTTCAAAAAAATATTTTTCTGCCGGTTAAGTTGTCGAGGGCTGATTTCTTTTCCTGTGATGAAAAACCTTCTGTTTCGACCGCCAAACCTTTCAGGGGAGCATTTGGAACCGTTTGGCACCATTTCTGAGTCAATTGCCGAAAGTCAGATTTTTGATGAAATTGTGACCCCGGAGCTTAGGGATTTTTTCAAAAAAAAAATTTCTGCCGGTTAAGTTGTCGAGGGCTGATTTCTTGTCCTGTGATAAAAAGCCTTCTGTTTCGACCGTCAAACCTTTCAGGGGAGCATTTGCAACCGTTTGGCACCATTTTTGAGTGAATTGCCAAAAGTCAGATTTTTGATGAAATTGTGACCCCGGGGCTTAGGGATTTTTTCAAAAGAATCTTTTTCTGCCGGTTTAGTTGTCGAGGGCTGATTTCTTTTCCTGTGATGAAAAGCCTTCTCTTTTGACCACCAAACCTTTCAGGGGAGCATTTGGAATCGTTTGGCAGCATTTCTGAGTCAATTGCCGAAAGTCAGATTTTTGATGAAATTGTGACCCCGGAGCTTAGGGATTTTTTCAAAAAAATATTTTTCTGCCGGTTAAGTTGTTGAGGGCTGACTTCTTTTTCTGTGATAAAAAGCCTTCAGTTTCGACCCCCAAACCTTTCAGGGGAGCATTTGGCACCCTTTGGCATCATTTTTGAATCAGTTGCCGAAAGTCAGATTTTTGAAGAAATTGTGACCCCGGAGCTTCGGGATTTTTTCAAAAAAATATTTTAATGCCGGTTAAGTTGTTGAAGGCTGATTTCTTGTCCTGTGATAAAAAGCCTTCAGTTTCGACCCCCAAACCTTTCAGGGGAGCATTTGGCACCCTTTGGCATCATTTTTGAATCAATTGCCGAAAATCAGATTTTTGAAGAAATTGTGACCCCGGGGCTTAGGGATTTTTTCAAAAGAATCTTTTTCTGCCGGTTAAGTTGTCGAGGGCTGATTTCTTTTCCTGTGATGAAAAGCCTTCTGTTTCGACCACCAAACCTTTCAGGGGAGCATTTGGAACCGTTTGGAACCATTTCTGAGTCAATTGGAGAACGTCAGAGTTTGATGAAATTGTGACCCCGGGGCATAGGGAATTTTTCAAAAAAATATTTTTCTGCCGGTTAAGTTTTCAAGGGCTGATTTCTTGTCCTGTGATAAAAAGCCTTTTCTTTCGACTGCCAAACCTTTCAGAGGAGCATTTGCAACCGTTTGGCACCATTTTTGAATCAATTGCCGAAAGTCAGATTTTTGATTAAATTGTGACCCCGGGGCTTAGGGATTTTTTCAAAAGAATTTTTTTCTGCCGGTTAAGTTGTCGAGGGCTGATTTCTTTTCCTGTGATGAAAAGCCTTCTCTTTCGACCACCAAACCTTTCAGGGGAGCATTTGCAACCGTTTTGCACCATTTCTGAGTCAATTGCCGAAAGTCAGATTTTTGCAGAAATTGTGACCCCGGGGCTTAGGGATTTTTTCAAAAAAATATTTTTCTGCCGGTTAAGTTGTCGAAGGCTGATTTATTTTTCTGTGATAAAAAGCCTTCTGTTTCGACCGCCAAACCTTTCAGGGGAGCATTCGCAACCGTTTGGCACCATTTTTGAGTCAATTGGAGAACGTCAGAGTTTTGATGAAATTG
Organism: Podarcis gaigeae; assembly: GCF_964106915.1. NCBI lineage: Eukaryota > Metazoa > Chordata > Lepidosauria > Squamata > Lacertidae > Podarcis > Podarcis gaigeae. The sequence goes on along the minus strand of NC_139683.1, from coordinate 79,027,863 downwards.
TGACCCCGGTGCTTAGGGATTTTTTCAAAAGAATCTTTTTCTGCCGGTTTAGTTGTCGAGGGCTGATTTCTTTTCCTGTGATGAAAAGCCTTCTCTTTCGACCACCAAACCTTTCAGGGGAGCATTTGGAATCGTTTGGCAGCATTTCTGAGTCAATTGCCAAAAGTCAGATTTTTGATGAATTTGTGACCCCGGAGTTTAGGGATTTTTTCAAAAAAATATTTTTCTGCCGGTTAAGTTGTTGAAGGCTGATTTCTTTTCCTGTGATGAAAAGCCTTCTCTTTCGACCGCCAAACCTTTCAGGGGAGCATTTGCAACCGTTTGGCACCATTTTTGAGTCAATTGGAGAACGTCAGAGTTTTCATGAAATTGTTACCCCGGGGCTTAGGGAATTTTTCAAAAAAATATTTTTCTGCCGGTTAAGTTGTCGAGGGCTGATTTCTTGTCCTGTGATAAAAAGCCTTCTGTTTCGACCGCCAAACCTTTCAGGGGAGCATTTGCAACCGTTTGGCACCATTTTTGAGTGTATTGCCAAACGTCAGATTTTTCATGAAATTGTGACTCCGGGGCTTAGGGATTTTTTCAAAAAAATATTTTTCTGCCGGTTAAGTTGTTGAGGGCTGATTTCTTGTCCTGTGATAAAAAGCCTTCTGTTTCGACCTCCAAACCTTTCAGGGGAGCATTTGCAACCATTTGGCACCATTTCTGAGACAATTGCCGAAAGTCAGATTTTTGATGAAATTGTGACTCCGGGGCTTAGGGATTTTTCCAAAAAAATATTTTTCTGCCGGTTAAGTTGTCAAGGGCTGATTTCTTGTCTTGTGATAAAAAGCCTTCTGTTTCGACCGTCAAACCTTTCAGGGGAGCATTTGCAACCGTTTGGCACCATTTTTGAGTGTATTGCCAAAAGTCAGATTTTTGATGAAATTGTGACCCCGGGTTAGGGATTTTTTCAAAAAAATATTTTTCTGCCGGTTAAGTTGTCGAAGGCTGATTTATTTTTCTGTGATAAAAAGCCTTCTGTTTCGACCGCCAAACCTTTCAGGGGAGCATTTGCAACCGTTTGGCACCATTTTTTAGTCAATTGGAGAACGTCAGAGTTTTGATGAAATTGTGACCCCGGGGCTTAGGGATTTTTTCAAAAGAATCTTTTTCTGCCGGTTAAGTTGTCAAGGGCTGATTTCTTGTCCTGTGATAAAAAGCCTTCTCTTTTGACTGCGAAACCTTTCAGGGGAGCATTTGCAACCGTTTGGCAGCATTTTTGAGTCAATTGCCGAAAGTCAGATTTTTGATGAAATTGTGACCCCGGGGCTTAGGGATTTTTCCAAAAAAATATTTTTCTGCCGGTTAAGTTGTCGAGGGCTGATTTCTTGTCCTGTGATAAAAAGCCTTCTGTTTCGACCGTCAAACCTTTCAGGGGAGCATTTGCAACCGTTTGGCACCATTTTTGAGTGTATTGCCAAAAGTCAGATTTTTGATGAAATTGTGACCCCGGGGCTTAGGGATTTTTTCAAAAAAATATTTTTCTGCCGGTTAAGTTGTCGAAGGCTGATTTATTTTTCTGTGATAAAAAGCCTTCTGTTTCGACCGCCAAACCTTTCAGGGGAGCATTTGCAACCGTTTGGCACCATTTTTGAGTCAATTGGAGAACGTCAGAGTTTTGATGAAATTGTGACCCCGGGGCTTAGGGATTTTTTCAAAAGAATCTTTTTCTGCCGGTTAAGTTGTCAAGGGCTGATTTCTTGTCCTGTGATAAAAAGCCTTCTCTTTCGACTGCGAAACCTTTCAGGGGAGCATTTGCAACCGTTTGGCAGCATTTCTGAGTCAATTGCCGAAAGTCAGATTTTTGATGAAATTGTGACCCCTGGGCTTCGGGATTTTTTCAAAAAAATCTTTTTCTGCCGGTTAAGTTGTCGAGGGCTGATTTCTTTTCCTGTCATGAAAAGCCTTCTCTTTCGACCACCAAATCTTTCAGGGGAGCATTTGCAACCGTTTTGCACCATTTCTGAGTCAATTGCCGAAAGTCAGATTTTTGATGAAATTGTGACCCCGGGGCTTAGGGATTTTTTCAAAAAAAATTTTTTCTGCCGGTTAAGTTGTTGAGGGCTGACTTCTTTTTCTGTGATAAAAAGCCTTCAGTTTCGCCCCAAACCTTTCAGGGGAGCATTTGGAACCCTTTGGCATCATTTTTGAATCAATTGCCGAAAGTCAGATGTTTGAAGAAATTGTGACCCCGGGGCTTCGGGATGTTTTCAAAAATATATTTTTCTGCCGGTTAAGTTGTCGAAGGCTGATTTCTTTTCCTGTGATGAAAAGCCTTCTCTTTCGACCGTCAAACCTTTCAGGGGAGCATTTGCAACCGTTTGGCACCATTTTTGAGTCAATTGCCGAAAGTCAGATTTTTGATGAAATTGTGACCCCTGGGCTTCGGGATTTTTTCAAAAAAATCTTTTTCTGCCGGTTAAGTTGTCGAGGGCTGATTTCTTTTCCTGTCATGAAAAGCCTTCTCTTTCGACCACCAAACCTTTCAGGGGAGCATTTGCAACCGTTTTGCACCATTTCTGAGTCAATTGCCGAAAGTCAGATTTTTGATGAAATTGTGACCCTGGGGCTTAGGGATTTTTTCAAAAAAATATTTTTCTGCCGGTTAAGTTGTCGAGGGCTGAATTCTTGTCCTGTGATAAAAAGCCTTCTCTTTCGACTGCCAAACCTTTCAGAGGAGCATTTGCAACCGTTTGGCACCATTTTTGAATCAATTGCCGAAAGTCAGATTTTTGATGAAATTGTGACCCCGGGGCTTAGGGATTTTTTCAAAAAAAAAAATTTCTGCCGGTTAAGTTGTTGAGGGCTGACTTCTTTTTCTGTGATAAAAAGCCTTCAGTTTCGCCCCCAAACCTTTCAGGGGAGCATTTGGAACCCTTTGGCATCATTTTTGAATCAATTGCCGATGTCAGATGTTTGAAGAAATTGTGACCCCGGGGCTTCGGGATGTTTTCAAAAAAATATTTTTCTGCCAGTTAAGTTGTCGAGGGCTGAATTCTTGTCCTGTGATGAAAAGCCTTCTCTTTCGACCGCCAAACCTTTCAGGGGAGCATTTGCAACTGTTTGGCACCATTTTTGAGTCAATTGGAGAATGTCGGAGTTTTGATGAAATTGTGACCCCGGGGCTCAGGGAATTTTTCAAAAAAATATTTTTCTGCCGGTTATTTTGTTGAGGGCTGATTTCTTGTCGTGTGATAAAAAGCCTTCTCTTGCGACTGTCAAACCTTTCAGAGGAGCATTTGGAACCGTTTGGCAGCATTTCTGAGTCAATTGCCGAAGGTCAGATTTTTGATGAAATTGTGACCCCGGGGCTTAGGGATTTTTTCAAAAAAATATTTTTCTACCGGTTAAGTTGTCGAGGGCTGATTTCTTGTCGTGTGATGAGAAGCCTTCTCTTTCGACTGTCAAACCTTTCAGAGGAGAATTTGCAACCATTTGGCACCATTTTTGAGTGAATTGCCAAAAGTCAGATTTTTGATGAAATTGTGACCCCGGGGCTTAGGGATTTTTTCAAAAAAATATTTTTCTGCCGGTTAAGTTGTCGAAGGCTGATTTATTTTTCTGTGATAAAAAGCCTTCTGTTTCGACCGCCAAACCTTTCAGGGGAGCATTTGCAACCGTTTGGCACCATTTTTGAGTCAATTGGAGAACGTCAGAGTTTTGATGAAATTGTGACCCCGGGGCTTAGGGATTTTTTCAAAAGAATCTTTTTCTGCCGGTTAAGTTGTCAAGGGCTGATTTCTTGTCCTGTGATAAAAAGCCTTCTCTTTCGACTGCGAAACCTTTCAGGGGAGCATTTGCAACCGTTTGGCAGCATTTCTGAGTCAATTGCCGAAAGTCAGATTTTTGATGAAATTGTGACCCCTGGGCTTCGGGATTTTTTCAAAAAAATCTTTTTCTGCCGGTTAAGTTGTCGAGGGCTGATTTCTTTTCCTGTCATGAAAAGCCTTCTCTTTCGACCACCAAATCTTTCAGGGGAGCATTTGCAACCGTTTTGCACCATTTCTGAGTCAATTGCCGAAAGTCAGATTTTTGATGAAATTGTGACCCCGGGGCTTAGGGATTTTTTCAAAAAAATTTTTTCTGCCGGTTAAGTTGTTGAGGGCTGACTTCTTTTTCTGTGATAAAAAGCCTTCAGTTTCGCCCCCAAACCTTTCAGGGGAGCATTTGGAACCCTTTGGCATCATTTTTGAATCAATTGCCGAAAGTCAGATGTTTGAAGAAATTGTGACCCCGGGGCTTCGGGATGTTTTCAAAAAAATATTTTTCTGCCGGTTAAGTTGTCGAAGGCTGATTTCTTTTCCTGTGATGAAAAGCCTTCTCTTTCGACCGCCAAACCTTTCAGGGGAGCATTTGCAACCGTTTGGCACCATTTTTGAGTCAATTGCCGAAAGTCAGATTTTTGATGAAATTGTGACCCCTGGGCTTCGGGATTTTTTCAAAAAAATCTTTTTCTGCCGGTTAAGTTGTCGAGGGCTGATTTCTTTTCCTGTCATGAAAAGCCTTCTCTTTCGACCACCAAACCTTTCAGGGGAGCATTTGCAACCGTTTTGCACCATTTCTGAGTCAATTGCCGAAAGTCAGATTTTTGATGAAATTGTGACCCTGGGGCTTAGGGATTTTTTCAAAAAAATATTTTTCTGCCGGTTAAGTTGTCGAGGGCTGAATTCTTGTCCTGTGATAAAAAGCCTTCTCTTTCGACTGCCAAACCTTTCAGAGGAGCATTTGCAACCGTTTGGCACCATTTTTGAATCAATTGCCGAAAGTCAGATTTTTGATGAAATTGTGACCCCGGGGCTTAGGGATTTTTTCAAAAAAAAAAATTTCTGCCGGTTAAGTTGTTGAGGGCTGACTTCTTTTTCTGTGATAAAAAGCCTTCAGTTTCGCCCCCAAACCTTTCAGGGGAGCATTTGGAACCCTTTGGCATCATTTTTGAATCAATTGCCGATGTCAGATGTTTGAAGAAATTGTGACCCCGGGGCTTCGGGATGTTTTCAAAAAAATATTTTTCTGCCAGTTAAGTTGTCGAGGGCTGAATTCTTGTCCTGTGATGAAAAGCCTTCTCTTTCGACCGCCAAACCTTTCAGGGGAGCATTTGCAACTGTTTGGCACCATTTTTGAGTCAATTGGAGAATGTCGGAGTTTTGATGAAATTGTGACCCCGGGGCTCAGGGAATTTTTCAAAAAAATATTTTTCTGCCGGTTATTTTGTTGAGGGCTGATTTCTTGTCGTGTGATAAAAAGCCTTCTCTTGCGACTGTCAAACCTTTCAGAGGAGCATTTGGAACCGTTTGGCAGCATTTCTGAGTCAATTGCCGAAGGTCAGATTTTTGATGAAATTGTGACCCCGGGGCTTAGGGATTTTTTCAAAAAAATATTTTTCTACCGGTTAAGTTGTCGAGGGCTGATTTCTTGTCGTGTGATGAGAAGCCTTCTCTTTCGACTGTCAAACCTTTCAGAGGAGAATTTGCAACCGTTTGGCACCATTTTTGAGTGAATTGCCAAAAGTCAGATTTTTGATGAAATTGTGACCCCGGGGCTTAGGGATTTTTTCAAAAAAATATTTTTCTGCCGGTTAAGTTGTCGAAGGCTGATTTATTTTTCTGTGATAAAAAGCCTTCTCTTTCAACCGCCAAACCTTTCAGGGGAGCATTTGCAACCGTTTGGCACCATTTTTGAGTCAATTGGAGAACGTCAGAGTTTTGATGAAATTGTGACCCCGGGGCTTAGGGAATTTTTCAAAAAAATATTTTTCTGCCGGTTAAGTTGTCAAGGGCTGATTTCTTGTCCTGTGATAAAAAGCCTTCTCTTTCGACTGCGAAACCTTTCAGGGGAGCATTTGGAACCGTTTGGCAGCATTTCTGAGTCAATTGCCGAAAGTCAGATTTTTGATGAAATTGTGACCCCGGGGCTTCGGGATTTTTTCAAAGAAATCTTTTTCTGCCGGTTAAGTTGTCGAGGGCTGATTTCTTTTCCTGTGATGAAAAGCCTTCTCTTTCGACCACCAAACCTTTCAGGGCGGCATTTGGAACCGTTTGTCACCATTTCTGAGTCAATTGCCGAAAGTCAGATTTTTCATGAAATTGTGACTCTGGGGCTTAGGGATTTTTTCAAAAAAATATTTTTCTGCCGGTTAAGTTGTTGAGGGCTGATTTCTTGTCCTGTGATAAAAAGCCTTCTGTTTCGACCGCCAAACCTTTCAGGGGAGCATTTGCAACCGTTTGGCACCATTTCTGAGTCAATTGCCGAAAGTCAGATTTTTGATGAAATTGTGACCCCGGGGCTTAGGGATTTTTCCAAAAAAATATTTTTCTGCCGGTTAAGTTGTCGAGGGCTGATTTCTTGTCCTGTGATAAAAAGCCTTCTGTTTCGACCGCCAAACCTTTCAGGGGAGCATTTGCAACCGTTTGGCACCATTTTTGAGTGTATTGCCGAAAGTCAGATTTTTGCAGAAATTTTGACCCCGGGGCTTAGGGATTTTTTCAAAAAAATATTTTTCTGCCGGTTAAGTTGTCGAAGGCTGATTTATTTTTCTGTGATAAAAAGCCTTCTGTTTCGACCGCCAAACCTTTCAGGGGAGCATTTGCAACCGTTTGGCATCATTTTTGAATCAATTGCCGAAAGTCAGATGTTTGAAGAAATTGTGACCCCGGGGCTTCGGGATTTTTTCAAAAAAATATTTTTCTGCCGGTTAAGTTGTCGAAGGCTGATTTCTTGTCCTGTGATAAAAAGCCTTCTGTTTCGACCGCCAAACCTTTCAGGGGAGCATTTGGAACCATTTGGCAGCATTTCTGAGTCAATTGCCGAAAGTCAGATTTTTGATGAAATTGTGACCCCGGGGCTTCGGGATTTTTTCAAAAAAATCTTTTTCTGCCGGTTAAGTTGTCGAGGGCTGATTTCTTTTCCTGTGATGAGAAGCCTTCTCTTTCGACCACCAAACCTTTCAGGGGAGCATTTGGAACCGTTTGGCACCATTTCTGAATCAATTGCCGAAAGTCAGATTTTTGATGAAATTGTGACCCCGGGGCTTAGGGATTTTTTCAAAAAAAAAAAAATTTCTGCCAGTTAAGTTGTTGAGGGCTGACTTCTTTTTCTGTGATAAAAAGCCTTCAGTTTCGACCCCAAAACCTTTCAGGGGAGCATTTGGAACCCTTTGGCATCATTTTTGAATCAATTGCCGAAAGTCAGATGTTTGAAGAAATTGTGACCCCGGGGCTTCGGGATGTTTTCAAAAAAATATTTTTCTGCCGGTTAAGTTGTCGAAGGCTGATTTCTTTTCCTGTGATAAAAAGCCTTTTGTTTCGACCGCCAAACCTTTCAGGGGAGCATTTGGAACCATTTGGCAGCATTTCTGAGTCAATTGCCGAAAGTCAGATTTTTGATGAAATTGTGACCCCGGGGCTTCGGGATTTTTTCAAAAAAATCTTTTTCTGCCGGTTTAGTTGTCGAGGGCTGATTTCTTTTCCTGTGATGAGAAGCCTTCTCTTTCGACCACCAAACCTTTCAGGGGAGCATTTGGAACCGTTTGGCACCATTTCTGAGTCAATTGCCGAAAGTAAGATTTTTGATGAAATTGTGACCCCGGGGCTTAGGGAATTTTTCAAAAAAATATTTTTCTGCCGGTTAAGTTGTCGAGGGCTGATTTCTTGTCCTGTGATAAAAAGCCTTCTGTTTCGACCGCCAAACCTTTCAGGGGAGCATTTGCAACCGTTTGGCACCATTTCTGATTCAATTGCCAAAATTCAGATTTTTCATGAAATTGTGACTCCGGGGCTTAGGGATTTTTTCAAAAAAATATTTTTCTGCCAGTTAAGTTGTTGAGGGCTGATTTCTTGTCCTGTGATAAAAAGCCTTCTGTTTCGACCTCCAAACCTTTCAGGGGAGCATTTGCAACCGTTTGGCACCATTTTTGAGTCAATTGGAGAACGTCAGAGTTTTGATGAAATTGTGACCCCGGGGCTTAGGGATTTTTTCAAAAGAATCTTTTTCTGCCGGTTAAGTTGTCAAGGGCTGATTTCTTGTCCTGTGATAAAAAGCCTTCTCTTTCGACTGCGAAACCTTTCAGGGGAGCATTTGCAACCGTTTGGCAGCATTTCTGAGTCAATTGCCGAAAGTCAGATTTTTGATGAAATTGTGACCCCTGGGCTTCGGGATTTTTTCAAAAAAATCTTTTTCTGCCGGTTAAGTTGTCGAGGGCTGATTTCTTTTCCTGTCATGAAAAGCCTTCTCTTTCGACCACCAAATCTTTCAGGGGAGCATTTGCAACCGTTTTGCACCATTTCTGAGTCAATTGCCGAAAGTCAGATTTTTGATGAAATTGTGACCCCGGGGCTTAGGGATTTTTTCAAAAAAATTTTTTTCTGCCGGTTAAGTTGTTGAGGGCTGACTTCTTTTTCTGTGATAAAAAGCCTTCAGTTTCGCCCCCAAACCTTTCAGGGGAGCATTTGGAACCCTTTGGCATCATTTTTGAATCAATTGCCGAAAGTCAGATGTTTGAAGAAATTGTGACCCCGGGGCTTCGGGATGTTTTCAAAAAATTATTTTTCTGCCGGTTAAGTTGTCGAAGGCTGATTTCTTTTCCTGTGATGAAAAGCCTTCTCTTTCGACCGCCAAACCTTTCAGGGGAGCATTTGCAACCGTTTGGCACCATTTTTGAGTCAATTGCCGAAAGTCAGATTTTTGATGAAATTGTGACCCCTGGGCTTCGGGATTTTTTCAAAAAAATCTTTTTCTGCCGGTTAAGTTGTCGAGGGCTGATTTCTTTTCCTGTCATGAAAAGCCTTCTCTTTCGACCACCAAACCTTTCAGGGGAGCATTTGCAACCGTTTTGCACCATTTCTGAGTCAATTGCCGAAAGTCAGATTTTTGATGAAATTGTGACCCTGGGGCTTAGGGATTTTTTCAAAAAAATATTTTTCTGCCGGTTAAGTTGTCGAGGGCTGAATTCTTGTCCTGTGATAAAAAGCCTTCTCTTTCGACTGCCAAACCTTTCAGAGGAGCATTTGCAACCGTTTGGCACCATTTTTGAATCAATTGCCGAAAGTCAGATGTTTGAAGAAATTGTGACCCCGGGGCTTCGGGATGTTTTCAAAAAAATATTTTTCTGCCGGTTAAGTTGTCGAAGGCTGATTTCTTTTCCTGTGATGAAAAGCCTTCTCTTTCGACCGCCAAACCTTTCAGGGGAGCATTTGCAACCGTTTGGCACCATTTTTGAGTCAATTGCCGAAAGTCAGATTTTTGATGAAATTGTGACCCCTGGGCTTCGGGATTTTTTCAAAAAAATATTTTTCTGCCGGTTAAGTTGTCGAGGGCTGATTTCTTTTCCTGTCATGAAAAGCCTTCTCTTTCGACCACCAAACCTTTCAGGGGAGCATTTGCAACCGTTTTGCACCATTTCTGAGTCAATTGCCGAAAGTCAGATTTTTGATGAAATTGTGACCCTGGGGCTTAGGGATTTTTTCAAAAAAATATTTTTCTGCCGGTTAAGTTGTCGAGGGCTGAATTCTTGTCCTGTGATAAAAAGCCTTCTCTTTCGACTGCCAAACCTTTCAGAGGAGCATTTGCAACCGTTTGGCACCATTTTTGAATCAATTGCCGAAAGTCAGATTTTTGATGAAATTGTGACACCGGGGCTTAGGGATTTTTTCAAAAAAAAAAATTTCTGCCGGTTAAGTTGTTGAGGGCTGACTTCTTTTTCTGTGATAAAAAGCCTTCAGTTTCGCCCCCAAACCTTTCAGGGGAGCATTTGGAACCCTTTGGCATCATTTTTGAATCAATTGCCGATGTCAGATGTTTGAAGAAATTGTGACCCCGGGGCTTCGGGATGTTTTCAAAAAAATATTTTTCTGCCAGTTAAGTTGTCGAGGGCTGAATTCTTGTCCTGTGATGAAAAGCCTTCTCTTTCGACCGCCAAACCTTTCAGGGGAGCATTTGCAACTGTTTGGCACCATTTTTGAGTCAATTGGAGAATGTCGGAGTTTTGATGAAATTGTGACCCCGGGGCTCAGGGAATTTTTCAAAAAAATATTTTTCTGCCGGTTATTTTGTTGAGGGCTGATTTCTTGTCGTGTGATAAAAAGCCTTCTCTTGCGACTGTCAAACCTTTCAGAGGAGCATTTGGAACCGTTTGGCAGCATTTCTGAGTCAATTGCCGAAGGTCAGATTTTTGATGAAATTGTGACCCCGGGGCTTAGGGATTTTTTCAAAAAAATATTTTTCTACCGGTTAAGTTGTCGAGGGCTGATTTCTTGTCGTGTGATGAGAAGCCTTCTCTTTCGACTGTCAAACCTTTCAGAGGAGAATTTGCAACCGTTTGGCACCATTTTTGAGTGAATTGCCAAAAGTCAGATTTTTGATGAAATTGTGACCCCGGGGCTTAGGGATTTTTTCAAAAAAATATTTTTCTGCCGGTTAAGTTGTCGAAGGCTGATTTATTTTTCTGTGATAAAAAGCCTTCTCTTTCGACCGCCAAACCTTTCAGGGGAGCATTTGCAACCGTTTGGCACCATTTTTGAGTCAATTGGAGAACGTCAGAGTTTTGATGAAATTGTGACCCCAGGGCTTAGGGAATTTTTCAAAAAAATATTTTTCTGCCGGTTAAGTTGTCAAGGGCTGATTTCTTGTCCTGTGATAAAAAGCCTTCTCTTTCGACCACCAAACCTTTCAGGGCGGCATTTGGAACCGTTTGGCAGCATTTCTGAGTCAATTGCCGAAAGTCAGATTTTTCATGAAATTGTGACTCTGGGGCTTAGGGATTTTTTCAAAAAAATATTTTTCTGCCGGTTAGGTTGTTGAGGGCTGATTTCTTGTCCTGTGATAAAAAGCCTTCTGTTTCGACCGCCAAACCTTTCAGGGGAGCATTTGCAACCGTTTGGCACCATTTCTGAGTCAATTGCCGAAAGTCAGATTTTTGATGAAATTGTGACCCCGGGGCTTAGGGATTTTTCCAAAAAAATATTTTTCTGCCGGTTAAGTTGTCGAGGGCTGATTTCTTGTCCTGTGATAAAAAGCCTTCTGTTTCGACCGCCAAACCTTTCAGGGGAGCATTTGCAACCGTTTGGCACCATTTTTGAGTGTATTGCCGAAAGTCAGATTTTTGCAGAAATTTTGACCCCGGGGCTTAGGGATTTTTTCAAAAAAATATTTTTCTGCCGGTTAAGTTGTCGAAGGCTGATTTATTTTTCTGTGATAAAAAGCCTTCTGTTTCGACCGCCAAACCTTTCAGGGGAGCATTTGCAACCGTTTGGCATCATTTTTGAATCAATTGCCGAAAGTCAGATGTTTGAAGAAATTGTGACCCCGGGGCTTCGGGATTTTTTCAAAAAAATATTTTTCTGCCGGTTAAGTTGTCGAAGGGTGATTTCTTGTCCTGTGATAAAAAGCCTTCTGTTTCGACCGCCAAACCTTTCAGGGGAGCATTTGGAACCATTTGGCAGCATTTCTGAGTCAATTGCCGAAAGTCAGATTTTTGATGAAATTGTGACCCCGGGGCTTCGGGATTTTTTCAAAAAAATCTTTTTCTGCCGGTTAAGTTGTCGAGGGCTGATTTCTTTTCCTGTGATGAGAAGCCTTCTCTTTCGACCACCAAACCTTTCAGGGGAGCATTTGGAACCGTTTGGCACCATTTCTGAATCAATTGCCGAAAGTCAGATTTTTGATGAAATTGTGACCCCGGGGCTTAGGGATTTTTTCAAAAAAAAAAAATTTCTGCCGGTTAAGTTGTTGAGGGCTGACTTCTTTTTCTGTGATAAAAAGCCTTCAGTTTCGACCCCAAAACCTTTCAGGGGAGCATTTGGAACCCTTTGGCATCATTTTTGAATCAATTGCCGAAAGTCAGATGTTTGAAGAAATTGTGACCCCGGGGCTTCGGGATGTTTTCAAAAAAATATTTTTCTGCCGGTTAAGTTGTCGAAGGCTGATTTCTTTTCCTGTGATGAAAAGCCTTCTCTTTCGACCGCCAAACCTTTCAGGGGAGCATTTGCAACCGTTTGGCACCATTTTTGAGTCAATTGGAGAACGTCAGAGTTTTGATGAAATTGTGACCCCGGGGCTTAGGGAATTTTTCAAAAAAATATGTTTCTGCCGGTTAAGTTGTCGAGGGCTGATTTCTTGTCCTGTGATAAAAAGCCTTCTGTTTCGACCGCCAAACCTTTCAGGGGAGCATTTGCAACCGTTTGGCACCATTTCTGATTCAATTGCCAAAATTCAGATTTTTCATGAAATTGTGACTCCGGGGCTTAGGGATTTTTTCAAAAAAATATTTTTCTGCCAGTTAAGTTGTTGAGGGCTGATTTCTTGTCCTGTGATAAAAAGCCTTCTGTTTCGACCTCCAAACCTTTCAGGGGAGCATTTGCAACCGTTTGGCACCATTTCTGAGACAATTGCCGAAAGTCAGATTTTTGATGAAATTGTGACCCCGGGGCTTAGGGATTTTTCCAACAAAATATTTTTCTGCCGGTTAAGTTGTCGAGGGCTGATTTCTTGTCCTGTGATAAAAAGCCTTCTGTTTCGACCGTCAAACCTTTCAGGGGAGCATTTGCAACCGTTTGGCACCATTTTTGAGTGTATTGCCAAAAGTCAGATTTTTGATGAAATTGTGACCCCGGGGCTTAGGGATTTTTTCAAAAAAATATTTTTCTGCCGGTTAAGTTGTCGAAGGCTGATTTATTTTTCTGTGATAAAAAGCCTTCTGTTTCGACCGCCAAACGTTTCAGGGGAGCATTTGCAACCGTTTGGCACCATTTTTGAGTCAATTGGAGAACGTCAGAGTTTTGATGAAATTGTGACCCCGGGGCTTAGGGATTTTTTCAAAAGAATCTTTTTCTGCCGGTTAAGTTGTTGAGGGCTGACTTCTTTTTCTGTGATAAAAAGCCTTCAGTTTCGCCCCCAAACCTTTCAGGGGAGCATTTGGAACCCTTTGGCACCATTTTTGAGTCAATTGGAGAACGCCAGAGTTTTGATGAAATTGTGACCCCGGGGCTCAGGGAATTTTTCAAAAAAATATTTTTCTGCCGGTTAAGTTGTCGAGGGCTGATTTCTTTTCCTGTCATGAAAAGCCTTCTCTTTCGACCACCAAACCTTTCAGGGGAGCATTTGCAACCGTTTTGCACCATTTCTGAGTCAATTGCCGAAGGTCAGATTTTTGATGAAATTGTGACCCTGGGGCTTAGGGATTTTTTCAAAAAAATATTTTTCTGCCGGTTAAGTTGTCGAGGGCTGAATTCTTGTCCTGTGATAAAAAGCCTTCTCTTTCGACTGCCAAACCTTTCAGAGGAGCATTTGCAACCGTTTGGCACCATTTTTGAGTCAATTGCCGAAAGTCAGATTTTTGATGAAATTGTGACCCCGTGGCTTAGGGATTTTTTCAAAAAAATATTTTTCTGCCGGTTAAGTTGTCGAGGGCTGAATTCTTGTCCTGTGATAAAAAGCCTTCTCTTTCGACTGCCAAACCTTTCAGAGGAGCATTTGCAACCGTTTGGCACCATTTTTGAATCAATTGCCGAAAGTCAGATTTTTGATGAAATTGTGAACCCGGGGCTTAGGGATTTTTTCAAAAAAATAATTTTCTGCCGGTTAAGTTGTTGAGGGCTGACTTCTTTTTCTGTGATAAAAAGCCTTCAGTTTCGCCCCCAAACCTTTCAGGGGAGCATTTGGAACCCTTTGGCATCATTTTTGAATCAATTGCCGATGTCAGATGTTTGAAGAAATTGTGACCCCGGGGCTCAGGGAATTTTTTAAAAAAATATTTTTCTGCCGGTTATTTTGTTGAGGGCTGATTTCTTGTCGTGTGATAAAAAGCCTTCTCTTGCGACTGTCAAACCTTTCAGAGGAGCATTTGGAACCGTTTGGCAGCATTTCTGAGTCAATTGCCGAAAGTCAGATTTTTGATGAAATTGTGACCCCGGGGCTTAGGGATTTTTTCAAAAAAATATTTTTCTACCGGTTAAGTTGTCGAGGGCTGATTTCTTGTCGTGTGATAAAAAGCCTTCTCTTTCGACTGTCAAACCTTTCAGAGGAGAATTTGCAACCGTTTGGCACCATTTTTGAATGAATTGCCAAAAGTCAGATTTTTGATGAAATTGTGACCCCGGGGCTTAGGGATTTTTTCAAAAAAATATTTTTCTGCCGGTTAAGTTGTCGAAGGCTGATTTATTTTTCTGTGATAAAAAGCCTTCTGTTTCGACCGCCAAACCTTTCAGGGGAGCATTTGCAACCGTTTGGCACCATTTTTGAGTCAATTGGAGAACGTCAGAGTTTTGATGAAATTGTGACCCCAGGGCTTAGGGAATTTTTCAAAAAAATATTTTTCTGCCGGTTAAGTTGTCAAGGGCTGATTTCTTGTCCTGTGATAAAAAGCCTTCTCTTTCGACTGCGAAACCTTTCAGGGGAGCATTTGGAACCGTTTGGCAGCATTTCTGAGTCAATTGCCGAAAGTCAGATTTTTGATGAAATTGTGACCCCGGGGCTTCGGGATTTTTTCAAAGAAATCTTTTTCTGCCGGTTAAGTTGTCGAGGGCTGATTTCTTTTCCTGTGATGAAAAGCCTTCTCTTTCGACCACCAAACCTTTCAGGGCGGCATTTGGAACCGTTTGTCACCATTTTTGAATCAATTGCCGAAAGTCAGATGTTTGAAGAAATTGTGACCCCGGGGCTTCGGGATTTTTTCAAAAAAATATTTTTCTGCCGGTTAAGTTGTCGAAGGCTGATTTCTTGTCCTGTGATAAAAAGCCTTCTGTTTCGACCGCCAAACCTTTCAGGGGAGCATTTGGAACCATTTGGCAGCATTTCTGAGTCAATTGCCGAAAGTCAGATTTTTGATGAAATTGTGACCCCGGGGCTTCGGGATTTTTTCAAAAAAATCTTTTTCTGCCGGTTAAGTTGTCGAGGGCTGATTTCTTTTCCTGTGATGAGAAGCCTTCTCTTTCGACCACCAAACCTTTCAGGGGAGCATTTGGAACCGTTTGGCACCATTTCTGAGTCAATTGCCGAAAGTCAGATTTTTGATGAAATTGTGACCCCGGGGCTTAGGGATGTTTTCAAAAAAAAAAATTTCTGCCAGTTAAGTTGTTGAGGGCTGACTTCTTTTTCTGTGATAAAAAGCCTTCAGTTTCGACCCCAAAACCTTTCAGGGGAGCATTTGGAACCCTTTGGCATCATTTTTGAATCAATTGCCGAAAGTCAGATGTTTGAAGAAATTGTGACCCCGGGGCTTCGGGATGTTTTCAAAAAAATATTTTTCTGCCGGTTAAGTTGTCGAAGGCTGATTTCTTTTCCTGTGATGAAAAGCCTTCTCTTTCGACCGCCAAACCTTTCAGGGGAGCATTTGGAACCGTTTGGCAGCATTTCTGAGTCAATTGCCGAAAGTCAGATTTTTGATGAAATTGTGACCCCGGGGCTTCGGGATTTTTTCAAAGAAATCTTTTTCTGCCGGTTAAGTTGTCGAGGGCTGATTTCTTTTCCTGTGATGAAAAGCCTTCTCTTTCGACCACCAAACCTTTCAGGGCGGCATTTGGAACCGTTTGTCACCATTTCTGAGTCAATTGCCGAAAGTCAGATTTTTGATGAAATTGTGACTCCGGGGCTTAGGGATTTTTTCAAAAAAATATTTTTCTGCCGGTTAAGTTGTTGAGGGCTGATTTCTTGTCCTGTGATAAAAAGCCTTCTGTTTCGACTGCCAAACCTTTCAGGGGAGCATTTGCAACCGTTTGGAACCATTTCTGAGTCAATTGCCGAAAGTCAGATTTTTGATGAAATTGTGACCCCGGGGCTTAGGGATTTTTTCAAAAAAATATTTTTCTGCCGGTTAAGTTGTCGAAGGCTGATTTATTTTTCTGTGATAAAAAGCCTTCTCTTTCAACCGCCAAACCTTTCAGGGGAGCATTTGCAACCGTTTGGCACCATTTTTGAGTCAATTGGAGAACGTCAGAGTTTTGATGAAATTGTGACCCCAGGGCTTAGGGAATTTTTCAAAAAAATATTTTTCTGCCGGTTAAGTTGTCAAGGGCTGATTTCTTGTCCTGTGATAAAAAGCCTTCTCTTTCGACTGCGAAACCTTTCAGGGGAGCATTTGGAACCGTTTGGCAGCATTTCTGAGTCAATTGCCGAAAGTCAGATTTTTGATGAAATTGTGACCCCGGGGCTTCGGGATTTTTTCAAAGAAATCTTTTACTGCCGGTTAAGTTGTCGAGGGCTGATTTCTTTTCCTGTGATGAAAAGCCTTCTCTTTCGACCACCAAACCTTTCAGGGCGGCATTTGGAACCGTTTGTCACCATTTCTGAGTCAATTGCCGAAAGTCAGATTTTTCATGAAATTGTGACTCTGGGGCTTAGGGATTTTTTCAAAAAAATATTTTTCTGCCGGTTAAGTTGTTGAGGGCTGATTTCTTGTCCTGTGATAAAAAGCCTTCTGTTTCGACCGCCAAACCTTTCAGGGGAGCATTTGCAACCGTTTGGCACCATTTCTGAGTCAATTGCCGAAAGTCAGATTTTTGATGAAATTGTGACCCCGGGGCTTAGGGATTTTTCCAAAAAAGTATTTTTCTGCCGGTTAAGTTGTCGAGGGCTGATTTCTTGTCCTGTGATAAAAAGCCTTCTGTTTCGACCGCCAAACCTTTCAGGGGAGCATTTGCAACCGTTTGGCATCATTTTTGAATCAATTGCCGAAAGTCAGATTTTTGCAGAAATTTTGACCCCGGGGCTTAGGGATTTTTTCAAAAAAATATTTTTCTGCCGGTTAAGTTGTCGAAGGCTGATTTATTTTTCTGTGATAAAAAGCCTTCTGTTTCGACCGCCAAACCTTTCAGGGGAGCATTTGCAACCGTTTGGCATCATTTTTGAATCAATTGCCGAAAGTCAGATGTTTGAAGAAATTGTGACCCCGGGGCTTCGGGATTTTTTCAAAAAAATATTTTTCTGCCGGTTAAGTTGTCGAAGGCTGATTTCTTGTCCTGTGATAAAAAGCCTTCTGTTTCGACCGCCAAACCTTTCAGGGGAGCATTTGGAACCATTTGGCAGCATTTCTGAGTCAATTGCCGAAAGTCAGATTTTTGATGAAATTGTGACACCGGGGCTTAGGGATTTTTTCAAAAAAAAAAAATTTCTGCCAGTTAAGTTGTTGAGGGCTGACTTCTTTTTCTGTGATAAAAAGCCTTCAGTTTCGACCCCAAAACCTTTCAGGGGAGCATTTGGAACCCTTTGGCATCATTTTTGAATCAATTGCCGAAAGTCAGATGTTTGAAGAAATTGTGACCCCGGGGCTTCGGGATGTTTTCAAAAAAATATTTTTCTGCCGGTTAAGTTGTCGAAGGCTGATTTCTTTTCCTGTGATGAAAAGCCTTCTCTTTCGACCGCCAAACCTTTCAGGGGAGCATTTGCAACCGTTTTGCACCATTTCTGAGTCAATTGGAGAACGTCAGAGTTTTGATGAAATTGTGACCCCGGGGCTTAGGGAATTTTTCAAAAAAATATTTTTCTGCCGGTTAAGTTGTCGAGGGCTGATTTCTTGTCCTGTGATAAAAAGCCTTCTGTTTCGACCGCCAAACCTTTCAGGGGAGCATTTGCAACCGTTTGGCACCATTTCTGATTCAATTGCCAAAATTCAGATTTTTCATGAAATTGTGACCCCGGGGCTTCGGGATTTTTTCAAAGAAATCTTTTTCTGCCGGTTAAGTTGTCGAGGGCTGATTTCTTTTCCTGTGATGAAAAGCCTTCTCTTTCGACCACCAAACCTTTCAGGGCGGCATTTGGAACCGTTTGTCACCATTTCTGAGTCAATTGCCGAAAGTCAGATTTTTGATGAAATTGTGACTCCGGGGCTTAGGGATTTTTTCAAAAAAATATTTTTCTGCCGGTTAAGTTGTTGAGGGCTGATTTCTTGTCCTGTGATAAAAAGCCTTCTGTTTCGACTGCCAAACCTTTCAGGGGAGCATTTGCAACCGTTTGGAACCATTTCTGAGTCAATTGCCGAAAGTCAGATTTTTGATGAAATTGTGACCCCGGGGCTTAGGGATTTTTTCAAAAAAATATTTTTCTGCCGGTTAAGTTGTCGAAGGCTGATTTATTTTTCTGTGATAAAAAGCCTTCTCTTTCAACCGCCAAACCTTTCAGGGGAGCATTTGCAACCGTTTGGCACCATTTTTGAGTCAATTGGAGAACGTCAGAGTTTTGATGAAATTGTGACCCCAGGGCTTAGGGAATTTTTCAAAAAAATATTTTTCTGCCGGTTAAGTTGTCAAGGGCTGATTTCTTGTCCTGTGATAAAAAGCCTTCTCTTTCGACTGCGAAACCTTTCAGGGGAGCATTTGGAACCGTTTGGCAGCATTTCTGAGTCAATTGCCGAAAGTCAGATTTTTGATGAAATTGTGACCCCGGGGCTTCGGGATTTTTTCAAAGAAATCTTTTTCTGCCGGTTAAGTTGTCGAGGGCTGATTTCTTTTCCTGTGATGAAAAGCCTTCTCTTTCGACCACCAAACCTTTCAGGGCGGCATTTGGAACCGTTTGTCACCATTTCTGAGTCAATTGCCGAAAGTCAGATTTTTCATGAAATTGTGACTCTGGGGCTTAGGGATTTTTTCAAAAAAATATTTTTCTGCCGGTTAAGTTGTTGAGGGCTGATTTCTTGTCCTGTGATAAAAAGCCTTCTGTTTCGACCGCCAAACCTTTCAGGGGAGCATTTGCAACCGTTTGGCACCATTTCTGAGTCAATTGCCGAAAGTCAGATTTTTGATGAAATTGTGACCCCGGGGCTTAGGGATTTTTCCAAAAAAGTATTTTTCTGCCGGTTAAGTTGTCGAGGGCTGATTTCTTGTCCTGTGATAAAAAGCCTTCTGTTTCGACCGCCAAACCTTTCAGGGGAGCATTTGCAACCGTTTGGCATCATTTTTGAATCAATTGCCGAAAGTCAGATTTTTGCAGAAATTTTGACCCCGGGGCTTAGGGATTTTTTCAAAAAAATATTTTTCTGCCGGTTAAGTTGTCGAAGGCTGATTTATTTTTCTGTGATAAAAAGCCTTCTGTTTCGACCGCCAAACCTTTCAGGGGAGCATTTGCAACCGTTTGGCATCATTTTTGAATCAATTGCCGAAAGTCAGATGTTTGAAGAAATTGTGACCCCGGGGCTTCGGGATTTTTTCAAAAAAATATTTTTCTGCCGGTTAAGTTGTCGAAGGCTGATTTCTTGTCCTGTGATAAAAAGCCTTCTGTTTCGACCGCCAAACCTTTCAGGGGAGCATTTGGAACCATTTGGCAGCATTTCTGAGTCAATTGCCGAAAGTCAGATTTTTGATGAAATTGTGACCCCGGGGCTTAGGGAATTTTTCAAAAAAATATTTTTCTGCCGGTTAAGTTGTCGAGGGCTGATTTCTTGTCCTGTGATAAAAAGCCTTCTGTTTCGACCGCCAAACCTTTCAGGGGAGCATTTGCAACCGTTTGGCACCATTTCTGATTCAATTGCCAAAATTCAGATTTTTCATGAAATTGTGACTCCGGGGCTTAGGGATTTTTTCAAAAGAATCTTTTTCTGCCGGTTAAGTTGTCAAGGGCTGATTTCTTGTCCTGTGATAAAAAGCCTTCTCTTTCGACTGCGAAACCTTTCAGGGGAGCATTTGCAACCGTTTGGCAGCATTTCTGAGTCAATTGCCGAAAGTCAGATTTTTGATGAAATTGTGACCCCGGGGCTTAGGGAATTTTTCAAAAAAATATTTTTCTGCCGGTTAAGTTGTTGAGGGCTGATTTCTTGTCCTGTGATAAAAAGCCTTCTGTTTCGACCTCCAAACCTTTCAGGGGAGCATTTGCAACCGTTTGGCACCATTTTTGAGTCAATTGGAGAACGTCAGAGTTTTGATGAAATTGTGACCCCGGGGCTTAGGGATTTTTTCAAAAGAATCTTTTTCTGCCGGTTAAGTTGTCAAGGGCTGATTTCTTGTCCTGTGATAAAAAGCCTTCTCTTTCGACTGCGAAACCTTTCAGGGGAGCATTTGCAACCGTTTGGCAGCATTTCTGAGTCAATTGCCGAAAGTCAGATTTTTGATGAAATTGTGACCCCTGGGCTTCGGGATTTTTTCAAAAAAATCTTTTTCTGCCGGTTAAGTTGTCGAGGGCTGATTTCTTTTCCTGTCATGAAAAGCCTTCTCTTTCGACTACCAAATCTTTCAGGGGAGCATTTGCAACCGTTTTGCACCATTTCTGAGTCAATTGCCGAAAGTCAGATTTTTGATGAAATTGTGACCCCGGGGCTTAGGGATTTTTTCAAAAAAAAATTTTTCTGCCGGTTAAGTTGTTGAGGGCTGACTTCTTTTTCTGTGATAAAAAGCCTTCAGTTTCGCCCCCAAACCTTTCAGGGGAGCATTTGGAACCCTTTGGCATCATTTTTGAATCAATTGCCGAAAGTCAGATGTTTGAAGAAATTGTGACCCCGGGGCTTCGGGATGTTTTCAAAAAAATATTTTTCTGCCGGTTAAGTTGTCGAAGGCTGATTTCTTTTCCTGTGATGAAAAGCCTTCTCTTTCGACCGCCAAACCTTTCAGGGGAGCATTTGCAACCGTTTGGCACCATTTTTGAGTCAATTGCCGAAAGTCAGATTTTTGATGAAATTGTGACCCCTGGGCTTCGGGATTTTTTCAAAAAAATCTTTTTCTGCCGGTTAAGTTGTCGAGGGCTGATTTCTTTTCCTGTCATGAAAAGCCTTCTCTTTCGACCACCAAACCTTTCAGGGGAGCATTTGCAACCGTTTTGCACCATTTCTGAGTCAATTGCCGAAAGTCAGATTTTTGATGAAATTGTGACCCTGGGGCTTAGGGATTTTTTCAAAAAAATATTTTTCTGCCGGTTAAGTTGTCGAGGGCTGAATTCTTGTCCTGTGATAAAAAGCCTTCTCTTTCGACTGCCAAACCTTTCAGAGGAGCATTTGCAACCGTTTGGCACCATTTTTGAATCAATTGCCGAAAGTCAGATGTTTGAAGAAATTGTGACCCCGGGGCTTCGGGATGTTTTCAAAAAAATATTTTTCTGCCGGTTAAGTTGTCGAAGGCTGATTTCTTTTCCTGTGATAAAAAGCCTTCTGTTTCGACCGCCAAACCTTTCAGGGGAGCATTTGGAACCATTTGGCAGCATTTCTGAGTCAATTGCCGAAAGTCAGATTTTTGATGAAATTGTGACCCCGGGGCTTCGGGATTTTTTCAAAAAAATCTTTTTCTGCCGGTTTAGTTGTCGAGGGCTGATTTCTTTTCCTGTGATGAGAAGCCTTCTCTTTCGACCACCAAACCTTTCAGGGGAGCATTTGGAACCGTTTGGCACCATTTCTGAGTCAATTGCCGAAAGTAAGATTTTTGATGAAATTGTGACCCCGGGGCTTAGGGAATTTTTCAAAAAAATATTTTTCTGCCGGTTAAGTTGTCGAGGGCTGATTTCTTGTCCTGTGATAAAAAGCCTTCTGTTTCGACCGCCAAACCTTTCAGGGGAGCATTTGCAACCGTTTGGCACCATTTCTGATTCAATTGCCAAAATTCAGATTTTTCATGAAATTGTGACTCCGGGGCTTAGGGATTTTTTCAAAAAAATATTTTTCTGCCAGTTAAGTTGTTGAGGGCTGATTTCTTGTCCTGTGATAAAAAGCCTTCTGTTTCGACCTCCAAACCTTTCAGGGGAGCATTTGCAACCGTTTGGCACCATTTTTGAGTCAATTGGAGAACGTCAGAGTTTTGATGAAATTGTGACCCCGGGGCTTAGGGATTTTTTCAAAAGAATCTTTTTCTGCCGGTTAAGTTGTCAAGGGCTGATTTCTTGTCCTGTGATAAAAAGCCTTCTCTTTCGACTGCGAAACCTTTCAGGGGAGCATTTGCAACCGTTTGGCAGCATTTCTGAGTCAATTGCCGAAAGTCAGATTTTTGATGAAATTGTGACCCCTGGGCTTCGGGATTTTTTCAAAAAAATCTTTTTCTGCCGGTTAAGTTGTCGAGGGCTGATTTCTTTTCCTGTCATGAAAAGCCTTCTCTTTCGACTACCAAATCTTTCAGGGGAGCATTTGCAACCGTTTTGCACCATTTCTGAGTCAATTGCCGAAAGTCAGATTTTTGATGAAATTGTGACCCCGGGGCTTAGGGATTTTTTCAAAAAAAATTTTTTCTGCCGGTTAAGTTTTTGAGGGCTGACTTCTTTTTCTGTGATAAAAAGCCTTCAGTTTCGCCCCCAAACCTTTCAGGGGAGCATTTGGAACCCTTTGGCATCATTTTTGAATCAATTGCCGAAAGTCAGATGTTTGAAGAAATTGTGACCCCGGGGCTTCGGGATGTTTTCAAAAAAATCTTTTTCTGCCGGTTAAGTTGTCGAAGGCTGATTTCTTTTCCTGTGATGAAAAGCCTTCTCTTTCGACCGCCAAACCTTTCAGGGGAGCATTTGCAACCGTTTGGCACCATTTTTGAGTCAATTGCCGAAAGTCAGATTTTTGATGAAATTGTGACCCCTGGGCTTCGGGATTTTTTCAAAA
Organism: Podarcis gaigeae; assembly: GCF_964106915.1. Taxonomy (NCBI): domain Eukaryota; kingdom Metazoa; phylum Chordata; class Lepidosauria; order Squamata; family Lacertidae; genus Podarcis; species Podarcis gaigeae. The sequence goes on along the minus strand of NC_139683.1, from coordinate 79,005,341 downwards.
AAATCTTTTTCTGCCGGTTAAGTTGTCGAGGGCTGATTTCTTTTCCTGTCATGAAAAGCCTTCTCTTTCGACCACCAAACCTTTCAGGGGAGCATTTGCAACCGTTTTGCACCATTTCTGAGTCAATTGCCGAAAGTCAGATTTTTGATGAAATTGTGACCCTGGGGCTTAGGGATTTTTTCAAAAAAATATTTTTCTGCCGGGTTAGTTGTCGAGGGCTGAATTCTTGTCCTGTGATAAAAAGCCTTCTCTTTCGACTGCCAAACCTTTCAGAGGAGCATTTGCAACCGTTTGGCACCATTTTTGAATCAATTGCCGAAAGTCAGATGTTTGAAGAAATTGTGACCCCGGGGCTTCGGGATGTTTTCAAAAAAATATTTTTCTGCCGGTTAAGTTGTCGAAGGCTGATTTCTTTTCCTGTGATAAAAAGCCTTCGGTTTCGACCGCCAAACCTTTCAGGGGAGCATTTGGAACCATTTGGCAGCATTTCTGAGTCAATTGCCGAAAGTCAGATTTTTGATGAAATTGTGACCCCGGGGCTTCGGGATTTTTTCAAAAAAATCTTTTTCTGCCGGTTTAGTTGTCGAGGGCTGATTTCTTTTCCTGTGATGAGAAGCCTTCTCTTTCGACCACCAAACCTTTCAGGGGAGCATTTGGAACCGTTTGGCACCATTTCTGAGTCAATTGCCGAAAGTAAGATTTTTGATGAAATTGTGACCCCGGGGCTTAGGGATTTTTTCAAAAAAAAAAATTTCTGCCGGTTAAGTTGTTGAGGGCTGACTTCTTTTTCTGTGATAAAAAGCCTTCAGTTTCGACCCCAAAACCTTTCAGGGGAGCATTTGGAACCCTTTGGCATCATTTTTGAATCAATTGCCGAAAGTCAGATGTTTGAAGAAATTGTGACCCCGGGGCTTCGGGATGTTTTCAAAAAAATATTTTTCTGCCGGTTAAGTTGTCGAAGGCTGATTTCTTTTCCTGTGATGAAAAGCCTTCTCTTTCGACCGCCAAACCTTTCAGGGGAGCATTTGCAACCGTTTGGCACCATTTTTGAGTCAATTGGAGAACGTCAGAGTTTTGATGAAATTGTGACCCCGGGGCTTAGGGAATTTTTCAAAAAAATATTTTTCTGCCGGTTAAGTTGTCGAGGGCTGATTTCTTGTCCTGTGATAAAAAGCCTTCTGTATCGACCGCCAAACCTTTCAGGGGAGCATTTGCAACCGTTTGGCACCATTTCTGATTCAATTGCCAAAATTCAGATTTTTCATGAAATTGTGACTCCGGGGCTTAGGGATTTTTTCAAAAAAATATTTTTCTGCCGGTTAAGTTGTTGAGGGCTGATTTCTTGTCCTGTGATAAAAAGCCTTCTGTTTCGACCTCCAAACCTTTCAGGGGAGCATTTGCAACCGTTTGGCACCATTTCTGAGACAATTGCCGAAAGTCAGATTTTTGATGAAATTGTGACCCCGGGGCTTAGGGATTTTTCCAAAAAAATATTTTTCTGCCGGTTAAGTTGTCGAGGGCTGATTTCTTGTCCTGTGATAAAAAGCCTTCTGTTTCGACCGCCAAACCTTTCAGGGGATCATTTGCAACCGTTTGGCACCATTTTTGAGTGTATTGCCAAAAGTCAGATTTTTGATGAAATTGTGACCCCGGGGCTTAGGGATTTTTTCAAAAAAATATTTTTCTGCCGGTTAAGTTGTCGAAGGCTGATTTATTTTTCTGTGATAAAAAGCCTTCTGTTTCGACCGCCAAACCTTTCAGGGGAGCATTTGCAACCGTTTGGCACCATTTTTGAGTCAATTGGAGAACGTCAGAGTTTTGATGAAATTGTGACCCCGGGGCTTAGGGATTTTTTCAAAAGAATCTTTTTCTGCCGGTTAAGTTGTCAAGGGCTGATTTCTTGTCCTGTGATAAAAAGCCTTCTCTTTTGACTGCGAAACCTTTCAGGGGAGCATTTGCAACCGTTTGGCAGCATTTCTGATTCAATTGCCGAAAGTCAGATTTTTGATGAAATTGTGACCCCTGGGCTTCGGGATTTTTTCAAAAAAATCTTTTTCTGCCGGTTAAGTTGTCGAGGGCTGATTTCTTTTCCTGTCATGAAAAGCCTTCTCTTTCGACCACCAAACCTTTCAGGGGAGCATTTGCAACCGTTTTGCACCATTTCTGAATCAATTGCAGAAAGTCAGATTTTTGATGAAATTGTGACCCCGGGGCTTAGGGATTTTTTCAAAAAAAATTTTTTCTGCCGGTTAAGTTGTTGAGGGCTGACTTCTTTTTCTGTGATAAAAAGCCTTCAGTTTCGCCCCCAAACCTTTCAGGGGAGCATTTGGAACCCTTTGGCACCATTTTTGAGTCAATTGGAGAACGTCAGAGTTTTGATGAAATTGTGGCCCGGGGCTCAGGGAATTTTTCAAAAAAATATTTTTCTGCCGGTTATGTTGTTGAGGGCTGATTTCTTGTCGTGTGATAAAAAGCCTTCTCTTGCGACTGTCAAACCTTTCAGAGGAGCATTTGGAACCGTTTGGCAGCATTTCTGAGTCAATTGCCGAAAGTCAGATTTTTGATGAAATTGTGACCCCGGGGCTTAGGGATTTTTTCAAAAAAATATTTTTCTACCGGTTAAGTTGTCGAGGGCTGATTTCTTGTCGTGTGATAAAAAGCCTTCTCTTTCGACTGTCAAACCTTTCAGAGGAGGATTTGCAACCGTTTGGCACCATTTTTGAGTGAATTGCCAAAAGTCAGATTTTTGATGAAATTGTGACCCCGGGGCTTAGGGATTTTTTCAAAAAAATATTTTTTCTGCCGGTTAAGTTGTCGAAGGCTGATTTATTTTTCTGTGATAAAAAGCCTTCTGTTTCGACCGCCAAACCTTTCAGGGGAGCATTTGCAACCGTTTGGCACCATTTTTGAGTCAATTGGAGAACGTCAGAGTTTTGATGAAATTGTGACCCCAGGGCTTAGGGAATTTTTCAAAAAAATATTTTTCTGCCGGTTAAGTTGTTGAGGGCTGATTTCTTGTCCTGTGATAAAAAGCCTTCTGTTTCGACCGCCAAACCTTTCAGGGGAGCATTTGCAACCGTATGGCACCATTTCTGAGTCAATTGCCGAAAGTCAGATTTTTGATGAAATTGTGACCCCGGGGCTTAGGGATTTTTCCAAAAAAATATTTTTCTGCCGGTTAAGTTGTCGAGGGCTGATTTCTTGTCCTGTGATAAAAAGCCTTCTGTTTCGACCGCCAAACCTTTCAGGGGAGCATTTGCAACCGTTTGGCACCATTTTTGAGTGTATTGCCGAAAGTCAGATTTTTGCAGAAATTTTGACCCCGGGGCTTAGGGATTTTTTCAAAAAAATATTTTTCTGCCGGTTAAGTTGTCGAAGGCTGATTTATTTTTCTGTGATAAAAAGCCTTCTGTTTCGACCGCCAAACCTTTCAGGGGAGCATTTGCAACCGTTTGGCACCATTTTTGAGTCAATTGGAGAACGTCAGAGTTTTGATGAAATTGTGACCCCGGGGCTTAGATATTTTTTCAAAAGAATCTTTTTCTGCCGGTTTAGTTGTCGAGGGCTGATTTCTTTTCCTGTGATGAAAAGCCTTCTCTTTTGACCACCAAACCTTTCAGGGGAGCATTTGGAACCGTTTGGCAGCATTTCTGAGTCAATTGCAGAAAGTCAGATTTTTGATGAAATTGTGACCCCGGAGCTTAGGGATTTTTTCAAAAAAATATTTTTCTGCCGGTTAAGTTTTTGAGGGCTGACTTCTTTTTCTGTGATAAAAAGCCTTCAGTTTCGACCCCCAAACCTTTCAGGGGAGCATTTGGCACCCTTTGGCATCATTTTTGAATCAATTGCCGAAAGTCAGATTTTTGAAGAAATTGTGACCCCGGGGCTTCGGGATTTTTTCAAAAAAATATTTTAATGCCGGTTAAGTTGTTGAAGGCTGATTTCTTGTCCTGTGATAAAAAGCCTTCTGTTTCGACCGCCAAACCTTTCAGGGGAGCATTTGCAACCGTTTGGCATCATTTTTGAATCAATTGCCGAAAGTCAGATGTTTGAAGAAATTGTGACCCCGGGGCTTCGGGATTTTTTCAAAAAAATATTTTTCTGCCGGTTAAGTTGTCGAAGGCTGATTTCTTGTCCTGTGATAAAAAGCCTTCTGTTTCGACCGCCAAACCTTTCAGGGGAGCATTTGGAACCATTTGGCAGCATTTCTGAGTCAATTGCCGAAAGTCAGATTTTTGATGAAATTGTGACCCCGGGGCTTCGGGATTTTTTCAAAAAAATCTTTTTCTGCCGGTTAAGTTGTCGAGGGCTGATTTCTTTTCCTGTGATGAGAAGCCTTCTCTTTCGACCACCAAACCTTTCAGGGGAGCATTTGCAACCGTTTGGCACCATTTTTGAGTGTATTGCCGAAAGTCAGATTTTTGCAGAAATTTTGACCCCGGGGCTTAGGGATTTTTTCAAAAAAATATTTTTCTGCCGGTTAAGTTGTCGAAGGCTGATTTATTTTTCTGTGATAAAAAGCCTTCTGTTTCGACCGCCAAACCTTTCAGGGGAGCATTTGCAACCGTTTGGCACCATTTTTGAGTCAATTGGAGAACGTCAGAGTTTTGATGAAATTGTGACCCCGGGGCTTCGGGATTTTTTCAAAAAAATATTTTTCTGCCGGTTAAGTTGTCGAAGGCTGATTTCTTGTCCTGTGATAAAAAGCCTTCTGTTTCGACCGCCAAACCTTTCAGGGGAGCATTTGGAACCATTTGGCAGCATTTCTGAGTCAATTGCCGAAAGTCAGATTTTTGATGAAATTGTGACCCCGGGGCTTCGGGATTTTTTCAAAAAAATCTTTTTCTGCCGGTTAAGTTGTCGAGGGCTGATTTCTTTTCCTGTGATGAGAAGCCTTCTCTTTCGACCACCAAACCTTTCAGGGGAGCATTTGGAACCGTTTGGCACCATTTCTGAGTCAATTGCCGAAAGTCAGATTTTTGATGAAATTGTGACCCCGGGGCTTAGGGATTTTTTCAAAAAAAAAAATTTCTGCCGGTTAAGTTGTTGAGGGCTGACTTCTTTTTCTGTGATAAAAAGCCTTCAGTTTCGACCCCAAAACCTTTCAGGGGAGCATTTGGAACCCTTTGGCATCATTTTTGAATCAATTGCCGAAAGTCAGATGTTTGAAGAAATTGTGACCCCGGGGCTTCGGGATGTTTTCCAAAAAATATTTTTCTGCCGGTTAAGTTGTCGAAGGCTGATTTCTTTTCCTGTGATGAAAAGCCTTCTCTTTCGACCGCCAAACCTTTCAGGGGAGCATTTGCAACCGTTTGGCACCATTTTTGAGAGTATTGCCGAAAGTCAGATTTTTGCAGAAATTTTGACCCCGGGGCTTAGGGATTTTTTCAAAAAAATATTTTTCTGCCGGTTAAGTTGTCGAAGGCTGATTTATTTTTCTGTGATAAAAAGCCTTCTGTTTCGACCGCCAAACCTTTCAGGGGAGCATTTGCAACCGTTTGGCACCATTTTTGAGTCAATTGGAGAACGTCAGAGTTTTGATGAAATTGTGACCCCGGGGCTTAGATATTTTTTCAAAAGAATCTTTTTCTGCCGGTTTAGTTGTCGAGGGCTGATTTCTTTTCCTGTGATGAAAAGCCTTCTCTTTTGACCACCAAACCTTTCAGGGGAGCATTTGGAACCGTTTGGCAGCATTTCTGAGTCAATTGCAGAAAGTCAGATTTTTGATGAAATTGAGACCCCGGAGCTTAGGGATTTTTTCAAAAAAATATTTTTCTGCCGGTTAAGTTGCTGAGGGCTGACTTCTTTTTCTGTGATAAAAAGCCTTCAGTTTCGACCCCCAAACCTTTCAGGGGAGCATTTGGCACCCTTTGGCATCATTTTTGAATCAATTGCCGAAAGTCAGATTTTTGAAGAAATTGTGACCCCGGGGCTTCGGGATTTTTTCAAAAAAATATTTTAATGCCGGTTAAGTTGTTGAAGGCTGATTTCTTGTCCTGTGATAAAAAGCCTTCTGTTTCGACCGCCAAACCTTTCAGGGGAGCATTTGCAACCGTTTGGCATCATTTTTGAATCAATTGCCGAAAGTCAGATGTTTGAAGAAATTGTGACCCCGGGGCTTCGGGATTTTTTCAAAAAAATATTTTTCTGCCGGTTAAGTTGTCGAAGGCTGATTTCTTGTCCTGTGATAAAAAGCCTTCTGTTTCGACCGCCAAACCTTTCAGGGGAGCATTTGGAACCATTTGGCAGCATTTCTGAGTCAATTGCCGAAAGTCAGATTTTTGATGAAATTGTGACCCCGGGGCTTCGGGATTTTTTCAAAAAAATCTTTTTCTGCCGGTTAAGTTGTCGAGGGCTGATTTCTTTTCCTGTGATGAGAAGCCTTCTCTTTCGACCACCAAACCTTTCAGGGGAGCATTTGCAACCGTTTGGCACCATTTTTGAGTGTATTGCCGAAAGTCAGATTTTTGCAGAAATTTTGACCCCGGGGCTTAGGGATTTTTTCAAAAAAATATTTTTCTGCCGGTTAAGTTGTCGAAGGCTGATTTATTTTTCTGTGATAAAAAGCCTTCTGTTTCGACCGCCAAACCTTTCAGGGGAGCATTTGCAACCGTTTGGCACCATTTTTGAGTCAATTGGAGAACGTCAGAGTTTTGATGAAATTGTGACCCCGGGGCTTCGGGATTTTTTCAAAAAAATATTTTTCTGCCGGTTAAGTTGTCGAAGGCTGATTTCTTGTCCTGTGATAAAAAGACTTCTGTTTCGACCGCCAAACCTTTCAGGGGAGCATTTGGAACCATTTGGCAGCATTTCTGAGTCAATTGCCGAAAGTCAGATTTTTGATGAAATTGTGACCCCGGGGCTTCGGGATTTTTTCAAAAAAATCTTTTTCTGCCGGTTAAGTTGTCGAGGGCTGATTTCTTTTCCTGTGATGAGAAGCCTTCTCTTTCGACCACCAAACCTTTCAGGGGAGCATTTGGAACCGTTTGGCACCATTTCTGAGTCAATTGCCGAAAGTCAGATTTTTGATGAAATTGTGACCCCGGGGCTTAGGGATTTTTTCAAAAAAAAAAATTTCTGCCGGTTAAGTTGTTGAGGGCTGACTTCTTTTTCTGTGATAAAAAGCCTTCAGTTTCGACCCCAAAACCTTTCAGGGGAGCATTTGGAACCCTTTGGCATCATTTTTGAATCAATTGCCGAAAGTCAGATGTTTGAAGAAATTGTGACCCCGGGGCTTCGGGATGTTTTCCAAAAAATATTTTTCTGCCGGTTAAGTTGTCGAAGGCTGATTTCTTTTCCTGTGATGAAAAGCCTTCTCTTTCGACCGCCAAACCTTTCAGGGGAGCATTTGCAACCGTTTGGCACCATTTTTGAGTCAATTGGAGAACGTCAGAGTTTTGATGAAATTGTGACCCCGGGGCTTAGGGAATTTTTCAAAAAAAAATTTTTCTGCCGGTTAAGTTGTCGAGGGCTGATTTCTTGTCCTGTGATAAAAAGCCTTCTGTTTCGACCGCCAAACCTTTCAGGGGAGCATTTGCAACCGTTTGGCACCATTTCTGATTCAATTGCCAAAATTCAGATTTTTCATGAAATTGTGACTCCGGGGCTTAGGGATTTTTTCAAAAAAATCTTTTTCTGCCGGTTAAGTTGTCGAGGGCTGATTTCTTTTCCTGTGATGAGAAGCCTTCTCTTTCGACCACCAAACCTTTCAGGGGAGCATTTGCAACCGTTTGGCACCATTTTTGAGTGTATTGCCGAAAGTCAGATTTTTGCAGAAATTTTGACCCCGGGGCTTAGGGATTTTTTCAAAAAAATATTTTTCTGCCGGTTAAGTTGTCGAAGGCTGATTTATTTTTCTGTGATAAAAAGCCTTCTGTTTCGACCGCCAAACCTTTCAGGGGAGCATTTGCAACCGTTTGGCACCATTTTTGAGTCAATTGGAGAACGTCAGAGTTTTGATGAAATTGTGACCCCGGGGCTTCGGGATTTTTTCAAAAAAATATTTTTCTGCCGGTTAAGTTGTCGAAGGCTGATTTCTTGTCCTGTGATAAAAAGACTTCTGTTTCGACCGCCAAACCTTTCAGGGGAGCATTTGGAACCATTTGGCAGCATTTCTGAGTCAATTGCCGAAAGTCAGATTTTTGATGAAATTGTGACCCCGGGGCTTCGGGATTTTTTCAAAAAAATCTTTTTCTGCCGGTTAAGTTGTCGAGGGCTGATTTCTTTTCCTGTGATGAGAAGCCTTCTCTTTCGACCACCAAACCTTTCAGGGGAGCATTTGGAACCGTTTGGCACCATTTCTGAGTCAATTGCCGAAAGTCAGATTTTTGATGAAATTGTGACCCCGGGGCTTAGGGATTTTTTCAAAAAAAAAAAATTTCTGCCGGTTAAGTTGTTGAGGGCTGACTTCTTTTTCTGTGATAAAAAGCCTTCAGTTTCGACCCCAAAACCTTTCAGGGGAGCATTTGGAACCCTTTGGCATCATTTTTGAATCAATTGCCGAAAGTCAGATGTTTGAAGAAATTGTGACCCCGGGGCTTCGGGATGTTTTCCAAAAAATATTTTTCTGCCGGTTAAGTTGTCGAAGGCTGATTTCTTTTCCTGTGATGAAAAGCCTTCTCTTTCGACCGCCAAACCTTTCAGGGGAGCATTTGCAACCGTTTGGCACCATTTTTGAGTGTATTGCCGAAAGTCAGATTTTTGCAGAAATTTTGACCCCGGCTTAGGGATTTTTTCAAAAAAATATTTTTCTGCCGGTTAAGTTGTCGAAGGCTGATTTATTTTTCTGTGATAAAAAGCCTTCTGTTTCGACCGCCAAACCTTTCAGGGGAGCATTTGCAACCGTTTGGCACCATTTTTGAGTCAATTGGAGAACGTCAGAGTTTTGATGAAATTGTGACCCCGGGGCTTCGGGATTTTTTCAAAAAAATATTTTTCTGCCAGTTAAGTTGTCGAAGGCTGATTTCTTGTCCTGTGATAAAAAGCCTTCTGTTTCGACCGCCAAACCTTTCAGGGGAGCATTTGGAACCATTTGGCAGCATTTCTGAGTCAATTGCCGAAAGTCAGATTTTTGATGAAATTGTGACCCCGGGGCTTCGGGATTTTTTCAAAAAAATCTTTTTCTGCCGGTTAAGTTGTCGAGGGCTGATTTCTTTTCCTGTGATGAGAAGCCTTCTCTTTCGACCACCAAACCTTTCAGGGGAGCATTTGGAACCGTTTGGCACCATTTCTGAGTCAATTGCCGAAAGTCAGATTTTTGATGAAATTGTGACCCCGGGGCTTAGGGATTTTTTCAAAAAAAAAAAATTTCTGCCGGTTAAGTTGTTGAGGGCTGACTTCTTTTTCTGTGATAAAAAGCCTTCAGTTTCGACCCCAAAACCTTTCAGGGGAGCATTTGGAACCCTTTGGCATCATTTTTGAATCAATTGCCGAAAGTCAGATGTTTGAAGAAATTGTGACCCCGGGGCTTCGGGATGTTTTCAAAAAAATATTTTTCTGCCGGTTAAGTTGTCGAAGGCTGATTTCTTTTCCTGTGATGAAAAGCCTTCTCTTTCGACCGCCAAACCTTTCAGGGGAGCATTTGCAACCGTTTGGCACCATTTTTGAGTCAATTGGAGAACGTCAGAGTTTTGATGAAATTGTGACCCCGGGGCTTAGGGAATTTTTCAAAAAAATATTTTTCTGCCGGTTAAGTTGTCGAGGGCTGATTTCTTGTCCTGTGATAAAAAGCCTTCTGTTTCGACCGCCAAACCTTTCAGGGGAGCATTTGCAACCGTTTGGCACCATTTCTGATTCAATTGCCAAAATTCAGATTTTTCATGAAATTGTGACTCCGGGGCTTAGGGATTTTTTCAAAAAAATATTTTTCTGCCGGTTAAGTTGTTGAGGGCTGATTTCTTGTCCTGTGATAAAAAGCCTTCTGTTTCGACCTCCAAACCTTTCAGGGGAGCATTTGCAACCGTTTGGCACCATTTCTGAGACAATTGCCGAAAGTCAGATTTTTGATGAAATTGTGACCCCGGGGCTTAGGGATTTTTCCAAAAAAATATTTTTCTGCCGGTTAAGTTGTCGAGGGCTGATTTCTTGTCCTGTGATAAAAAGCCTTCTGTTTCGACCGTCAAACCTTTCAGGGGAGCATTTGCAACCGTTTGGCACCATTTTTGAGTGTATTGCCAAAAGTCAGATTTTTGATGAAATTGTGACCCCGGGGCTTAGGGATTTTTTCAAAAAAATATTTTTCTGCCGGTTAAGTTGTCGAAGGCTGATTTATTTTTCTGTGATAAAAAGCCTTCTGTTTCGACCGCCAAACGTTTCAGGGGAGCATTTGCAACCGTTTGGCACCATTTTTGAGTCAATTGGAGAACGTCAGAGTTTTGATGAAATTGTGACCCCGGGGCTTAGGGATTTTTTCAAAAGAATCTTTTTCTGCCGGTTAAGTTGTCAAGGGCTGATTTCTTGTCCTGTGATAAAAAGCCTTCTCTTTTGACTGCGAAACCTTTCAGGGGAGCATTTGCAACCGTTTGGCAGCATTTCTGATTCAATTGCCGAAAGTCAGATTTTTGATGAAATTGTGACCTCGGGGCTTAGGGATTTTTTCAAAAAAATATTTTTCTGCCGGTTATGTTGTTGAGGGCTGATTTCTTGTCGTGTGATAAAAAGCCTTCTCTTGCGACTGTCAAACCTTTCAGAGGAGCATTTGGAACCGTTTGGCAGCATTTCTGAGTCAATTGCCGAAAGTCAGATTTTTGATGAAATTGTGACCTCGGGGCTTAGGGATTTTTTCAAAAAAATATTTTTCTACCGGTTAAGTTGTCGAGGGCTGATTTCTTGTCGTGTGATAAAAAGCCTTCTCTTTCGACTGTCAAACCTTTCAGAGGAGGATTTGCAACCGTTTGGCACCATTTTTGAGTGAATTGCCAAAAGTCAGATTTTTGATGAAATTGTGACCCCGGGGCTTAGGGATTTTTTCAAAAAAATATTTTTTCTGCCGGTTAAGTTGTCGAAGGCTGATTTATTTTTCTGTGATAAAAAGCCTTCTGTTTCGACCGCCAAACCTTTCAGGGGAGCATTTGCAACCGTTTGGCACCATTTTTGAGTCAATTGGAGAACGTCAGAGTTTTGATGAAATTGTGACCCCAGGGCTTAGGGAATTTTTCAAAAAAATATTTTTCTGCCGGTTAAGTTGTTGAGGGCTGATTTCTTGTCCTGTGATAAAAAGCCTTCTGTTTCGACCGCCAAACCTTTCAGGGGAGCATTTGCAACCGTATGGCACCATTTCTGAGTCAATTGCCGAAAGTCAGATTTTTGATGAAATTGTGACCCCGGGGCTTAGGGATTTTTCCAAAAAAATATTTTTCTGCCGGTTAAGTTGTCGAGGGCTGATTTCTTGTCCTGTGATAAAAAGCCTTCTGTTTCGACCGCCAAACCTTTCAGGGGAGCATTTGCAACCGTTTGGCACCATTTTTGAGTGTATTGCCGAAAGTCAGATTTTTGCAGAAATTTTGACCCCGGGGCTTAGGGATTTTTTCAAAAAAATATTTTTCTGCCGGTTAAGTTGTCGAAGGCTGATTTATTTTTCTGTGATAAAAAGCCTTCTGTTTCGACCGCCAAACCTTTCAGGGGAGCATTTGCAACCGTTTGGCACCATTTTTGAGTCAATTGGAGAACGTCAGAGTTTTGATGAAATTGTGACCCCGGGGCTTAGATATTTTTTCAAAAGAATCTTTTTCTGCCGGTTTAGTTGTCGAGGGCTGATTTCTTTTCCTGTGATGAAAAGCCTTCTCTTTTGACCACCAAACCTTTCAGGGGAGCATTTGGAACCGTTTGGCAGCATTTCTGAGTCAATTGCAGAAAGTCAGATTTTTGATGAAATTGTGACCCCGGAGCTTAGGGATTTTTTCAAAAAAATATTTTTCTGCCGGTTAAGTTGTTGAGGGCTGACTTCTTTTTCTGTGATAAAAAGCCTTCAGTTTCGACCCCCAAACCTTTCAGGGGAGCATTTGGCACCCTTTGGCATCATTTTTGAATCAATTGCCGAAAGTCAGATTTTTGAAGAAATTGTGACCCCGGGGCTTCGGGATTTTTTCAAAAAAATATTTTAATGCCGGTTAAGTTGTTGAAGGCTGATTTCTTGTCCTGTGATAAAAAGCCTTCTGTTTCGACCGCCAAACCTTTCAGGGGAGCATTTGCAACCGTTTGGCACCATTTTTGAGTCAATTGGAGAACGTCAGAGTTTTGATGAAATTGTGACCCCGGGGCTTAGGGATTTTTTCAAAAAAATCTTTCTCTGCCGGTTAAGTTGTCGAGGGCTGATTTCTTTTCCTGTGATGAGAAACCTTCTGTTTCGACCGCCAAACCTTTCAGGGGAGCATTTGGAACCGTTTGGCACCATTTCTGAGTCAATTGCCAAAAGTAAGATTTTTGATGAAATTGTGACCCCGGGGCTTAGGGATTTTTTCAAAAAAATATTTTTCTGCCGGTTAAGTTGTCGAAGGCTGATTTATTTTTCTGTGATAAAAAGCCTTCTGTTTCGACCGCCAAACCTTTCAGGGGAGCATTTGCAACCGTTTGGCACCATTTTTGAGTCAATTGGAGAACGTCAGAGTTTTGATGAAATTGTGACCCCGGGGCTTAGGGATTTTTTCAAAAGAATCTTTTTCTGCCGGTTTAGTTGTCGAGGGCTGATTTCTTTTCCTGTGATGAAAAGCCTTCTCTTTTGACCACCAAACCTTTCAGGGGAGCATTTGGAATCGTTTGGCAGCATTTCTGATTCAATTGCCGAAAGTCAAATTTTTGATGAAATTGTGACCCCGGAGCTTAGGGAATTTTTCAAAAAAATATTTTTCTGCCGGTTAAGTTGCCAAGGGCTGATTTCTTGTCCTGTGATAAAAAGCCTTCTCTTTCGACTGCGAAACCTTTCAGAGGAGCATTTGCAACCGTTTGGCACGATTTTTGAGTCAATTGCAGAACGTCAGAATTTTCATGAAATTGTGACCCCGGGGCTTAGGGATTTTTTCAAAAGAATCTTTTTCTGCCGGTTAAGTTGTCGAGGGCTGATTTCTTTTCCTGTGATGAAAAGCCTTCTGTTTCGACCACCAAACCTTTCAGGGGAGCATTTGGAACCGTTTGGAACCATTTCTGAGTCAATTGCCGAAAGTCAGATTTTTGATGAAATTGTGACCCCGGGGCTTAGGGATTTTTTCAAAAAAATATTTTTCTGCCGGTTAAGTTGTCGAGGGCTGATTTCTTGTCCTGTGATAAAAAGCCTTCTGTTTCGACCGCCAAACCTTTCAGGGGAGCATTTGCAACCGTTTGGCAACATTTCTGAGTCAATTGCCGAAAGTCAGATTTTTGCAGAAATTGTGACCCCGGGGCTTAGGGATTTTTTAAAAAAAAATATTTTTCTGCCAGTTAAGTTGTTGAAGGCTGATTTATTTTTCTGTGATAAAAAGCCTTCTGTTTCGACCGCCAAACCTTTCAGGGGAGCATTTGCAACCGTTTGGCACCATTTTGGAGTCAATTGGAGAACGTCAGAGTTTGATGAAATTGTGACCCCGGGGCATAGGGAATTTTTCAAAAAAATATTTTTCTGCCGGTTAAGTTGTCAAGGGCTGATTTCTTGTCCTGTGATAAAAAGCCTTTTCTTTCGACTTCCAAACCTTTCAGAGGAGCATTTGCAACCGTTTGGCACCATTTTTGAATCAATTGCCGAAAGTCAGATTTTTGATGAAATTGTGACCCCGGGGCTTAGGGATTTTTTCAAAAGAATTTTTTTCTGCCGGTTAAGTTGTCGAGGGCTGATTTCTTTTCCTGTGATGAAAAGCCTTCTCTTTCGACCACCAAACCTTTCAGGGGAGCATTTGCAACCGTTTTGCACCATTTCTGAGTCAATTGCCGAAAGTCAGATTTTTGCAGAAATTGTGACCCCGGGGCTTAGGGATTTTTTCAAAAAAATATTTTTCTGCCGGTTAAGTTGTTGAAGGCTGATTTATTTTTCTGTGATAAAAAGCCTTCTGTTTCGACCGCCAAACCTTTCAGGGGAGCATTTGCAACCGTTTGGCACCATTTTTGAGTCAATTGGAGAACGTCAGAGTTTGATGAAATTGTGACCCCGGGGCTTAGGGAATTTTTCAAAAAAATATTTTTCTGCCGGTTAAGTTGTCGAGGGCTAAATTCTTGTCCTGTGATAAAAAGCCTTCTCTTTCGACTGCCAAACCTTTCAGAGGAGCATTTGCAACCGTTTGGCACCATTTTTGAATCAATTGCCGAAAGTCAGATTTTTGATGAAATTGTGACCCCGGGGCTTAGGGATTTTTTCAAAAGAATCTTTTTCTGCCGGTTAAGTTGTCGAGGGCTGATTTCTTTTCCTGTGATGAAAAGCCTTCTCTTTCGACCACCAAACCTTTCAGGGGAGCATTTGGAACCGTTTGGCACCATTTCTGAGTCAATTGCCGAAAGTCAGATTTTTGATTAAATTGTGACCCCGGGGCTTAGGGATTTTTTCCAAAAAAAAAATTTCTGCCGGTTAAGTTGTTGAGAGCTGACTTCTTTTTCTGTGATAAAAAGCCTTCTGTTTCGACCGCCAAACCTTTCAGGGGAGCATTTGCAACCGTTTGGCACCATTTTTGAGTCAATTGGAGAACGTCAGAGTTTTGATGAAATTGTGACCCCGGGGCTTAGGGATTTTTTCAAAAGAATCTTTTTCTTCCGGTTAAGTTGTCAAGGGCTGATTTCTTGTCCTGTGATAAAAAGCCTTCTCTTTCGACTGCGAAACCTTTCAGGGGAGCATTTGCAACCGTTTGGCAGCATTTCTGAGTCAATTGCCGAAAGTCAGATTTTTGATGAAATTGTGACCCCTGGGCTTCGGGATTTTTTCAAAAAAATCTTTTTCTGCCGGTTAAGTTGTCGAGGGCTGATTTCTTTTCCTGTCATGAAAAGCCTTCTCTTTCGACCACCAAACCTTTCAGGGGAGCATTTGCTACCGTTTTGCACCATTTCTGAGTCAATTGCCGAAAGTCAGATTTTTGATGAAATTGTGACCCCGGGGCTTAGGGATTTTTTCAAAAAAAAATTTTTCTGCCGGTTAAGTTGTTGAGGGCTGACTTCTTTTTCTGTGATAAAAAGCCTTCAGTTTCGCCCCCAAACCTTTCAGGGGAGCATTTGGAACCCTTTAGCATCATTTTTGAATCAATTGCCGAAAGTCAGATGTTTGAAGAAATTGTGACCCCGGGGCTTCGGGATGTTTTCAAAAAAATATTTTTCTGCCGGTTAAGTTGTCGAAGGCTGATTTCTTTTCCTGTGATGAAAAGCCTTCTCTTTCGACCGCCAAACCTTTCAGGGGAGCACTTGCAACCGTTTGGCACCATTTTTGAGTCAGTTGGAGTACGTCAGAGTTTTGATGAAATTGTGACCCCGGGGCTTAGGGAATTTTTCAAAAAAATATTTTTCTGCCGGTTAAGTTGTCGAGGGCTGATTTCTTGTCCTATCATAAAAAGCCTTCTGTTTCGACCGCCAAACCTTTCAGGGGAGCATTTGCAACCGTTTGGCACCATTTCTGAGTCAATTGCCGAAAGTCAGATTTTTGAAGAAATTGTGACCCCGGGGCTTAGGGATTTTTTCAAAAAAATATTTTTCTGCCAGTTAAGTTGTTGAAGGCTGATTTATTTTTCTGTGATAAAAAGCCTTCTGTTTCGACCGCCAAACCTTTCAGGGGAGCATTTGCAACCGTTTGGCACCATTTTTGAGTCAATTGGAGAACGTCAGAGTTTGATGAAATTGTGACCCCGGGGCATAGGGAATTTTTCAAAAAAATATTTTTCTGCCGGTTAAGTTGTCAAGGGCTGATTTCTTGTCCTGTGATAAAAAGCCTTTTCTTTCGACTTCCAAACCTTTCAGAGGAGCATTTGCAACCGTTTGGCACCATTTTTGAATCAATTGCCGAAAGTCAGATTTTTGATGAAATTGTGACCCCGGGGCTTAGGGATTTTTTCAAAAGAATTTTTTTCTGCCGGTTAAGTTGTCGAGGGCTGATTTCTTTTCCTGTGATGAAAAGCCTTCTCTTTCGACCACCAAACCTTTCAGGGGAGCATTTGCAACCGTTTTGCACCATTTCTGAGTCAATTGCCGAAAGTCAGATTTTTGCAGAAATTGTGACCCCGGGGCTTAGGGATTTTTTCAAAAAAATATTTTTCTGCCGGTTAAGTTGTTGAAGGCTGATTTATTTTTCTGTGATAAAAAGCCTTCTGTTTCGACCGCCAAACCTTTCAGGGGAGCATTTGCAACCGTTTGGCACCATTTTTGAGTCAATTGGAGAACGTCAGAGTTTGATGAAATTGTGACCCCGGGGCTTAGGGATTTTTTCAAAAGAATCTTTTTCTGCCGGTTAAGTTGTCGAGGGCTGATTTCTTTTCCTGTGATAAAAAGCCTTCTCTTTCGACTGCCAAACCTTTCAGAGGAGCATTTGCAACCGTTTGGCACCATTTTTGAATCAATTGCCGAAAGTCAGATTTTTGATGAAATTGTGACCCCGGGGCTTAGGGATTTTTTCGAAAAAAAAAATTTCTGCCGGTTAAGTTGTTGAGGGCTGACTTCTTTTTCTGTGATAAAAAGCCTTCTGTTTCGACCGCCAAACCTTTCAGGGGAGCATTTGCAACCGTTTGGCACCATTTTTGAGTCAATTGGAGAACGTCAGAGTTTTGATGAAATTGTGACCCCGGGGCTTAGGGATTTTTTCAAAAGAATCTTTTTCTTCCGGTTAAGTTGTCAAGGGCTGATTTCTTGTCCTGTGATAAAAAGCCTTCTCTTTCGACTGCGAAACCTTTCAGGGGAGCATTTGCAACCGTTTGGCAGCATTTCTGAGTCAATTGCCGAAAGTCAGATTTTTGATGAAATTGTGACCCCTGGGCTTCGGGATTTTTTCAAAAAAATCTTTTTCTGCCGGTTAAGTTGTCGAGGGCTGATTTCTTTTCCTGTCATGAAAAGCCTTCTCTTTCGACCACCAAACCTTTCAGGGGAGCATTTGCTACCGTTTTGCACCATTTCTGAGTCAATTGCCGAAAGTCAGATTTTTGATGAAATTGTGACCCCGGGGCTTAGGGATTTTTTCAAAAAAAAATTTTTCTGCCGGTTAAGTTGTTGAGGGCTGACTTCTTTTTCTGTGATAAAAAGCCTTCAGTTTCGCCCCCAAACCTTTCAGGGGAGCATTTGGAACCCTTTGGCATCATTTTTGAATCAATTGCCGAAAGTCAGATGTTTGAAGAAATTGTGACCCCGGGGCTTCGGGATGTTTTCAAAAAAATATTTTTCTGCCGGTTAAGTTGTCGAAGGCTGATTTCTTTTCCTGTGATGAAAAGCCTTCTCTTTCGACCGCCAAACCTTTCAGGGGAGCATTTGCAACCGTTTGGCACCATTTTTGAGTCAGTTGGAGTACGTCAGAGTTTTGATGAAATTGTGACCCCGGGGCTTAGGGAATTTTTCAAAAAAATATTTTTCTGCCGGTTAAGTTGTCGAGGGCTGATTTCTTGTCCTGTGATAAAAAGCCTTCTGTTTCGACCGCCAAACCTTTCAGGGGAGCATTTGCAACCGTTTGGCACCATTTCTGATTCAATTGCCAAAATTCAGATTTTTCATGAAATTGTGACTCCGGGGCTTAGGGATTTTTTCAAAAAAATATTTTTGTGCCGGTTAAGTTGTTGAGGGCTGATTTCTTGTCCTGTGATAAAAAGCCTTCTGTTTCGACCTCCAAACCTTTCAGGGGAGCATTTGCAACCGTTTGGCACCATTTTTGAGTGTATTGCCAAAAGTCAGATTTTTCATGAAATTGTGACTCCGGGGCTTAGGGATTTTTTCAAAAAAATCTTTTTCTGCCGGTTAAGTTGTCGAGGGCTGATTTCTTTTCCTGTCATGAAAAGCCTTCTCTTTCGACCGCCAAACCTTTCAGGGGAGCATTTGCAACCGTTTGGCACCATTTCTGAGTCAATTGCCGAAAGTCAGATTTTTGATGAAATTGTGACCCCGGGGCTTAGGGATTTTTCCAAAAAAATCTTTTTCTGCCGGTTAAGTTGTCGAGGGCTGATTTCTTGTCCTGTGATAAAAAGCCTTCTGTTTCGACCGCCAAACCTTTCAGGGGAGCATTTGCAACCGTTTGGCACCATTTTTGAGTGTATTGCCGAAAGTCAGATTTTTGCAGAAATTTTGACCCCGGGGCTTAGGGATTTTTTCAAAAAAATATTTTTCTGCCGGTTAAGTTGTCGAAGGCTGATTTATTTTTCTGTGATAAAAAGCCTTCTGTTTCGACCGCCAAACCTTTCAGGGGAGCATTTGCAACCGTTTGGCACCATTTTTGAGTCAATTGGAGAACGTCAGAGTTTTGATGAAATTGTGACCCCGGGGCTTAGATATTTTTTCAAAAGAATCTTTTTCTGCCGGTTTAGTTGTCGAGGGCTGATTTCTTTTCCTGTGATGAAAAGCCTTCTCTTTTGACCACCAAACCTTTCAGGGGAGCATTTGGAACCGTTTGGCAGCATTTCTGAGTCAATTGCAGAAAGTCAGATTTTTGATGAAATTGTGACCCCGGAGCTTAGGGATTTTTTCAAAAAAATATTTTTCTGCCGGTTAAGTTGTTGAGGGCTGACTTCTTTTTCTGTGATAAAAAGCCTTCAGATTCGAAACCCAAACCTTTCAGGGGAGCATTTGGCACCCTTTGGCATCATTTTTGAATCAATTGCCGAAAGTCAGATTTTTGAAGAAATTGTGACCCCGGGGCTTCGGGATTTTTTCAAAAAAATATTTTAATGCCGGTTAAGTTGTTGAAGGCTGATTTCTTGTCCTGTGATAAAAAGCCTTCTGTTTCGACCGCTAAACCTTTCAGGGGAGCATTTGCAACCGTTTGGCAGCATTTCTGAGTCAATTGCCGAAAGTCAGATTTTTCATGAAATTGTGACTCCGGGGCTTAGGGATTTTTTCAAAAAAATATTTTTCTGCCGGTTAAGTTGTCGAGGGCTGATTTCTTGTCCTGTGATAAAAAGCCTTCTGTTTCGACCGCCAAACCTTTCAGGGGAGCATTTGCAACCGTTTGGCACCATTTTTGAGTGTATTGCCAAAAGTCAGATTTTTGCAGAAATTTTGACCCCGGGGCTTAGGGATTTTTCCAAAAAAATATTTTTCTGCCGGTTAAGTTGTCGAAGGCTGATTTATTTTTCTGTGATAAAAAGCCTTCTGTTTCGACCGCCAAACCTTTCAGGGGAGCATTTGCAACCGTTTGGCACCATTTTTGAGTCAATTGGAGAACGTCAGAGTTTTGATGAAATTGTGACTCCGGGGCTTAGATATTTTTTCAAAAAAATATTTTTCTGCCGGTTAAGTTGTCGAGGGCTGATTTCTTGTCCTGTGATAAAAAGCCTTCTGTTTCGACCGCCAAACCTTTCAGGGGAGCATTTGCAACCGTTTGGCACCATTTTTGAGTGTATTGCCGAAAGTCAGATTTTTGCAGAAATTTTGACCCCGGGGCTTAGGGATTTTTCCAAAAAAATATTTTTCTGCCGGTTAAGTTGTCGAAGGCTGATTTATTTTTCTGTGATAAAAAGCCTTCTGTTTCGACCGCCAAACCTTTCAGGGGAGCATTTGCAACCGTTTGGCACCATTTTTGAGTCAATTGGAGAACGTCAGAGTTTTGATGAAATTGTGACTCCGGGGCTTAGATATTTTTTCAAAAGAATCTTTTTCTGCCGGTTTAGTTGTCGAGGGCTGATTTCTTTTCCTGTGATGAAAAGCCTTCTCTTTTGACCACCAAACCTTTCAGGGGAGCATTTGGAACCGTTTGGCAGCATTTCTGAGTCAATTGCAGAAAGTCAGATTTTTGATGAAATTGTGACCCCGGAGCTTAGGGATTTTTTCAAAAAAATATTTTTCTGCCGGTTAAGTTGTTGAGGGCTGACTTCTTTTTCTGTGATAAAAAGCCTTCAGTTTCGACCCCCAAACCTTTCAGGGGAGCATTTGGCACCCTTTGGCATCATTTTTGAATCAATTGCCGAAAGTCAGATTTTTGAAGAAATTGTGACCCCGGGGCTTCGGGATTTTTTCAAAAAAATATTTTAATGCCGGTTAAGTTGTTGAAGGCTGATTTCTTGTCCTGTGATAAAAAGCCTTCTGTTTCGACCGCCAAACCTTTCAGGGGAGCATTTGCAACCGTTTGGCACCATTTTTGAGTCAATTGGAGAACGTCAGAGTTTTGATGAAATTGTGACCCCGGGGCTTAGGGATTTTTTCAAAAAAATCTTTTTCTGCCGGTTAAGTTGTCGAGGGCTGATTTCTTTTCCTGTGATGAAAAACCTTCTGTTTCGACCGACAAACCTTTCAGGGGAGCATTTGGAACCGTTTGGCACCATTTCTGAGTCAATTGCCGAAAGTCAGATTTTTGATGAAATTGTGACCCCGGGGCTTAGGGATTTTTTCAAAAAAATATTTTTCTGCCGGTTAAGTTGTCGAAGGCTGATTTATTTTTCTGTGATAAAAAGCCTTCTGTTTCGACCGTCAAACCTTTCAGGGGAGCATTTGCAACCGTTTGGCACCATTTTTGAGTGAATTGCCAAAAGTCAGAGTTTTGATGAAATTGTGACCCCGGGGCTTAGGGATTTTTTCAAAAGAATCTTTTTCTGCCGGTTTAGTTGTCGAGGGCTGATTTCTTTTCCTGTGATGAAAAGCCTTCTCTTTTGACCACCAAACCTTTCAGGGGAGCATTTGGAATCGTTTGGCAGCATTTCTGAGTCAATTGCCGAAAGTCAGATTTTTGATGAAATTGTGACCCCGGAGCTTAGGGAATTTTTCAAAAAAATATTTTTCTGCCGGTTAAGTTGTCAAGGGCTGATTTCTTGTCCTGTGATAAAAAGCCTTCTCTTTCGACTGCGAAACCTTTCAGAGGAGCATTTGCAACCGTTTGGCACGATTTTTGAGTCAATTGCAGAACGTCAGAATTTTCATGAAATTGTGACCCCGGGGCTTAGGGATTTTTTCAAAAGAATCTTTTTCTGCCGGTTAAGTTGTCGAGGGCTGATTTCTTGTCCTGTGATAAAAAGCCTTCTGTTTCGACCGCCAAACCTTTCAGGGGAGCATTTGGAACCGTTTGGCACCATTTCTGAGTCAATTGCCGAAAGTCAGATTTTTGATGAAATTGTGACCCCGGGGCTTAGGGATTTTTTCAAAAAAATATTTTTCTGCCGGTTAAGTTGTCGAAGGCTGATTTATTTTTCTGTGATAAAAAGCCTTCTGTTTCGACCGTCAAACCTTTCAGGGGAGCATTTGCAACCGTTTGGCACCATTTTTGAGTGAATTGCCAAAAGTCAGAGTTTTGATGAAATTGTGACCCCGGGGCTTAGGGATTTTTTCAAAAGAATCTTTTTCTGCCGGTTTAGTTGTCGAGGGCTGATTTCTTTTCCTGTGATGAAAAGCCTTCTCTTTTGACCACCAAACCTTTCAGGGGAGCATTTGGAATCGTTTGGCAGCATTTCTGAGTCAATTGCCGAAAGTCAGATTTTTGATGAAATTGTGACCCCGGAGCTTAGGGAATTTTTCAAAAAAATATTTTTCTGCCGGTTAAGTTGTCAAGGGCTGATTTCTTGTCCTGTGATAAAAAGCCTTCTCTTTCGACTGCGAAACCTTTCAGAGGAGCATTTGCAACCGTTTGGCACGATTTTTGAGTCAATTGCAGAACGTCAGAATTTTCATGAAATTGTGACCCCGGGGCTTAGGGATTTTTTCAAAAGAATCTTTTTCTGCCGGTTAAGTTGTCGAGGGCTGATTTCTTGTCCTGTGATAAAAAGCCTTCTGTTTCGACCGCCAAACCTTTCAGGGGAGCATTTGCAACCGTTTGGCACCATTTCTGATTCAATTGCCAAAATTCAGATTTTTCATGAAATTGTGACTCCGGGGCTTAGGGATTTTTTCAAAAAAATATTTTTCTGCCGGTTAAGTTGTTGAGGGCTGATTTCTTGTCCTGTGATAAAAAGCCTTCTGTTTCGACCTCCAAACCTTTCAGGGGAGCATTTGCAACCGTTTGGCACCATTTCTGAGACAATTGCCGAAAGTCAGATTTTTGATGAAATTGTGACCCCGGGGCTTAGGGATTTTTCCAAAAAAATCTTTTTCTGCCGGTTAAGTTGTCGAGGGCTGATTTCTTGTCCTGTGATAAAAAGCCTTCTGTTTCGACCGCCAAACCTTTCAGGGGAGCATTTGCAACCGTTTGGCACCATTTCTGAGTCAATTGCCGAAAGTCAGATTTTTGCAGAAATTTTGACCCCGGGGCTTAGGGATTTTTTCAAAAAAATATTTTTCTGCCGGTTAAGTTGTCGAAGGCTGATTTATTTTTCTGTGATAAAAAGCCTTCTGTTTCGACCGCCAAACCTTTCAGGGGAGCATTTGCAACCGTTTGGCACCATTTTTGAGTCAATTGGAGAACGTCAGAGTTTTGATGAAATTGTGACCCCGGGGCTTAGGGATTTTTTCAAAAGAATCTTTTTCTGCCGGTTAAGTTGTCAAGGGCTGATTTCTTGTCCTGTGATAAAAAGCCTTCTCTTTTGACTGCGAAACCTTTCAGGGGAGCATTTGCAACCGTTTGGCAGCATTTCTGATTCAATTGCCGAAAGTCAGATTTTTGATGAAATTGTGACCCCTGGGCTTCGGGATTTTTTCAAAAAAATCTTTTTCTGCCGGTTAAGTTGTCGAGGGCTGATTTCTTTTCCTGTCATGAAAAGCCTTCTCTTTCGACCACCAAACCTTTCAGGGGAGCATTTGGAACTGTTTGGCACCATTTTTGAATCAATTGCCGAAAGTCAGATTTTTGATGAAATTGTGACCCCGGGGCTTAGGGATTTTTTCAAAAAAAAAATTTTCTGCCGGTTAAGTTGTTGAGGGCTGACTTCTTTTTTTGTGATAAAAAGCCTTCAGTTTCGCCCCCAAACCTTTCAGGGGAGCATTTGGAACCCTTTGGCACCATTTTTGAGTCAATTGGAGAACGTCAGAGTTTTGATGAAATTGTGACCCCGGGGCTCAGGGAATTTTTCAAAAAAATATTTTTCTGCCGGTTATGTTGTTGAGGGCTGATTTCTTGTCGTGTGATAAAAAGCCTTCTCTTGCGACTGTCAAACCTTTCAGAGGAGCATTTGGAACCGTTTGGCAGCATTTCTGAGTCAATTGCCGAAAGTCAGATTTTTGATGAAATTGTGACCCCGGGGCTTAGGGATTTTTTCAAAAAAATATTTTTCTACCGGTTAAGTTGTCGAGGGCTGATTTCTTGTCGTGTGATAAAAAGCCTTCTCTTTCGACTGTCAAACCTTTCAGAGGAGGATTTGCAACCGTTTGGCACCATTTTTGAGTGAATTGCCAAAAGTCAGATTTTTGATGAAATTGTGACCCCGGGGCTTAGGGATTTTTTCAAAAAAATATTTTTTCTGCCGGTTAAGTTGTCGAAGGCTGATTTATTTTTCTGTGATAAAAAGCCTTCTGTTTCGACCGCCAAACCTTTCAGGGGAGCATTTGCAACCGTTTGGCACCATTTTTGAGTCAATTGGAGAACGTCAGAGTTTTGATGAAATTGTGACCCCAGGGCTTAGGGAATTTTTCAAAAAAATATTTTTCTGCCGGTTAAGTTGTCAAGGGCTGATTTCTTGTCCTGTGATAAAAAGCCTTCTCTTTCGACTGCGAAACCTTTCAGGGGAGCATTTGGAACCGTTTGGCAGCATTTCTGAGTCAATTGCCGAAAGTCAGATTTTTGATGAAATTGTGACCCCGGGGCTTCGGGATTTTTTCAAAGAAATCTTTTTCTGCCGGTTAAGTTGTCAAGGGCTGATTTCTTTTCCTGTGATGAAAAGCCTTCTCTTTCGACCACCAAACCTTTCAGGGCAGCATTTTGAACCGTTTGTCACCATTTCTGAGTCAATTGCCGAAAGTCAGATTTTTCATGAAATTGTGACTCCGGGGCTTAGGGATTTTTTCAAAAAAATATTTTTCTGCCGGTTAAGTTGTTGATGGCTGATTTCTTGTCCTGTGATAAAAAGCCTTCTGTTTCGACCGCCAAACCTTTCAGGGGAGCATTTGCAACCGTATGGCACCATTTTTGAGTCAATTGCCGAAAGTCAGATTTTTGATGAAATTGTGACCCCGGGGCTTAGGGATTTTTCCAAAAAAATATTTTTCTGCCGGTTAAGTTGTCGAGGGCTGATTTCTTGTCCTGTGATAAAAAGCCTTCTGTTTCGACCGCCAAACCTTTCAGGGGAGCATTTGCAACCGTTTGGCACCATTTTTGAGTGAATTGCCAAAAGTCAGAGTTTTGATGAAATTGTGACCCCGGGGCTTAGGGATTTTTTCAAAAGAATCTTTTTCTGCCGGTTTAGTTGTCGAGGGCTGATTTCTTTTCCTGTGATGAAAAGCCTTCTCTTTTGACCACCAAACCTTTCAGGGGAGCATTTGGAATCGTTTGGCAGCATTTCTGAGTCAATTGCCGAAAGTCAGATTTTTGATGAAATTGTGACCCCGGAGCTTAGGGAATTTTTCAAAAAAATATTTTTCTGCCGGTTAAGTTGTCAAGGGCTGATTTCTTTTCCTGTGATGAAAAGCCTTCTCTTTCGACCACCAAACCTTTCAGGGCAGCATTTTGAACCGTTTGTCACCATTTCTGAGTCAATTGCCGAAAGTCAGATTTTTCATGAAATTGTGACTCCGGGGCTTAGGGATTTTTTCAAAAAAATATTTTTCTGCCGGTTAAGTTGTTGATGGCTGATTTCTTGTCCTGTGATAAAAAGCCTTCTGTTTCGACCGCCAAACCTTTCAGGGGAGCATTTGCAACCGTATGGCACCATTTTTGAGTCAATTGCCGAAAGTCAGATTTTTGATGAAATTGTGACCCCGGGGCTTAGGGATTTTTCCAAAAAAATATTTTTCTGCCGGTTAAGTTGTCGAGGGCTGATTTCTTGTCCTGTGATAAAAAGCCTTCTGTTTCGACCGCCAAACCTTTCAGGGGAGCATTTGCAACCGTTTGGCACCATTTTTGAGTGAATTGCCAAAAGTCAGAGTTTTGATGAAATTGTGACCCCGGGGCTTAGGGATTTTTTCAAAAGAATCTTTTTCTGCCGGTTTAGTTGTCGAGGGCTGATTTCTTTTCCTGTGATGAAAAGCCTTCTCTTTTGACCACCAAACCTTTCAGGGGAGCATTTGGAATCGTTTGGCAGCATTTCTGAGTCAATTGCCGAAAGTCAGATTTTTGATGAAATTGTGACCCCGGAGCTTAGGGAATTTTTCAAAAAAATATTTTTCTGCCGGTTAAGTTGTCAAGGGCTGATTTCTTGTCCTGTGATAAAAAGCCTTCTCTTTCGACTGCGAAACCTTTCAGAGGAGCATTTGCAACCGTTTGGCACGATTTTTGAGTCAATTGCAGAACGTCAGAATTTTCATGAAATTGTGACCCCGGGGCTTAGGGATTTTTTCAAAAGAATCTTTTTCTGCCGGTTAAGTTGTCGAGGGCTGATTTCTTGTCCTGTGATAAAAAGCCTTCTGTTTCGACCGCCAAACCTTTCAGGGGAGCATTTGCAACCGTTTGGCACCATTTCTGAGACAATTGCCGAAAGTCAGATTTTTGATGAAATTGTGACCCCGGGGCTTAGGGATTTTTCCAAAAAAATCTTTTTCTGCCGGTTAAGTTGTCGAGGGCTGATTTCTTGTCCTGTGATAAAAAGCCTTCTGTTTCGACCGCCAAACCTTTCAGGGGAGCATTTGCAACCGTTTGGCACCATTTCTGAGTCAATTGCCGAAAGTCAGATTTTTGCAGAAATTTTGACCCCGGGGCTTAGGGATTTTTTCAAAAAAATATTTTTCTGCCGGTTAAGTTGTCGAAGGCTGATTTATTTTTCTGTGATAAAAAGCCTTCTGTTTCGACCGCCAAACCTTTCAGGGGAGCATTTGCAACCGTTTGGCACCATTTTTGAGTCAATTGGAGAACGTCAGAGTTTTGATGAAATTGTGACCCCGGGGCTTAGGGATTTTTTCAAAAGAATCTTTTTCTGCCGGTTAAGTTGTCAAGGGCTGATTTCTTGTCCTGTGATAAAAAGCCTTCTCTTTTGACTGCGAAACCTTTCAGGGGAGCATTTGCAACCGTTTGGCAGCATTTCTGATTCAATTGCCGAAAGTCAGATTTTTGATGAAATTGTGACCCCTGGGCTTCGGGATTTTTTCAAAAAAATCTTTTTCTGCCGGTTAAGTTGTCGAGGGCTGATTTCTTTTCCTGTCATGAAAAGCCTTCTCTTTCGACCACCAAACCTTTCAGGGGAGCATTTGGAACTGTTTGGCACCATTTTTGAATCAATTGCCGAAAGTCAGATTTTTGATGAAATTGTGACCCCGGGGCTTAGGGATTTTTTCAAAAAAAAAATTTTCTGCCGGTTAAGTTGTTGAGGGCTGACTTCTTTTTTTGTGATAAAAAGCCTTCAGTTTCGCCCCCAAACCTTTCAGGGGAGCATTTGGAACCCTTTGGCACCATTTTTGAGTCAATTGGAGAACGTCAGAGTTTTGATGAAATTGTGACCCCGGGGCTCAGGGAATTTTTCAAAAAAATATTTTTCTGCCGGTTATGTTGTTGAGGGCTGATTTCTTGTCGTGTGATAAAAAGCCTTCTCTTGCGACTGTCAAACCTTTCAGAGGAGCATTTGGAACCGTTTGGCAGCATTTCTGAGTCAATTGCCGAAAGTCAGATTTTTGATGAAATTGTGACCCCGGGGCTTAGGGATTTTTTCAAAAAAATATTTTTCTACCGGTTAAGTTGTCGAGGGCTGATTTCTTGTCGTGTGATAAAAAGCCTTCTCTTTCGACTGTCAAACCTTTCAGAGGAGGATTTGCAACCGTTTGGCACCATTTTTGAGTGAATTGCCAAAAGTCAGATTTTTGATGAAATTGTGACCCCGGGGCTTAGGGATTTTTTCAAAAAAATATTTTTTCTGCCGGTTAAGTTGTCGAAGGCTGATTTATTTTTCTGTGATAAAAAGCCTTCTGTTTCGACCGCCAAACCTTTCAGGGGAGCATTTGCAACCGTTTGGCACCATTTTTGAGTCAATTGGAGAACGTCAGAGTTTTGATGAAATTGTGACCCCAGGGCTTAGGGAATTTTTCAAAAAAATATTTTTCTGCCGGTTAAGTTGTCAAGGGCTGATTTCTTGTCCTGTGATAAAAAGCCTTCTCTTTCGACTGCGAAACCTTTCAGGGGAGCATTTGGAACCGTTTGGCAGCATTTCTGAGTCAATTGCCGAAAGTCAGATTTTTGATGAAATTGTGACCCCGGGGCTTCGGGATTTTTTCAAAGAAATCTTTTTCTGCCGGTTAAGTTGTCAAGGGCTGATTTCTTTTCCTGTGATGAAAAGCCTTCTCTTTCGACCACCAAACTTTTCAGGGCAGCATTTTGAACCGTTTGTCACCATTTCTGAGTCAATTGCCGAAAGTCAGATTTTTCATGAAATTGTGACTCCGGGGCTTAGGGATTTTTTCAAAAAAATATTTTTCTGCCGGTTAAGTTGTTGATGGCTGATTTCTTGTCCTGTGATAAAAAGCCTTCTGTTTCGACCGCCAAACCTTTCAGGGGAGCATTTGCAACCGTATGGCACCATTTTTGAGTCAATTGCCGAAAGTCAGATTTTTGATGAAATTGTGACCCCGGGGCTTAGGGATTTTTCCAAAAAAATATTTTTCTGCCGGTTAAGTTGTCGAGGGCTGATTTCTTGTCCTGTGATAAAAAGCCTTCTGTTTCGACCGCCAAACCTTTCAGGGGAGCATTTGCAACCGTTTGGCACCATTTTTGAGTCAATTGCTTCTGGGAAATGATATATAATGAGCTGAAAAAGGTATTTAAGTATACCTTCCTTAAGAAACCAGAGGCCTTCCTCCTGGGCATTGTCGGCCAGATGGTGCCAAAGAAGGACCGAACATTCTTTTTGTACGCAACAGCAGCAGCAAGGATACTTATCGCCAAGAAGTGGAAAACTCAAGATCTACCCACTCTGGAAGAATGGCAGACGCAGCTGATGGACTATATGCAACTGGCCGAGATGACTGGCAGAATTCGAGACCTGGGAGAAGAGAGGGTTGAAGAAGATTGGAGGAAATTTAAGATTTATTTACAAAAATATTGTGATTTGGCGGAAAGTTAAGTAGGATGTTTGATCATAAATAATTGGCCACCACAAAATCGGATCGAAATGGGATGTAAAGTGAGATTAAGAGAAACTAATTTACAGAGGATTATATTTAAATGAGTGGTTATAAAATTTGCAAATTAGATGATAAATTGCTGGGAAAAATTGATGATGATGAAAATGGCAGCGGGAGATGTGAGGAAGTCCAAAGAAGTTATGAAACTTTGTTGAGATAAAAGAAAGGTTGTTTATTTCTGTACTTTATTTTGTAAAAACCCCTAATAAAAATTTATGGAAAAAAAAAAAACATTTTTGAGTCAATTGGAGAACGTCAGAGTTTGATGAAATTGTGACCCCGGGGCATAGGGAATTTTTCAAAAAAATATTTTTCTGCCGGTTAAGTTGTCAAGGGCTGATTTCTTGTCCTGTGATAAAAAGCCTTTTCGTTCGACTGCCAAACCTTTCAGAGGAGCATTTGCAACCGTTTGGCACCATTTTTGAATCAATTGCCGAAAGTCAGATTTTTGATTAAATTGTGACCCCGGGGCTTAGGGATTTTTTCAAAAGAATTTTTTTCTGCCGGTTAAGTTGTCGAGGGCTGATTTCTTTTCCTGTGATGAAAAGCCTTCTCTTTCGACCACCAAACCTTTCAGGGGAGCATTTGCAACCGTTTTGCACCATTTCTGAGTCAATTGCCGAAAGTCAGATTTTTGCAGAAATTGTGACCCCGGGGCTTAGGGATTTTTTCAAAAAAATATTTTTCTGCCGGTTAAGTTGTTGAAGGCTGATTTATTTTTCTGTGATAAAAAGCCTTCTGTTTCGACCGCCAAACCTTTCAGGGGAGCATTTGCAACCGTTTGGCACCATTTTTGAGTCAATTGGAGAACGTCAGAGTTTGATGAAATTGTGACCCCGGGGCTTAGGGATTTTTTCAAAAGAATCTTTTTCTGCCGGTTAAGTTGTCGAGGGCTGATTTCTTTTCCTGTGATGAAAAGCCTTCTCTTTCGACCACCAAACCTTTCAGGGGAGCATTTGGAACCGTTTGGCACCATTTCTGAGTCAATTGCCGAAAGTCAGATTTTTGATGAAATTGTGACCCCGGGGCTTAGGGATTTTTTCCAAAAAAAAAATTTCTGCCGGTTAAGTTGTTGAGGGCTGACTTCTTTTTCTGTGATAAAAAGCCTTCTGTTTCGACCGCCAAACAATTCAGGGGAGCATTTGCAACCGTTTGGCAGCATTTCTGAGTCAATTGCCGAAAGTCAGATTTTTGATGAAATTGTGACCCCTGGGCTTCGGGATTTTTTCAAAAAAATCTTTTTCTGCCGGTTAAGTTGTCGAGGGCTGATTTCTTTTCCTGTCATGAAAAGCCTTCTCTTTCGACCACCAAACCTTTCAGGGGAGCATTTGCTACCGTTTTGCACCATTTCTGAGTCAATTGCCGAAAGTCAGATTTTTGATGAAATTGTGACCCCTGGGCTTCGGGATTTTTTCAAAAAAATCTTTTTCTGCCGGTTAAGTTGCCGAGGGCTGATTTCTTTTCCTGTCATGAAAAGCCTTCTCTTTCGACCACCAAACCTTTCAGGGGAGCATTTGCTACCGTTTTGCACCATTTCTGAGTCAATTGCCGAAAGTCAGATTTTTGATGAAATTGTGACCCCGGGGCTTAGGGATTTTTTCAAAAAAAAATTTTTCTGCCGGTTAAGTTGTTGAGGGCTGACTTCTTTTTCTGTGATAAAAAGCCTTCAGTTTCGCCCCCAAACCTTTCAGGGGAGCATTTGGAACCCTTTGGCATCATTTTTGAATCAATTGCCGAAAGTCAGATGTTTGAAGAAATTGTGACCCCGGGGCTTCGGGATGTTTTCAAAAAAATATTTTTCGGCCGGTTAAGTTGTCGAAGGCTGATTTCTTTTCCTGTGATGAAAAGCCTTCTGTTTCGACCGCCAAACCTTTCAGGGGAGCATTTGCAACCGTTTGGCACCATTTCTGATTCAATTGCCAAAATTCAGATTTTTCATGAAATTGTGACTCCGGGGCTTAGGGATTTTTTCAAAAAAATATTTTTGTGCTGGTTAAGTTGTTGAGGGCTGATTTCTTGTCCTGTGATAAAAAGCCTTCTGTTTCGACCTCCAAACCTTTCAGGGGAGCATTTGCAACCGTTTGGCACCATTTCTGAGACAATTGCCGAAAGTCAGATTTTTGATGAAATTGTGACCCCGGGGCTTAGGGATTTTTCCAAAAAAATATTTTTCTGCCGGTTAAGTTGTCGAGGGCTGATTTCTTGTCCTGTGATAAAAAGCCTTCTGTTTCGACCGTCAAACCTTTCAGGGGAGCATTTGCAACCGTTTGGCACCATTTTTGAGTGTATTGCCAAAAGTCAGATTTTTTATGAAATTGTGACCCCGGGGCTTAGGGATTTTTTCAAAAAAATATTTTTCTGCCGGTTAAGTTGTCGAAGGTTGATTTATTTTTCTGTGATAAAAAGCCTTCTGTTTCGACCTCCAAACCTTTCAGGGGAGCATTTGCAACCGTTTGGCACCATTTTTGAGTCAATTGGAGAACGTCAGAGTTTTGATGAAATTGTGACCCCGGGGCGTAGGGATTTTTTCAAAAGAATCTTTTTCTGCCGGTTAAGTTGTCAAGGGCTGATTTCTTGTCCTGTGATAAAAAGCCTTCTCTTTCGACTGCGAAACCTTTCAGGGGAGCATTTGCAACCGTTTGGCAGCATTTCTGAGTCAATTGCCGAAAGTCAGATTTTTGATGAAATTGTGACCCCTGGGCTTCGGGATTTTTTCAAAAAAATCTTTTTCTGCCGGTTAAGTTGTCGAGGGCTGATTTCTTTTCCTGTCATGAAAAGCCTTCTCTTTCGACCACCAAACCTTTCAGGGGAGCATTTGCAACCGTTTTGCACCATTTCTGAGTCAATTGCCGAAAGTCAGATTTTTGATGAAATTGTGACCCCGGGGCTTAGGGATTTTTTCAAAAAAAAAATTTTCTGCCGGTTAAGTTGTTGAGGGCTGACTTCTTTTTCTGTGATAAAAAGCCTTCAGTTTCGCCCCCAAACCTTTCAGGGGAGCATTTGGAACCCTTTGGCATCATATTTGAATCAATTGCCGATGTCAGATGTTTGAAGAAATTGTGACCCCGGGGCTTCGGGATGTTTTCAAAAAAATATTTTTCTGCCGGTTAAGTTGTCGAGGGCTGAATTCTTGTCCTGTGATGAAAAGCCTTCTCTTTCGACCGCCAAACCTTTCAGGGGAGCATTTGCAACTGTTTGGCACCATTTTTGAGTCAATTGGAGAACGTCAGAGTTTTGATGAAATTGTGACCCCGGGGCTCAGGGAATTTTTCAAAAAAATATTTTTCTACCGGTTAAGTTGTCGAGGGCTGATTTCTTGTCGTGTGATAAAAAGCCTTCTCTTTCGACTGTCAAATCTTTTAGAGGAGCATTTGCAACCGTTTGGCACCATTTTTGAGTCAATTGGAGAACGTCAGAGTTTTGATGAAATTGTGACCCCAGGGGTTAGGGAATTTTTCAAAAAAATATTTTTCTGCCGGTTAAGTTGTCAAGGGCTGATTTCTTGTCCTGTGATAAAAAGCCTTCTCTTTCGACTGCGAAACCTTTCAGGGGAGCATTTGGAACCGTTTGGCAGCATTTCTGAGTCAATTGCCGAAAGTCAGATTTTTGATGAAATTGTGACCCCGGGGCTTCGGGATTTTTTCAAAGAAATCTTTTTCTGCCGGTTAAGTTGTTGAGGGCTGATTTCTTTTCCTGTGATGAAAAGCCTTCTCTTTCGACCACCAAACCTTTCAGGGCAGCATTTGGAACCGTTTGTCACCATTTCTGAGTCAATTGCCGAAAGTCAGATTTTTCATGAAATTGTGACTCCGGGGCTTAGGGATTTTTTCAAAAAAATATTTTTCTGCCGGTTAAGTTGTTGAGGGCTGATTTCTTGTCCTGTGATAAAAAGCCTTCTGTTTCGACCGCCAAACCTTTCAGGGGAGCATTTGCAACCGTTTGGCACCATTTCTGAGTCAATTGCCGAAAGTCAGATTTTTGATGAAATTGTGACCCCGGGGCTTAGGGATTTTTCCAAAAAAATCTTTTTCTGCCGGTTAAGTTGTCGAGGGCTGATTTCTTGTCCTGTGATAAAAAGCCTTCTGTTTCGACCGCCAAACCTTTCAGGGGAGCATTTGCAACCGTTTGGCACCATTTCTGAGTCAATTGCCGAAAGTCAGATTTTTGCAGAAATTTTGACCCCGGGGCTTAGGGATTTTTTCAAAAAAATATTTTTCTGCCGGTTAAGTTGTCGAAGGCTGATTTATTTTTCTGTGATAAAAAGCCTTCTGTTTCGACCGCCAAACCTTTCAGGGGAGCATTTGCAACCGTTTGGCACCATTTTTGAGTCAATTGGAGAACGTCAGAGTTTTGATGAAATTGTGACCCCGGGGCTTAGATATTTTTTCAAAAGAATCTTTTTCTGCCGGTTTAGTTGTCGAGGGCTGATTTCTTTTCCTGTGATGAAAAGCCTTCTCTTTTGACCACCAAACCTTTCAGGGGAGCATTTGGAACCGTTTGGCAGCATTTCTGAGTCAATTGCAGAAAGTCAGATTTTTGATGAAATTGTGACCCCGGAGCTTAGGGATTTTTTCAAAAAAATATTTTTCTGCCGGTTAAGTTGTTGAGGGCTGACTTCTTTTTCTGTGATAAAAAGCCTTCAGTTTCGACCCCCAAACCTTTCAGGGGAGCATTTGGCACCCTTTGGCATCATTTTTGAATCAATTGCCGAAAGTCAGATTTTTGAAGAAATTGTGACCCCGGGGCTTCGGGATTTTTTCAAAAAAATATTTTAATGCCGGTTAAGTTGTTGAAGGCTGATTTCTTGTCCTGTGATAAAAAGCCTTCTGTTTCGACCGTCAAACCTTTCAGGGGAGCATTTGCAACCGTTTGGCACCATTTTTGAGTGAATTGCCAAAAGTCAGAGTTTTGATGAAATTGTGACCCCGGGGCTTAGGGATTTTTTCAAAAAAATCTTTTTCTGCCGGTTAAGTTGTCGAGGGCTGATTTCTTGTCCTGTGATAAAAAGCCTTCTCTTTCGACTGCGAAACCTTTCAGAGGAGCATTTGCAACCGTTTGGGACGATTTTTGAGTCAATTGCAGAACGTCAGAATTTTCATGAAATTGTGACCCCGGGGCTTAGGGATTTTTTCAAAAGAATCTTTTTCTGCCGGTTAAGTTGTCGAGGGCTGATTTCTTTTCCTGTGATGAAAAGCCTTCTGTTTCGACCACCAAACCTTTCAGGGGAGCATTTGGAACCGTTTGGAACCATTTCTGAGTCAATTGCCGAAAGTCAGATTTTTGATGAAATTGTGACCCCGGGGCTTAGGGATTTTTCCAAAAAAATCTTTTTCTGCCGGTTAAGTTGTCGAGGGCTGATTTCTTCTCCTGTGATAAAAAGCCTTCTGTTTCGACCGCCAAACCTTTCAGGGGAGCATTTGCAACCGTTTGGCACCA
This sequence comes from Podarcis gaigeae, assembly GCF_964106915.1. Classification (NCBI taxonomy): domain Eukaryota; kingdom Metazoa; phylum Chordata; class Lepidosauria; order Squamata; family Lacertidae; genus Podarcis; species Podarcis gaigeae. The sequence continues at coordinate 78,971,666 of NC_139683.1, read as the reverse complement.
TTTTTGAGTTTATTGCCGAAAGTCAGATTTTTGCAGAAATTTTGACCCCGGGGCTTAGGGATTTTTTCAAAAAAATATTTTTCTGCCGGTTAAGTTGTCGAAGGCTGATTTATTTTTCTGTGATAAAAAGCCTTCTGTTTCGACCGCCAAACCTTTCAGGGGAGCATTTGCAACCGTTTGGCACCATTTTTGAGTCAATTGGAGAACGTCAGAGTTTTGATGAAATTGTGACCCCGGGGCTTAGATATTTTTTCAAAAGAATCTTTTTCTGCCGGTTTAGTTGTCGAGGGCTGATTTCTTTTCCTGTGATGAAAAGCCTTCTCTTTTGACCACCAAACCTTTCAGGGGAGCATTTGGAACCGTTTGGCAGCATTTCTGAGTCAATTGCAGAAAGTCAGATTTTTGATGAAATTGTGACCCCGGAGCTTAGGGATTTTTTCAAAAAAATATTTTTCTGCCGGTTAAGTTGTTGAGGGCTGACTTCTTTTTCTGTGATAAAAAGCCTTCAGTTTCGACCCCCAAACCTTTCAGGGGAGCATTTGGCACCCTTTGGCATCATTTTTGAATCAATTGCCGAAAGTCAGATTTTTGAAGAAATTGTGACCCCGGGGCTTCGGGATTTTTTCAAAAAAATATTTTAATGCCGGTTAAGTTGTTGAAGGCTGATTTCTTGTCCTGTGATAAAAAGCCTTCTGTTTCGACCGCCAAACCTTTCAGGGGAGCATTTGCAACCGTTTGGCACCATTTTTGAGTCAATTGGAGAACGTCAGAGTTTTGATGAAATTGTGACCCCGGGGCTTAGGGATTTTTTCAAAAAAATCTTTTTCTGCCGGTTAAGTTGTCGAGGGCTGATTTCTTTTCCTGTGATGAAAAACCTTCTGTTTCGACCGCCAAACCTTTCAGGGGAGCATTTGGAACCGTTTGGCACCATTTCTGAGTCAATTGGAGAACGTCAGAGTTTTGATGAAATTGTGACCCCGGGGCTTAGGGATTTTTTCAAAAAAATATTTTTCTGCCGGTTAAGTTGTCGAAGGCTGATTTATTTTTCTGTGATAAAAAGCCTTCTGTTTCGACCGTCAAACCTTTCAGGGGAGCATTTGCAACCGTTTGGCACCATTTTTGAGTGAATTGCCAAAAGTCAGAGTTTTGATGAAATTGTGACCCCGGGGCTTAGGGATTTTTTCAAAAAAATATTTTTCGGCCGGTTAAGTTGTCGAAGGCTGATTTATTTTTCTGTGATAAAAAGCCTTCTGTTTCGACCACCAAACCTTTCAGGGGAGCATTTGCAACCGTTTGGCACCATTTTTGAGTCAATTGGAGAACGTCAGAGTTTTGATGAAATTGTGACCCCGGGGCTTAGGGATTTTTTCAAAAGAATCTTTTTCTGCCGGTTAAGTTGTCAAGGGCTGATTTCTTGTCCTGTGATAAAAAGCCTTCTCTTTCGACTGCGAAACCTTTCAGGGGAGCATTTGCAACCGTTTGGCACCATTTTTGAGTCAATTGGAGAACGTCAGAGTTTTGATGAAATTGTGACCCCGGGGCTTAGATATTTTTTCAAAAGAATCTTTTTCTGCCGGTTTAGTTGTCGAGGGCTGATTTCTTTTCCTGTGATGAAAAGCCTTCTCTTTTGACCACCAAACCTTTCAGGGGAGCATTTGGAACCGTTTGGCAGCATTTCTGAGTCAATTGCAGAAAGTCAGATTTTTGATGAAATTGTGACCCCGGAGCTTAGGGATTTTTTCAAAAAAATATTTTTCTGCCGGTTAAGTTGTTGAGGGCTGACTTCTTTTTCTGTGATAAAAAGCCTTCAGTTTCGACCCCCAAAACTTTCAGGGGAGCATTTGGCACCCTTTGGCATCATTTTTGAATCAATTGCCGAAAGTCAGATTTTTGAAGAAATTGTGACCCCGGGGCTTCGGGATTTTTTCAAAAAAATATTTTAATGCCGGTTAAGTTGTTGAAGGCTGATTTCTTGTCCTGTGATAAAAAGCCTTCTGTTTCGACCGCCAAACCTTTCAGGGGAGCATTTGCAACCGTTTGGCACCATTTTTGAGTCAATTGGAGAACGTCAGAGTTTTGATGAAATTGTGACCCCGGGGCTTAGGGATTTTTTCAAAAAAATATTTTTCTGCCGGTTAAGTTGTCGAAGGCTGATTTATTTTTCTGTGATAAAAAGCCTTCTGTTTCGACCGTCAAACCTTTCAGGGGAGCATTTGCAACCGTTTGGCACCATTTTTGAGTGAATTGCCAAAAGTCAGAGTTTTGATGAAATTGTGACCCCGGGGCTTAGGGATTTTTTCAAAAAAATATTTTTCGGCCGGTTAAGTTGTCGAAGGCTGATTTATTTTTCTGTGATAAAAAGCCTTCTGTTTCGACCACCAAACCTTTCAGGGGAGCATTTGCAACCGTTTGGCACCATTTTTGAGTGTATTGCCGAAAGTCAGATTTTTGCAGAAATTTTGACCCCGGGGCTTAGGGATTTTTTCAAAAGAATCTTTTTCTGCCGGTTAAGTTGTCAAGGGCTGATTTCTTGTCCTGTGATAAAAAGCCTTCTCTTTCGACTGCGAAACCTTTCAGGGGAGCATTTGCAACCGTTTGGCACCATTTTTGAGTCAATTGGAGAACGTCAGAGTTTTGATGAAATTGTGACCCCGGGGCTTAGATATTTTTTCAAAAGAATCTTTTTCTGCCGGTTTAGTTGTCGAGGGCTGATTTCTTTTCCTGTGATGAAAAGCCTTCTCTTTTGACCACCAAACCTTTCAGGGGAGCATTTGGAACCGTTTGGCAGCATTTCTGAGTCAATTGCAGAAAGTCAGATTTTTGATGAAATTGTGACCCCGGAGCTTAGGGATTTTTTCAAAAAAATATTTTTCTGCCGGTTAAGTTGTTGAGGGCTGACTTCTTTTTCTGTGATAAAAAGCCTTCAGTTTCGACCCCCAAACCTTTCAGGGGAGCATTTGGCACCCTTTGGCATCATTTTTGAATCAATTGCCGAAAGTCAGATTTTTGAAGAAATTGTGACCCCGGGGCTTCGGGATTTTTTCAAAAAAATATTTGAATGCCGGTTAAGTTGTTGAAGGCTGATTTCTTGTCCTGTGATAAAAAGCCTTCTGTTTCGACCGCCAAACCTTTCAGGGGAGCATTTGCAACCGTTTGGCACCATTTTTGAGTCAATTGGAGAACGTCAGAGTTTTGATGAAATTGTGACCCCGGGGCTTAGGGATTTTTTCAAAAAAATCTTTTTCTGCCGGTTAAGTTGTCGAGGGCTGATTTCTTTTCCTGTGATGAAAAACCTTCTGTTTCGACCGCCAAACCTTTCAGGGGAGCATTTGGAACCGTTTGGCACCATTTCTGAGTCAATTGCCGAAAGTCAGATTTTTGATGAAATTGTGACCCCGGGGCTTAGGGATTTTTTCAAAAAAATATTTTTCTGCCGGTTAAGTTGTCGAAGGCTGATTTATTTTTCTGTGATAAAAAGCCTTCTGTTTCGACCGTCAAACCTTTCAGGGGAGCATTTGCAACCGTTTGGGACGATTTTTGAGTCAATTGCAGAACGTCAGAATTTTCATGAAATTGTGACCCCGGGGCTTAGGGATTTTTTCAAAAGAATATTTTTCTGCCGGTTAAGTTGTCGAAGGCTGATTTATTTTTCTGTGATAAAAAGCCTTCTGTTTCGACCGCCAAACCTTTCAGGGGAGCATTTGCAACCGTTTGGCACCATTTTTGAGTCAATTGGAGAACGTCAGAGTTTTGATGAAATTGTGACCCCGGGGCTTAGGGATTTTTTCAAAAGAATCTTTTTCTGCCGGTTTAGTTGTCGAGGGCTGATTTCTTTTCCTGTGATGAAAAGCCTTCTCTTTTGACCACCAAACCTTTCAGGGGAGCATTTGGAATCGTTTGGCAGCATTTCTGAGTCAATTGCCGAAAGTCAGATTTTTGATGAAATTGTGACCCCGGAGCTTAGGGAATTTTTCAAAAAAATATTTTTCTGCCGGTTAAGTTGTCAAGGGCTGATTTCTTGTCCTGTGATAAAAAGCCTTCTCTTTCGACTGCGAAACCTTTCAGAGGAGCATTTGCCACCGTTTGGGACGATTTTTGAGTCAATTGCAGAACGTCAGAATTTTCATGAAATTGTGACCCCGGGGCTTAGGGATTTTTTCAAAAGAATCTTTTTCTGCCGGTTAAGTTGTCGAGGGCTGATTTCTTTTCCTGTGATGAAAAGCCTTCTGTTTCGACCACCAAACCTTTCAGGGGAGCATTTGGAACCGTTTGGAACCATTTCTGAGTCAATTGCCGAAAGTCAGATTTTTGATGAAATTGTGACCCCGGGGCTTAGGGATTTTTCCAAAAAAATCTTTTTCTGCCGGTTAAGTTGTCGAGGGCTGATTTCTTGTCCTGTGATAAAAAGCCTTCTGTTTCGACCGCCAAACCTTTCAGGAGAGCATTTGCAACCGTTTGGCACCATTTTTGAGTGTATTGCCGAAAGTCAGATTTTTGCAGAAATTTTGACCCCGGGGCTTAGGGATTTTTTCAAAAAAATATTTTTCTGCCGGTTAAGTTGTCGAAGGCTGATTTATTTTTCTGTGATAAAAAGCCTTCTGTTTCGACCGCCAAACCTTTCAGGGGAGCATTTGCAACCGTTTGGCACCATTTTTGAGTCAATTGGAGAACGTCAGAGTTTTGATGAAATTGTGACCCCGGGGCTTAGATATTTTTTCAAAAGAATCTTTTTCTGCCGGTTTAGTTGTCGAGGGCTGATTTCTTTTCCTGTGATGAAAAGCCTTCTCTTTTGACCACCAAACCTTTCAGGGGAGCATTTGGAACCGTTTGGCAGCATTTCTGAGTCAATTGCAGAAAGTCAGATTTTTGATGAAATTGTGACCCCGGAGCTTAGGGATTTTTTCAAAAAAATATTTTTCTGCCGGTTAAGTTGTTGAGGGCTGACTTCTTTTTCTGTGATAAAAAGCCTTCAGTTTCGACCCCCAAACCTTTCAGGGGAGCATTTGGCACCCTTTGGCATCATTTTTGAATCAATTGCCGAAAGTCAGATTTTTGAAGAAATTGTGACCCCGGGGCTTCGGGATTTTTTCAAAAAAATATTTTAATGCCGGTTAAGTTGTTGAAGGCTGATTTCTTGTCCTGTGATAAAAAGCCTTCTGTTTCGACCGCCAAACCTTTCAGGGGAGCATTTGCAACCGTTTGGCACCATTTTTGAGTCAATTGAAGAACGTCAGAGTTTTGATGAAATTGTGACCCCGGGGCTTAGGGATTTTTTCAAAAAAATCTTTTTCTGCCGGTTAAGTTGTCGAAGGTTGATTTATTTTTCTGTGATAAAAAGCCTTCTGTTTCGACCGTCAAACCTTTCAGGGGAGCATTTGGAACCGTTTGGCACCATTTTTGAGTCAATTGCCGAAAGTCAGATTTTTGATGAAATTGTGACCCCGGGGCTTAGGGATTTTTTCAAAAAAATATTTTTCTGCCGGTTAAGTTGTCGAAGGCTGATTTATTTTTCTGTGATAAAAAGCCTTCTGTTTCGACCGTCAAACCTTTCAGGGGAGCATTTGCAACCGTTTGGCACCATTTTTGAGTGAATTGCCAAAAGTCAGAGTTTTGATGAAATTGTGACCCCGGGGCTTAGGGATTTTTTCAAAAGAATCTTTTTCTGCCGGTTTAGTTGTCGAGGGCTGATTTCTTTTCCTGTGATGAAAAGCCTTCTCTTTTGACCACCAAACCTTTCAGGGGAGCATTTGGAATCGTTTGGCAGCATTTCTGAGTCAATTGCCGAAAGTCAGATTTTTGATGAAATTGTGACCCCGGAGCTTAGGGAATTTTTCAAAAAAATATTTTTCTGCCGGTTAATTGTCAAGGGCTGATTTCTTGTCCTGTGATAAAAAGCCTTCTCTTTCGACTGCGAAACCTTTCAGAGGAGCATTTGCAACCGTTTGGGACGATTTTTGAGTCAATTGCAGAACGTCAGAATTTTCATGAAATTGTGACCCCGGGGCTTAGGGATTTTTTCAAAAGAATCTTTTTCTGCCGGTTAAGTTGTCGAGGGCTGATTTCTTTTCCTGTGATGAAAAGCCTTCTGTTTCGACCACCAAACCTTTCAGGGGAGCATTTGGAACCGTTTGGAACCATTTCTGAGTCAATTGCCGAAAGTCAGATTTTTGATGAAATTGTGACCCCGGGGCTTCGGGATTTTTTCAAAAAAATATTTTTCTGCCGGTTAAGTTGTCGAGGGCTGATTTCTTGTCCTGTGATAAAAAGCCTTCTGTTTCGACCGCCAAACCTTTCAGGGGAGCATTTGCAACCGTTTGGCAACATTTCTGAGTCAATTGCCGAAAGTCAGATTTTTGCAGAAATTGTGACCCCGGGGCTTAGGGATTTTTTCAAAAAAATATTTTTCTGCCAGTTAAGTTGTTGAAGGCTGATTTATTTTTCTGTGATAAAAAGCCTTCTGTTTCGACCGCCAAACCTTTCAGGGGAGCATTTGCAACCGTTTGGCACCATTTTTGAGTCAATTGGAGAACGTCAGAGTTTGATGAAATTGTGACCCCGGGGCATAGGGAATTTTTCAAAAAAAATATTTTTCTGCCGGTTAAGTTGTCAAGGGCTGATTTCTTGTCCTGTGATAAAAAGCCTTTTCTTTCGACTGCCAAACCTTTCAGAGGAGCATTTGCAACCGTTTGGCACCATTTTTGAATCAATTGCCGAAAGTCAGATTTTTGATTAAATTGTGACCCCGGGGATTAGGGATTTTTTCAAAATAATTTTTTTCTGCCGGTTAAGTTGTCGAGGGCTGATTTCTTTTCCTGTGATGAAAAGCCTTCTCTTTCGACCACCAAACCTTTCAGGGGAGCATTTGCAACCGTTTTGCACCATTTCTGAGTCAATTGCCGAAAGTCAGATTTTTGCAGAAATTGTGACCCCGGGGCTTAGGGATTTTTTCAAAAAAATATTTTTCTGTCGGTTAAGTTGTTGAAGGCTGATTTATTTTTCTGTGATAAAAAGCCTTCTGTTTCGACCGCCAAACCTTTCAGGGGAGCATTTGCAACCGTTTGGCACCATTTTTGAGTCAATTGGAGAACGTCAGAGTTTTGATGAAATTGTGACCCCGGGGCTTAGGGATTTTTTCAAAAAAATCTTTTTCTGCCGGTTAAGTTGTCGAGGTCTGATTTCTTTTCCTGTGATGAAAAGCCTTCTCTTTCGACCCCCAAACCTTTCAGGGGAGCATTTGGCACCCTTTGGCATCATTTTTGAATCAATTGCCGAAAGTCAGATTTTTGAAGAAATTGTGACCCCGGGGCTTCGGGGTTTTTGCAAAAAAATATTTTTCTGCCGGTTAAGTTGTCGAAGGCTGATTTATTTTTCTGTGATAAAAAGCCTTCTGTTTCGACCGCCAAACCTTTCAGGGGAGCATTTGCAACCGTTTGGCACCATTTTTGAGTCAATTGGAGAACGTCAGAGTTTGATGAAATTGTGACCCCGGGGCTTAGGGAATTTTTCAAAAAAATATTTTTCTGCCGGTTAAGTTGTCGAGGGCTGAATTCTTGTCCTGTGATAAAAAGCCTTCTCTTTCGACTGCCAAACCTTTCAGAGGAGCATTTGCAACCGTTTGGCACCATTTTTGAATCAATTGCCGAAAGTCAGATTTTTGATGAAATTGTGACCCCGGGGCTTAGGGATTTTTTCAAAAGAATCTTTTTCTGCCGGTTAAGTTGTCGAGGTCTGATTTCTTTTCCTGTGATGAAAAGCCTTCTCTTTCGACCACCAAACCTTTCAGGGGAGCATTTGCAACCGTTTTGCACCATTTCTGAGTCAATTGCCGAAAGTCAGATTTTTGATGAAATTGTGACCCCGGGGCTTAGGGATTTTTTCAAAAAAATATTTTTCTGCCGGTTAAGTTGTCGAAGGCTGACTTCTTTTTCTGTGATAAAAAGCCTTCTGTTTCGACCGCCAAACCTTTCAGGGGAGCATTTGCAACCGTTTGGCACCATTTTTGAGTCAATTGGAGAACGTCAGAGTTTTGATGAAATTGTGACCCCGGGGCTTAGATATTTTTTCAAAAGAATCTTTTTCTGCCGGTTTAGTTGTCGAGGGCTGATTTCTTTTCCTGTGATGAAAAGCCTTCTCTTTTGACCACCAAACCTTTCAGGGGAGCATTTGGAACCGTTTGGCAGCATTTCTGAGTCAATTGCAGAAAGTCAGATTTTTGATGAAATTGTGACCCCGGAGCTTAGGGATTTTTTCAAAAAAATATTTTTCTGCCGGTTAAGTTGTTGAGGGCTGACTTCTTTTTCTGTGATAAAAAGCCTTCAGTTTCGACCCCCAAACCTTTCAGGGGAGCATTTGGCACCCTTTGGCATCATTTTTGAATCAATTGCCGAAAGTCAGATTTTTGAAGAAATTGTGACCCCGGGGCTTCGGGATTTTTTCAAAAAAATATTTTAATGCCGGTTAAGTTGTTGAAGGCTGATTTCTTGTCCTGTGATAAAAAGCCTTCTGTTTCGACCGCCAAACCTTTCAGGGGAGCATTTGCAACCGTTTGGCACCATTTTTGAGTCAATTGGAGAACGTCAGAGTTTTGATGAAATTGTGACCCCGGGGCTTAGGGATTTTTTCAAAAAAATCTTTTTCTGCCGGTTAAGTTGTCGAGGGCTGATTTCTTTTCCTGTGATGAAAAGCCTTCTGTTTCGACCGCCAAACCTTTCAGGGGAGCATTTGGAACCGTTTGGCACCATTTCTGAGTCAATTGCCGAAAGTCAGATTTTTGATGAAATTGTGACCCCGGGGCTTAGGGATTTTTTCAAAAAAATATTTTCTGCCGGTTAAGTTGTCGAAGGCTGATTTATTTTTCTGTGATAAAAAGCCTTCTGTTTCGACCGTCAAACCTTTCAGGGGAGCATTTGCAACCGTTTGGCAACATTTCTGAGTCAATTGCCGAAAGTCAGATTTTTGCAGAAATTGTGACCCCGGGGCTTAGGGATTTTTTCAAAAAAATATTTTTCTGCCAGTTAAGTTGTTGAAGGCTGATTTATTTTTCTGTGATAAAAAGCCTTCTGTTTCGACCGCCAAACCTTTCAGGGGAGCATTTGCAACCGTTTGGCACCATTTTTGAGTCAATTGGAGAACGTCAGAGTTTGATGAAATTGTGACCCCGGGGCATAAGGAATTTTTCAAAAAAAATATTTTTCTGCCGGTTAAGTTGTCAAGGGCTGATTTCTTGTCCTGTGATAAAAAGCCTTTTCTTTCGACTGCCAAACCTTTCAGAGGAGCATTTGCAACCGTTTGGCACCATTTTTGAATCAATTGCCTAAAGTCAGATTTTTGATTAAATTGTGACCCCGGGGCTTAGGGATTTTTTCAAAAGAATTTTTTTCTGCCGGTTAAGTTGTCGAGGGCTGATTTCTTTTCCTGTGATGAAAAGCCTTCTCTTTCGACCACCAAACCTTTCAGGGGAGCATTTGCAACCGTTTTGCACCATTTCTGAGTCAATTGCCGAAAGTCAGATTTTTGCAGAAATTGTGACCCCGGGGCTTAGGGATTTTTTCAAAAAAATATTTTTCTGCCGGTTAAGTTGTTGAAGGCTGATTTATTTTTCTGTGATAAAAAGCCTTCAGTTTCGACCCCCAAACCTTTCAGGGGAGCATTTGGAACCCTTTGGCATCATTTTTGAATCAATTGCCGAAAGTCAGATGTTTGAAGAAATTGTGACCCCGGGGCTTCGGGATGTTTTCAAAAAAATATTTTTCTGCCGGTTAAGTTGTCGAAGGCTGATTTCTTTTCCTGTGATGAAAAGCCTTCTCTTTCGACCGCCAAACCTTTCAGGGGAGCATTTGCAACCGTTTGGCACCATTTTTGAGTCAATTGGAGAACGTCAGAGTTTTGATGAAATTGTGACCTCGGGGCTTAGGGAATTTTTCAAAAAAATCTTTTTCTGCCGGTTAAGTTGTCGAGGGCTGATTTCTTGTCCTGTGATAAAAAGCCTTCTGTTTCGACCGCCAAACCTTTCAGGGGAGCATTTGCAACCGTTTGGCACCATTTCTGATTCAATTGCCAAAATTCAGATTTTTCATGAAATTGTGACTCCGGGGCTTAGGGATTTTTTCAAAAAAAATATTTTTCTGCCGGTTAAGTTGTTGAGGGCTGATTTCTTGTCCTGTGATAAAAAGCCTTCTGTTTCGACCTCCAAACCTTTCAGGGGAGCATTTGCAACCGTTTGGCACCATTTCTGAGACAATTGCCGAAAGTCAGATTTTTGATGAAATTGTGACCCCGGGGCTTAGGGATTTTTCCAAAAAAATATTTTTCTGCCGGTTAAGTTGTCGAGGGCTGATTTCTTGTCCTGTGATAAAAAGCCTTCTGTTTCGACCGTCAAACCTTTCAGGGGAGCATTTGCAACCGTTTGGCACCATTTTTGAGTGTATTGCCAAAAGTCAGATTTTTGATGAAATTGTGACCCCGGGGCTTAGGGATTTTTTCAAAAAAATATTTTTCGGCCGGTTAAGTTGTCGAAGGCTGATTTATTTTTCTGTGATAAAAAGCCTTCTGTTTCGACCGCCAAACCTTTCAGGGGAGCATTTGCAACCGTTTGGCACCATTTTTGAGTCAATTGGAGAACGTCAGAGTTTTGATGAAATTGTGACCCCGGGGCTTAGGGATTTTTTCAAAAGAATCTTTTTCTGCCGGTTAAGTTGTCAAGGGCTGATTTCTTGTCCTGTGATAAAAAGCCTTCTCTTTCGACTGCGAAACCTTTCAGGGGAGCATTTGCAACCGTTTGGCAGCATTTCTGAGTCAATTGCCGAAAGTCAGATTTTTGATGAAATTGTGACCCCTGGGCTTCGGGATTTTTTCAAAAAAATCGTTTTCTGCCGGTTAAGTTGTCGAGGGCTTATTTCTTTTCCTGTCATGAAAAGCCTTCTCTTTCGACCACCAAACCTTTCAGGGGAGCATTTGCAACCGTTTTGCACCATTTCTGAGTCAATTGCCGAAAGTCAGATTTTTGATGAAATTGTGACCCCGGGGCTTAGGGATTTTTTCAAAAAAAAAATTTTCTGCCGGTTAAGTTGTTGAGGGCTGACTTCTTTTTCTGTGATAAAAAGCCTTCAGTTTCGCCCCCAAACCTTTCAGGGGAGCATTTGGAACCCTTTGGCATCATTTTTGAATCAATTGCCGAAAGTCAGATGTTTGAAGAAATTGTGACCCCGGGGCTTCGGGATGTTTTCAAAAAAATATTTTTCTGCCGGTTAAGTTGTTGAAGGCTGATTTCTTTTCCTGTGATGAAAAGCCTTCTCTTTCGACCGCCAAACCTTTCAGGGGAGCATTTGCAACCGTTTGGCACCATTTTTGAGTCAATTGGAGAACGTCAGAGTTTTGATGAAATTGTGACCCCGGGGCTTAGGGATTTTTTCAAAAAAATATTTTTCTGCCGGTTAAGTTGTCGAGGGCTGATTTGTTGTCCTGTGATAAAAAGCCTTCTGTTTCGACCGCCAAACCTTTCAGGGGAGCATTTGCAACCGTTTGGCACCATTTCTGATTCAATTGCCAAAATTCAGATTTTTCATGAAATTGTGACTCCGGGGCTTAGGGATTTTTTCAAAAAAATATTTTTGTGCCGGTTAAGTTGTTGAGGGCTGATTTCTTGTCCTGTGATAAAAAGCCTTCTGTTTCGACCTCCAAACCTTTCAGGGGAGCATTTGCAACCGTTTGGCACCATTTCTGAGACAATTGCCGAAAGTCAGATTTTTGATGAAATTGTGACCCCGGGGCTTAGGGATTTTTCCAAAAAAATATTTTTCTGCCGGTTAAGTTGTCGAGGGCTGATTTCTTGTACTGTGATAAAAAGCCTTCTGTTTCGACTGTCAAACCTTTCAGGGGAGCATTTGCAACCGTTTGGCACCATTTTTGAGTGTATTGCCAAAAGTCAGATTTTTGATGAAATTGTGACCCCGGGGCTTAGGGATTTTTTCAAAAAAATATTTTTCTGCCGGTTAAGTTGTCGAAGGCTGATTTATTTTTCTGTGATAAAAAGCCTTCTGTTTCGACTGCGAAAACTTTCAGGGGAGCATTTGCAACCGTTTGGCACCATTTTTGAGTCAATTGGAGAACGTCAGAGTTTTGATGAAATTGTGACCCCGGGGCTTAGGGATTTTTTCAAAAGAATCTTTTTCTGCCGGTTAAGTTGTCAAGGGCTGATTTCTTGTCCTGTGATAAAAAGCCTTCTCTTTCGACTGCGAAACCTTTCAGGGGAGCATTTGCAACCGTTTGGCAGCATTTCTGAGTCAATTGCCGAAAGTCAGATTTTTGATGAAATTGTGACCCCTGGGCTTCGGGATTTTTTCAAAAAAATCTTTTTCTGCCGGTTAAGTTGTCGAGGGCTGATTTCTTTTCCTGTCATCAAAAGCCTTCTCTTTCGACCACCAAACCTTTCAGGGGAGCATTTGCAACCGTTTTGCACCATTTCTGAGTCAATTGCCGAAAGTCAGATTTTTGATGAAATTGTGACCCCGGGGCTTAGGGATTTTTTCAAAAAAAATTTTTTCTGCCGGTTAAGTTGTTGAGGGCTGACTTCTTTTTCTGTGATAAAAAGCCTTCAGTTTCACCCCCAAACCTTTCAGGGGAGCATTTGGAACCCTTTGGCATCATTTTTGAATCAATTGCCGATGTCAGATGTTTGAAGAAATTGTGACCCCGGGGCTTCGGGATGTTTTCAAAAAAATATTTTTCTGCCGGTTAAGTTGTCGAGGGCTGAATTCTTGTCCTGTGATGAAAAGCCTTCTCTTTCGACCGCCAAACCTTTCAGGGGAGCATTTGCAACTGTTTGGCACCATTTTTGAGTCAATTGGAGAACGTCAGAGTTTTGATGAAATTGTGACCCCGGGGCTCAGGGAATTTTTCAAAAAAATATTTTTCTGCCGGTTATTTTGTTGAGGGCTGATTTCTTGTCGTGTGATAAAAAGCCTTCTCTTGCGACTGTCAAACCTTTCAGAGGAGCATTTGGAACCGTTTGGCAGCATTTCTGAGTCAATTGCCGAAAGTCAGATTTTTGATGAAATTGTGACCCCGGGGCTTAGGGATTTTTTCAAAAAAATATTTTTCTACCGGTTAAGTTGTCGAGGGCTGATTTCTTGTCGTGTGATAAAAAGCCTTCTCTTTCGACTGTCAAACCTTTCAGAGGAGAATTTGCAACCGTTTGGCACCATTTTTGAGTGAATTGCCAAAAGTCAGATTTTTGATGAAATTGTGACCCCGGGGCTTAGGGATTTTTTCAAAAGAATCTTTTTCTGCCGGTTAAGTTGTCGAGGGCTGATTTCTTTTCCTGTGATGAAAAGCCTTCTCTTTCGACCACCAAACCTTTCAGGGGAGCATTTGGAACCGTTTGGCACCATTTCTGAGTCAATTGCCGAAAGTCAGATTTTTGATTAAATTGTGACCCCGGGGCTTAGGGATTTTTTCCAAAAAAAAAAATTCTGCCGGTTAAGTTGTTGAGGGCTGACTTCTTTTTCTGTGATAAAAAGCCTTCAGTTTCGACCCCCAAACCTTTCAGGGGAGCATTTGGAACCCTTTGGCATCATTTTTGAATCAATTGCCGAAAGTCAGATGTTTGAAGAAATTGTGACCCCGGGGCTTCGGGATGTTTTCAAAAAAATATTTTTCTGCCGGTTAAGTTGTCGAAGGCTGATTTCTTTTCCTGTGATGAAAAGCCTTCTCTTTCGACCGCCAAACCTTTCAGGGGAGCATTTGCAACCGTTTGGCACCATTTTTGAGTCAATTGGAGAACGTCAGAGTTTTGATGAAATTGTGACCTCGGGGCTTAGGGAATTTTTCAAAAAAATCTTTTTCTGCCGGTTAAGTTGTCGAGGGCTGATTTCTTGTCCTGTGATAAAAAGCCTTCTGTTTCGACCGCCAAACCTTTCAGGGGAGCATTTGCAACCGTTTGGCACCATTTTTGAGTGTATTGCCAAAAGTCAGATTTTTGATGAAATTGTGACCCCGGGGCTTAGGGATTTTTTCAAAAAAATATTTTTCTGCCGGTTAAGTTGTCGAAGGCTGATTTATTTTTCTGTGATAAAAAGCCTTCTGTTTCGACTGCGAAAACTTTCAGGGGAGCATTTGCAACCGTTTGGCAGCATTTCTGAGTCAATTGCCGAAAGTCAGATTTTTGATGAAATTGTGACCCCTGGGCTTCGGGATTTTTTCAAAAAAATCTTTTTCTGCCGGTTAAGTTGTCGAGGGCTGATTTCTTTTCCTGTCATCAAAAGCCTTCTCTTTCGACCACCAAACCTTTCAGGGGAGCATTTGCAACCGTTTTGCACCATTTCTGAGTCAATTGCCGAAAGTCAGATTTTTGATGAAATTGTGACCCCGGGGCTTAGGGATTTTTTCAAAAAAAATTTTTTCTGCCGGTTAAGTTGTTGAGGGCTGACTTCTTTTTCTGTGATAAAAAGCCTTCAGTTTCACCCCCAAACCTTTCAGGGGAGCATTTGGAACCCTTTGGCATCATTTTTGAATCAATTGCCGATGTCAGATGTTTGAAGAAATTGTGACCCCGGGGCTTCGGGATGTTTTCAAAAAAATATTTTTCTGCCGGTTAAGTTGTCGAGGGCTGAATTCTTGTCCTGTGATGAAAAGCCTTCTCTTTCGACCGCCAAACCTTTCAGGGGAGCATTTGCAACTGTTTGGCACCATTTTTGAGTCAATTGGAGAACGTCAGAGTTTTGATGAAATTGTGACCCCGGGGCTCAGGGAATTTTTCAAAAAAATATTTTTCTGCCGGTTATTTTGTTGAGGGCTGATTTCTTGTCGTGTGATAAAAAGCCTTCTCTTGCGACTGTCAAACCTTTCAGAGGAGCATTTGGAACCGTTTCGCAGCATTTCTGAGTCAATTGCCGAAAGTCAGATTTTTGATGAAATTGTGACCCCGGGGCTTAGCGATTTTTTTAAAAAAATATTTTTCTACCGGTTAAGTTGTCGAGGGCTGATTTCTTGTCGTGTGATAAAAAGCCTTCTCTTTCGACTGTCAAACCTTTCAGAGGAGAATTTGCAACCGTTTGGCACCATTTTTGAGTGAATTGCCAAAAGTCAGATTTTTGATGAAATTGTGACCCCGGGGCTTAGGGATTTTTTCAAAAGAATCTTTTTCTGCCGGTTAAGTTGTCGAGGGCTGATTTCTTTTCCTGTGATGAAAAGCCTTCTCTTTCGACCACCAAACCTTTCAGGGGAGCATTTGGAACCGTTTGGCACCATTTCTGAGTCAATTGCCGAAAGTCAGATTTTTGATTAAATTGTGACCCCGGGGCTTAGGGATTTTTTCCAAAAAAAAAAATTCTGCCGGTTAAGTTGTTGAGGGCTGACTTCTTTTTCTGTGATAAAAAGCCTTCAGTTTCGACCCCCAAACCTTTCAGGGGAGCATTTGGAACCCTTTGGCATCATTTTTGAATCAATTGCCGAAAGTCAGATGTTTGAAGAAATTGTGACCCCGGGGCTTCGGGATGTTTTCAAAAAAATATTTTTCTGCCGGTTAAGTTGTCGAAGGCTGATTTCTTTTCCTGTGATGAAAAGCCTTCTCTTTCGACCGCCAAACCTTTCAGGGGAGCATTTGCAACCGTTTGGCACCATTTTTGAGTCAATTGGAGAACGTCAGAGTTTTGATGAAATTGTGACCTCGGGGCTTAGGGAATTTTTCAAAAAAATCTTTTTCTGCCGGTTAAGTTGTCGAGGGCTGATTTCTTGTCCTGTGATAAAAAGCCTTCTGTTTCGACCGCCAAACCTTTCAGGGGAGCATTTGCAACCGTTTGGCACCATTTCTGATTCAATTGCCAAAATTCAGATTTTTCATGAAATTGTGACTCCGGGGCTTAGGGATTTTTTCAAAAAAAATATTTTTCTGCCGGTTAAGTTGTTGAGGGCTGATTTCTTGTCCTGTGATAAAAAGCCTTCTGTTTCGACCTCCAAACCTTTCAGGGGAGCATTTGCAACCGTTTGGCACCATTTCTGAGACAATTGCCGAAAGTCAGATTTTTGATGAAATTGTGACCCCGGGGCTTAGGGATTTTTCCAAAAAAATATTTTTCTGCCGGTTAAGTTGTCGAGGGCTGATTTCTTGTCCTGTGATAAAAAGCCTTCTGTTTCGACCGTCAAACCTTTCAGGGGAGCATTTGCAACCGTTTGGCACCATTTTTGAGTGTATTGCCAAAAGTCAGATTTTTGATGAAATTGTGACCCCGGGGCTTAGGGATTTTTTCAAAAAAATATTTTTCGGCCGGTTAAGTTGTCGAAGGCTGATTTATTTTTCTGTGATAAAAAGCCTTCTGTTTCGACCGCCAAACCTTTCAGGGGAGCATTTGCAACCGTTTGGCACCATTTTTGAGTCAATTGGAGAACGTCAGAGTTTTGATGAAATTGTGACCCCGGGGCTTAGGGATTTTTTCAAAAGAATCTTTTTCTGCCGGTTAAGTTGTCAAGGGCTGATTTCTTGTCCTGTGATAAAAAGCCTTCTCTTTCGACTGCGAAACCTTTCAGGGGAGCATTTGCAACCGTTTGGCAGCATTTCTGAGTCAATTGCCGAAAGTCAGATTTTTGATGAAATTGTGACCCCTGGGCTTCGGGATTTTTTCAAAAAAATCGTTTTCTGCCGGTTAAGTTGTCAAGGGCTTATTTCTTTTCCTGTCATGAAAAGCCTTCTCTTTCGACCACCAAACCTTTCAGGGGAGCATTTGCAACCGTTTTGCACCATTTCTGAGTCAATTGCCGAAAGTCAGATTTTTGATGAAATTGTGACCCCGGGGCTTAGGGATTTTTTCAAAAAAAAAAATTTCTGCCGGTTAAGTTGTTGAGGGCTGACTTCTTTTTCTGTGATAAAAAGCCTTCAGTTTCGCCCCCAAACCTTTCAGGGGAGCATTTGGAACCCTTTGGCATCATTTTTGAATCAATTGCCGAAAGTCAGATGTTTGAAGAAATTGTGACCCCGGGGCTTCGGGATGTTTTCAAAAAAATATTTTTCTGCCGGTTAAGTTGTTGAAGGCTGATTTCTTTTCCTGTGATGAAAAGCCTTCTCTTTCGACCACCAAACCTTTCAGGGGAGCATTTGCAACCGTTTGGCACCATTTTTGAGTCAATTGGAGAACGTCAGAGTTTTGATGAAATTGTGACCCCGGGGCTTAGGGATTTTTTCAAAAAAATATTTTTCTGCCGGTTAAGTTGTCGAGGGCTGATTTCTTGTCCTGTGATAAAAAGCCTTCTGTTTCGACCGCCAAACCTTTCAGGGGAGCATTTGCAACCGTTTGGCACCATTTCTGATTCAATTGCCAAAATTCAGATTTTTCATGAAATTGTGACTCCGGGGCTTAGGGATTTTTTCAAAAAAATATTTTTGTGCCGGTTAAGTTGTTGAGGGCTGATTTCTTGTCCTGTGATAAAAAGCCTTCTGTTTCGACCTCCAAACCTTTCAGGGGAGCATTTGCAACCGTTTGGCACCATTTCTGAGACAATTGCCGAAAGTCAGATTTTTGATGAAATTGTGACCCCGGGGCTTAGGGATTTTTCCAAAAAAATATTTTTCTGCCGGTTAAGTTGTCGAGGGCTGATTTCTTGTACTGTTATAAAAAGCCTTCTGTTTCGACTGTCAAACCTTTCAGGGGAGCATTTGCAACCGTTTGGCACCATTTTTGAGTGTATTGCCAAAAGTCAGATTTTTGATGAAATTGTGACCCCGGGGCTTAGGGATTTTTTCAAAAAAATATTTTTCTGCCGGTTAAGTTGTCGAAGGCTGATTTATTTTTCTGTGATAAAAAGCCTTCTGTTTCGACTGCGAAACCTTTCAGGGGAGCATTTGCAACCGTTTGGCACCATTTTTGAGTCAATTGCCAAAATTCAGATTTTTCATGAAATTGTGACTCCGGGGCTTAGGGATTTTTTCAAAAAAATATTTTTGTGCCGGTTAAGTTGTTGAGGGCTGATTTCTTGTCCTGTGATAAAAAGCCTTCTGTTTCGACCTCCAAACCTTTCAGGGGAGCATTTGCAACCGTTTGGCACCATTTCTGAGACAATTGCCGAAAGTCAGATTTTTGATGAAATTGTGACCCCGGGGCTTAGGGATTTTTCCAAAAAAATATTTTTCTGCCGGTTAAGTTGTCGAGGGCTGATTTCTTGTACTGTGATAAAAAGCCTTCTGTTTCGACTGTCAAACCTTTCAGGGGAGCATTTGCAACCGTTTGGCACCATTTTTGAGTGTATTGCCAAAAGTCAGATTTTTGATGAAATTGTGACCCCGGGGCTTAGGGATTTTTTCAAAAAAATCTTTTTCTGCCGGTTAAGTTGTCGAAGGCTGATTTATTTTTCTGTGATAAAAAGCCTTCTGTTTCGACTGCGAAACCTTTCAGGGGAGCATTTGCAACCGTTTGGCACCATTTTTGAGTCAATTGGAGAACGTCAGAGTTTTGATGAAATTGTGACCCCGGGGCTTAGGGATTTTTTCAAAAGAATCTTTTTCTGCCGGTTAAGTTGTCAAGGGCTGATTTCTTGTCCTGTGATAAAAAGCCTTCTCTTTCGACTGCGAAACCTTTCAGGGGAGCATTTGCAACCGTTTGGCAGCATTTCTGAGTCAATTGCCGAAAGTCAGATTTTTGATGAAATTGTGACCCCTGGGCTTCGGGATTTTTTCAAAAAAATCTTTTTCTGCCGGTTAAGTTGTCGAGGGCTGATTTCTTTTCCTGTCATGAAAAGCCTTCTCTTTCGACCACCAAACCTTTCAGGGGAGCATTTGCAACCGTTTGGCACCATTTCTGAGTCAATTGCCGAAAGTCAGATTTTTGATGAAATTGTGACCCCGGGGCTTCGGGATTTTTTCAAAAAAAATTTTTTCTGCCGGTTAAGTTGTTGAGGGCTGACTTCTTTTTCTGTGATAAAAAGCCTTCAGTTTCACCCCCAAACCTTTCAGGGGAGCATTTGGAACCCTTTGGCATCATTTTTGCATCAATTGCCGATGTCAGATGTTTGAAGAAATTGTGACCCCGGGGCTTCGGGATGTTTTCAAAAAAATATTTTTCTGCCGGTTAAGTTGTCGAGGGCTGAATTCTTGTCCTGTGATGAAAAGCCTTCTCTTTCGACCGCCAAACCTTTCAGGGGAGCATTTGCAACTGTTTGGCACCATTTTTGAGTCAATTGGAGAACGTCAGAGTTTTGATGAAATTGTGACCCCGGGGCTTAGGGATTTTTTCAAAAAAATATTTTTCTGCCGGTTATTTTGTTGAGGGCTGATTTCTTGTCGTGTGATAAAAAGCCTTCTCTTGCGACTGTCAAACCTTTCAGAGGAGCATTTGGAACCGTTTGGCAGCATTTCTGAGTCAATTGCCGAAAGTCAGATTTTTGATGAAATTGTGACCCCGGGGCTTAGGGATTTTTTCAAAAAAATATTTTTCTACTGGTTAAGTTGTCGAGGGCTGATTTCTTGTCGTGTGATAAAAAGCCTTCTCTTTCGACTGTCAAACCTTTCAGAGGAGAATTTGCAACCGTTTGGCACCATTTTTGAGTGAATTAACAAAAGTCAGATTTTTGATGAAATTGTGACCCCGGGGCTTAGGGATTTTTTCAAAAAAATATTTTTCTGCCGGTTAAGTTATCGAAGGCTGATTCATTTTTCTGTGATAAAAAGCCTTCTGTTTCGACCGCCAAACCTTTCAGGGGAACATTTGCAACCGTTTGGCACCATTTTTGAGTCAATTGGAGAACGTCAGAGTTTTGATGAAATTGTGACCCCAGGGCTTAGGGAATTTTTCAAAAAAATATTTTTCTGCAGGTTAAGTTGTCAAGGGCTGATTTCTTGTCCTGTGATAAAAAGCCTTCTCTTTCGACTGCGAAACCTTTCAGGGGAGCATTTGGAACCGTTTGGCAGCATTTCTGAGTCAATTGCCGAAAGTCAGATTTTTGATGAAATTGTGACCCCGGGGCTTCGGGATTTTTTCAAAGAAATCTTTTTCTGCCGGTTAAGTTGTCGAGGGCTGATTTCTTTTCCTGTGATGAAAAGCGTTCTCTTTCGACCGCCAAACCTTTCAGGGGAGCATTTGCAACCGTTTGGCACCATTTTTGAGTCAATTGGAGAACGTCAGAGTTTTGATGAAATTGTGACCCCGGGGCTTAGGGATTTTTTCAAAAAAATATTTTTCTGCCGGTTATTTTGTTGAGGGCTGATTTCTTGTCGTGTGATAAAAAGCCTTCTCTTGCGACTGTCAAACCTTTCAGAGGAGCATTTGGAACCGTTTGGCAGCATTTCTGAGTCAATTGCCGAAAGTCAGATTTTTGATGAAATTGTGACCCCGGGGCTTAGGGATTTTTTCAAAAAAATATTTTTCTACTGGTTAAGTTGTCGAGGGCTGATTTCTTGTCGTGTGATAAAAAGCCTTCTCTTTCGACTGTCAAACCTTTCAGAGGAGAATTTGCAACCGTTTGGCACCATTTTTGAGTGAATTAACAAAAGTCAGATTTTTGATGAAATTGTGACCCCGGGGCTTAGGGATTTTTTCAAAAAAATATTTTTCTGCCGGTTAAGTTGTCGAAGGCTGATTCATTTTTCTGTGATAAAAAGCCTTCTGTTTCGACCGCCAAACCTTTCAGGGGAACATTTGCAACCGTTTGGCACCATTTTTGAGTCAATTGGAGAACGTCAGAGTTTTGATGAAATTGTGACCCCAGGGCTTAGGGAATTTTTCAAAAAAATATTTTTCTGCCGGTTAAGTTGTCAAGGGCTGATTTCTTGTCCTGTGATAAAAAGCCTTCTCTTTCGACTGCGAAACCTTTCAGGGGAGCATTTGGAACCGTTTGGCAGCATTTCTGAGTCAATTGCCGAAAGTCAGATTTTTGATGAAATTGTGACCCCGGGGCTTCGGGATTTTTTCAAAGAAATCTTTTTCTGCCGGTTAAGTTGTCGAGGGCTGATTTCTTTTCCTGTGATGAAAAGCGTTCTCTTTCGACCACCAAACCTTTCAGGGCAGCATTTGGAACCGTTTGTCACCATTTCTGAGTCAATTGCCGAAAGTCAGATTTTTCATGAAATTGTGACTCCGGGGCTTAGGGATTTTTTCAAAAAAATATTTTTCTGCCGGTTAAGTTGTTGAGGGCTGATTTCTTGTCCTGTGATAAAAAGCCTTCTGTTTCGACCGCCAAACCTTTCAGGGGAGCATTTGGAACCGTTTGGCACCATTTCTGAGTCAATTGCCGAAAGTCAGATTTTTGATGAAATTGTGACCCCGGGGCTTAGGGATTTTTCCAAAAAAATATTTTTCTGCCGGTTAAGTTGTCGAGGGCTGATTTCTTGTCCTGTGATAAAAAGCCTTCTGTTTCGACCGCCAAACCTTTCAGGGGAGAATTTGCAACCGTTTGGCACCATTTTTGAGTGTATTGCCGAAAGTCAGATTTTTGCAGAAATTTTGACCCCGGGGCTTAGGGATTTTTTCAAAAAAATATTTTTCTGCCGGTTAAGTTGTCGAAGGCTGATTTCTTGTCCTGTGATAAAAAGCCTTCTGTTTCGACCGCCAAACCTTTCAGGGGAGCATTTGGAACCATTTGGCAGCATTTCTGAGTCAATTGCCGAAAGTCAGATTTTTGATGAAATTGTGACCCCGGGGCTTAGGGATTTTTTCAAAAAAATATTTTTCTGCCGGTTAAGTTGTCGAAGGCTGATTTCTTGTCCTGTGATAAAAAGCCTTCAGTTTCGACCCCCAAACCTTTCAGGGGAGCATTTGGAACCCTTTGGCATCATTTTTGAATCAATTGCCGAAAGTCAGATGTTTGAAGAAATTGTGACCCCGGGGCTTCGGGATGTTTTCAAAAAAATATTTTTCTGCCGGTTAAGTTGTTGAAGGCTGATTTCTTTTCCTGTGATGAAAAGCCTTCTCTTTCGACCGCCAAACCTTTCAGGGGTGCATTTGCAACCGTTTGGAACCATTTTTGAGTCAATTGGAGAACGTCAGAGTTTTGATGAAATTGTGACCCCGGGGCTTAGGGAATTTTTCAAAAAAATATTTTTCTGCCGGTTAAGTTGTCGAGGGCTGATTTCTTGTCCTGTGATAAAAAGCCTTCTGTTTCGACCGCCAAACCTTTCAGGGGAGCATTTGCAACCGTTTGGCACCATTTTTGAGTCAATTGGAGAACGTCAGAGTTTTGATGAAATTGTGACCCCGGGGCTTAGGGATTTTTTCAAAAGAATCTTTTTCTGCCGGTTAAGTTGTCAAGGGCTGATTTCTTGTCCTGTGATAAAAAGCCTTCTGTTTCGACCTCCAGACCTTTCAGGGGAGCATTTGCAACCGTTTGGCACCATTTCTGAGACAATTGCCGAAAGTCAGATTTTTGATGAAATTGTGACCCCGGGGCTTAGGGATTTTTCCAAAAAAACATTTTTCTGCCGGTTAAGTTGTCGAGGGCTGATTTCTTGTACTGTGATAAAAAGCCTTCTGTTTCGACCGTCAAACCTTTCAGGGGAGCATTTGCAACCGTTTGGCACCATTTTTGAGTTTATTGCCAAAAGTCAGATTTTCGATGAAATTGTGACCCCGGGGCTTAGGGATTTTTTCAAAAAAATATTTTTCTGCCGGTTAAGTTGTCGAAGGCTGATTTATTTTTCTGTGATAAAAAGCCTTCTGTTTCGACCGCCAAACCTTTCAGGGGAGCATTTGCAACCGTTTGGCACCATTTTTGAGTCAATTGGAGAACGTCAGAGTTTTGATGAAATTGTGACCCCGGGGCTTAGGGATTTTTTCAAAAGAATCTTTTTCTGCCGGTTAAGTTGTTGAGGGCTGACTTCTTTTTCTGTGATAAAAAGCCTTCAGTTTCGCCCCCAAACCTTTCAGGGGAGCATTTGGAACCCTTTGGCATCATTTTTGAATCAATTGCCGATGTCAGATGTTTGAAGAAATTGTGACCCCGGGGCTTCGGGATATTTTCAAAAAAATATTTTTCTGCCGGTTAAGTTGTCGAGGGCTGAATTCTTGTCCTGTGATGAAAAGCCTTCTCTTTCGACCGCCAAACCTTTCAGGGGAGCATTTCCAACTGTTTGGCACCATTTTTGAGTCAATTGGAGAACGTCAGAGTTTTGATGAAATTGTGACCCCGGGGCTCAGGGAATTTTTCAAAAAAAAATTTTCTGCCGGTTATTTTGTTGAGGGCTGATTTCTTGTCGTGTGATAAAAAGCCTTCTCTTGCGACTGTCAAAACTTTCAGAGGAGCATTTGGAACCGTTTGGCAGCATTTCTGAGTCAATTGCCGAAAGTCAGATTTTTGATGAAATTGTGACCCCGGGGCTTAGGGATTTTTTCAAAAAAATATTTTTCTACCGGTTAAGTTGTCGAGGGCTGATTTCTTGTCGTGTGATAAAAAGCCTTCTCTTTCGACTGTCAAACCTTTCAGAGGAGAATTTGCAACCGTTTGGCACCATTTTTGAGTGAATTGCCAAAAGTCAGATTTTTGATGAAATTGTGACCCCGGGGCTTAGGGATTTTTTCAAAAAAATATTTTTCTGCCGGTTAAGTTGTCGAAGGCTGATTTATTTTTCTGTGATAAAAAGCCTTCTGTTTCGACCGCCAAACCTTTCAGGGGAGCATTTGCAACCGTTTGGCACCATTTTTGAGTCAATTGGAGAACGTCAGAGTTTTGATGAAATTGTGACCCCAGGGCTTAGGGAATTTTTCAAAAAAATATTTTTCTGCCGGTTAAGTTGTCAAGGGCTGATTTCTTGTCCTGTGATAAAAAGCCTTCTCTTTCGACTGCGAAACCTTTCAGGGGAGCATTTGGAACCGTTTGGCAGCATTTCTGAGTCAATTGCCGAAAGTCAGATTTTTGATGAAATTGTGACCCCGGGGCTTCGGGATTTTTTCAAAGAAATCTTTTTCTGCCGGTTAAGTTGTCGAGGGCTGATTTCTTTTCCTGTGATGAAAAGCCTTCTCTTTCGACCACCAAACCTTTCAGGGCAGCATTTGGAACCGTTTGTCACCATTTCTGAGTCAATTGCCGAAAGTCAGATTTTTCATGAAATTGTGACTCCGGGGCTTAGGGATTTTTTCAAAAAAATATTTTTCTGCCGGTTAAGTTGTTGAGGGCTGATTTCTTGTCCTGTGATAAAAAGCCTTCTGTTTCGACCGCCAAACCTTTCAGGGGAGCATTTGCAACCGTTTGGCACCATTTCTGAGTCAATTGCCGAAAGTCAGATTTTTGATGAAATTGTGACCCCGGGGCTTAGGGATTTTTCCAAAAAAATATTTTTCTGCCGGTTAAGTTGTCGAGGGCTGATTTCTTGTCCTGTGATAAAAAGCCTTCTGTTTCGACCGCCAAACCTTTCAGGGGAGAATTTGCAACCGTTTGGCACCATTTTTGAGTGTATTGCCGAAAGTCAGATTTTTGCAGAAATTTTGACCCCGGGGCTTAGGGATTTTTTCAAAAAAATATTTTTCTGCCGGTTAAGTTGTCGAAGGCTGATTTCTTGTCCTGTGATAAAAAGCCTTCTGTTTCGACCGCCAAACCTTTCAGGGGAGCATTTGGAACCATTTGGCAGCATTTCTGAGTCAATTGCCGAAAGTCAGATTTTTGATGAAATTGTGACCCCGGGGCTTCGGGATTTTTTCAAAAAAATCTTTTTCTGCCGGTTAAGTTGTCGAGGGCTGATTTCTTTTCCTGTGATGAGAAGCCTTCTCTTTCGACCACCAAACCTTTCAGGGGATCATTTGGAACCGTTTGGCACCATTTCTGAGTCAATTGCCGAAAGTCAGATTTTTGATGAAATTGTGACCCCGGGGCTTAGGGATTTTTTCAAAAAAATATTTTTCTGCCGGTTAAGTTGTCGAAGGCTGATTTCTTGTCCTGTGATAAAAAGCCTTCAGTTTCGACCCCCAAACCTTTCAGGGGAGCATTTGGAACCCTTTGGCATCATTTTTGAATCAATTGCCGAAAGTCAGATGTTTGAAGAAATTGTGACCCCGGGGCTTCGGGATGTTTTCAAAAAAATATTTTTCTGCCGGTTAAGTTGTCGAAGGCTGATTTCTTTTCCTGTGATGAAAAGCCTTCTCTTTCGACCGCCAAACCTTTCAGGGGAGCATTTGCAACCGTTTGGAACCATTTTAGAGTCAATTGGAGAACGTCAGAATTTTGATGAAATTGTGACCCCGGGGCTTAGGGAATTTTTCAAAAAAATATTTTTCTGCCAGTTAAGTTGTCGAGGGCTGATTTCTTGTCCTGTGATAAAAAGCCTTCTGTTTCGACCGCCAAACCTTTCAGAGGAGCATTTGCAACCGTTTGGCATCATTTTTGATTCAATTGCCAAAATTCAGATTTTTCATGAAATTGTGACTCCGGGGCTTAGGGATTTTTTCAAAAAAATATTTTTCTGCCGGTTAAGTTGTTGAGGGCTGATTTCTTGTCCTGTCATAAAAAGCCTTCTGTTTCGACCTCCAAACCTTTCAGGGGAGCATTTGCAACCGTTTGGCACCATTTCTGAGACAATTGCCGAAAGTCAGATTTTTGATGAAATTGTGACCCCGGGGCTTAGGGATTTTTCCAAAAAAATATTTTTCTGCCGGTTAAGTTGTCGAGGGCTGATTTCTTGTCCTGTGATAAAAAGCCTTCTGTTTCGACCGTCAAACCTTTCAGGGGAGCATTTGCAACCGTTTGGCACCATTTTTGAGTGTATTGCCAAAAGTCAGATTTTTGATGAAATTGTGACCCCGGGGCTTAGGGATTTTTTCAAAAAAATATTTTTGTGCCGGTTAAGTTGTCGAAGGCTGATTTATTTTTCTGTGATAAAAAGCCTTCTGTTTCGACCGCCAAACCTTTCAGGGGAGCATTTGCAACGGTTTGGCACCATTTTTGAGTCAATTGGAGAACGTCAGAGTTTTGATGAAATTGTGACCCCGGGGCTTAGGGATTTTTTCAAAAGAATCTTTTTCTGCCGGTTAAGTTGTCAAGGGCTGATTTCTTGTCCTGTGATAAAAAGCCTTCTCTTTCGACTGCGAAACCTTTCAGGGGAGCATTTGCAACCGTTTGGCAGCATTTCTGAGTCAATTGCCGAAAGTCAGATTTTTGATGAAATTGTGACCCCTGGGCTTCGGGATTTTTTCAAAAAAATCTTTTTCTGCCGGTTAAGTTGTCGAGGGCTGATTTCTTTTCCTGTCATGAAAAGCCTTCTCTTTCGACCACCAAACCTTTCAGAGGAGCATTTGCAACCGTTTTGCACCATTTCTGAGTCAATTGCCGAAAGTCAGATTTTTGATGAAATTGTGACCCCGGGGCTTAGGGATTTTTTCAAAAAAAAATTTTTGTGCCGGTTAAGTTGTTGAGGGCTGACTTCTTTTTCTGTGATAAAAAGCCTTCAGTTTCGCCCCCAAACCTTTCAGGGGAGCATTTGGAACCCTTTGGCATCATTTTTGAATCAATTGCCTATGTCAGATGTTTGAAGAAATTGTGACCCCGGGGCTTCGGGATGTTTTCAAAAAAATATTTTTCTGCCGGTTAAGTTGTCGAGGGCTGAATTCTTGTCCTGTGATGAAAAGCCTTCTCTTTCGACCGCCAAACCTTTCAGGGGAGCATTTGCAACTGTTTGGCACCATTTTTGAGTCAATTGGAGAACGTCAGAGTTTTGATGAAAATGTGACCCCAGGGCTTAGGGAATTTTTCAAAAAAATATTTTTCTGCCGGTTAAGTTGTCAAGGGCTGATTTCTTGTCCTGTGATAAAAAGCCTTCTCTTTCGACTGCGAAACCTTTCAGGGGAGCATTTGGAACCGTTTGGCAGCATTTCTGAGTCAATTGCCGAAAGTCAGATTTTTGATGAAATTGTGACCCCGGGTTAGGGATTTTTTCAAAAAAATCTTTTTCTGCCGGTTAAGTTGTCGAGGGCTGATTTCTTTTCCTGTGATGAAAAGCCTTCTCTTTCGACCACCAAACCTTTCAGGGCAGCATTTGGAACCGTTTGTCACCATTTCTGAGTCAATTGCCGAAAGTCAGATTTTTCATGAAATTGTGACTCCGGGGCTTAGGGATTTTTTCTAAAAAATATTTTTCTGCCGGTTAAGTTGTTGAGGGCTGATTTCTTGTCCTGTCATAAAAAGCCTTCTGTTTCGACCGCCAAACCTTTCAGGGGAGCATTTGCAACCGTTTGGCACCATTTCTGAGTCAATTGCCGAAAGTCAGATTTTTGATGAAATTGTGACCCCGGGGCTTAGGGATTTTTCCAAAAAAATCTTTTTCTGCCGGTTAAGTTGTCGAGGGCTGATTTCTTGTCCTGTGATAAAAAGCCTTCTGTTTCGACCGCCAAACCTTTCAGGGGAGAATTTGCAACCGTTTGGCACCATTTTTGAGTGTATTGCCGAAAGTCAGATTTTTGCAGAAATTTTGACCCCGGGGCTTAGGGATTTTTTCAAAAAAATATTTTTCTGCCGGTTAAGTTGTCGAAGGCTGATTTATTTTTCTGTGATAAAAAGCCTTCTGTTTCGACAGCCAAACCTTTCAGGGGAGCATTTGCAACCGTTTGGCATCATTTTTGAATCAATTGCCGAAAGTCAGATGTTTGAAGAAATTGTGACCCCGGGGCTTCGGGATTTTTTCAAAAAAATATTTTTCTGCCGGTTAAGTTGTCGAAGGCTGATTTCTTGTCCTGTGATAAAAAGCCTTCTGTTTCGACCGCCAAACCTTTCAGGGGAGCATTTGGAACCATTTGGCAGCATTTCTGAGTCAATTGCCGAAAGTCAGATTTTTGATGAAATTGTGACCCCGGGGCTTCGGGATTTTTTCAAAAAAATCTTTTTCTGCCGGTTAAGTTGTCGAGGGCTGATTTCTTTTCCTGTGATGAGAAGCCTTCTCTTTCGACCACCAAACCTTTCAGGGGAGCATTTGGAACCGTTTGGCACCATTTCTGAGTCAATTGCCGAAAGTCAGATTTTTGATGAAATTGTGACCCCGGGGCTTAGGGATTTTTTCAAAAAAAAAAAATTTCTGCCGGTTAAGTTGTTGAGTGCTGACTTCCTTTTCTGTGATAAAAAGCCTTCAGTTTCGACCCCCAAACCTTTCAGGGGAGCATTTGGAACCCTTTGGCATCATTTTTCAATCAATTGCCGAAAGTCAGATGTTTGAAGAAATTGTGACCCCGGAGCTTCGGGATGTTTTCAAAAAAATATTTTTCTGCCGGTTAAGTTGTCGAAGGCTGATTTCTTTTCCTGTAATGAAAAGCCTTCTCTTTCGACCGCCAAACCTTTCAGGGGAGCATTTGCAACCGTTTGGCACCATTTTTGAGTCAATTGGAGAACGTCAGAGTTTTGATGAAATTGTGACCCCGGGGCTTAGGGAATTTTTCAAAAAAATATTTTTCTGCCGGTTAAGTTGTCGAGGGCTGATTTCTTGTCCTGTGATAAAAAGCCTTCTGTTTCGACCGCCAAACCTTTCAGGGGAGCATTTGCAACCGTTTGGCACCATTTCTGATTCAATTGCCAAAATTCAGATTTTTGATGAAATTGTGACCCCGGGGCTTAGGGATTTTTTCAAAAAAAATTTTTTCTGCCGGTTAAGTTGTCGAAGGCTGATTTATTTTTCTGTGATAAAAAGCCTTCTGTTTCGACCGCCAAACCTTTCAGGGGAGCATTTGCAACCGTTTGGCACCATTTTTGAGTCAATTGGAGAACGTCAGAGTTTTGATGAAATTGTGACCCCAGGGCTTAGGGAATTTTTCAAAAAAATATTTTTCTGCCGGTTAAGTTGTCAAGGGCTGATTTCTTGTCCTGTGATAAAAAGCCTTCTCTTTCGACTGTGAAACCTTTCAGGGGAGCATTTGGAACCGTTTGGCAGCATTTCTGAGTCAATTGCCGAAAGTCAGATTTTTGATGAAATTGTGACCCCGGGGCTTAGGGATTTTTTCAAAAAAATATTTTTCTGCCGGTTAAGTTGTCGAGGGCTGATTTCTTTTCCTGTGATGAAAAGCCTTCTCTTTCGACCACCAAACCTTTCAGGGCAGCATTTGGAACCGTTTGTCACCATTTCTGAGTCAATTGCCGAAAGTCAGATTTTTGATGAAATTGTGACCCCGGGGCTTAGGGATTTTTCCAAAAAAATATTTTTCTGCCGGTTAAGTTGTCGTGGGCTGATTTCTTGTCCTGTGATAAAAAGCCTTCTGTTTCGACCGCCAAACCTTTCAGGGGAGAATTTGCAACCGTTTGGCACCATTTTTGAGTGTATTGCCGAAAGTCAGATTTTTGCAGAAATTTTGACCCCGGGGCTTAGGGATTTTTTCAAAAAAATATTTTTCTGCCGGTTAAGTTGTCGAAGGCTGATTTCTTGTCCTGTGATAAAAAGCCTTCTGTTTCGACCGCCAAACCTTTCAGGGGAGCATTTGGAACCATTTGGCAGCATTTCTGAGTCAATTGCCGAAAGTCAGATTTTTGATGAAATTGTGACCCCGGGGCTTCGGGATTTTTTCAAAAAAATCTTTTTCTGCCGGTTAAGTTGTCGAGGGCTGATTTCTTTTCCTGTGATGAGAAGCCTTCTCTTTCGACCACCAAACCTTTCAGGGGATCATTTGGAACCGTTTGGCACCATTTCTGAGTCAATTGCCGAAAGTCAGATTTTTGATGAAATTGTGACCCCGGGGCTTAGGGATTTTTTCAAAAAAATATTTTTCTGCCGGTTAAGTTGTCGAAGGCTGATTTCTTGTCCTGTGATAAAAAGCCTTCAGTTTCGACCCCCAAACCTTTCAGGGGAGCATTTGGAACCCTTTGGCATCATTTTTGAATCAATTGCCGAAAGTCAGATGTTTGAAGAAATTGTGACCCCGGGGCTTCGGGATGTTTTCAAAAAAATATTTTTCTGCCGGTTAAGTTGTCGAAGGCTGATTTCTTTTCCTGTGATGAAAAGCCTTCTCTTTCGACCGCCAAACCTTTCAGGGGAGCATTTGCAACCGTTTGGAACCATTTTAGAGTCAATTGGAGAACGTCAGAATTTTGATGAAATTGTGACCCCGGGGCTTAGGGAATTTTTCAAAAAAATATTTTTCTGCCAGTTAAGTTGTCGAGGGCTGATTTCTTGTCCTGTGATAAAAAGCCTTCTGTTTCGACCGCCAAACCTTTCAGAGGAGCATTTGCAACCGTTTGGCATCATTTCTGATTCAATTGCCAAAATTCAGATTTTTCATGAAATTGTGACTCCGGGGCTTAGGGATTTTTTCAAAAAAATATTTTTCTGCCGGTTAAGTTGTTGAGGGCTGATTTCTTGTCCTGTCATAAAAAGCCTTCTGTTTCGACCTCCAAACCTTTCAGGGGAGCATTTGCAACCGTTTGGCACCATTTCTGAGACAATTGCCGAAAGTCAGATTTTTGATGAAATTGTGACCCCGGGGCTTAGGGATTTTTCCAAAAAAATATTTTTCTGCCGGTTAAGTTGTCGAGGGCTGATTTCTTGTCCTGTGATAAAAAGCCTTCTGTTTCGACCGTCAAGCCTTTCAGGGGAGCATTTGCAACCGTTTGGCACCATTTTTGAGTGTATTGCCAAAAGTCAGATTTTTGATGAAATTGTGACCCCGGGGCTTAGGGATTTTTTCAAAAAAATATTTTTGTGCCGGTTAAGTTGTCGAAGGCTGATTTATTTTTCTGTGATAAAAAGCCTTCTGTTTCGACCGCCAAACCTTTCAGGGGAGCATTTGCAACGGTTTGGCACCATTTTTGAGTCAATTGGAGAACGTCAGAGTTTTGATGAAATTGTGACCCCGGGGCTTAGGGATTTTTTCAAAAGAATCTTTTTCTGCCGGTTAAGTTGTCAAGGGCTGATTTCTTGTCCTGTGATAAAAAGCCTTCTCTTTCGACTGCGAAACCTTTCAGGGGAGCATTTGCAACCGTTTGGCAGCATTTCTGAGTCAATTGCCGAAAGTCAGATTTTTGATGAAATTGTGACCCCTGGGCTTCGGGATTTTTTCAAAAAAATCTTTTTCTGCTGGTTAAGTTGTCGAGGGCTGATTTCTTTTCCTGTCATGAAAAGCCTTCTCTTTCGACCACCAAACCTTTCAGAGGAGCATTTGCAACCGTTTTGCACCATTTCTGAGTCAATTGCCGAAAGTCAGATTTTTGATGAAATTGTGACCCCGGGGCTTAGGGATTTTTTCAAAAAAAAATTTTTGTGCCGGTTAAGTTGTTGAGGGCTGACTTCTTTTTCTGTGATAAAAAGCCTTCAGTTTCGCCCCCAAACCTTTCAGGGGAGCATTTGGAACCCTTTGGCATCATTTTTGAATCAATTGCCTATGTCAGATGTTTGAAGAAATTGTGACCCCGGGGCTTCGGGATGTTTTCAAAAAAATATTTTTCTGCCGGTTAAGTTGTCGAGGGCTGAATTCTTGTCCTGTGATGAAAAGCCTTCTCTTTCGACCGCCAAACCTTTCAGGGGAGCATTTGCAACTGTTTGGCACCATTTTTGAGTCAATTGGAGAACGTCAGAGTTTTGATGAAAATGTGACCCCGGGGCTCAGGGAATTTTTCAAAAAAATATTTTTCTGCCGGTTATTTTGTTGAGGGCTGATTTCTTGTCGTGTGATAAAAAGCCTTCTCTTGCGACTGTCAAACCTTTCTGAGGAGCATTTGGAACCGTTTGGCAGCATTTCTGAGTCAATTGCCGAAAATCAGATTTTTGATGAAATTGTGACCCCGGGGCTTAGGGATTTTTTCAAAAAAATATTTTTCTACCGGTTAAGTTGTCGAGGGCTGATTTCTTGTCGTGTGATAAAAAGCCTTCTCTTTCGACTGTCAAACCTTTCAGAGGAGAATTTGCAACCGTTTGGCACCATTTTTGAGTGAATTGCCAAAAGTCAGATTTTTGATGAAATTGTGACCCCGGGGCTTAGGGATTTTTTCAAAAAAATATTTTTCTGCCGGTTAAGTTGTCGAAGGCTGACTTATTTTTCTGTGAAAAAAAGCCTTCTGTTTCGACCGCCAAACCTTTCAGGGGAGCATTTGCAACCGTTTGGCACCATTTTTGAGTCAATTGGAGAACGTCAGAGTTTTGATGAAATTGTGACCCCAGGGCTTAGGGAATTTTTCAAAAAAATATTTTTCTGCCGGTTAAGTTGTCAAGGGCTGATTTCTTGTCCTGTGATAAAAAGCCTTCTCTTTCGACTGCGAAACCTTTCAGGGGAGCATTTGGAACCGTTTGGCAGCATTTCTGAGTCAATTGCCGAAAGTCAGATTTTTGATGAAATTGTGACCCCGGGGCTTCGGGATTTTTTCAAAGAAATCTTTTTCTGCCGGTTAAGTTGTCGAGGGCTGATTTCTTTTCCTGTGATGAAAAGCCTTCTCTTTCGACCACCAAACCTTTCAGGGCAGCATTTGGAACCGTTTGTCACCATTTCTGAGTCAATTGCCGAAAGTCAGATTTTTCATGAAATTGTGACTCCGGGGCTTAGGGATTTTTTCTAAAAAATATTTTTCTGCCGGTTAAGTTGTTGAGGGCTGATTTCTTGTCCTGTCATAAAAAGCCTTCTGTTTCGACCGCCAAACCTTTCAGGGGAGCATTTGCAACCGTTTGGCACCATTTCTGAGTCAATTGCCGAAAGTCAGATTTTTGATGAAATTGTGACCCCGGGGCTTAGGGATTTTTCCAAAAAAATCTTTTTCTGCCGGTTAAGTTGTCGAGGGCTGATTTCTTGTCCTGTGATAAAAAGCCTTCTGTTTCGACCGCCAAACCTTTCAGGGGAGAATTTGCAACCGTTTGGCACCATTTTTGAGTGTATTGCCGAAAGTCAGATTTTTGCAGAAATTTTGACCCCGGGGCTTAGGGATTTTTTCAAAAAAATATTTTTCTGCCGGTTAAGTTGTCGAAGGCTGATTTATTTTTCTGTGATAAAAAGCCTTCTGTTTCGACAGCCAAACCTTTCAGGGGAGCATTTGCAACCGTTTGGCATCATTTTTGAATCAATTGCCGAAAGTCAGATGTTTGAAGAAATTGTGACCCCGGGGCTTCGGGATTTTTTCAAAAAAATATTTTTCTGCCGGTTAAGTTGTCGAAGGCTGATTTCTTGTCCTGTGATAAAAAGCCTTCTGTTTCGACCGCCAAACCTTTCAGGGGAGCATTTGGAACCATTTGGCAGCATTTCTGAGTCAATTGCCGAAAGTCAGATTTTTGATGAAATTGTGACCCCGGGGCTTCGGGATTTTTTCAAAAAAATCTTTTTCTGCCGGTTAAGTTGTCGAGGGCTGATTTCTTTTCCTGTGATGAAAAGCCTTCTCTTTCGACCGCCAAACCTTTCAGGGGAGCATTTGCAACCGTTTGGAACCATTTTAGAGTCAATTGGAGAACGTCAGAATTTTGATGAAATTGTGACCCCGGGGCTTAGGGAATTTTTCAAAAAAATATTTTTCTGCCGGTTAAGTTGTCGAAGGATGATTTCTTGTCCTGTGATAAAAAGCCTTCAGTTTCGACCCCCAAACCTTTCAGGGGAGCATTTGGAACCCTTTGGCATCATTTTTGAATCAATTGCCGAAAGTCAGATGTTTGAAGAAATTGTGACCCCGGGGCTTCGGGATGTTTTCAAAAAAATATTTTTCTGCCGGTTAAGTTGTCGAAGGCTGATTTCTTTTCCTGTGATGAAAAGCCTTCTCTTTCGACCGCCAAACCTTTCAGGGGAGCATTTGCAACCGTTTGGAACCATTTTAGAGTCAATTGGAGAACGTCAGAATTTTGATGAAATTGTGACCCCGGGGCTTAGGGAATTTTTCAAAAAAATATTTTTCTGCCAGTTAAGTTGTCGAGGGCTGATTTCTTGTCCTGTGATGAAAAGCCTTCTCTTTCGACCGCCAAACCTTTCAGGGGAGCATTTGCAACTGTTTGGCACCATTTTTGAGTCAATTGGAGAACGTCAGAGTTTTGATGAAAATGTGACCCCGGGGCTCAGGGAATTTTTCAAAAAAATATTTTTCTGCCGGTTATTTTGTTGAGGGCTGATTTCTTGTCGTGTGATAAAAAGCCTTCTCTTGCGACTGTCAAACCTTTCAGAGGAGCATTTGGAACCGTTTGGCAGCATTTCTGAGTCAATTGCCGAAAATCAGATTTTTGATGAAATTGTGACCCCGGGGCTTAGGGATTTTTTCAAAAAAATATTTTTCTACCGGTTAAGTTGTCGAGGGCTGATTTCTTGTCGTGTGATAAAAAGCCTTCTCTTTCGACTGTCAAACCTTTCAGAGGAGAATTTGCAACCGTTTGGCACCATTTTTGAGTGAATTGCCAAAAGTCAGATTTTTGATGAAATTGTGA